>NC_135784.1:271248802-271866927 GCF_051106095.1 Pogona vitticeps
CTAGTATGTTTCTGTGGTATGTGTGCATGTGCTTGTACATTATGGAGAACTTTGGAAAACTTTCCCTTTTCCCTCAAGCTGTGCAATATGTTAAAGAGCCCATCGACTTTGCAGTGAACCATAAAAGGAGAGTCTGGAATCTGCAAAGGGTGGACTGAAAGGAAGGGAGGGATGTAGCCTTTTGCGTGGATCAGACCACATCAAATTGATGGGCAAGTGTGGGTATTGGCACCAAAATTACCTGCAGTTGCCATGTGATCCTCTACTCCAAAGAGAAGTGTACAATAGGCTGTGAATCAAGCAAAGCCTGATTGCTCCAATTCAGCCTGCCAGTATAATCACAGCCTAAGTCATACATAAGCTTTTTGGGGCTGTTTGGATCTTACACAATTAGAACTATGTATGAGGGAGATAAGCCACTGTCACTGCCTTTGCCCCTCCCTCTATAATGTTCCTGCCCTGTGGTGTGGCAGAAATCCCTGAGATAATTGGCAATCTTCCAGAAGCCACTGAGATTAAACGATTTTACAGAAAGTAAGAGAAATGTTCAATAATCATCATCATTTAAACACAGCCAGTATTATGTTTGTTGGAATAGAACATCAACACAAAGCATAGCATTAGGCATCCTTCAGTCTCGAGGGACTACGGTAACGTGCTCTGAATAGAGGACTTGGGAACAGCATATAGTGTGACTGAGAAGGCCAATTCAAGAGTGGCAATCCCTTCCACACTGAAGACAAATACAATCTGTCCCCTGTCCAGCTCCCTGATTTTGCTGGTTTCGGGACAGCCTCTTTGCCTCAGCCTGCTGAACAAGTGTCTCTTCAAAATGGGAGAGTCCATGCTGCACTGCCTGCCTCCAGGCTGAATGCTCAGATGTCAAAGTTTCCCATCTATTGAGGGATTTCAAATCCCTTTCCATATAGAAAGGGATTTGAAACAGTGAAGGGCAAAAGAATAGGCAGATAGACAACCCAGTTTTGTTTCCCTCTCTTTTCTAGATCCACATGCAGATTTATATTTCCAGGATTCTTTCCTTCTCCTCTCTCTGATGTTTCTTCTTTTTTCTTCCTCCTCTTAGCTAAGGAAACACACATTCACATGGTTTTTTCATAATGACTTTTTCTCTTCTAGTTGAATGAGAGTAGTACATCAAGAAGTATTGACAAATACCTGTTCCCGTCTCTGAGCTCACAGCATTGCAAATACAGTTTTTTTAATTTTGAAAAATCCTTATAAAATCTTTATCTTTGTACAATGAAATGAATTCCTGTTAAAGACTAAGCTTTACATGTTGCCATAAAGTGAAATGACCCTAGTTGCTGTTTTACAATAAGGAAGGCATGGCTTTCAGAACCTAGATGGTTGTCTGAGGAATAAAGATTTATATCAATAGTCTTGGTGTTGTTTTTTTAGACAAGCAAATTACTTCATATTCTCAGAATTCATCCATGCAGAAGCTTACTAGATAAGAATGGTCAGAAAACCAATAAGGAATATTGAGTAACCAGAGCTCCCCACACAAAGTTAGGTAAAACAGATAACTAAACTACAGCATAGTTCTCAAATTCCACTAATTTTCATTCTCTTATTGGGCGTTGCCATTTCAACAAGCAGCTTCTCTGAGGTCTGATTTTCAGCAAGGCTGAAACAAACATTCCTATTGAAGTTAGTTTGAAGTAAGCTTGGGAATCTGAAGAATTGCTGTCCTAAAAAAAAAAAACCACTCCTGCCAACCAAGCAGTTTGAAAACATGTAAAAATGCAAGTAGATAAATAGGTACCACCATGGTGGGAAGGTAATGGTGTTTGGTGTTTAGTTGCACTGGCCACGTGACCATGGAAACTGTGTTCAGACAAACGCTAGCTCTACGGCTTGGAAACGGGGATGAGCACCACCCCTTAGAGTCGGACACCACTGGACTAAATGTCAAGGGGAACTTTTATCTTTACCTTGGACATGACACAGAGTGGAAGCACTGAGTGTCTATGCTTAATCATACTGCACTTCCATTTCTCAGCCAAACCCTGAATTCACATATCTGTAGAGATATGCATAATCTCGACACATCATGAGACATTTGTGGCATGAATAAAAGTGACAGGTGTATCTCTTATCAAGACATGGAAATGTGGTGAGGGGAAGTGTGTCACTCCTCCATCCCATCTTTAGCTATACTAATGTCCTCTAGGGCTTTAGCATATTCATTTTAAAAAGCTCACTAACTTCAGTAAGACTTCCAAGTAAGAATCCTTAGAATAGTATCATTATTATTTGTGTAATTCTCTCTGGATCCTTGATCGTCTTTTTGAATCCTTGTGTCTTTAACCAGTTTTGGTAACCTTGCCATCTCTACCCATGACTTGTATCTGGGTAGGAATCACCTAATTCTTCCACTGTGAAATGAACCCTGTCCCACCTCCACATTGCACTGTAGGTCACTGCTGGCCCATTTCTGCCTAAAGTGGTATAGTTCATTCACCAATCTCAAAACGGTGCTGGAAAGAAATGTACATTATTAAGTTGTTGCTCTACTTTTTATTAGTCAAATTCACTTGGTATATCACCGCTAGGTGCCAGTGTGAGCCAAGGAACAGAAAAAACCCTAACCATCCTAATGTAAAATGCTCAGCTACAATCATCTTTAAAAAGTTCTGTTGGCTCAGACAATTGACATTTCTTTATGCCCTTTCCAGGCACACATGAGCCAGTGGCTGATTTAAGTCTTTCAATTTTTGTTCAGTTATGTGGTGCACTGTTACAATAAAGAGATGGATCAGATAAAGTTTTCACCAAGGCAGCACTTTGATCTGCTTGCAGGGAAAGGTCCCCGTTAACATGTCTGCTTTTATTTAGGATGGCAGAGTTGCTAGTGCCTTGCCTTTTCTCCTCATAAAAAGAGCCACCGCTTACACGTTAGTGACAATGTTCCCTGTCAGCTCGCTAACTGGCTCTTTAAATCGGTCTGTTAGCAGACTGACAGTGTGCTATAAACGACCAGATTTCGGAATGCTAGGAAGAAATCTATCTCCCCTCATCACATCTAATAAGTGCAGTTAAGGAGTTCTTCTGGTTTCTGTATCCCACAAATGGGGGCAGGGGAGGAGAGTGGAAGCATTAATCATATATAGAGTTGTTTCTATTGATTTATAAGTAGGTTAGAAAGAAGGGTGTTGGATCTTTGGAATTAGGCCATGCAGGACAATGCAAAAATATAGCCATAGAGACAACCTGGATCCTGGGAGATACTAAAATGTGGCAAAAGTAGAAATGAAGCATGCAAGATGTATATACAGTGGAGTAGGAGATCCAGATTGTTGCAAGAACATTGTTGTCGATATTTGCAGTATGGTTCTTCAGGATGAGGAGCTTCGAGAGTTGTGAGCATACATTTGCAATTGCAGATTAGCTTTCTTGGTTTATAGACTAAGGATGAACATTGTAAGAGACATGGAGGCTGAAATCTAGGGCAGTTCATGGCCCAAGCATGGTTGGGCCCACCACAGAATTTTTGGATGAGGCTTCCTTGCTTGGACAATGGGGCACCTATGCTGAAATCATACACAAACTTACCGGTGAGTAATTACCATTGGAACCATTGGAACAGGAAGAATGCAAAGCTTTTGTGAAGTCTTGGCGTGATGCCCATGATGCACTTCTCTGCAGGGTCCAACTGGACTCCCGTCATGCATTGCTGTTATCCCTTTTATCACTGAATCCTTGATCTGGTATTGCTGTAGCAAATACCTCCAATCCCTTTCTGCTACCTCTGCTCAATCTGTGCCAGCAGTCTTTTTGATGGGACTTGAGCCACTATTTAGCTGTGATCCATGGAAGATATTTTATTTCTTGGATTTCCAAATGCTCATTGCTAACTTAAGGCATTGCCTTTCTCGTCTCTGGAACAACTTACCTCCTGAGATTCGCGCAGCTCCCTCGCTGGGTATTTTTAAGAAACAATTAAAAACATGGATGTTTAGGCAGGCCTTCCCAACAGATAACTCCTGATGACTTTTCCCTTCTCCTATAGCTCTCCCATACTGTTTAGTATTTTCTGTTATGTAAAATGGTTCTATATGTATATTATTGTATTATTTTTATGTTGTTAGCCGCCTAGAGTGGTCCTAACATGACCAGATAGGCGGGATATAAAATAAATAAATAAATAAATAAATAAATAAATAAATAAATAAATAAATAAATAAATAAATAAATAAGAGGAACCTGAACTGAGCAGTGGGTCTGCTCCATCCAGCAGTACAACTGTCCAAGTAAGCCCATCTGGTGTTTATCTGAGGCATTATTTTTTTTAAAAAAAAATTGTGGACAGGAATGGCTGTGGTTTAGATTATTTCTGATTATTTGGCTCGGAATGATGGATCAGACAACTAACAGAGATCGCTGAAAACAAACCACTCAAGGGCACAATATTTACAAACACTTACTTTCCTCTCCTTGAGAACTGCATTCACAGAACTCTGTTATCAAACCATGCCAACTGCTGTCTTAGATGGCAGGTACATGAATATCCCCAAGCGTCTAAGGCTGTGTATTTATGGAGCAGGTGAGATAGAGGATGTTGTCCACTATTTACTTAACTGTCAGCTCTATCAAAACCCCAAAATTCCTGGGTAACATTTTGGTTGCTCTACAGGAGGAAAGCCCTCAGACAAAGCTGGTCAGGTTACTTTTGGATTGTGACCCATATATTATTTATAGAACAGCGCTGTTTGCAAAAGCGGACAGAAACATTCACGCTAATTCCCTGAGAGCCATTGCAATCAATTGTGCTGGAGACTCCCAGATATGAATGGTATTTTATATCTCAGTGATTTTATTCTGATTTTATTTGATTATATTTGTATTTTAAACAATTGTGACGGCTTTTAGCTAATACAATAAACTTAAACTTGGATTGGAAACTAACAGAGATCTTTTGATATGGGATATTTAAGATCTCTGTGTCTCATGAGACGAAGCCATCGAAGTCCTGCCATTATCACTGTGATGTGTGTGTGTGTAATATAATTCTGTGCAGCATAGTGTTTCTGGTTCAGTCCCCAGATAACCAAAAATCAAAGATGAGAAATTCAGTAGAAGAGTATTAGTAGTTCAGTTAACAGATCCTGAACCCCAGTATCTAAGTTAGTCAAGCTGAAGTTGCAAGTAGCAGGTTTTTTCCCAGTGAAGCTGATGCTAAATGGCTGTTTAAGTGAGATGTCAGCTACATGGGAGTTCATTGCACTCTGTAACGCCCTGCTGGAACAGTTGGAAACACTCTAAAAAACATTGACTACACAACTTTTTAAAGAGCTTTCTAAACCATCCCTAATGTAGACCAATCCATCCTAGACTGGTCTTCGGTTGGAGCCTATGGTTTATTTGGAATGATTAAGGATGAGTCCAAATGAGCATGTTCTTTGATGTGTGATTGCTCAGATCACTCCAATGTCAATCTGCCAATATTGTAAAGTGGCTTAATAAGCAAGCTATTTCTGGATACTGGCAAATTAATCACGTCTCCTGCTCAACAGCAGAGCCACCTTGTTGGCTATTCCACATCCAAATACTCTGACATATTTTTATATAGCTGTGAATGTCTGAATAATGAAAAAGAACATGAAAATAGGGAAAATAAAGGGTTCCAACCTGGGATTGGGCTAAGACTCTGTACCATCATCTAATGCTAGACTTCCAGTATTCAGGGAAAGCTTCCCACCATTTTCTTTCCTTCCTCCCTTCCCAATTAAAATTCTGTAGAATGCCACAAATTTCACATACACAGACACTCTGTTGGATAGAGACCTGCAACTGTTGAGGAAGAAGAAAAAGAAGAAGAAATCTTCAAATTCACTCTATCTTATGAAAATGAAAGGTAGATGAATAGCAATCTATATTCAGCAACATGCTGCCCTCACAAAATGGCCACTGATGTCATGTGCAGAGGCATTTCCCTCCTTGGGGCTATGTAATTGGAGTTTCCAGGATATCCTGAGTTTTTCACAGGCACTTGAGCTGTCAATCTCCTTCTGGTTTGGACTTCCTAGTTCTGTTATGGCATTGTTTTCATTTTCCCAATATGTGTGTGTTTTTTCCCCTTTAGCTTTTTTAACCCATAAAGTTAGATAGGCATCCTTCATTCTCAAAAGACTATGGTAACGTGTTCTGTATTTAGGACTTGGAACAGCATCTGGTGTGGCTGATGAGGCCAATTCGAGAGTAACAATCCCTTCCACACTGAAGACAAATACAATCTGTCCCCTGTCCAGCTCCCTGATTTTGCTGCTTTTGTGACTTCCTCTTTGCCTCAGCCTGCTGGACAACGGTCTCTTCAAAATGGGAGAGGCCATGATGCAACGCCTGCCTCCAGGCTGAATGCTCAGATGTCAATGTTTCCCATCTGTTGAGGTCCATTCCTAAGGCCCTCAGATCCCACTTGCAAATATCCTTGTATCGCAGCTGTGGTCTCCCTCTGGTGCGATTTCCCTGCACTAATTCTCCATACAGGAGATCTTTTGGAATCCAACCATCAGCCATTCTCACGACATGCCCAAGGCAACATAGATGGTGCTGTTTCAGTAATGTATATATGCTAAAAATTCCAGCTTGTTCTAGGACTACTGCTATTTGGAACTTTGTCCTGCCAGGTGATACCAAAAATCCGTCGGAGGCAACGCATATGGAAGGTGTTCAGCTTCCTCTCCTGCCATGCACAAAGGGTCCAGGACTGGCTGCAGTAGAGGAGTGTACTCAGGACACAGGCTCTATAGACCTGGATCTTGGTATATGTCGTCAGCTTCTTATTGAAAACCCTTAAAGTACCAATGCAATATTGGGGGCTTTGGAGAGTTCTTCTCCAATTTAAGTGCCACTTCCAGTTTCCTTACTTTATTTCAGATTGATTTGGGCCAATACCCCCAATTACCTCTGGAATCTGAATAAATTATGAAGTGAAAGCAAATGCCTGCTTGCACATATCATTGTCCCTTTTCCTTTGCTAGAATCCTGTTGGCAGATGTCGAGTATAAGGGCTTGCCTCTGGAATGTTCCACATTTGCCTGGGAATCTCTGGCTTGCAGTTACTCCCCACTGGAAATCATGGGGATTTCAGCTTGTTTAACAGGCTAGTGAAGTCTCCCTTGTACGAATGACATGCAAAGAGGAGCTGCTTATGGAGTGGATTATTCAATAGTATATTGGGGACTGTGCAATAGGATATTGGGAATTATCTTGCATTTCCAGAACTGCTACTGCAGTAATTCAGACTTTAGCCTTTAAACAACTGCTAGATAGCTCAGTGGTTTAGGCATCTGGCTGCAGAGCCAGTAAGGAAGTTCGATTCCCACTTGTGCCTCTTTGACAGGGGTTGGACTTGATGATCCATAGGGTCCCTTCCACTTCTGCAATTCTAAGGTTGTTGTTGTTGTTATTAATAGGCTACCCACATTGTGCATCTACACACACACACACACACACACACACACACACACACACACACACACACACACACACACACACATATCGTTTCACAATTGTTACTGAAAGGTCTACCCTGTAACTCCCCATGACCTGACAAAGGCCCCTAAGGCTTTGGCTCTGAAATTTCAGGGAATAGGATGCTGCTCACCTGGCAATGCTGAAGTTTTCTCTTCCTCGTTGCCCCTTCAGCTGTCCGCTGCAAGTGGGAGAAGATGTAATGGAAGGAAAGGCAACAAGAAAACTCCCGTGAGGACAATGGCCACTATGCAGCAGATATATACTCAATTTGCTTTTCATTCCCATTTTAAGTCCTTTCCTTTCTGGTCTCATTGCCTAAATCTGACAGTGGTTTTGGAGTGAATTGTTTCTTGCACTCTTACAACAATATAAACAAATGCTTCACACCAAAATTGCTTTGGTATATTATCGGAACTGAAATACTGGCAGGCAAATCCCCTTAGTTCCCCAAGCCTCCTCTTTCTCTGTAAGAAATCATTAAAAAGTTATACAATAATAGGCTTTTGCTTAAATGTACCTCTCCAGACATTTGTTAAAGCAGCTTTGCTACAAGGATGAGCACTTAGAGAGCTCCAGACCTTTTATTCCCATTATGCAAGAAATACTTGCTGGAAATACTTCTACTATAATGAGAGGATTCCATACTATGTATATGAGAATGCATTTTATGTACTCTGCATTAATTCATATGGAATAATTAGTAACCTTTCTTTTCTCATCTTGCAACCACCACAGTGGATAAGAAGTCCTATTGAAATCCTAAGAATGCATTCAAAAGCTCTAAAAGAGCCATGTATTAATATTTGGATTGTAGCTAAATCAAGGGCTTGTTTAGCCTTATTCAGAACCTAGTTGAGGCACTTGCCTGAGACCACAGTGTTCACACTGAGATTAGCCCTGCCATGCTGGGGGAACTAACTATGATATGCCAGGCAGAATCTGAGTTAACCAGGTGCAATTTCAAGCAAACTCTGGCATATCTGTTGCTCCAGACTAAGGCCAAGGTAGCACAGGGAAGAAGCAGATTTATATAAAATTCTCCAGTTTTTTTTCAGGATTTGTTCCTGTCTCTAAATACATAAATGGTGGAAGGAAAATGCCATGCCTGGGATTCTGAGAAAAGTATAAACCATCATTCTCTCATGAAACCTGACAGCTGATCACACCACCAACACCTGCAAAGATGCACCAGCGGGGAAACCATAACCAAACGATAGGTGAACAACATGAAATCATATCTTTCTTGTCCCACTATTTGAACATATAGAACAGACAAGGGAGAACTGTGACGAGTGGAAAAATGAACATTTTAAAAAGCCTCATTGGATCAGACCAAAGGGCCATCTGGTTCAGTATTCGTTCACACAATGGGCAACTAGTTGCCTATGGCAACCGCACAAGCAGAACATGATTCCAAGCACTTTGCAGCAAAAAGGAGCAATCACTTGTCTTCAGAACGCAGGAACATGTCCAGAAACAGGAATTAGAGAGAGCCCATCACCAGAACTGAAAGCATGTTAATGTTTCAAAGAGGTGACTGAGGAAGTCTTCACATGTTTGTGAAACCAGATTTCACAAATGTGCACTTAAGACCTGATTCCCAAACAAAGCAAGCTAATCTACCTAATCTTGGAGCTGAAAGAAGCTTGAGCTGTGACACTCAGATGTTCACATTAATTAAGATTTCACCCTTTCCAGTTGCAAGCTGTCAACAACATCCATTTTGGGGCTCAGAGTGATTAGGAACCATGAGTGCATACTCAAAGGAGCCTTGCATGCATGCCAGCAGCCACAGCTGTGAAAGGAGTAGTGGCAGCCAAGGGCTGGCAGGCTACTGCAACAGCTGCTGGAGGAACACACACTTTGAAAAGCAGAGGCACCACATGGCTAAGGCAATCTCTGCTTTCCACAGATGGAAACAGGTGGGACAGATAGGAAGAGTGAATAATGAGAGGAATGGCAAATCTGGGCTGTGGTTGTAGTTGTGACTCTCTTTCAACCTGCCTCTTGGGAGGAATGGGTCAGCCTGAGGTGTTCCCCCTGTGGAGTAGCCATCTCACTTTCTCCAGGAGAGACATTTATGCAACAGATGGTGATGGCAGAAACACAATGGAGACAACACTTAGCTCCATCTATGTGCCATGCAGCTGACAATGGGAAAGAACTGGATACCTTTGCAAAAGGTACAAGGAGTGCTGCAAAGGTCTTTAGTAAATTTCTTTGCTGCCAATGTCTGTATGGCCTTCACCAAAGTCTTATTTAGACACTCAATCAGTCTTGCACATATTCCGCATGTAAGGAGGTGGTTCAGTAACCCTGCTCTCTGTCATTGTCTTCCTGAAGCAAAAGTAATATTTTTGAAGGGGGAGAACCTTTCTGTTTGGGGAAGCTCATCACATGGAAAACTGGAGTTCTCTCATTGCTCCCTTACCCTGGAATAATGGCATGAGATAAGTATTATGGGATAAACACGGGCCACAATTTATTGAATAATCATTATTGCCCAGCATGAAAAAGGGGCGTACTGCCGTAGTGCGGAATCAGGTTTTGCACAAACAAATGGGTGAGTCCCTAGCCCGAAGTTCTTGCAGTTGTGAAGACAGCGAGAACACGGCCAGCCCAAATTTGACCACCCCCGGACCTCGAGCAACCTTCTCCTTGTTGACTGTTGTTCCGGTTGTGGCCCTAGTGCATCTTCTTCCCCAAGCACTGTAATTGCACAATCCACAGTGCTGGGAGGTTGGATGAGCTATACATTACCTGTGATTGTGAGGGGACTCACTAAAACCTGTTCTATCTGCACTACCTGCCACAGCATAGGGACTAGCAACGCTAAGTCCCATGCTTGCCTTCCAGCTTCTTATGCTCCAGAAGCAGCCCGCCCCCAGATGTCTTTAAGAAAGTTATCCAAACCTCTATCCGAGAGGTGCACTCCATCATGCTGAAAAAGCTCAGTACTATCCGCGCAGATCTCCCGGTGACCAATCACCGATCCAAGGCCATTGCATACCACTCAGCATACTTCTCTGTTAAGACTCCTCCATGCAGTGTTAACTTGCTGAACATGACTGGCCGCCCTCCATACAAGCCAAGGGATAATCGTGGACCATAGAATGCTCACAGCAGGTACGATGCCCTCAGCCATCTGAGGTCGCGTATTACATCCAAGATCAAGGCCTTTCCACCATATCAGGCCAGATCATTACCACCCAAGTATATTAACAACACATCTTGGGGTTGCAACCCAAATGCAGCCGCTCTCCAAAATTGGCCCGATTGCATTCCAAGTAGCCCCTTCCATTCAATCTGGGCTCTAGCTCCAAGGGCCAAATTGCTCCCCCAGGCTGACTTGGCTGCATATCGTCCTGCCCAGAACACATAACTTTGATCGATTAACAGGATGTGCCTCCACCTCGCCATCGCTACTGGACCTGCAACGACAGAAGAGAACCAGGCACCTGCCGAGACGTGAGGGAGTGTTCTAATATATCTCCGGTAAGTTGTCGATGACCCACCGTCCCAACTGTTTAATATCATCTGGATGGCAGCCTAAGGCGGCTGTGGTTGAGGTAGCACCAATTCTAAAAGAATGTGTACCAAATTTTAAGCCTTGAATTCCCACCTCATGTAGTGCCATGTTGGTCAATTTCAAAAACTGGTACTTCGTTAAAGGGGAACCATCCTTGTGCAAAAAGAAGTAACCCTGTCCCTGCCCCTGACTTCCAAATATGTACCTACTGCTCTTACCAGACATAACTCCTTTATAGAACAAGGTGCTGAAGATCAGCACCTCTACCACGCTGGTTGGCCTTGGATCAGCAAATGTGAATCTGAACTGTACTGTCCTCTAACCCAGCGGTCCCCAACCTTTTTCGGTCCACAGACTGGCTGGGGAAGGCGGGGCACCCCCCACACTTTTGCACATGCGCAAACAAGCACTTTCTCTCACATGGGCGCATGCACACTCATGCACATGTGCAAATGGCAGCACAGCACTTGTACAGGCATGCTGGAGCATGCACACAGGGGGTGAGTGCATGCGGGGGTGGGGTGGGAGGTCTGTCTCGGCGGCCTGGTACAGCTCAGGCCACGGACTGGCACTGGGCCACAGGCCGGCAGTTGGGGATCTCCGCTCTAACCTAACATCCTGCCATTACAATGCTATTTTGGTGACATCGTATTTTCCTATAGCTACCGCTAATTCTTAACGTGCCAGAATATATCAACAACGCCACCACCCTAAACAATGCTGCTTTATAGTCATCCCTATAAATTACAATCCATTGTTTACATTTTTTCTAACAATATTGGGGATATGGGTACCGTTGTATCTTTAACCCATCTCCTTTCTTTACTCCAGCCTTCTGTCACTTTTATGATATAGAAATCAGAGGTATAATCCTGATACCCCTGGACCCTAGCATGAAAGGCCAGTCCTGACATCCTGCCTTGTATGGATCCTGGCGCCAGTCCTTTCCTATGTAAATATATGATGAACTGTTGTAGGTGTTCAACCAGGGCAGGTTTCTGAACACCTGAATTCTATATTCACTGCAGAGTACCTTTTCTGCATCCTCGGGGCCAGGGCCAAACCTATTGCTCTTTCCGCATCATCACACCAATTTGTCAGACCTCTCAAGGAAGAGTCTCTTGGAATTTGTTGGCTCCTGGATCTAACTACCTAAACCGATTGATCTGTTGGCATGATAGGGCATCAGCTAAGCTGTTATCGAGGCCAGGAATGTGCCTTGCCTGAATTAAAATGTTATATCTTAGAGCACGCAATTTGAATGCACGCACCAATGCCATAAAATGTTCAGAGTGTGAAGTGAGGTTGTTTATTATGTAAACCACTGCCTGATTGTCACACCAGAAGTGTACCACTGAATTGGCCCATTCGTACACCCAAAGCCACAGGGTTTCTACTATCGGAAAAAAAATCCAGGAATGTAAGGTCCCTAGTGATGCCCTGCTGGTGCCACTCCTTGCCATCTGCCTCTAAAATAGATTCCAAAACCAAGGGAACCTGCAGCATCTGTCTGGACCTGGAACTCAACCCTAAGATTCATCTCGGACCTTCAAAAAGATACCCTGTTGAACTCGACTAAAAATTGACTCCAAACTTGTAAATCTTGTTTCATATCACTTGTACTGTATCTCTCATTCTGTGGAAAGGACAATGGAGACCTTTCATCCCATCACATAATCTATGCAGGAATGCACAACTTGGTGCAACCGCCCTGTATGCAAAATTCAGGTGACCTACAATCTCCTGCAGCTTTCACAGTGACACTTTTCTTTAATACCAAATTGATCGAAACCTGAAGGTCATTCCATTTACCATCTGGCAATCTGGAAGTCTGCCGCTTTGTGTACAGTTCTATTCCCAAAAACGTAAGGGAAGTGGCTGGTCCCTTGGTCTTTTTTTCAGCTATGGGAAAACCCAGCTCCCGTACATTGATTGAAATGCTTGTAGAATAAATTTGCACCTCCTGGTGTTGCCTTCTCCACAAAAAAGATAGTCATCCAAATAGTGGGCTGTGTTCTTGCAACCTACTCTACATCTGAGCTTCCATTCCAAAAATGAACTGAAACGCTCAAATGCCGTGCATGATACAGAACAGCTCATAGGCAATGCCCTATCAATGTAGTAAAATCTTTGAAAATGAAAATTTATTTATTTATTTATTTATTTGATTTATATCCCGCTCATCTGGTAAATCTATATCCAATAAGTCAAAATCCTGGGGGTGAACTGGGAGAATATGAAACACTGACTTAATGCCACATTTCACAAGCTCCGCACCTACTCCATACCTATGGACCATATGCACCACCTCATCAAATGAGGTGTAATGCACCATGCAAAGTTCCGGAGGAAGGACATAATTCACTAAGTCTCCCTCTGGGTATGACAAGTGCTGTATGAGCCTAAACTCTCCCTGGGTCTTTTTGGGCACCACTCCCAGTGGTGAAACCCTCAGGTTCTCAAGGAGGTAAAAGACAGAGTGTTTGGGAAAGGCCTAAACTCTCCCTGGGTCTTTTTGGGCACCACTCCCAGCCTGTTAATAATAAAACAAGAAATTCAAAGAAATTAATTTTTTCTGAAACCCCATAAAGAAACCGGTGTGTGTCTGTGGGTGCCAATGTAAAACCCTCTTCCAATAAGTGAGATCGCCCAGACCGCAAAATGGAGCTATGCAGTTTAAAAATAGCACGATCAGTGGAACTCCATCCTCCTTCTGTTGCCAGCAATGAAGGGGATGGAGGGAGGGGGGAACACCACTTACATAGCTCACTCCTTTCCCCTTCCCTTCCCAAGTCACTTTTGCGAGACTCCCAGCATCTTGCGAGATTCCGGGAAGGAGGCAATGGCAACCCGCACTGACGAAGCGTGACGAAGCGTGGCTCACCAGCGGATCGAGCAGTTGTGAGAGTCCCCACAGCCAAAACAAGCTCACCTCTTTAGACTCATCAATTTCACCTGGAATGCACATGCTTCATGAACGTGTGAATAATATTTGAGTGACTAGGAATTGGCATAGATTTGCTTCTTCCTCATGCTGCCTTTGTCCCACTCAGAGCTCTTGGAAAACTGCTTGTTTGTTTTTTAACTATAGATCCCAGAATCAGCTAGCTAGCACAGATCTTGGGAATTATAGTATGAAAAAGTAACATTCCCCACCTCTGATCCCCTTCACGGCCCCATCCTATTTTTACGCACTATGTGAAGGTATCTTTACCAGCTAAATAGTTCTGGGAGCATAGTAGCTGAGCGTACTTGTTCTTTCCATAACTTCCTTCAATTTCTGCCATTTTCCTGTGTCCTCAGTTAAAAGTTCTTGGTTAAGGCAGCTTTTCTACTGAGAAATGTTTAGGATACAAGATGCCATAGGACCATGATTCATGATGTAGTTTCTTAGATATTTTACTACCTCAGCTCTCTACCCAAATGAAGAGCCTGGATCATGGGCTGGCACCTCATAAGAGCACAGAAGAATAGGAAGCGGTTTATCCTGAGTGAGACCATTGGTCTATTCAGTCCAGTATTGTAAGCTCTGACTGGCAGTGTCTCTTCAGGGAATCAGGAACCTGATTCACGCAATGTATGTACTCTGTCACTGAGCTATTATGATAATAGTTTAACAGACTCTCTGTAGAAAGATTTTCTTCACCATTTCCCCATAGCTTTTCATTTGGGTCCTTTCCTATCTGTCTGGAAATAAACATAGTTAAGAAGAAATCCCCTTTATTTGAAAAGAGAAAATGGTCACGGCATAGACTGCCCTTTTAGTCTTATCTTCAGCAAACAGTTAAGAAAAGCTCTCTGTCAGAAGCTGATCTATGACAGGAAAATACAAAGTCTTGGCCAACAAGTGGCTCTGCTGCCTTTGCAGAAACAAAAGACACAATTCTCCTAGTAAATCTCCTGGCAACCTATTGACACCTGAGAGTCAAAGACAGTTTTGAACATTCCCAGATGGCAAAGCAGCGTGCTGTGTGACTGCACAGCAGGTAGCTACTCAAAGAACATGTTGTAACCCCTCTTCTTCTTCTTCTTCTTCTTCTTCTTCTTTTTGAATGTTTAATGGAAACCAGGCTGCCTGTGCCTCCCTCTTCCCTTACCCTTCCTTTCTCTGATCAAAGAATTTTTCTTACCTGATTGCAGTTTTACTACAACATAGAGAATTTGCATGCCTTTGCCATGCTTCTGGGTCAATGCCAAGGTAGTGAAGTTGAAAACCCATTGACTTTATTTCCTATTTCCCTCTTGCATTTGTTTATTTTATTTATTTGTTCATGTATGAAACAGACACACTTCCTGTACCCTAGACAACCTGCACATCTCTGAATCCCAACCATACTTGTTTTGTGAGAAAATGACACCCCACTATTCCTTCTCCCTTCTCTTTGGCATTCCTGGGTATAATTAGGTCTCTGCACATCTACGTACAAGTTGACTCACTCAGTATAAATTCTCAGTCCTGGAACCAGGTTTATCAATAGACTTGACCCCAACAACTGTCTGGGTTTTGGGGAGTTCTGCCCCATTTTTCTATTAATGTCATTCGGCCTGATGAATTGCTATGGAGAAATCAAAGGCTTACACTTTTGTGGAATGTTAGTTGGTCCTCATGCAGGAAAGTGCACATCTGTGGTTTTTACATTTGTTTTGTTCTCAGAAACCATTGTGGTTATCCTAAGAACAACAACACCTATAAATCTCTATAAATCTACCAGACCATTTTGCTTTTTTCTGAAAAGAAACATAAAAATAACTAAATTGTATTTGTTTAAGTATTACTTTCTATGCCATTCTGCCATCTGAAAACAGAGGACTGCATGCTACAACACCATTATATATAACAGATACAGCAAATACTTCACATAAATGATAAAAATGCAATAAAAGTTACCTGCATCCTAAGGTCTACCAGACCGTTTAATCTTATTTGATAATTATAATGATTATAATGATAATGTTGATGATGATGTCATCAAATCAATTTTGATTTATGATTACTTTTTTCAGGGTTTTCTAGGCAGTGAATATTCAGAAGTGGTTTACCATTCCCATCTTCTGGGGATGCCCTGGGACTGTGCAGCTTGCCCAAGGCCACACAGGCTGGCTGTATTCATAGGAAGAACAGTAAGAGGGGAAAGAATGGAACTCCCAACCTCCGGCTCCACAGCAAGATGCCTAAACCACTGAGCTATCCAGCCAGCTCATCATCTCATTGAAGAGATTGAAAAAGTCAAGTTTTATTAAACTACAGTTCCCAGAATCCTTCAGCCCTAGAAGTGCAGTAGAGAATTGAACTCCCAGCCTCTGGCTCTGCAGCCAAGTACCTAGCTCACTGAGCAGTCCCATGTAATGAATGCTTGCTATGGATATCCAAAAGCCCATCAAAACAGTTCTGCCTTACATCCCTGCGGGATGTCATACTTCACACAGAAAATGAAGATAATTCCAACCCATTGGAGCAGCAACACCGAAATATCTTTTTGAATATATTCAAGCTAGACAGCTTTAACAATTGGCCCTTTTATAAAAGCACTTCCAGATGACCTCAATTGGCATATGGGTTCCTATGGGTAGAGACACCCATAGGTTTGTTCTCCAAGAGTTTCCTCCAGCACCACAATTCAAAAGCATCAATTGTTCGGCAGTCAGCCTTCTTTATGGTCCAGCTCTCACTTCCATACATCACTAGTGGAAAAACCATAGCTTTGACTATGCGGACCTTCGTCGGCAAGGTGATGTCTCTGCTTTTTAAGATGCTGTCTAGGTTTGTCATTGCTTTCCTCCTGCTTAAAAGCAGGCGTCTTTTAATTTCGTGGCACCTGTCACCATCTGCAGTGATCATTGAGCCCAAGAAGGTAAAATCTATCACTGCCTCCATATCTTCCCCGTCTATTTGCCAGGAGGTGATGGGACCAGTGGCCATGATCTTAGTTTTTTTTTTTTATGTTGAGTTTCAGACCATTGTTTGCACTCTCCTCTTTCACCCTCATTAAGAGGTTCTTTAATTCCTCCTCGCTTTCTGCCATTAGAGTGGTATCATCTACATATTTGAGGTTGTTGATATTTCTTCCGGCAATCTTAATTCTGGTTTGGGATTCCTCCAGTCCAGCCTTTCGCATGATGTATTCTGCATATAAGTTAAATAAGCAGGGAGACAATATACAGCTTTGTCGTACTCCTTTCCCAATTTTTGAGCATAACCTTGCTAGTGTGTGAAATGAGTGCAATTGTATGGTAGGTGGAGCATTCTTTCGCACTGTCCTTCTTTGGGATTGGAATGTAGACTGATCTTTTCCAGTCCTCTGGCCACTGCTGAGTTTTCCAAACTTGCTGGCATATTGAGTGTAGCACCTTAACAGCATCATCTTTTAAGATTTTAAATAATTCAAATGGAATTTCATCACCTCCACTGGCCTTGTTGTTAGCCATACTTTGTAAGGCCCACTTGACTTCACTCTCCAGGATGTTTGGCTCAAGGTCAGCAACCACAATATCTAGGTTGTCCAGGACATCCAGATCTTTCTGGTATAATTCCTCTGGTAATACTGTACCTTTCATATATTAGATATTGTTGATGACCTCCCCATTGAAATTGATGCTATCATTTGAATCAGCTGATATTTCTCTGAAGATTCTTTCAGGGTACTAATTGAAAAGCCCATGGCAAGAGTATTCATATCTGGTTCAGTCTTCCTCATATCTCCATTTTTGTCATATAATAAAAATAATAAAAATAATAAAAATAAAAATAATAAAATAAAATAAAATAAAATAAAATAAAATAAAATAAAATAAAATAAAAAAATAAAATAAAATAAAATAAAATAAAATAAAATAATAATAATAATAATAATAATAATAATAATAATAATAATAATAATAATAATAATAATAATAATAATAATAATAATAATAATAATAATAATAATAATAATAATAATAATAATAATAATAATGTTGGAACTGCAGAGCTGGAAGGGCCCCTGTGAATCACCAAGCCCAGCCCTTGTGAAGGAGTCACAGTGGGGAATCAAACTCCCAACATCTGGCTCCACAGCCAGATAGCTAAACCACCGAGCTCTTTAACTTCCACTGCAGCTTTTCATGGTTGGTACAGGTTGCTAATTATATAATAATCTCTTGAAACAACACAAAAGGATATTATTTCTTGCAAGTTTCTCTGGAATTAATAGTTTTCTCTAACTTTTGGGTCCAAAGTGAAGAAAACTAAAAACCCTTTGATTCCTGACATGAAATGAAACCTCTGAGCATAATGAGGAAAATGCTCTTTAGCTAAAACCATCCGCTGTGAGATATGAATTTCACATGGTGAGCCTTTCCCACCACTGGTATTCTGCTCCCCACACACACTTCAGAAAGGTAAAGGGTGATCTTTTTTTGTTCATTTGACTGTTTTTAATTTGTTTTTCTTAGGAAAATGGTGGAAATTGGCAGGGGGTGGTGAGTGAGAGGAAGAGGAGAAACCTCATTTTGAGCTGGACCAAATTGAAAGTTTCCTGGGCTAGACTAAAAAAAAAAATAAATTCTGGTTTTCTAGTGGGGAATCCAAAGACGCATACTATGACAATATGAAAATTAGAGATAGCAAAATCTAGTTCTTTTATTATAATTCCCAGAACCCGACAGCTTCTATGAGTCAGCGGCCATGTTGCCTGTGGCATTCTGGGAGCTGTCAATCAAAAAAGTTTCCTATTTCTGAGTGTAATGTATACAGATGTTCCCATTGTTCTCTGGGGTGGCTAACACTTTCTATCCTTTTAGCACGTGTACTTATATGCAAAGTTAGCTGTTTGTCTGGCCTTCTGGTTTGAAGCCCTGCTGTTTGTGTATTTGTCATAAAACTTATTTTTAAAGACCTGAAATGCCCTGTCAAATTCTAGCTCTATTTTAAATAAAGCCTTCAGACAAAAAGGCTGTTTTGACATGAAAGCTAAGCAGCCAGCTTAAAAATAAAATAAAATTAAAAAAATTATCACAAAGACCATTCCCGCTTAGCTCTTAAAGGTCTTGCTTAACATGACTGTGACAGGAAAGAAAATTAAGAACTGACTATCAAAGAAGGATAGGAGAAAATAAAAGCTGCTCAGCCAATTGATGTTCAAGAAAGCACTATCGTCCACCCGGTTAAAAGTTTTGCTTTGTCAGTCTCCTAGGAAATTCTTGGAAAGGCTTTTTGTTTGATGCAATTCTTATCACTCAAAACCAGGACAAAACAACAGAAAGAGACAGGATAGTTGCTTGAAGAGAATACATAGATGCATGAACACACACGACACAACACAGACACACATTTCCCATTGTGATTTTGAAATGTGAGGGAAATTGCTTCATTCTTAAAACAATTGTGTCATTTCTGTGGGTTTTATTTTTTACTCCAGTCTGCACTGTGATGTGTCTTGTTTGTTGTTAAATGGAAATGTATTCCCTTATCAAATAAAGGAACCACATTGAACAGATGAACACCAGTAATGCTAAGCCAACATTTCCCACAGTGTCATAAAAGATTTACAGTTATTAAAGTTAGTTACAGTGCTTAAGAAGACTTCTAATGGGAATACTTCAGAATAAAACAGTTTCATTTTTCTTTCTATTTAGGACAGATAAACAACAACTGATTCATAAGGTGGTGTTCCTTTTATGCTCCATTAAAACATGTCAGCGCAAGCCAGAAGCAGGGCTGCTTACAAGCTTTTATTTGGTCTGAGCTCACAAGGTAGAGTTACAGTAATAATATTCTTCAGAGGAAACCAGCAAGTGAAAGCTAACAATTAGGATAATAATTCTTTGGGGTATAATCACAAGAAGACCCCCGATTTAAACAATCTAAATTATAATTCTGTTGGTTTTACAGACAAGTGAAAGACTTCCAGCTTGCATGTAGTCTCTTAGACAAGGACCAACCTTAACTCTGTCTCAGAGTTAGTGATGACAGACTGCTTAGCACAGTTTTTGCAACTGTAAAAATGTTAAGTTGCGGCTCTTGGGAATACAGTATATTGACACAGTCAGGGTTGTCAGATCTCAGTGTGCTGGCTGGAATTTCAAGCTTTGCTTCTTCTGTTGGGAGATTTTGCAACCTCATATGCTTCCTTTAGTAAGCCTGGCTGGGAGGGACTTTTCTAGGCTGGGGTGACAGTCAGTCAATCCAGCAATAACCCATTGGTCCTTCCCTGACTCTGATTTCCAAGAGAGCCTCACCTCTCTGCTCTGTGCCTTTTCCCCTGTCTTTTAGTTTTCGGGCAATTAGACATTAGTGTGTATTCTAGAGTCTGTTGGAAGCAGGCTGTGAGTCTATTGAGACCTGTTGCTGCAAACAGTCATGTTTTTCTTAGGTTGCACTTTGACCATCTCAGAACTGTGAGTAAAGAAAATGATTTTTATTCTTTCTCCACCTATTTATTTATTTATTTATTTATTTATTTATTTATTTATTTATTTATTTATTTATACCCCACCCATTTAGTCAACTGACTACTCTGAGCGGCTAACAACATATAAAATAAACAATTTAAAATACAGGAACAACGTAACACAGCAATAGACAAAACTCAAGATGGAAGAACAAAGTAAATCAAGTAGTGGCTGGAGGGAAGGCTTGCCTAAACAGCCAGGTTTTCAGTTGGCCTTTGAAAATGCCCAGTGAAGGGGCCATACGGATCTCAGAAGGGATGTTATTCCATAACCATAACTAATGTCTCAGAGTGAATTATTAAGACTGTAAGTGCCAGTTGATAAGAGAAAAGGGGTGGTCTCCTCTGGGGAAGCTTGGAGCTTTTCTGCTGTATGAATCCCTGCACCTCTGCTGCATAGCCAGGAGAGGTCAACCAAAATTCAAAACTCTGCAACATCCTCCAGAAAGGGAGACAAATCTCGGGGTGAGCAATGCTGGAGGAGAAACTTTGATTTTATTGTGTGGGAAGGCTTTAATGCCCAAAATACTTTTATCCTTCCCACTAAAGCAAAGCAAAGTGTGTTGCTTATATGCCTCCTCATAGTGCTTCAAGCACTCTCTGGGCGGTTTACAAGTTAATTATGCAGGCTACACATCCCCCCCCCCCAAGTGAGCTGTGTACTCATTTTACTGACCTTGGAAGGATAGAAGACTGGGTCAACCTTGAGCCTGCTACCTGGGATTGAACCCCAGGTCGTGAGCACAGTTTTGGCTTCAGTACAGCAGTTTAACCACTAGTGCCACTTCTCATTCTTAAAGGTGTTTGCATTTATGTTGAGCACTTAGTATTGGCTTAATGTAGTGTTTTCCAATCTTAGGTAACTCAGGTGTTCTTGGATGGAAACTCCTAGAAACCCTGGCCAGCACAACTGATGGTGAAGGCTTCTGGGAACTGCAGTCCAAGAACTCCTGGGGTACCCAAGGTTGGGAACCAGTGATTTAGGAGATAGTGTAGGGCATTCACGTAATCTGCCTCACTCTCTGGTGAACACACTAGTACATATACATATTATTTTACAAGCCTTACAGAAGGCACCATCTCCTGTGACATCACAAGAACCCATTCGCAGTCCTCAGGCTTTGGCTCTTGAAATCTGAGGGAATGGAAACTTGCTTCCTTAGCAACCCTAAACTCAGCAGGCAAGTGGACAGGATCCAGGGAAGAGTCAACCAGAAAAAGTTACTTCAAGGGTTATGTATGAAAGAATCTTCTCCAATATTTTGGAGGGAGGGCCTTGGACCTTATGGCCACATGTGGCATGCCAGCCCCTGCCTTATACCCACCCCTGCTGTTGGATTTCAGACAGAAGTCATTCCAGCCTTAGTTGAGAATCTCAGAAATAGACCCCAAGTCCTTTTGCAAGCAAACAGTGGGTCCTACCAATACACTGCAGTTTCTCAGGCAAATTCAGCCGACTTCACTTTTTGAGATTTACCAAAGAGCAGCTTCAAACCAAAGCTTGGAAAAGTTCCGTTTTTGAACTGCAACTCCCTGCCTGTATTGCCAGTAACCATGTACTCTCAAGATAGTTACCGTTTTATGAGAATTCTTCACCATACTAGCATTGTTAATGAATTAATCAAAAAGAAGTGTGTGGGTGGGTGAGAGAGGAACATTGGTGGGTGTCTTCCTGTAGGGATCTCCGTGGATGTGTGAAATCATTTCCTTCGAATTTAGTCCCTCTGTTTGCTTCTTCATTTAAATGTCGGCTTGTTTTCAACTAGGAAAAGAAATCTGCATTCAAAAGACTCTGTGATCCAAAAGCTGAGACTTGCTGCTCTATTTTGTGCCTTTGAACACAGCCAGGGATATGGGAAAAAAGCAGCAGTAGATTAGAACAACTCGGAAACTCTGATTTCTAATAGAAAAGTGGCACTTGCCTATTACAGTTATTATTGCTGGCACTCCTCACTAGCACTAAAACTCAGACCACATTTCTGAAGGAGAGTCCTTTTTAACTCAGCAGAGATCCTCACAGATGTTTATCTTCCATATGAGTGCTTTTTTCTGCCCACACGTCGCCACTAGGAGAACAGCTCAGTGGATGACACTTTGGTAGAAGATGAGTGCCAGATAAAATTGAGACTGGCAGATAGATACTTTGTTGGGTTGAGAGGGCATAATAATAATTTAATAGCAAGTCTCAAGAAGAGGGGCAGTCGATTCCATGAGATTACATAAGGCTTTTACCAGCAGACTGGAGAGTTCAAGATATTTAAAAAGGAGACACTGAAAAGAAGGAAAATAACATTGTAGAATAAACTTTTTTAGGAACTGAAATCTTTTGAGTGTGCTTATAATTAGAGATGGGGCTATTCATATGCGTATACAAATACTCCCGCACAGCTGGACATAATGAGGGTCTGGCCTCCTGGGGCTGGAATGTCCACTCACGTGTCCGCCACTGCCGCTGGCTCCGCTCTCACTTCAATTGCTCTGGAGCTCCCGGTCGGCTAGCCACTTGTCAGCCTTTTAGGGAGACTCATCTTCCCTCCTTCTGCCAGGAGTGGCTAGCCGACCGGGAGCTCTGGAGGTAGCAGTGGATGCATAGGTGGACGGTCCCACTCCAGGGGGTTGGACCCTCATTACATCTAGCTATGCGGGGTAGTCATATACGAATACAAATACCCCCATCTCTACTGATAATTCCTCTCCTGATTGGAAGTCAATTTGTAGGTGTGGGAGTGTTTATGAAGGAGCACCCATAACAGATTCATCTGATAAGCTCTGAAACACAGATCCATGTTGATTCTTCGGAAGTGACTCTGAGTTTGCACAGGCAGGAAAAGAAACTACTTAATCTGAGGCTGAAATGAGCTACCCAAATTATCCCGAGATTTAAAATAGATCACATAAATGAAAAAGACCAACCTTGCCTATCTTGAAAGAGAATGGTTGATCCCACCTGTGTTTTTTTCATTTGCAAAGAATCCACACTACAGGGACTAAAATACTGATCCTCAAAAAGGGCCTTTCAAAACAGGGAAGACAACCACTTTGTGATAATGCTGAGCATGTGTTGAATATGCTTACCAGCAAGAGTGCTGCAGAGTAGGTACATTGTTGCAACTCCATGGGCAGGAAGAAGAGCAATGAAAGGTCACAGAGAAAGTTAAAATGCAGGGGTTTTTTTAAGAATAAAGAAACCAGGCTTGCTTTAAAGAATGTATCTGTCATGTATCTCCAGAGAATTAGTGTACAATTTTGTAAAGTATATTCAAAGTCTTTCTGCGTTACAAAAACACAGAATGCTTTCAGTAAACATTCTCCCAGAGTTTCTGAGACCAGGCTTCTGACACCAGTCTTCAAAGGGAAAATGACCTCCAGATCTGAGGCAATCTGAACTTTTGACCCTTTCAGTCAGGACTACACAACTGTCTAGTAGTTAAGAAAAAAACTCCAAAGATGTTATGTGCCATCAAGTCATTTCTGATGTGCGGTGAATATATCAGTTAATGACTTTCAAAATGCTCTACCTTCCTATTCCCCCTCCCCCATAGCAAAATTTTCTTTTCCAGGAACTTCTGCTCAGGTCTTGTAAACTAACAGCTGTGGCTTCCTTTATAAAGACAATCTGTCTCATATTAGGTCTATCTCTTCCTACTGCCCCACCATTTTTTCCAGCAATATAGTCTTTTCTGGTCAGTTCTGCATTTTCATTACATGTGCATGGTAGGATAGCTTCAGTTGACACATTTTTGCAGAGTTCGGGCTTGAGTTGACTGAGAACTTTTCTCCCTTTTTGTCTGTTTTTAGTATCTCTAAGACTCTCCTCTTAGAGATACTGTTTCTAGGCAAACACATGCTTATTTGTAGAATGCCTGCTGAATTTTTATATCAATATTTTCAAGGGAAATACAGTGCAGGCAACACCTCCAGTCATTAGATGGTGCTGTTCCATGGAACTAGAGCTTAGATATGTGTTGTTTCTTGTCCTCACTGTTCTTCTGTGTTCTTGGGTATGGCCTCATGGTGCAGGGGTTAAACTGCAGTACTGCATCCAAGACTCTGCTCACAACCTGAGTTCAATCCTGACAGGCTCAAGTAGACAGTTTAAGGTTGATTCAACCTTCCACCCCTCTGAGTTTGGTAAATTGAATAACCAGTTCACTGGGGAGGGGCAGGGCAATGTGTATGACTAAACTGTAAACCACCCAGAGAGTGGTTTAGGTACTATGGAGCAGCACATAAGCAGCAAACTTTGCTTTTGCTTTATCTTAGGGTTGCACCTTTCAAGAGTGGATCTATGGTGGGTTGGTGTGCAACTTTGTTAATCTGTAGTAAATTGTAATCCTCTAAATCAGCAGTTTCCAACCTTGGTTCTGAGATGTTCTTGGACTACAAATCCCCAAAATCCTGGCCAGCACAGGTAGTGTTGAAGGCTTCTGGGAGTTTTAGTCCAGGAACATCTGGGGACCCAAAGTTGGGAACCACTGCGCTAAACAATTGTCATAATTTTTATTGCACCTGCATTCAGAATAAAGATTTCTAGCCTTTATCATACCTGCACTGATAACTTTGAAAAGGCATGACAAAAGTAACTTATTTAAGTCCCAGATCTTAATTTATTTAAGTTACCCAGCCTCAATTAGATGTCACCATTTTGTTATTTCTCTAGAGCTTTGTTGCAAAAGAAGAAAGAAATGGGAAAGAAACCCAGGAGTAACACCTAACATTGATCTCAGTCTTGATAATGTTTCTGGAAACATTCCAGCTAAGTGCAAAAAGCTTCTGATAACAACCCATGAGATCAAAGCTCCCATTAAAATGTCATCCATGCATTTAGAGCACTGAATTCAAATTATAAATAAAAGCTTGCTCTTTGCTTTGAGTGTAAATGCCACCTGGCTGGTGTGAGCACCGCAGAGCCAGCTTAAGATATTAAACTCATTAAAGTGAGGTATAGTAGTTTTATGTTAATTTATTATCCTTGGCAATAATAGCAGCAGTACACTGGCTTGACTTATAAGTGGCTATGAGATAATTTTATGTACCTGTTTTATGCAACTTTTTATTTGTTGAATTGTGCCTATAATAGTGCAATCCACATTGTGACTGTGTTGAAGACAGTTTTCACATAGGTTATGCTAATATTGAAAAACCATAGATTTCAGACTTGGCTCCTTCTTCTCATATACTATCATTTGTGTATTGTAAAAGTCTACAGACAGCACCTTCCAACAATGTATTAATGCTGTATATTTCTCACTTGTAAATGTGCTACCCATCCAAGAAATCTCATTTGTATCTTGAAAAAAAGTATAACAATATCAAATGAATGTGAAAGTTCCAATATAGTTATAAATGCTGTATTGCTTGCAAACATGAATAATTTACTCAGGAAATAAATTTGTTATTTTTGTATTTTTGTTGGCTTGTTCGACTGGTTTAAGAATGTCAGTATACTACCATAGTATTAGAATGGTTTGCTAGCATGTGCTGTTGAGATACTGATGAGGAACCTTGGTCGGACCTCAAAACAGAGGAGAATTTCCCCATGTAGCTTTTGGAAATGATAGAGGAAAAACACATATACATTTGCTGTTCCTGCAAAAAGCCTAGAAAGGATTCCTAACTCCAGGTATTTTAATCTCACTTTTCCCTTTAACAGAAAATGGCCAAAGCAATTTCCACTTTCCAAAAACTTGATATAAAATATCAACAACAGTAAAAATGCCAACAAGTATAGCCAGAATCACAACACTGTGATAAAGAACAGAAATGAAGCTGTTCCAAGGCATCCTACCATGTGATGGAATTCCATCCTTCAAAAAACCTCCAGGTTATGAATATAAGATATTGTTTTTGTACCCACCATTCCAAATGGCAGGAAACGTCCCAACATCACCTTGTAATGTTGTGCCCATGTTGCCAGCAGGAAACAGAATGTGACATTTCTAGAACAAAGCCCATCCTGAATATTGACAACACCAATGTCAGCAATGAAAACGGTGAACAGGATCCTCTTTTGTACTCTCTACCGTTCAAAGAGAGACACCAAGCAAGGGAAAAATCTGGCTCCTTTTTTTTCATCAGTCAACCACTTCTTGCTGAAACATAGTCACTCTGTGTGTATGTGTGTGTCTTCTCTGTCTCTAACTCTGATGCCTCGCTCCCTTTCTCTTTCTCCTATGCAGAATAAGCACTTTTTAAGGTCTTCAAAACAACAAGGTGGATCAACTTCAATAACAAAAAAAAAAAAAAAAAAAAAAAAAAAAAAGTAGCAGGAAGCATTTCCTAAAGAGGAAATGATGATAGACATCAGAAAAATAAGCGTTGAATTCTCTATGAGCCAACAAAAATGGAAGCAAAACACAATCACGGGGAGGGAAGATTTTTTAAAAAAATAGAAATTAGATCTCTAAAAGTGTTTGTCTACACTAGCTTTGCAAAATATGATCCAAATTCAAACACCCATTCAAAACGACTCCCTTCCTTTCAGACATGGCTTATGGAGTGCTGTTTGGACTGGTCACAATTTTTCAGAGGTGCACTTCTGTATGTGTTTCTCATACCTATGCTTTTGCTACTTACCAGAGCAGGAGTAGAAGGTTAGCCTCAGGGAGATATTCTGCATTCTCAGGACTATAACAGCAAATGGCAGGTTTCTTCTGCACCTACAGTTTACATGTTACTGAATATCAGGAAAGCCTGCCTGAAGAGGAAGCTCTTCATCGGTTTGCAAAATGATAGCAAAGATGGAAGCAGCCTGGCCTCCCATGGGAGGGAGTTCCAGTCTGGGAGCTTAAAAGACTCTTCGGTGTCCCCCACCAATTGCACCTGTGAGGGTGGTGAGGCTGAGAGAAAGGCCTTCCCTAATGTCCTGAACAGCTGGGCAATCTCATAAAGGGAATTGAGACAGCTTAGACCCAAGCCATTTAGGGCTTTATAGGTTAAAATCAGCACTTTGAATTGCATCTAGAAATGACCAGTGGCCAGTGGAGCTGCTATAACAAGAGAATTATATGATCCCTATAATCAGTCCCAGTTATCAGTCTGGCTGCAGCTTTTTGGATCTGGTGACGTTTCTGAGCCCTTTCCAAAGGGACACCCACATAGAGTACATTGCAGTAATCCAGCTAGGATGTAACTAAGGCATGCGTCACTGTCGCCAGGTCAGACCTCTCCAGGGATGTAGTAGTAGACACACTACTTTCAACTATGTAAAGGCACTCCTAACCACTGCTGAAACCTGGACATCCAGGCTCAGAGATTAATCCAGAAGCATCCTTAAGCTGCGCACCTGTGTTTTCAGAGGGAAAATAATCGTCTTTTAACGTATTCTAATTTCATTCAGAAAGGATGTGCTTAGAAGTGTGGGCAGGGCAAAAGGAAGTACTGTAAGGGGAAGATACTGATCTGGCACCAAAGGTGACTGAGACTGATAGCTTGACCTCCAATGAAGCCCTAGACTTCTCCTGCACACTTGAACCACTGAGGTACGATGGAGTGTCTCCGAGTGAGGTTGGAAGGCTCTATAAAATTGACCACAATTGCTCTTGGCAACGTTCTCCTTAGTTGTGTGAAGCAAGTGACGTTCTTCAATGCAGCATGTTGACCTTGTGTCCTTCCATTTTTGTTTCTTTTTTCTTCTGCTTATTAGCATTTATACTACTAGGAGAGAGAGATGAATACCAGATTTCTTATATGATTTTGAATAGGTAGGTCACAACTCCACTTTAAGAGAGCAGGGTTTCCACTTCTAGTTTTTATTTTGGGTATAATGGTTTCACTGTCACAGTTCATAATAGTTGTCCCCCCTCTCTCTGACTCTCTGTTCTCTTTGTGTGTGTGTGTGTGTGTGTGTGTGTGTGTGTGTGTGTTTTCTGAGAAAGAGGGGGGAGAATAATTCAGCTAGAATATTTTTATGATGCTGTTCAAGCTACCTTGCCGAGTTATATTTGTTTGCTATTCACAGAAATGGGGTTCTTCCCAGACATGTGGTAACATAAAAATGCTAACACAAGCACAGATTGGATAGGAGTCTCCTCACAAAGAAAGATTGGGTTCTGATTTGTTCATCTTCATTTCAACCTGGACCAAACGGGAGGTGGGTGGGAATTCATAATCCTAATAAAAAGTAATAACGCCTCAGAATTTTAAAATCTACTGACAATACCAGCCTTTTTTTTTGCCAATGTAACTGTTGTGTAGTAAAAGTTTGATATTTCCTGGAACATGTATACAGCTTTTCATTTTGATTCCAAAAGCATGTCATACCCACTCTAGTTCTTTCCTGACCATGAAGAAAAACAAGATTGATCCTATGTGCTTAATCTTATCTAGCCGTTTCAGAATGGAGCCCTCATAAGCTGAATCTCACCCACCCCATTTTACAATGAAGCCCTGTCTGACAGTTTAACTGTAATCTCCAGCCTTCCAGTTGTCCCTCTCAAGAACAAATGATAACACTGATTGTGACTCCAGTCAAATCCAGTTGCACAAACATGGCAAACTGCAGGCTTTGGAATGGAAAGCTGGAAAACAGAGGCTATATCCATCACTGGTTTGTGAGCAAGTCAGAGAAGAACTGTGCCTAATTCAAATCACGGCAATGTCTTCAGGGAGCACATCTGCCCATCCTGATTTTTACTTCCAAAAAAAAAAAAATCACAGAGTTACACTGAGCAGTGATGTTTTTGCAATGTCCCAACAGTTTTTTAAAAGGGGGGGGGTATGAACCTGTTTGTGCCCACCAAGAGAAGTGCTGCCTGGGGAAATTTGGGAGCAGGCAGTCCAGAAAAACATAATCTGCACAGCTCTACCTGCCAAGGCTGCACCACCAGACTTAGGAAGCTAGTGTGGCTGCAAATTGTTAGCCAATAAAACAATTTTATTGGTAGAGCCACAATTCCAGATCCATTTCTGACTGATTGTAAAGAGTCGTCATTACAGCAGTAGAGAGTCTTATTAACACCTCTCCCTAAAGAGAGTATGATGTTTGGGCAAAGGGTCATTGTGAGCGCAAAATTACCACCTTTATCTCTGAAGTAGGTCCTTTAAGCCTCAGAAGTGCACAGCATATACCTCGTGGACTATCTTGACGTTAAAAGAAACCTTTGCTTCCAAAGCGATCAAGCATAGACTTTGTGCTTCCTTAGACAACATAGCAGCCCTGCAAGGTAGGACCTGGTAAGTACAGTCGCAACTTAGTGACCTTCTCCAATCCACTGGAATTAGATGTAAGCCCTGCTGTTTCAAGAGACCAGTCCTCAGTAAGGATCATATTTGCTTAAATTAAGAAAATAAAGTAAGTTTCACTAGAATACAGTTGTTGTGCCAAAGCATAAAGCATAACAGATTCAAAAGCGACAATGGTTAAATAAAGTTGCTATTTCTTATTAAAATAAAAAAATACTAAAAACTAAGCTAAGTAATCATCTTTTGAATATGTGTTATGATTTATGCTTTGGCACAACAACTGTATAATAAAAACAGGTGTTTTTATCTTGCTTCCAATTAAAGTGGCATTCTTGTTTGGTCTCCTCCAGGCCTCTCTCTGGCCTTGCCTTCTTATCTCTGTAACAAGCCCCTCTTCTACCACCCGACTCTGCAAAAACAATGACACACATTCCATTGCTTTTTGTTCGTTTAGTCATTTAGTCGTGCCCGACTCTTTGTGACCCCATGGACCAGAGCACGCCAGGCTCTCCTACCTTCCACTGTCTCCCGGAGTTGTGTCAAATTCATTCTGGTAGCTTTGATGACACTGTCCAACCATTTCATTATCTGTCGTCCCCTTCTCCTCTTGCCGTCACACTTTCCCAACATCAGAGTCTTTTCCAGGGAGTCTTCTCTTCTCATCAGATAGCCAAAGTATTGGAGCCTCAGCTTCTGGACCTGTCCTTCCAGGGAGCACTCAGGGTTGATTTCCTTTAGAATTGATAGGTTTGTTCTCCTTGCAGTCCAGGGGACTCTCAAGAGCCTCCTCCAACACCACAATTCAAAAGTATCAATTCTTCGGCGGTCAGCTTTCTTTATGGTCCAGCTCTCACTTCCATACATCACTACAGGAAAAACTATAGCTGTGACTATGCGGACTTTTGTTGGCAAGGTGATGTCTCTGCTTTTTAGGATGCTGTCTAGGTTTGTCATCACTTTCCTCCCCAGAAGCAGGCGTCTTTTAATTTTGTGGCTGCTGTCTCCATCTGCAGTGATCATGGAGCCCAAGAAAGTAAAATATGTCATGCCTCCATATCTTCCCCTTCTATTTCCCAGGAGGTGATGGGACCAGTGGCCATGATCTTAGTTTTTTTGATGTTGAGTTTCAGATCATTTTTTGTACTCTCCTCTTTCACCCTCATTACAAGGTTCTTTAGTTCCTCCTCACTTTCTGCCATCAGAGTGGTATCATCTGCATATCGGAGGTTGTTGATATTTCTTCCAGCAATCTTGATTCCGGCTTGGTATTCCTCCAGTTCAGCCTTTCGCATGATGTATTCTGCATATAAGTTGAATAAGCAGGGAGACAATATACAGCCTTGTCGTACTCCTTTCCCAATTTTGAACCAATCAGTTCTCCCATATTCAGTTCTAACTGTTGCTTCTTGCCCCATGTATAGGTTTCTCAGGAGATCGACAAGGTGGTCAGGCACTCCCATTTCTTTAAGGACTTCCCATAGTTTGCTGTGGTCCACACAGTCAAAGGCTTTTGCATAGTCAATGAAGCAGAAGTAGATGTTTTTCTGGAACCCTCTGGCTTTCTCTATAATCCAGCGCATGTTAGCAATTTGGTCTCTAGTTCCTCTGCCCCTTCGGAATCCAGCTTGTACTTTTGGGAGTTCTCGGTCCACATACTGCTGAAGCCTACCTTGGAGGATTTTGAGCATAACCTTGCTAGCGTGGGAAATGAGTGCAATTGTACGGTAGTTGGAGCATTCTTTGGCACTGACCTTCTTTGGGATTGGGATGTAAACTGATCTTTTCCAGTCCTCTTGCCACGGTTGAGTATTCCAAACTTGCTGGCATATTGAATGTAGCACCTTAACAGCGTCATCTTTTAAGATTTTAAATAGTGCAGCTGGAATGCCATCACCTCCACTGGCCTTGTTGTTAGACAAGCTTTCTAAGGCCCACTTGACTTCACTTTCCAGGATGTCTGGCTCTAGGTCAGCAATCACATTATCTGGGTTGTCTGGGATAGCCAAAGCTTTCTGGTATAATTCCTCTGTGTATTCTTGCCACCTTGATGTCTTCTGCTTCTGTAAGGTCTCTCCCATTTTTGTCCTTTATCATGTTCCTCTAATATTTCCAATTTTCCTGAACAGATCTCTGGTTTTTCCTTTTCTATTATTTTCCTCTATTTCTTTACATTGTTCATTTAAGAAGGCCCTCTTGTCTCTCCTTGCTATTCTTTGGAAGTCTGCATTTCATTTTCTGTAACTTTCCCTATCTCCCTTGCATTTTGTTTCCCTTCTCCTCTCTGCTATTTCTAAGGCCTCGTTGGACAGCCACTTTGCTTTCTTGCATTTCCTTTTCTTTGGGATGGTATTTGTTGCTGCCTCCTGTACAATGTTACGAGCCTCTATCCAAAGTTCTTCAGGAACTCTGTCCACCAAATCGAGTTCCTTAAATCTGTTCTTCACTTCCACTGTGTATTCATAAGGGATGTGGTTTAGATTATACCTGACTAGCCCAGTGGTTTTTCCTACTTTCTTCAGTTTAAGCTTCAATTTTGCTATGAGAAGCTGATGATCAGAGTCACAATCAGCTCCAGGTCTTGTTTTTGCTGACTGTATTGAGCTTCTCCATCTTTGGCTGCAGAGAATATAATCAATCTGATTTTGGTATTGCCCATCTGGTGATTTCCATGTATAGAGTCGCCTCTTGTGTTGTTGGAAAAGAGTGTTTGTGATGACCAGCTTGTTCTCTTCACAGAACTCTATTAGCCTTTGCCCTGCTTCATTTTGAACTCACAGGCCAAACTTCCCTGTTGTTCCTTTTATCTCTTGACTCCCTACCGTAACATTCAAATCCCCTAGAATGAGAAGAACATCTTTCTTTGGTGTCAGTTCTAGAAGGTGTTGTAAGTCTTCATGAAATTGGTCAGTTTCAGTCTCCTTAGCATTGGTGGTTGGTGCATAAACTTGGATTACTGTGATGTTGAAAGGTCTGCCTTGGATTCGTATTGACATCATTCTATCATTTTAAAGATTATATCCCATTATAGCTTTTCCCACTCTTTTTTGACAATGAGGGCTACTCCATTCCTTCTGCGGGGTTCTTGCCCTCAATAGTAAATATGATCATCATCTGAATTGAATTCGCCCATTCCTGTCCATTTTAGTTCACTGATGCCCAGGATGTCAATGTTTATTCTTGCCATCTCCTGTTTGACCACATCCAGTTTACCAAGGTTCATAGACCTTACATTTCAGGTTCCTATGCAGTATTTCTCTTTGCAGCATCGGACTTTCCTTTCACTTCCAGGCACGTCCACAGCTGAGTGTCCTTTTGGCTTTGGCCCAACCACTTCATTAGCTCTGGAGCTACTTGTACTTGTCCTCCGCTCTTCCTCAGTAACATGTTGGACACCTTCCGACCTGAGGGGCCCATCTTCTAGCGTCATATCTTTTAGCCTTTTGTTTCTGTTCATAGGGTTTTCTTGGCAAAGATACTGGAGTGCCATTGCCAGTTCCTACTCCAGGTCGATTGTGTTTAGTCAGAACTCTCCACTATGACCTGTCCATCTTGGGTGGCCCTGCACGGCATAGCCCATAGCTTCCCTGAGCTACTAAGGCCCCTTCGCCACAACAAGGCAGCAATCCGTGATTGCTTTTAACTCTTCTTAATAGAACTTAACAGATTCCATGTTCTTTTATGTGACTCCAAGTCCCAGCATTTCTCAATATCATTACAAGTCTGAGGATGAAAGCACCTGAACAAAGGGATTAACATTAAACATTTAAAAAAAACCCTAGAAACACATAAAATGGATTTGCCTGAGCTCTTGGTACTTGTGTCTTCATGCGCAGTGAAATGCCCAGTCTCCCCACCTAGAATTTGGCCACCATATCAAAAAACTCTTCCACCTTGAGATATGTCAGGATAGAGAAAAAGACTTTTTGGTCTTTCTCCAGTTCCCTCACTGGAGTGGCTGGTGACTTCCATGGCCATACTGGATTGTGCTGCTGAGTTTTCTGCCATGGATGCAAAAGAACACCTGGTTTGGGAGGATGATGAGGTCATTTTGATAACATGGTTGGACCTCAGGCAGCCTTGCTATGTTGGGAGCAGTGGTTATTAAGCAACTCAACCAGGAAGTGAGGGATCTATGGTTGATTTCCAGATGTTGTTGGAGTAGAACTCCCATCATTCCCTCCCACAGATGATGTTCACTTAGAATGGTGGAAGCTATAGCCCAGCAACATATGGAAGGCCAGAGATTCCCAGATCTGTATAGTAGAAGCTCATTTTAAGTGAAACCTTGTCCCACTCTCTTCTGATTGGTTGTTCTCCAACTGAGTAGTGATTGGCTTAGGTGTGCTCTAGGAGGCTGTTTGTTCCTTTAACTGCCATATAGGTATTGCCCTTGTTTGGCCCTGTGAAAGGGTGATAGATGACAAAAGACTTGTCCAGAACAATTTCTGTGTGACCTTCACTCAGTCATTTATTGCTTAGTCTAGCCTACCTCAGAAGGTTGTTGTGGAAGTAAAACAGAAGTTGATAATCATCTAAACCATCTTGGCTGCTTTGAAGGAAAGTCAGTATATACATGGAATAAATAGACAAATGCTCAAGCATCACCATTTGAAGAAGAGTTAGTTTTTTTCTGTGTATTAAGTGAATGGGCCAGTCAGCAATTTCTTGTGCTTCACCTGATTTACAAGGTAGAAGGAGAACATGGCTTTATGGTGTGTGCTTTTCACATATTGAAAGAAGCTTCACCCTTTCTTACATTAAAGAATGTACATGAAAAGAAACATACCGTATTTTTTGCTCCATAAGACGCACTTTCACCCCCAAAAAATGTGTGTGGGGGAAATCTGTGCGTCTTATGGAGCGAAGGCGGCGATTTCGCCCCCGGTGGCCCCGTAGGGGGGAGCGTCACAAGAGTTCAAGTGACCCTTCCTGGACCCTTGCACCGCTCCCCCCACCCCCACAGGGCCAGCGTGGGCAAAATAGTCAGCTTCCAGGTGGGGGCAGTGTCGCAAGGCTATTTTGCCCCCACTGGCCCTGTGGGGGGTGGAAGGAGTGTCGCAAGGGTCCAAGTGTGCCTTCCCGGACCCTTGCACCACTCCCCGCACCCCCCCATGGGGCCAGCGTGGGCGAAATCACCACCTTCTGGGACTCTTTTGAGGCTTGGGAAGCCTCAGAAGAGTCCCAGAAGGTAGTGATTTCACCCCCTCTGACCCCTGGGGGGGGCAGGGTGAGTCTCTAAAGGGTCGTGGAACACACCCTAGGACCCTTTAGAGACTCCCCCTCCCCCCAGGGGTCAGAGGGGCAAAATCGCCACCTTCTGGGACTCTTCTGAAGCTTCTCAAGCCTCAAAAGAGTCTCAGAAGGTGGCGATTTTGCCCTCTCTGACCCCCAGGGGGAGGGTGAGTCTCTAAAGGGTCCTGGAATACACCCTAGGACCCTTAGAGACTCACCCTGCCTCCCCAGGGGTCCGAGGGGGTGAAATTGCCACCTCTGGGACTCGTTTGAGGCTTGGGAAGCTTCAGAAGAGTCCCAGAAGGTGGCGATTTCGCCCCCTCTGGCCTTTGGGGGGGGGATGGGTAAGCCTCCAAAGAGTCCTAGGGTGTGTTCCATAAGACGGACCTCTCCATAAGGGCTCACCAATTTTTAGGAGAAGAAAACAATTTTTTTTCCTGTTTTCTTCTCCTAAAAATTTGGTGCATCTTATGGAGAGGTGCATCTTATGGAGCGAAAAATACGGTACATTTTTTAAAAAGGAAACTTTAAAAAGGAAAGTTTTTTTAAAGCTTTATGTTGCCTGTTGTGTTATTTGTCACAGAAAAAATGTCTGTGCAAAATAAAGGTGCTGGTTTCAATGACAGTATGCGAAAGAAAGAAAGAAAGAAAGAAAGAAAGAAAGAAAGAAAGAAAGAAAGAAAGAAAGAAAGAAAGAAAGACTTCACGATAAAACCATGATTAGCATTACTTATAATAATAACTGGGTGCCATTAAGTTGATTTCAATTTATAGTTCAGAGTTTTCTAGGTAGAGAGTTCTCAGAAGTCATTTGCCATTCTGTTATTCTGAGGGCATCCTGGGACTGTACAGGTGGCCCAGGACCACACCGGCTGGCTCTTCAAGGATGCACAGTGGAGAGTTGAACTCCCAACCTCTCCCTCCACAACTAAATGCCTAACTCACTAATCTATCCAGTCAGCTACAAAAAGTAGACGAGAATGCCTCAAAATTCTTAAGTTTCTTGTCTCTGCTCTGTGGCACAAGGAACAGCAACAGCAGTAGCAATGACATAACACTATGTCCTTCTTCCTTTTTGGGTGGTTGCTCATTATTACAACATTGGTCATATGACCTCACTGTTGGGAGAAAATGGCCAGTTTATACACAACAGCCCAGATGCTTTTACCCAGATTATTCTTGTGCTAATACTTCTCCCATCAGTGGATGTGCACTATTGAATTCTGGCCATACAGACTGATCTTTCCCCCCCTGCTGATAGTGGTGTGGAAAGAGCAATCTGTCTGATAACCTCCAGGGAGGAGGAGGAGAAGTATCTTCACAGTCTCTCCCAGAGAAAGGAGGATCATTCATATGTGTACACGTGACCCTCTCTCTCCAAGCTAGCATCACCAAAAGTGTTCTGCATCCTGCTTTGATTTTAACAGGTTTTCCACATCAGAGATGGGAGCATGCTTTCTGGGACAATAGTTCCCAGAATCCCTCTAGCCAGCAAGGAAAGTGTAATCCAAATGTAATGCTTGTCCAAAAATAATTGCTTCTAGGCTTTGCCTCACCTAAGCTTCCTTTCTGTTGTGGTGTTCTTTTGTTTTGTATTGATGTAGGCAGCTGTGAAATACTGACACAATATCCAAGTAATTCTTTGCAAAAGTACCATCTTTGTTGTGTTACAGATTCAGAACCTAAATCTATACTAGGCACTGTGCTGTGGCTATAGGTCCCCATTGTTATCCCTGTCCCCAGAGCCATCTCTCTCTTTTTGAAATACCACAAGCAAATTTTCTGCAGAAAGGCACTCATCCTTGACTGCATCACTTCTTTGACATTTCAGCTCAGGAACTAATTTCAGGACTGTTAGGTTGTGTGACAAATTGCTTTTTACCTGCTGAGTCTTCCAACAAGCTGAAGTGGGGGAGGTGGGAAGCCCTGGAATAGCTTATTCTCCCTTTCTCCTAGTGCTAACCCTTAATATTTGCAGAAGGAGCAATAATAATAATGACAGAAATAAAAGGAAAGGTAAGGAAAAAAGTACAGTAAAAAAGCTTTGATAATTTTTTTCACACAAAAAATGTCCTGAAAAGCAAGAAAAGAAATGCACAAAAAGTCTTTATTTATTTATTTATTTATTTATTTATTTATTTATTTATTTATTTATTTATTTATTTATTTATTTATTTATTTATTTATTTATTTATTTATTTATATGCCACCCACTCTACCCAAAGGTCTCTGGGTGGCTTACAACAATTAAAATTCAATTAAAATACAATAAAAGATAAAACGATTAAAATAGATACTCTAAAAATTGCCATCAGGACCCACAGTTGATGTTATTTCAGTTAAAAGTCTTCTGGAACAGGAAGGTTTTGACCTGGCACTGAAACGTCATCAACACTGGCGCCAGACGAATCTCCCTTGGGATAGCGTTCCATAGCCTGGAAGCAGCTGCCGAAAAGGCCCTTTGTCTACAAGCCGTCCCTCTTACCTCCTTGAGGGATGTCTCTTTCACTAGATCTTAACTGCGAGGTACTGGCTGCAATCTTTAAAATCTCTTCTGTTCTCTGAAGGGCACAAACCACTGGTTTTTGCTAGTTCACTTATCTGCCAAACAGGTGTTTGGATCTTCAAATCTCCACCTCCTCTGGCAGCCGCCCACTCAGAGGTAGTGACCTGGCTTCCTTGCCCTGCCTCCTCCAGATGCTGCCTCTGAGTGGACATCTGCCAGAGGAGGTGTGGCTTTCAAGCACTAAACACCTGCTTGGCCAATAAGTGAACCAGGACAAACCACCAGACTGGCAGCTTGTGCCCATCTCTGCTCTGAAGTAACTAGAACACAACTGCAGCTTGTTACTGTTAGAGCAATTGTTGTCGTTTTAAAGACATCTGAATGACATGGGCTGGTGGGCTGTGGCAGAAAACACATTTGCCATCCATTCATTGTTGTTGTCACCTCAGTACCTGCAACAGAGCACGAGGCAGCAACCCAACGTAGAATGTGAATCAGCATGTGGCTCATGTAATATTTCCATTTCACCAGGGAGTGATGTCACATCCTGTAATGATAACAGTAATGTAAAATGTTACAAAAGGAAGGAAATGATGTCTTACATAGTTAAAATTATACTATCACCCTCCACGTGGACAGATTGTTGTAACTGCCAACACCAAGCAAAATCTTGCCTGCTCCCCTTCCCTACACACTTATTGCTTCTCTCATTCAGTTGCCTGAAGAGAGGGTTATATCTCTTCCTGTTATTATCCTCTTCGATCTGTATAGAATTTCAGTAAAGCTGCGCTTCTCTTTCTATATGGCTCAGCAGGAGGAGAAGGAACAAATTAAAATAGGTTGTAAAGGAGGGGAAAGACAGATAAGTAGCTAAAGACTGGATCATCATGCCTGTCTAATCTCATCTGAAAAGCCAAGCAGGGTCCTACCTGCTTAGTGCTTGGATGAGAATTTGGCTGTTTTCTGTGTAATGCATATGCAGTGCATGAATTGCACTTCAGACATTATGGCCTTTGAAAAATGCATCTCTCCTGCAAGAAGAGGCAATGGACAAATTCAAGGAAAGTTAGATTGTATCACCAGCCAATTGGATCTCCTAACTATACTTCCAGAACTTTGTCACTGGAAGACTTTAAAAGGGTTTGATTTGTGTCTATGTGCGTGTGCTTTAAATCAGTTCAATAGTTCTTTTCACCATTTATTGTATGCTCATGTCTAGGGATATTGATCTGAACATATTTTATCACTAAGAGAAGGTGATGTATTTAAACTTCTAAAGATTTTGTTCTTAGCACATTTTTATCTGTGAGTCACTTTTCCCAGGGCCTGAGAGCTTTAATAGCTCACAATTCATCACTCTTCAATAGTTCATTTGAGATATATACTTAAAAGGAATTTTCATCTGATCTCTTACTTGGCTAGTTTTAGAGGTCCCAGCATGGTACCTAATTAACTCAGCAGGATCACTTCCATTCCTTTAAATAGTTAATATTAGCATCTCAGAAACACCTGCATTCCCACATTTCTTTGGAGTCCTGCTTTAAAAAAATCATTGCTTGAGGGTGGGCTGTCACTAGAACCTGTAATTTGAGGGTGGATACATTTTTTAAAACTGACATTATGCATGTTCCTGTCTCATTTATGACAGGAATGCTCAAAGGTTGTCAAAGAAAGCATTGGAGTGTCAAGGTACAAATAAATGGAACCTCTCTAAGTACAGCTAAAATAATGCAATATTTTAGTATGAGCCTTAGATCAAGGAGAGGCTGAAAGCCCTGTGTACTCCTTTCCTTGCTGGCTGAATAGCTCGGTGATTTAGCCAGATGTTGAGAGCTCAATTTCCTACTGTGTTTCCAGAGAGAAGAGCCTGCCTGTGTGACCATGTATCATCATGATCATTGTTAGGGAAGGAATTTTGCATTTTAAAATATGGGGGTGGGGGGAGAGAGATGATCTTTTGTTGCTTTTGTAGTCTTTCCTTGATTTCTGACAGAGATCCTCTTAAACATTAATACTGTAGTTTGTTTATGTTAATGAAGAGAGGAACACAAAAGTTGTTTTCTTTTGTTTTCTTTGGTTTACATTTCCTTTTGCTTTACATCACCCACCCTTCCATATCACTGCTGCTGCCAGGCAGCCTGCCTGTGTCAGTGCCCCTCTGTGGAGTTATTTTGGGGACACACACACCTGTTTTCTTTGGTGATTTCCCCCTCTTTCATCCTTTCCTTTCTTAGATTTTTTTTTTTTTTTTGCTGACTTCCTGGGCTCAAAAAGAAATATAAAACAAGAGAAGGCATCAAGTTGTAGGGGGTAGAAAATTCTCTCCATATTCTAGTGATTTTGATTTGTGTTTATCTGCTTGCTTTTATTTATTTATTTTTTTTCCAGAGAGGGAGCTCTGTGTCTGTATTTTATTTTGCTATTTTTTCCCCTGCGTGCTCGGGAGGATGCTTTCTCTGTTTGACTATTTAAAAAATGTTGTTTGGTTAATTTACAATGTATCTCTTCTGATAAAGTTGTATATTTGCAGATGTGTTGGGGGGCTGTTTTGTTTGGTGATGGCTCCCATTGGTTGCATTGTTGCCTGCTTTTTTACTACACTGATTCTCTGTTACCTTGCCTCTGCTTTTTTTAAACACTATTACTTTTGGGGAACTCTGTGCTAAGAATATCTCTGCCAGAATGTTGATTTGGATTCTGGGAACTATAACCCCAGAAAATTATTGTTTTCAAAATTTGATTTGTTTGTAGTAAACAATATAATCTAGTTATTAAAGAAGCTTTTTGTGATGCATGAATTTCTCAGTGTCATTTTCCCCCATATTCAGTTTTTTTTTAAAATCAAGCTGTCACCATGTTGTTTATGAAGAAACTTTAAAATGTTAGTCTTCTCAGAAAACAAAACAGTACAGGACATAATCTGTACTGGTCAGATTAAAGATGTACAGCTATACTCACCAATGAGAGGACCATGTTGTATCTGCTCTATGTAGCTGCTACAGATGAGGAAAACTGTCAAGGTCAATTCAGTATGTGGTTGAAAAGAAAGGGATTCAGGACCAGTCTTCAGAGAAATATGCACTCCAAGCTGCCTGAATGGATAGCTTTGTCATTTTCTCTGTATTACACTGTTTCCCCAGATTTCTTGAATTTCAGGTTCTTTCCATCCTGTTTATTAAGAAATGGTCACATTTCATAATTTCTTATTGAAGAAAATTGGTTGAGTGGTATTCTATGCCAGTGGTTCTTAACCTTTTTGAAAGAAACGCCCCCTTGAGCCATTGAGGAAGTTATCATCGCCCCCCTCGCCATGGTGATGATATCTTATTTATTTATTTATTCATTTATTTATGACACTTACATCCAATGACCCCTGGAAAAAAAATTCAATTCCAAGAAAATGAAATGCCCCCAAAAAGTAACATTTAATGATTTAGTTGCAAGCGAATTTTAAGATGCAAAAAGAAATATTAAAAGGGCATAAAAACAAACCGCAATGCAGGAACTAAAAATTTCAAGACAAAAACTCTGATACTAAATTAAGATTGGAGGAAAATATATATTCATGCACACTGTAAAAAGGCTGCAGCCATCTTCACAGGTTTGGCTTGCTCCAGCGCCCCCCTACTGCCCCCCTTCTACTCGAGCGCCCCCATGCCACCCCTTTTCGTTCTACTGCCCCCCTGAAAAATGAAATCGCCCCCTGGGGGGCATTATCGCCCACGTTAAGAACCACTGTTCTAATCCATTCCTATCCCTCTGAAAGTCACCTTATAATGTGATCTGGGAACTGACTCACATGGAAGAAATCATATTAGGCTTTTAAGAAATTTTAGAGATGATCAGCTTGGAACTCTAGTGGTTTCCTAGAAGGATGGATTTCTCCAGCCATGGTATAGTCCACAAGAATAACTTTTTGTGTTTCCTTTTCACACAGACTACATGCCCAGCTGGAATGGCACTTTGATTATATTAAAAGTGAAAACTAAAACATCTGTTCTCTGAACTACAGGAGGAAAAGCCACATTCCAACTGAACCTTCTAGGTTTTCCAGCTGGCTTTATGGTTTATAATACCTGTGGAGCCAATATAAAATACTTGCGGCTATATGCAGAAGAGGGACTTATGAGCCAGAACAAGGATCTCCTAGACTTTCAATTATCCTAATGCAACTGAGGCTAGCAAAAGCTGAATTACTTGTAAGAGTTTATGTACCTTCAAGTAATAAAATAATGCTTTCTCTCATACAGTGAGCTCTTAAAGCAAATTTCAACGCAGTTATATAAAATAAATGAGGTAAATAAGAAGAGAACAGATAAAGGTTCAGGATCTTTTGCTCATAATATATCAGAGTCTGTATTATTTCTGAATGTGAAGTTAATAGTGCAAAAGTGCTGAACTTTAAAATGTCAGGTTTGTAGGTAATGTGTGTGGGCTGTTGAAAGAAAAGGTTTTCAAAGATATTACATGAGGATTTGACCTTGAAAGGCTCAAGTTTTCCAGAAATGGTTTTCCCTTTAATGAAAATAAACCAGAAGTTTTGATCTATGTTCTAGTGGCACCGCATGAAATCTACAAATGAGATACTCAGATTATTGTCCTAAGCAAAGAACTAAGGAGCCAGGTTTTACAGACCTTCTTGGCACGCTGGGAATTCTCTTGTCGTTGCTCTAGGAGCAATGGGAACCAAAACTGAAATTGAACATGCTGCCAGCTTCTAGATTGCATCACCTCTCTAATTTCAGAGGTTCATTGCTGGCCGATATATCTTCACAGTATATGGAGCACATTCTGAAGCCAGAAACAACCATCAGAAGTAACCTGCAATTAGAGCTGAAAGCATGTTAATGTTGCAGAGAAGTGACTGAGGCAGTATTTCTGAGTTTATGAAATCAAACTTTAGAGGAATTATGTACTGAAGTCCAGAACACCAAAGCAAAAAAGCAAAGCATGCTGCTTATATACTGACCCATAGCGCTTGAAGAACTCTCTGGGTGGTTTACAAGTTAATTATGCAGGCTACACATTCCCCCCTCCCCCAGTGAGCTGGGTACTCATTTTACCAACAATGGAAGGATAGAAGGCTGAGTCAACCTTGAGCCGGCTACCTGGGATTGAATCCCAGGTCGTGAGCACAGTTTTGGCTGCAGTACAGCGGTTTAACAACTGTGCACACCAGACACAATCAGACATTGACTGAAATCTGGTTACATAACTAACACTGAAGTCAGGGTGATGACACTATCAGCAGTGTCAATTTTTCAGAGATTAAGCGTGTCCTACTTCTCTCCCAAGGCTGCCACCATTATAGGGGAGTTGTGGGACAGGAAGAGGAAGTCTTTAGTTACTGAAGCTCACTGCTGCCTGGATGACTTTACTGGTGGGAATGATTTAAAGTCCCTATGACTTTTTGCTCATGAAAGGGATTATACAGGTGCCTTAGAAACTCTGAGAGAGAAGTCAGAAGTGTTTAATTTCCAAACAATCCCTACTGCTGCTGATGTCATCAGTATTGTGGCCTAATGTCAGGCCACTGAATAAGACACAATGACACATAACTGGATTTAAAAAGGTCACAGCTTTTATTGATAGCAGCCTGCAGTTCGTTTGGTTTGAGCATTGAGGTTGGATCCAGTTCCATCAGGAGCCCCGAATGCCACCTGATGTATCCTATATCATTCCAGTTGTACAGTATCTGGGTGATAGCGCAGGAATGGCAGCCAGTGGAGACCCACAGGTATTAGCCACTCTGTGTCTCCCTGCCACCCAGGGGCAAGGCCAGGCTCCCCCCCCCCAAGCTGGGAACCCTTCTGGCCCCCTCCCTGGGCTCCTTCAAGGGGTTCCTTATCAATCGAAGCAGGCAGCTCCCCTCCTGCCATCCATTGCTCTCCTGGATCCATCGTAATGCTCCAGAACTGCCAACAAAGATGTGACAAGAACAAGAAATCAGTCAATAACAAAACATGTCCAAAAGCCAACTCTTAAATGCCGTAACTGTACTGTCCATGAACCTTCAGGGTAGGTGGGTTGGGGGAAACTGTCAGTTGCCAATGAGGTCCCAGCAGCTCCAGCCTCTGTTACATCCTGGGCTGGCAGACCGGATTGAAAATCTGTTCCCTCCGGTCTGCTAGCCAGCTCCTCACCCCTTCAAGTTTGGTGAAGATTGGATTCTGGATGTATGAGTCATATGCCCCCAAAGGGCCCCCCTAGGCACTTAGAGATGCCAAAATCACAGAGAAGCTTCCCCTGACTCTCTTCAATCCATCTGAAGACTGGGTTTCCCCAAGCCAGCTCTAAAGGGCACTTTCCTGGAGGGATCCACTTTGTGGGTGTATATTTCAGATGTCTGAAATACAACCTTCACCAAACTTGGAGGGATTGTAGAGCAGAGTCAGGGGAGGCTTCCCTGTGATTTTGGTGTCCCTAGGTGCCTGGGAGAAATTTTCCTGTGGTTCCCTCTTTTTGGGTGTAAAACTGGGCATCTGAAGCCCAATTATGGTGTCTCTAGGTGCCTGGGAGGCAGTTTTATAGGGTTTTAAAGGCAAAAATGAATCAGCAAAAAATAATAAATTCATTATTCATGACTCGTTGACCTTGATGAATCATGAATCAAAACAAATCACCATTTTTCTGATTTGTGCCTATCTCTAATCTACACCAGACTTCTCACTATTTTTAAATCAGGTGGGAGTGGTTAAAATGCATTACTTGAAAATACTACCCTCTTTTGCAAATGGAACAGGCAAAGCCATCTATGTTTCTTGAAACACCTTGCACTTCAGTCCTCTCTTGCACATGGCTGGCTGGGAGAATATTGAGCTTGAGGTGGATCAGTGCCCCATTTGTCCTAATTGGACACCCTGCACTGACCAGAGTGGGAGATGGGACTAAGGGGTTTCTAAGAGTGGTGCAAGCTGAATGAGTACCAGGGTGAAGAGGCAGAGAGAGAGGAGAAGAGCCCAGGGTAAAAGAAAGAACAAAGAGGGACTGGAGAGAAAAAAGAGGATTCTGGGTTGAGAGAAGGACTCAAAGATTTTTAATCTGGGTGATAGCAATTGCTAGGTGTCACATACAGCACTGATGGTACCTGTCTGTCATGGGTTTGGAGGGAAAGTTCCATCCTATGGGGAGTGGAAGGCGGGACATCAGGGGGGAGGAGCTGTACTGTATATATATTTGGAGCTGATGTGGAGAAGGGGAGTTGGAGTCTGTGTGTCAGACTGGGTACAACTGTTTGTCAGTTAGTACATACCTGATAGGTTCAGGTTTCTATTTAGGTAGCCAGAACTGATAGGTTCAGGGTCTGTGCGTTACCTTAAGGTGTTCCGTGGGAACCAAGCTGTTGTATGTGTGTGATTGGGACTATGCCACGTTCCTGTATCCTATTTACCTGATCCTTTTGTTTACCCTGTTTGTTGTTTCAATAAACCTTGTTCTTTTATTTATTAAAATCCATTCCTGGTCTGTGTGACTCCTTATAGGGAATGGTTGGTGGCAGCATAACTATAGGGTGGGATACTTCAGTAGGTCTGGGGTTGCCACATTGATTGGTGTCCAGCGTGTGGGATACGACTGGTCCAGTTGTCCAGTGGTCCAGCAAAGCCTTGGCAAGTGTGCCCAGAGCAAGGGGGGTCTAGTCAGGGAAAATCTGAGGGCGCGTAGGTAATCTTCTAGGCTTACCTCACGGGGAGGTAGGCTAGTGGAAGAACGTGCAAACTCAGATTGGGGGACTAGATTACGGAGCTCTGAGGCAACCTGTTTTGGCGGGAAAGGGCTGAGGCAAAGCTGCGTGAAGTAACAGTGATCTAGCCTGTCTGCTGAGAGGCCTAGCAGAGGGGGTGGATTCTGCCTGGCAACAGTTGCAAGTTGGTGCTGAAGGGACAGCAGCAGTCTATAGAAGGCTGTTTCTGAGGCAAAAGGAAAAAAGTTGTCATTTTATTTTGAGGCGTGACATTTGAAGGCAGCCTATTCTGGGGGGATTATGCCCTTGACTCGAAGCCAAATGGCAGAAATGGGGGAAGTGAGAGAACCACAGGGAGAACAAGGTTCTGAGGAGGAATTTGGCTCAGTGCAGGATGAGAGCACGGGAGAACTGACCTCAGAACTCAGAAGAATGCTCCTAGCCCAACAGCATGAACTGAGGGTGAGGGAAATGGAGGAAAAGGAAAGGGAGAAACAGAAAATTTGAGATGGAAAGAGAGAGAGAAAGAATGGCGTTTGAAAGGGAAGAGAAACAGAGACAGTTGGAGTTAGAAAGAATGGTGTTTGAAAAGGAAGAGAAACAGAGACAGTTGGAGTTAGAAAAAATGGCGTTTGAGCTGAAGAAGCTGGAGATGATGAGTGGAAATAGGAATAACAATAATGATGAGGGGAACCCAGGGAATGGGGAAGGCAGCCTGTCTAAAACTGACCTGAAGAAATTCCCTGTGTACCACAAGGGAGATTGCCCTGAGGTGTTCTTTTCCCTCGTGGAAAGAGCGTTTGTGGACTTCTCAGTAAGGGAAACTGAGAAGATGACCATTATGCGATCTTTAATCAGTGGCAGCCTGGCAGAAGTCTATGCAGAGATGCCAGTGGAACTGCTGAAGGACTTCGCTGAGTTTAAAAAACTGGTGTTTGCCCGGCATGGGATAAATGCTGAACAGCTGAGGCAAAGATTCAGGTCACTCACGAAAAAACCAGAGCAGACTTTTACCCAGGTGGGGGCCCAACTGGTGAGGTTGCTAGAGAAATGGCTGTCTCAGGAGGGGACAGAGACCTTCCAGCAGCTCAAAGACCTGATAGCGCTGGAACAATTTTATTCAGTCCTGCATGGGGAACTAAAGTTCCATGTGAGGGAGAGGAAACCTAAATCGGTGACAGAAGCGGCAGAGATCGCAGATTTTATTTCCCAAATAAGGAAGCCCTTAGGTGCTGAGGGGAAATCTGTGGGTAAGCCCAAAGAAACCTACAGCAGGTACTCTCAGGGACCAGGGAAAAACCAGCAAGGGGGAGGGGCCCATGTTGAAGGGAAGCCCTCAGACATGAAACCACCAAGACCTCAGATTTTGGAGGGAAAACCAAAACCAGATGAGAAAGACTCCAAGTACAGCAGAAAATGTTATTTCTGTCAAGGAAAGGGCCATCTAATCTCAGAGTGTGAGAAATTAAAGCAGCTAAAGGGAAATTTGCCTCATGATTTGAGTGGAACCAAGCCAAAAGCTGTGTTCTGTGTCCAGACAGAGCAAAGCTCCTTGCCATTGAGGGAGCCTGTTGCTATGGCTACTCACTCTGAACCAGTTACATCTGCTGATCAGGCTGGGGAAAATGGTCCTCTTGTGGAGGTCAAGCGCTGCTTACTAGTTAGGACAGATTCGCAATTGTTTGAGACCGCAGGGGTGGACGTAGGAATACTTGACCATCAGTATAGGGGGCTAAGGGATACTTGTTCCCAGGTGACCCTGTGCCATCCAGACATTATTCCTAGGAAGTATATAATCCCAAATGAGAGCCTGAAGGTGGCAGGGATTGAGGGGCAGGTGATCTCACTGCCAGTAGCTGAGGTACCTGTGAGCTTTCAAGGCTGGAGGGGAGTTTGGCGGCTAGCGATTTCATCGACTCTGCCAGCAGCCGTGCTCGTGGGAAATGACCTGGCTGAACATGTGAAACGGGTGCTAGTGATTACACGCTCACAAGCTACCACGGGGACAGTTCAGGGGGGTACTGAAGAGCCCGAGGTTGAAGCAGATGAGGGTAGTCCCGAAGCCGTGGCAGAAACCTTAGCCACGGACAGCAAATTTGGCCAAGAGCAAAAGGCAGACGCCACTCTCCGAAAGTGTTTTGAAAAGGTGACAGACACCCAGCTAACACCTGAAACCCCAGCGAGATTTCGCGAGAAAAAGGGAATTTTATATAGAGAGACCCTGATGAATATCTCAAAAGGGGGAGATGGGATCAGAAGTCAGCTAGTGGTACCTGAAAAGTATCGCCCCATGATCTTACAAAGGGGGCACTCTGACATGTTTGCTGCGCACTTGGGGGTGAACAAAACACAGCAGAGAATCACACAAAATTTTTACTGGCCTGAAATAGGGAAGCAGATCAAGGAGTTCTGTAAACAATGTGATGTGTGTCAGAGGCAGGGGAATAACCGTGACAGGACCAAAGCGAAGTTGTGCCCTTTGCCTGTGATTGACACCCCGTTGAAATGTATAGGAGTGGATATTGTGGGACCTTTGCCCAAGGCCACAAAGAGGGGGAACCGGTTCATTCTCACCATTGTGGACCATGCCATGAGGTACCCCGAAGCCATACCCTTGACTAACATCGAAACTAACACAGTGGCAGATGCCTTGGTGGGGTATATGTCCAGGATGGGATTTGCCTCAGAAATAATCACAGATTTGGCCACATCGTTTACATCAAAGCTCATGAAACGGTTATGGCAAATCTGTGGAATTAAACACAAGGAAACCACTGCCTATCACCCCGAAAGTAATGGGTTAACGGAGAAGTTCAATGGGACTCTGATGCGCATGATTAGGGCTTACTTGGCAGAGAATCCAAACAATTGGGACCAGAAGCTGCAATCCCTTTTGTTTGCTTATCGATCAGTGCCCCAAGCCAGTACCGGGTTCAGTCCGTTTGAACTTTTGTTTGGGAGAAAAGTAAGAGGTCCACTTGATTTAATCAAACAAAATTGGGAGCAGATCACCCAGGATGACCCACAAGATGTTGTGACGTATATAGACACTTTAATGAATGGCCTGAAGAGAAACCTAGAGCTAGCAGCAGAAAACCTGCAAGCTCAGAAGGTCAGACAGAAAACCTGGTATGACCAGAAAGCCAGGGAGAGGCACTTTAACCCAGGGGAGGAAGTGCTTTGGCTTAGGCCCTGCAAAGAGAACAAACTGCAGCTCAAATGGGCAGGACCATACAGGGTCATTTCCAAGATGTCAGATCTGAACTACCTTATAGAACAGGAGGAACACCAAGCACGGAGGGTGGTACATGTGAATGCCCTGAAACCCTACTACAGAGGGGAACAGAGGGTTTTATTTGCCATAAAAGCAGCTGAGAGTGAGGAAGCTGAATTACCCTTCTGGGAGGGTAGAGGGGAAGTGAAATACAACCCAGATGAGGTGAAGATCAGTCCTGCACTCACCCAAGACCAGCAGCAAGAACTAAAAGTGCTGCTCACTAAATATCATAAAGTTTTTTCAAATAAGCCGGGGATAGTGAAGGGAGTGATGCATCGGATCCACACAGGGGATGCACCCTCGCAAGCAGTATCCCCATACCGAGTGACGGGACCCTATAGGGACAAGGTGCGGAAGGAGCTGGACGAGATGCTTAGGGAGAACATAATCGTCCCCTCTTCTAGTCCTTGGTCCTCTCCGATAGTCCTGGTGGACAAGCCTGATGGGAGCATTAGATTTTGTGTAGATTACCGAAAATTAAACCGCGTAACCACTGCTGATGCCTACCCAATGCCCAGGCTAGACAACCTGATTGAAACCATAGGGGGTTGTCGGTTCATTTCATCGTTGGACCTAGTAAAGGGTTACTGGCAATTAAGGATTGATCCCAGGGATCAGGAAAAGACCGCATTTTGCAGCCCTTTCGGTCTATATGAGTTTAGAGTCCTTAGTTTTGGTCTCAGAAATGCACCAGCCACATTCCAAAGGCTGATGGACCAGACCTTAGCAGGGCTCAGTGACTTTACTGTGGCCTACATTGACGATATAGGGATCTTCAGCAATACCTGGGAAGATCACCTGAAACACCTGGAGATAGTGCTGCAGAGGTTAAGTGCAGCAGGGCTAACAGTAAAGGCAAGCAAGTGTCAGCTGGGTAGCCCAGAAATAAAATACTTGGGTCACATAGTAGGGGGAGGAGTGATCAAACCCCTAGAGGCCAAGATAGAAGCCGTTCGTGATTGGCCCAGACCCAACACCAAGAAAAAAGTCAAATCATTTCTTGGGTTGGTGGGCTACTACAGAAAGTTCATCCCGAGGTTTAGCGAGATGGCGACTCCGCTGACCGATCTGACGCGGAAGAAGACTGATGACCGCATCCCGTGGACCAGCGACTGTGAGGAGGCGTTCCAGAGGTTGAAGGAGGCGCTCGTCCATTATCCAGTGCTGCGTGCTCCCGACTTCGACCGGGAGTTCATCATCTACACCGATGCGTCTAACAGCGGGGTAGGAGCAGTTCTTTGCCAGGAGGATGAAAATGGTGACCAGCATCCAGTGTCCTACCTGAGTAGGAAACTCCAGAAAGGTGAGAGACATTTGGCAACCGTGGAAAAGGAGTGCCTGGCCATAGTATACGCAATTCAGAAGGCCAAACCTTACATCTGGGGAAGACATTTTGTTCTGTGCACTGACCACTCACCACTGCAGTGGTTAAAGACAATGAAAACCCATAATAGTAAACTTATGAGGTGGGCTTTAAACCTGCAAGATTTTGACTTCGAAGTGAAGGTGGTCAGAGGGTCAATGAACTGTGTTGCTGACGCCTTGTCAAGAAGACCCGACGAGTGAAGACGGCGAAGAAACCATGGACTATGTATATTTTGGTGACCAAAAGTTAAATGTACCTGTTTATTGAACAGGCTTGGTTTGTATTAATAAAGGTAACTTAATGTATTGCAAATATTAATGTTTAAATGCATAAGTGATGTGTTTGACCTAGAGTGAGTAAGTATGGGTTATGGGATTGTATGATATTGTATAACTGTTTTGTGTTTTGATCCTGGTTGTTTTTTGGAGAAAAGCACTTTAGCTTTTCCCCCGCAAAACAACTTATAAAGAGGGGAGGTGTCACATACAGCACTGATGGTACCTGTCTGTCATGGGTTTGGAGGGAAAGTTCCATCCTATGGGGAGTGGAAGGCGGGACATCAGGGGGGAGGAGCTGTACTGTATATATATTTGGAGCTGATGTGGAGAAGGGGAGTTGGAGTCTGTGTGTCAGACTGGGTACAACTGTTTGTCAGTTAGTACATACCTGATAGGTTCAGGTTTCTATTTAGGTAGCCAGAACTGATAGGTTCAGGGTCTGTGCGTTACCTTAAGGTGTTCCGTGGGAACCAAGCTGTTGTATGTGTGTGATTGGGACTATGCCACATTCCTGTATCCTATTTACCTGATCCTTTTGTTTACCCTGTTTGTTGTTTCAATAAACCTTGTTCTTTTATTTATTAAAATCCATTCCTGGTCTGTGTGACTCCTTATAGGGAATGGTTGGTGGCAGCATAACTATAGGGTGGGATACTCCAGTAGGTCTGGGGTTGCCACACTAGGAAATAATATACAGTACATGTCCAAATGGAATGGGGGTGGGATTTCTACTCCCTTGAAGGCCAGGGAATCCTTCTAACTATTCCATCTGTTTGATGATGTATGAATGTTAATATCAAGGGAATTCAATTTGGTAGGCAGGCCTTTAAAAATGAATGAAAATAATCAGCACGGATCATAACTCTACATTAGACATTATTCCTAATATCTAGAAGAAGGTTTCTGAGAAGTTTTGTGTTTTTATAGTGAAAGCAATCATTGCTCTCATTTCTCGTAAATCCAATGCGGATTTTATTCAAGGGCAAGGAAGCCAGGTGTGGACATTTCCTGGGAAGAACTGGCAGTTTGGTTCAGTACGTCCTTGGCCTGCCTAAGATTTCCCTTTCCAGACATTTATAATTTCTGGCTGTCACAGCCTTGGCTAACACAGTTTTCTGCTCTAGTCATTCCATCCTGAATGACTTTTTGTAATTGGAGATTTCATTATCTTTGAAAAACAAAAGTAGGTATTAATTAAGCCGTAAGCGGAAATATTCCCAAACTGAAATGAAATCAGCATTCCTATGTGGTTCCTCTCAGAACCCTGGCTAGCACAGCTAGAGGTGAAGGCTTCTAGGAGTTTTAGTCCTGGGTTACCCAAATTTGGGAACCACTGTGGCAGAGGATGCTATCCAGCTGTCAGTGATGAAATAAGATTCAACTACTGCATGAGAAAGCTTCTGTAGATGAAATGGAGGGGGCACTGTTTTGCCCTTTGTCTCAGGCAGCAAAACATCTTGGGCCACCATTGGCTGTCCACTCTGTCAGAGCTCTTCATAGATTTGGATGAAAAGGAAAGGAAGCAGGAGCCAGCTAGTTTCACCTGCCTTGTTGTACTTTGTCCCAAAGTTTAGCATCTTACTAAACAAGTACAGCAGGCATCCAATTGATGCTTGCTGATTAATTTGCAAAGCAAATGGGCCATACTCTGTTTGGCCTAAAATGGCAATTATGTGAGCATTTCCCTGTTCTCTCCTGCCCCTCTCACATTGCACAACCAGTCACGTGACCAGGCACATGAGCAATCTAACAACAATCTAACAACTGTGGGATTGCAAAGAGGAGCCTGCCATAGAAGAGGAATGCTTATGCAGTTACCTGTCAGGATCTGGCCCACACTGCCCTGGAAGCTGCAGGATTGGGGCCAGCCTGACCCAGGAATGGCCTGGTGTTTGCAGGCTCAGGCCCTGGCCTGTGTAGCAACTGTTGGGCCAGCCATGAGGCTCACCTGGAGTCCTGGAGGGAAGGCCTGTTTAAGGAGTGGTTCTCTCTCCCAGAACTTACCTCAGCAACAAATGTGCCTTGCTGTTCCTGAGCTGTGAAGTCCCTGCGTTCCAGTGCACCTGGACCTACTCCTTCTCTTGCCTCTCTGCATCTATACTTCAGTGTTCCTGCCTCTGCCTTGGTCCCTCCTTGCTTCTGCTGGTTTCCTGCATCTCAGTGCCTTATTCTGGCTCCATGCTCCCAGTCCTAGGACCCGGTTCCCAGCCTGGTGCTCTTGCCTCCTCTTGGTCAAGGCCAACTGCACAGTGAGTGTCTTTGGACTCGATACCCTATGTGATGAACTGGGTCCTGGTGCTCTTGTCCATGGTGAGAGGCTGCTTGTGATATCTTGGACTTTGACATTACCTTTCTGTGACTGCAGAATTCAACAGACTGACCCTCTTCATGCTGCAAAATTAGATATAATTACAATAAAATCTTGGGCTTTGACATTGCCTTTTTATGATTGCAGAATTCAACAGGAGACTGACCCTATTCATGCAGCAAAATTAGATATAATTACATTAAATTCTGTTGCATTTTCTTTTTCCATTTTATCAAGAGTTAGCCACAATCAATTTCAATAGAGTAAACCAAGAATTTTCAGATCACCACTTCAGAGACTTTCCTATCCAGTACTCATTGTATCTAGATAGATCTGAGATTGTTTCATACACTAAAATACATTGCGGTGTTTACTCATACATGGTATGTTTGAGCCTTTGGTTTATTGAATCTCCTCCTTGAATCATTATCCCATGCATTCAAGCATGGGGGCAACTACTGCATGCAAACTAATAAGGAACACGAATAATTGGATAGATTTCTTTCAGTCTTATAAAGGATTCCATGGATTTTAAATGCAAACAGTTTGTTTGCAATTTGTCAGGAGAGTCCTACAGAGATAAATTTGAGGGTGGTCATTAATGTTTAAAACAACACAATCTAGAGCAGAATCCTTTTGTAAACCAATTCTCTTATTGTTCTTCTACCCAATTTGTTATTTCTTAGCAGCACAATCTATTTCTTAAATAAATGAACTTGAGGTAAACTACAGATTAATCCTTAGAGAAAAGAGAGATTCATTTGTTAAGATAATGTGGTTCAAGTCCTTAGTACCTGTTCAGAGTCTGGACTGCCGTATTTGAATTGGAATTGCAGTCCCCGAATATGCTTTTGCCATGAGAAATTTTATCAAGTAAGATTTTATGTGTGGTTTTCATGTTTGCGAAATTAACTTTTTGGAACGGTGTGACAAATGTTTGTATGTTTATTAAATTTATATCTGCCCAACTAGTAGTGAACCACCACTCTGGATGACTACACAAAATTAAACATGTCTGTCCTGTGCCATCAAGCTGGAACTGACTTCTAGCAACCCTGTTAGGGCTTTCAAGGTAAGTGAGACACTGAAGGAATGGTTTTACTAGTTCCATTCCCTCAGTGAGTTTCCATAGTCCAGTGGAGGTTTGAATCCTGTTCTCCTAAGTCTGTCTTTTTATCCACTACACCACACTGGGAGTTTTAAACATAGGAATAGAAACAAGTAAAACAATAATCATAAGGGGGTAAACTACAACCCATCATAACCCCATTATCTAAGAAACATTAAACTAAACATCAAGATAGCAGGAATAAAAGGCAACTGAATGAAACAGTAACCTAGGACCATTACAAAAATACCAGGAAAGAAATTAAATGAAATAATAAAGTTTTCAAAGGCCTGGGTAAAGAGCCAGGTTTTGATTTGTTTCTTAAAGCTAAGAAGGGTGGGGGACAGACACGCTTCTGCTGGAAGGGAATTCCATAGTGAGGTGGCCACTGCTGAGAAGGGCTGGTTTCTAGAGATGGGGGTATTCGAATATGTATACGAATATGAATATCCCCCACAGGTGGAGATGAGGGTCTGTCCACTCATGATTCTGTCGCTGACACGAGCTCAACGGAGCCTTCCTATCACTCCATTGTTCGCAATGGATTAGCCAGTCCTGGCAGAAGGTGGGATGATGAGCCTCTCTGCCAGGTTGCAGAGTGGCTAATCCATTGTGGACAATGGAGCGATAGGAAAGCTCCGACTAGCTTGTGTCTCCACCTGTGAGGGGATATTTGTATACAAAAAACCCAATTTCTACTGGTTTCTAATAGTAAATTTCTGGGCTTTTCTTGAAGTGGCCACCGGCAACATCAAAGATTTGGAGGTTTAGGTGGAGTGGGAGGTTTACCTGAGGGAGAGGCACTCCGCCAGGTAACAAGATCATAAACCATACAGTATAAGGCTGTTGGACTTGGCCCAAGTTTTCATTTTGTCAGGAACACAGAAGAGATGACCCATGCCTGCTATATATGTGTGTATTTGCTTTATATCATTTATTTTAAAAAATTGTGGACCACAACCAGGTGAGTCAGAGGAAAAAGTAGGGATAAAAATATGAAAAGATATAATACTAAAACAGAGTTCAGAACAATTTAAAAGGCCATCAAAAAGAAAAATACAATAGCCATTCATTAAGCAGTCAGTTGCCAAAGGACTGCCTGAATTAAAAAAAAACCTTGCCAGTGTCTGAAAAACAACTAGAACCACCTTGTGCCCTTTTGAGGGGAAAGGTGGAATAAAAATATTTTAAATGAATAAAATAAATAAATAGAAGAGGCCAGCTTAGTAGGATAGCAGCCCGCATAGTAAAAAGAGGCAATGATTCATATAAAATTGCAAGTGCCAATTTATATGCACGGATATAAAGTGATTTTTATTCAGAAATTATTTTTGTAATTTAAAATGAATTATAGTCCCTCAGGACCAGGAGGGAAAGACTGTGTGCAAGTGGCCTGCGTATCTCTTGAAGCCATTGTCTAGTTGGTAACTCGGGGGGGGGGGCAATGGCAAGAGCCCTGAAATCTTTCTTTACGGTGCCTATCTTAACTAGATCTGGGCTGAATGGCTCATTAAATGAGAAACACATGCCAAAAGAGGACTGGCCTCTGACATCCTTTAAAACAGAGGACTGTCCTGTGTAAAGGAGGACTAGTGGCATCCCTCCTGTCTTACCTGCTTTGGAAGGGACTAGTCTGAATGCCCTAACAAGCCCAACAAATGGATGTCCTGGTGAAGGATCAAGAGACAAACCTTCCGTACTCTAAGGCAGTGGTCCCCAACCTTTTTGCCTCCACAGACCGGTTTAGCGTGCAGGTGGGGAGGGCAGGAGGGTATCCATTCATGTGTAGGAGGGGCTTTGTGTGCATCTGTGCATATGGGAGGGGCTGTGCATGCATGGGAGGGGCTGTGGGAGGGGTTGTGTGTCTGGGAGGGGCCATGTGTGCATGGGAGGGAGGGGCATGCATGCATCTGCACATGCTTTGGGGGTGGGAGATTTGTCTTCATGGCCCAGTCCTGGCAAGGCCACTGGTCTAAGGAATCCAAAACCCAGACAAGTGTGTAAAGAACAATGTGGCCCTTCAGACAGCCTTGCCGCAAGCCATTTGTTGAGCCCAACACCATTGTTAGCCATACTTCCACTGCTGCTTTGGATAAACTTGGGCAATGTGCTCCACCTTTTGGCTGACCAGCTTGGTTGCTTGAGGTTTTCCTCACATCGTGATTCACAAATCATTGTCATCACCACCGCCATCTAGTTTTCTTGTCCCATATCTGTGCACCGTAATTTTTCATTTTATACAAGTGGTGCTGGAACATAGGTTATTATATATAATATTCTGGAACATATTATTAACATAGGTTAATAATCTTCCATGTAACATTGCCCATGAATAAGCTACTTGCATGAACAGATGCTTATGAGAAGTGAGGAGAAGCCAAATGTTGAGGTTGCACTGAAACCAGCTCCCTATAAAATGAAAACGTAGCTTTCCATCTTTACAAGCTATGGCAGCACCAGAAAAAAATGGAGGCAGGGGAAGAGCAGAAAAGGCAAGTGCCTTTCCAGGGGTCGGGGGTGGGGAGGGGGAGAGAGGACCAGGATGTGTTTAACTCTCCACCTTAGATTTTTTTTAAAAAAGAAATCATAATTCTAACTGTCAATCACATCTCATACCTCTTTTCTCAGAAATGACTCCAACTGATTTTTACATAATTGACTTTAAAGTAAGAGTGTTTAATGCTGTAGTCTTATTCTTATGTCCTTGTTATAGCTGAGTTATAAACTGTATGTGAAACATTGGGGGGGGGGCTGGTGGCACATGATGGGAAACTGCTTCTTGGTGGAGGGGACATTTGTCTTTTCATTCCTCACAGCCTCTAGTTTCATGTATACAAAATAGATGTATACTTGATGTATACAAAATTAATATTTGCAAAACTATATTCAGAGCCTATTTAGTTCTTGAGAAACATCAACACTAGCTGTATATTTATAGCATTGCACTATGTATATTTTGGACTAGTTGAACTGATATAGATGAAATGAACACCTCAAATTCATTGTATAATTTCCATTTTCTGGTATGTTGGGTTTGGCAAGTGAATTTCTTAAGGGAATTTACCACAAAAAAATATAAAAGGGCAAAGTGGATGAAATACAAATTCTGGTTCATTTGGACTATCATATGGTCAGTGCACATGACATTGCACCAGTATTTGGTAGGAAATGAAAGCAAGCAAGCGAGACAAAAGACTTAGAAGTTGGAGGCCAAGTATAAACCTTGTAATTTGTCAAAGGAACTGAAAAGGTGAATTTATTTGCTAAGCATATGGACCTGTTTAGTTTAGTTGTGATATAAATTGCATGACACTGAACTCCTGCATTTAAAAGCCTGGAAAAATCAAAGTGTTTATTAGATTGCCAATGAAAATTTATCAGCCCCAATTCACATTCTATGCCAATGTAAGTAAAAAGTAAGGACCAAATTACAGGTTTGTATTAAAGGCAAAGGGGAATTTCCTTCCAATGTAAGTACTTCCTTCAAACATAAGTGACTTAAATTCCCTCTTCATGTTTAACCTATTCTTGTTAATTGTCAGCTTTACTCCCCTCAAATCAGGATATACATATATATAGCACATGGAAATTAAACTATCAGGGCCACTTTGCCCCCAGAACAGAAGGTTGCTTTTGGAATCATAAATGGTTTTAAACAGCCTCAATCTATGAGGTGACTGCTCTGATTTAAAAGTTGGGATTCAGAGACTGACCTAGGGCAAAGAACTGCGGGCATTTTTTTACAGCTTTTGAAGAGAAACAAGTACACGAACACTTCCATGTTTTTACACTGTTCGTGTCTTTTAAGCCTTCTGACTTCCTCGAGCAAAAGCATGCCTCCCTCTAACTGCGCAATGTAATTCCAATTCACTGTCTTCAAAATATCATTGCAGTTGAGGTTGCACCATATTTTTGTGTGTATCTTTCATACGATTTCAATTTATATTGATGGAAAGGTCTAGAAGCTGAACTGCTAGGCTATAAAAGGCCACATGTTTATTAAAGCAATTCAAAAGAATAGGATCAATACAAGAACTGAAACCCCTGCTTACATTGCATGATGAATACTGGATTCCAGGGCTGGTATAATATCAGTAGGCATCTGAGAATAAGGTTTGCCAGGTCTCAGGAACTTGCTAAACTTCCCTAGCTGTCCATGCATGAAGACACATCTTGGGCTAAGCAATGCTGGAGGAGCACTGGTGTGTGTGTGTCTGTGTTGACTTTCATGCAGGACTGGGCAACTATGATGGGCATCAACATGGGCCAGAATTTATTGAAACAAAGAAGTACATCTATCATTCTGTTGGGGAGGGGTATCAAAGGTGCTCCTCACCCAAGATTCTATTTATACTGCAAGTGTGGTCATGGAATTATCATCAAAAAGGGGGGTATGCACCATTAGGAAAGAAGGTTGTAATCCCATTACATGGTTGTGCAAATGATGTAACATTTAGACATGAATTGCTGCAGGTTAAGAAATTTCCATAGGCATAAGCTGTTGCATACAACTCAGCATGCAACTCATAATGCCTACAGATTTCATAACTTACAGTAGTTTATATCTGAAAGTTATGCTATTTGTGTACTTGTGCAATAGGATTTGAGAATGGCATAGATTTGCTAACAGGACAAAACAGGTACTGCTATGCAACAACAACAAAAATATGGATTGTCAAAAAAAAGGACAAAAGAGGATATTGATTTACATAAAATTGTGTATACTAATATGTATATATCTACAGATGCAACATTAGCAGATATATAACTTAAGCAGAATTGCAGTACAGCACTGTAATGAATTGGATGATGTCCTGCTGCTATGCAGGTGCTCTTTATGGATGGGTAACCAAGTTCCCAGATTTTACCATGCTCATTGGACACCAAATGAGACAATGGGGCTGGAAGAAAGACGTAAGTAGAAGAGGCCTTAGTCTCTCTTTGCTAAGACCTTTCTTAGTATGGGTCACAAAACCTGCTGGATTACTTCCAGTGTGGACCTTTATTTTCAGATGTGACACTGTTTTCAAAGACACTCCATGCAGAATACTTGAAATTAAGTTCTAAGTAGCACTTATGAAGGGAAAGTATATTTTCAATCTCCATTGTGCCATAATTAATGCAGATGGATGGCTTTTTTAGTTTCGTTCAGAAATCTGAAAATGAACTTGTCCACTTTTAAAATCTTCCCCTTGGTCCAAATATATGGCTCTTATTAAAAGATAAATTGTAGCAAATATGCTTTTATTACCCATATGTCTAAATGAAGGCCTTGATCAATGGCTCTATATAGGCACTACATAAAATTTTTTCTTGGGCCAGGTTGACCCATTAACCACATCATTTCATTCAATCTCCAGCTGTCATAGTATGGGAAATGAATTCCTAGGTAAGAGTTTATTAAGATATTAATGCAAGTGTCATATTATTTTAATAAACTTTTAGAATTTAGCTGGTTTAATCTCATAGCAGATAAATGAGCAGGAGTGGTGATAAAGAGAAAGAAATGTACTATACTATTCAGCATTAAATGTGTATCTTATCCTTGATATTCCAACCCCATAGACTCTGAAACATTGTGGCAATAGAAGATAAAAGGGTAAGATTGAATTGCAGACTTCCAAACTATTCCCAGATCCTAAGCATATTATCAGCCAGTTTGGTGTAGTGAACAGAGTGACAGACTAGAACTCAGGAGGCTTGGGTTTAAATAATCACTCAGCCATGGAAATTCACTAAGGTTTGGCACTGGCAAAACCATTTATATATCTCACTTACCTTGAAAACCCCATCAGGACCACTATAAGTTGGTTCCAACTCAATGGCATGTAACCACACAATTTTAGTTCAGAAATTAATCTTCCACTAAACAATGAGATATCCTCCCAAGTAAGCTTGTGCAAGATTGCAGGCATTCCCAAATACAGACAAAAGAAGAAGTTGAATCATGTTGTCTCGTTGCAGAGACTGAAAAAAAAAATCAGTTTTCATTGGACTACAGTTCCAAGAATCCTTCAGTCTCTCTTCCCCCACCCCCACTGGCTACAGGCCCAGCAGATTTAGGATATGGAAAGATGTGATCCCAAAAGGTAACTTTTCTATGCTCAAGATTTCAGCAATTCAAAATCCAAAGAAGAACCTTTCCAAGCTCAGCTCTCTTTCTAAAGGCAGAAGTAGTCCTTGGCTCTGTTATGACACCATGCCACTTGTTCTCTTCCTGCCCAGTCTGGGAAACCTATGCCTGAGTGAATTAAAAAATGCACATATTATGAGGTGGGATGAGTGTGTGATAATCTCAGGAATATGCTTATGACATTTCTATGACTGAAAAATCAGATAAAACAGGACTTCTACTCAAACGATCAAGAAGTAAGTTTATTAAGTACAAAAGAGAGCCAGTTTCTTCACTTCTCAGCTTGCAATGGAGTCCACAGGCTCTCTCCCCAGTCTTCTGAGGAACTTTAATACAGGACGTCCTCTCCCCAGACTTCCTCCGATGGTACCTTTTTGCAATTCCCATCAGTCCCAGGGAGCATAGCCAAAGGTTAGGGATGGTAGGGGCTGGAGTCTAAAAGATCAGGAGCGCATCACATGGAGTAAGGTTGCTTCCAGTGTGAGGGACATCATGCCAGAGATATGGCCCTTGCTTGTATCATTTCCCAGTCCATAAAAGTGTGTTGGAGGAGGATTTAGCTCATATTATCTTTGCTCCCTGATTTCCTGCTTTAAGCCCCTTTTGAAAATGTTATTCCAGACAAAACTCTTTAAACTCCTTTAAAAGCTGCACTTACAAAGTCCGTATTATCTGACAAAACATTATCTCTCAGAAGGACAGATTTTAGACTATAAATTTATCCTGCGGTGTAATAAATCACTGAAAATGAAACAAGATAGAATCTTATGGACAGCTAATGTACATAGCCGTCTTCCACAAAGAACGTTTAATAAAAGGGGTGAACAAGATAAGGCGACAAAGTCTACAGAGTTAATGCACACACAGAAGGTGAGTGTATCCATCACTGAGTTGTGCAGTAATTTGTGTGTAAATTTAAATACTCCCATTTTGCTAGCGATAATCTGTAAGTCAAAATTCTCTTGTAGAATTTCAGCAATAGGAAAATGTTTGCCTCTCCACTCTTGGTAAGAATTAGAAATAAAGAAAACATATTATAAAACATAAAAGTTCTCTCTGTTCCAAGAATGAAATTAAATACCAGGTAATGGGCTTTAATGGAGAATATGTGGTTTAAAAAATTCCAGGCATGGCCCAAGCAATGCAAAACTTTCAATGACTTTTCCCCCCAAATATATAAACAAGTTACTAGAATCTGTACTCTGCTTAGAACTCCATTCTCTGTAGGCACACTGTAATGTTCTGATCAATTATTTATCCATTCCCGAAACAGACTTCATATGTATGGGAAGCCATCTGTAGAGATTTTGAAAGTCCAAGCATGTCATAGGGAAGGCGCCAGACTGCAGTTCAGAAGGGCACTTCTGATGCAAACTTTCACAAAGACAATAGATTTTTTTCTCCTAAGATATGTCTCAGCTTGATATGGATGGCTTTACGTGAGGGTGGAAAAGCAGGGTAATTTCTAGAATATATAGAATTCTTTAAATGGTGGGCGGGTCAAGTTCTATATAGGCAGAGGCTGAGTAAATTTAATAGTGAATAACATGACATTTATTTTATTGTGGTCAAGCATGTTCTAGTCCGTGCTATACAGTGGTGCCTCGCAAGACGAGCGCTTCGTTTAATGAAGAAATCGCATAATGAAGAAGTTTTTGCAATCGTTTCCTATGGGTTTTTTTTTTTTTGCTTTGCGATGATCGGTTACCTGCTTCGCTAACTGATTATCGCAAAATGAAGATTTTCGCACAGCTGATCGGTGGTTTCAAAATGGCTGCTGGGTAAAAAAAATGGCCACCCACAGTTTTCTGGGACGGATTCCTTGCTGCACGGGCAGTGAAAATGGCCGCGCTATGGAGGATCTTCGCTGGACGGTGAGTTTCAAGCCCATAGGAATGCATTAATCGAGTTTTAAGGTGTTTCTATGGGCTTTTAAAAATCGCTTTACGATGTTTTCGTTCTACAGCGATTTCGCTGGAACGAATTAACATCGTAATGAGAGGCACCACTGTAGTTGGAACAAATTCCACAGGGTAGTTTTTGCTAGTCTCTTGCAGCAAAACCAATAAAAAGTCCGGTGGCTCTTTTAACAAATATCTGATAGCATGAACTTTTGTGGATTATACCTCAGTTTTCCTCAGATATATGAAGTGCTATCCAGAATACCAGGTGTGTATTCGTTCTTGAAGCAAACTATTATTTTTTAACTGATTAAATGAATCTTTCAACCAAGGTCAAATACTATTAATACTGTGATTTAACTTAATGAAGTCCTGAAGAGCTTACAATTTAGTTAGTTTTAACAGCATTTGTACTTTTAGTTGATTTTTTAATTGATCTGTTTTGCTGGGGCTGTCACCCGGAGGGAAGGCACTGGAAGAGACTGAGCCACGGCAAGGCAAAGAGGAGGTGATGGCAGTAGCAGGAGTGGCAACAGCCACAAAAGACTCTTTTGCTTTAAATTCCTTGGGCACACCATGTACCTGACAAGGCCACATAGGAGCAGCCAAAAACAGAGTTTGGTGAGCACCATGTGTGTGGTATTGGAGTGGAGGAGATGAAAGGGAAAGAATATCAGAGCCACTGTGGGTATGGGAGCATGAAGAAATTTGGGATTACTGCACTGTTTCCCTTGCACTTAATTCATTAGAAAAGGTCTGGATGCCCCAGCAAATTGCCCTGGTGTAACTTTATGCCTTGAAAGGTGACATGACCTTGGCAGAACTTGTAGAGGTTATTTTCCTATAGTACAACTTCCAGAATTCCCCACCAGCATGGCCCATGGGAGTTTCAGTTCACAAAAGTAAAAACTTTTCTGAGTCCCTGGAATGGGAGATTTAGATGACGCTTAAATCTTCTATACCTTTGCTCTTCCCCTGCTCCATTTTTCTTCTTCTTCTGATGGATCTCCCCTGGCAACACAGTTCTCCAGGCTGAATGCTGGCTTGTCCAGAGCAAGGAGCTTGGCAGAGGGAAACAGTGTAGCCCCACAGGAAGCCACATTCTGTCCCAAATGTGATGGTAGCTCAGCCTCATCCCATCCCTCTCTACACATTCTGTTAAGATTGCACTGCAGAGTGGGGTTTCTTTTTCTTTTTCTGAAACAAAATCTTCCATCATGGTTGATTAAAGAAAATAAAAGCAGTATTTGTAAGAAGTAACAGTGAGATAATTTTCTCCTCAGAAATAGAATACAGACAGCTGCTTTGACCTGCTGATGATGCATAAGGATCATCATCAACTATGAAACTAAATAATAATAATAATAATAATAATAATAATAATAATAATAATAATAATAATAATAATAATAATAATAATAATAATAATAATAATAATAATAATAATAAAAACTTGTATCTGTTATATAATGACAGTCAATGTTTTTATAATTTTGATTGACTGTGCCTGGTATTTTTGAATAATAAATCTTAGAACTGCAGAGCCGAAAATGATCCTACGAATCATTGAGTCCAGCCCCTGTCAAGGCAGTACAGCGGGGAATCGAACTCCCCAAAAATGCACCATGGTACCAAATCACAATGCTTGACGATTCACTCTGAGAGTTGCTGCTTTGATTATACCTCTGCTGACATGATCACACAATCAACTCTTACTGATGTTTCAATTATAGGATCTCTTGTTCCAAGACAGAAAATCAGATTTGCCACCCATCTTCTGGACTGGCCTCAGTGCAAGGCTACAGTTTTATGAGCCAGGAAAGAGCCCTGTATAAATGGATTTATCACTTCTACTTTTTATTCTAATAAATAATAACAGCAATATGCAGTACTGCAAGTTCATTAAGGCTGTTATGGACACCAATAAAATTCATTCATATTTATCGATGATCGAAGTGTCAAGAAGCCGAAGCGGGAGCTGTGCTTCCCCTGTTACTACAGATATACAGTGAGTGTAGAGTAAATAGGTATAGAGGGGGACAAATACTTCTCTACAACATTTTAAAAGATGAAAGCCTCCAACAGGACTCCTTAAACTGTAGTCACAAGGAGAAGGTGATAGTGTTTTGTTGATACAGTACCAGCAACTGTGCTTTTAAGAGTGCATAGAATAGAGAGGAAGGCCTGCATCTTGTACATCTGCAGGGCATCTGTGGCCCTCCAGGTGTTGTTGAACTCTGATTCCTACCAGCTCTGGCATGCATGGTCAATGACCAAGAATGTTGGTAGTCATGATCCGACACGATCTTTAGAGCCACAAAATCTCCTGTGACCAGGAAACATCGAAAAGTTTACTTCCTCTAATAGATGAGACCTCCTCTGAGGGAAGAAGTCTTTCTGTTCAACTGAAGGTGGTCCAAGTGTGGTCCTGGGAAAGCTTGCAGCCCCCCCAGGCTTTTTCTGAGGCCTCCTTGGTCCTTTTTCTCCAGAAAAAAAAAAAGATTAATTGTACCTTCTTAGAAATGGTGTCAGAATAGAACGGCTGTGTGGAAACAGAGATGGTGGAGGTTGCAGGAAAAAAGCATCATGGGTTAACAATCAATAGAAGAGGGATGCCAAATACCACCCCCCCCACTGAAACCTTGGTGGGCCAAGGTTCCCCAACCTACCCACCCAAACCAATGGCTGATCACCAGGGCATTCCACTGATCTGGCCAGTAATTGAATGGGCTATTCTGCTGCCACTGAAGACTCACAAAAAATTCTCAAGGAAAGTTCCTCTTAGCAGTGCAATCTGTTTGTACTGTTGGACTGGCCCAAAATGGCTGATGTCACAAACTCTGGGCCTTACACAGCCCTCTCACAAGATGTAATTTGTCATGTCTCATGAAATTGTACTCCTAAAATCTTGCAGTATGAGCTGGACATCATCATACAATTTCAAGCTCCCTAGTGCAGGATATGTTGCAGATTGCACAAGTCGTTGTTCATACCAGGTGCTATACACTCCACTCCAAAGGAAATTGTTTGGGATTTCTAAGCAGTAGAAATTCACTCTTTAAATAGGTCACAGGGCCTCCCTGCACTATTTAACGCACCCACCCACCCACCCCTTAACCACCTTTTGTTTCCTCTTTTTTCTTCTTCTTTCATTTCTGTAGGTCTCTGCCCTACAGGCAGACAACAGGTAGACAGTTATCCATCCTTGCAACTTGCCCACTCCTCCAGGGGATGAAGGAAAATGTAGGATCCAGTTCATGGCAATGTCAACCTACCATTTCTCAAGATACAGCTTGTCATAGGTAAAAAGCAAAGTCACATTGAAGTATAATGCATGATAGTGAGTGGTGGTGGTGATATTGCTATGTATTCAGCATTTTTATCTATATGCACACATCTTCTGTCTTTCACAGTGCAAAACAGTAATTACAAACTGCGTAGTGTTACTGCCACTGCTATTATTGCTAGTGACAATCATGATAGTGGTGGTAATGATGATAGTGACATCAAAGCTATCAGCTTAGCTCTGCCCAAAGCATATAACATATGCATATAAAACATATAACAGATGCACATTTCTTCTTATATTAAATACACAGAAATAGCTGGAGATAGTGTATATGCCAGGACCTGGGGGAATTCACAGTTTCACCTGTTGTGTAGGTACACTTTCATAAGAACTAGAAACTGCACATTGCCTGCCTGAATTATTTAAAAAAAGAGAATAAACCAGGAGAAAGACACTTGTTAATCTCACTGCAGGAATTCCCGTACTAAAATATAATTCACAGAGGAATGTAAACTTAACCTTTTCATTAAAACAAATGAAATTACTAACACTTATAAGCTAGATTTATATCTGTTTGATCAGCAAGAATATAAAATTCAGTTTCAGCATGTAATCACGCACTGCTCCAGAACAAAGCAGCGAGATGAGAATTTGGGACGAACACTCTCACCTCAGTTCACAAGCTGCTCCACTTTTATACATAAATTGTATAATATTGATCTGTAACACAGTTACATACATACAATCTATGGGAGAGGGAGAGAAGAAAGACTGAACCAGCCTTTCCAGTGATACTTTCAACCAAAGAGGATCATATATATAGAAGCTGGTTTATAGTAGGCATTCTATGCCAAACGTGGAACCCCAAAGAATATCTGGAAGAGATGTATTTGTAGGTTTCTTCTCTGGAAGTGATTCAGTGAGCATTTCCAAGAGTACAGGAGATTGACAAGCATTTAGTACTGCTAGACCATTATTTAGATACCAGCAAATGTTACCATTGTAGCTGCTGCTATTCAGCTGGGGTTGACAAGTCAAGCTTAGCTTTCAGACTAGAAAATGACAAAAATTCACCATCATATTCAGTTAGTTTGTCTAGAGTAAGAAGCCCTTGGTCTGTCCAAACTCTGTGTAGAAAGTATTTCTTCCAATAGTTTAAAGTCCGGATACCCCATAGTGTTAATTTAGCATGTGAAAATGCTGGATGGATAGCTCAAAGGAGCCAGAGATCGGGAGTCTGATTTCTCACTGTGCCTCCAGGAAGAAGAGCCAGCCTGTGTAGCCTTGGGGAAGCTGCACTGTCCCAGGGGACACTCGGAAGAAGTGAATGGCAAACTACTTCAAAGTATCCTCTACCTGAAAAACCCTGAGAAGAGTCACCGTAAGTCAGAATGGACTTGATGGCACATTAGTATTAGCTGAGCTATCTATTGTTATTGATCGTTAAGGAGACAAAAATTTACAGGATAACTATGTAACTTTAATGTTGACAATGAATAAATTGAAATTATTAACAGCTTTTTATATCTTGTTTCTTTCAGTCCAAATGGAGACTGCACTCATGAAATGAGAAGACTGAGTTTCAAAAGGGTAGGTGTGAAAGAACTAGGGAAGATCATTAAATGTAAGGATGTATCATTGGAGGCAGAGGTTATCATTCGCACTATGGTATTCCCAGTGACCACGTATTGATGGGAAAGTTGGACAGTGAAGAAAGGTGATAGGAAAAATATCGATTTGTTTGAAATGTGGTGCTAGAGAAGAGCTTTGTGGATACTCTGGATGGCCGGAAAGATGAATAAATGGATCCTAGAGCAAATCAAGCCTGAAATATCTCTGGAAGCAAAAGTCATGAGAAGGCAAGACTTGCTGGAAAAGTCAATAATGTTCAAAAAGCTGAAGGCAGCAGAAAGAGGGAGAGTAAATAAGAGATGGGTTGGTTTAGTAAAGGAATCTATGGACTAGTTTGCAAAAAAGAGAGCAAGATTGTTAAAAAATGGGATCTTTTGGAGCCCCTAATGGTTTGTGTGTGTGTGTGTAGTGTGAGAAAGATAGTGTGTAAATATATAAAACAAAGTATGTTGAAAAATGTTAGCTACTATATAAAGAAATTAAATACAGTGGTGCCTCGCTTAACGAGCGCACCGTTTAACGAAGAATCCGTATAGCGATCCCTTTTTGGGGATCGCTATACGGATCAGCCCCAATCGCCGCACTCGCTTTGCGACGATTGGGGCTCCGGCGGCCATTTTGGAGCCACCGAACAGCTGATCGGCGGCTCCAAAATGGCCGCGGATGGCCCGAAATGCCCCCCGCAGCGTTTTCGCGACCTCCGTAAGCAAGGGGAGGGCGCGAAAACACTGATAGGGGCCATTTCGGGTCATCCGGTGGCCATTTTGGAGCCGCCGATCAGCTGTTCAGCGGCTCCAAAATGGCCGCCGGACGCGAAAACATTGCTGGAGGGGTAAGTTTGGACGCTTATTGGAACGCATTAAACTAAGTTTAATGCGTTCCAATAGGCTTTCCTTACCCGCACAGCGATGTTTTCGTATAGCGAAGGTTAATCCAGAACGGATTAACCTCGCTATACGGGGCACCACTGTATTTGCCTTACAATATGTGAAATGCAATATCTGAGAAGAGCGTATTTTGACTGGCAATTTGTTACCCAAAGATAGGAACCACCAAAAATAGTTCTAGATGCTATATCCACTGAACCATACTGGGTTTTCTTTCTTTTTGATAGTATTAAGAACACCAGCACATGCAGTGTGTGTGTGTGTGTGTGTGTGAGAGAGAGAGAGAGAGAGAGAGAGATGAGTGAGAGTGAGTGAGGGAGTGAGTGAAGGTTGTACTTTCTAGATCAGAGTTGGAGAATATGTGGGCCTACAGGACTACAACATCTACCATTTGGTCCCCACTGCCTTTAAAGTTTCACCTGCTGTGGACACAAGAGAGGGCTTTTTTTCATTGGTTGCTCCCAGACTTTCTTCAAGGCTCATTTGGCCCCTTCCTTGCTAACCTTTCCAAAGGAAGAGCATTTCTTTTTGAGCTGGTGTGTGTTGTCCAAATATGGATACTGTACTTTATGGAATGGCTCATGGTATAGTGTTCAATATTAATATATGTTTTTATAATCTTACATATATTTGAATTCCTCTTGGTTTAATAATTCTTAATGATTGATTTAACATGTTTTATATGCTTTAAATAAAAGCATATACTGTAAGTATATAGGTATATATAGGCACAGAGGTAGTAAGTATGTAAAGCTGGGGTCACACCGGCAATTGGAACAAATTTCTGTTCAGGCTTTTTGAAAATCATCTTCAAGTCATGTGGTATTTAAATTGGTGGCTGCATTCACATGCACTGAATAGAAATTGATTTATTTCTGGTTATTCAAACTGGTTTTGGAGTCTACACTGCTGAAATTGACTCATTTCTACAAAACCACATTGAACTTTATCAGTTTTAGAAGCAATATATTTTAAAAAGCCCCTGCGGGTCAGTTGAAAAAACTCGCTTTGCAGCCCATATAAATTGATTTCACCCTTGTGTTATTTGAACAACAAAATCTAAATCAATTTAAATGATGCTTAAATGTGGTTCTTATTGCCAGTGTGTGACCATAGTCTTAAGTAAATAAATAAATAAATTCATCAGCATTGCCTGAGCTATCTAGAGCTACATTCTCTAACGTAAATCATCTAATTGTCGCTGTATCTTTCTTTGGAGCTGAAGTTGCAGCAAAAGAATAAAACACAATCTTTATATCTATCCTAGAGGACAGAAGTTTTTCATTTACCTTATGACAAATTGAAATAGGCATTTCAACAGAAGGGAGTTTTAATCTACTAATTACAGTGACTGATGCGATGGGATCTCTCTTGCAATGTGCAAACTAATAGTATTCCCCACACCACCTTTAAGACATTCTTCAACTAATGAGAGATAATGTTGCTTGATTAACAAACAGATCATACATTGTCTTTCTCCTCTTAACACAAAGGGAGCACTTTGGGATCCAGCCATAGATGGGACAGCCAGATTGAAACCAGTGATCCCATCCTTGATCTTCATGTGCTCATCTGAATTTCAGAGTAGAGTCTGCCTGAGCTCTTTCTGAGCAACCAGGCTTGTGCTGAAAAAAAAGTGGTCTTTAAAGTACTTGGTCTTTAAACCACTTTACTGCTGTTCAAGGCTTTAAAGTTTAAATAGCAACAGAGATAAGTCTTGAAAATGATGGCCGAGGACAAATATATATTAGAAAACCAGCTTCTGAGGTCTCTTGTTATGGTTATCTTCCCCATTTTTGCCACTGTGTATGTTTATAGCCTTTGCTGCAATGGGATAAATATTTACCATTTGACAAACTGGCAGGGGTGGAAGTCATAACACAATTTGCATGGCAATTTTCACAGGAAATTAGGAACCAGTCAAGCTTGCATTCATGACCTCCCTCATTTTGACATGCGATCATCATTTTCTCTGCTGGGTTTTGAAGTTCTTTCTGAGTAGGCTGTCCTTTAATAATGGTTTGTGCATTCTAGCTTTAAATTGCCTGTTATGCAGAATCTTAGGAACAAAAATAAAGAACCCCGGGGTGGAGGGAAGGATTGCTTTTCACTTGCTACCTGCAAACTTTACATCTCCCTGCAGGGCACATGTAAAAGGCATCTTATTAAATCACACTATAAATGACCCATGCAGTCTAGTTTATTTTACAATATAGTTAGGTAAAGGGACACGGGACTAAATAAATCAAAGAGAAACAAGGCAGTAATTGTTCTTTCATTTATATAATTAGAAATATAAAAGTAATGAAGGAACTATGTAATAAAAACAAACACGTTCTTCTGTTGAGCTACGATGGGCAATGTGTATGTGTAAGTTTCCTCTATGTTCCCAAAACAGGGTCTCCAAATGACATATCATGTTCCTAAAAAGAAAAAAAAAGGTAAATCTGCAAAATCTATAAAATGAAAGGTGTTTCTCTAACTCTTTTTTATCTCCCATGGGCATTAGTCATTACTGGAAATTTAATTGTAAACTACATAGAAGGGTTTCTGCCTACTGTGTCACAGATACAGTTTAAAAAATACTGCCAGCAATGAAGAGTTTGTAAGAATCTATCTATCTATCTATCTATCTATCTATCTATCTATCTATCTATCTATCTATCTATCTATCTATCTATCTATCTATCTATCTATCTATCTATCTATCTATCTATCCAACCCACCTTTCTCTTTAAAAAGACCCAAGGTACGTTGTCTTTCTCCTCTTCTCAAGTTACAGGTTGCCCTGGGAAAGGCATCATCATCAGTGTCTTTGACGGAAGAGAAGTTACTCCAAAATTCCAGAGCTTACTTGTGTCCCTTTCCCCCTCTACAACCTCGCTGTCTGGCAACACGTACAAAGCAGACTTAAAGAGACCTTCATGGAGCTGGAAACAAGAACTCTGAGGCTCATTGGCTATAAACAATTCAGTTGCTTCCTTTATGTATATTTCCTCACTTCTAGAACATTTTTATCCTAGAGAGGGCAGAAAATTACTCCAACCAGTGAAAGAAACTAATTTGTTAAAATGAATTAGATTTGAAATTTGCTAATGGAAAGAGGCAACATACCGTATTTCAGTTTATTTTTGAATCAAGAGTAGTGAATACTCCCTTATCGAAATGCTAGGGAAGGACAATTGCATGTATTTTTCACTATCCCTTTTACTATTAAATAGTATTAGCAAAGAGTATTCTGGCCTTGGACACTTGAAACCTGGCAGGGACACAAAAGAAACAGCAAGGGTGTACATCAAGGAATTGTTTTATTTTTTTAAATGGGCTAATTAATTTTAAGCATGTAAATTGCGTCTGAAGTCTGCAGTAATACTTCGAGTCACTGGAGACAGACACCAGCCTCTTCAGGAGAAAGGGCTTCTCAAGAGTAAGGAACTCCTGAAAAGCAGGAAGCTGTGAGATTTGGTCCAAATATTTGCAGCTGATTTTGGGTGCAGCTTTTAAGGATGCAGGATTTAAGACTGGGGGCAGAGTTGAAATGTAAATGTGGTAGTAAGCAAATGGTGCTTCTTGTTTTCTCTTCCCTAGGGTAAAGGCAGCAGCAGAAGCAACCGCTTTATCTAACTGCATTTTTCCTGCAAAGAGAGCAGGGAGGTGAAAGTGTGTGTGTGTGAGAGAGAAAGAGAGAGAAACAATCAAGGCCAAGCCAACCTTCCTAGGTATAAAACAATTCTGAAAGGAGTGCCTCTGAGTGGGAAATTGGCTCTGTGTAGGTGAGTGTGGGTGGATGGGTAACCCCTTTCATAACCGCCCTCTTTTATCTGCAAGGTGAGTGTATAATACATAAATCTGGCTAATTAAATTTGAGAGAAATCAAATACAACAAGTTGGGGAGGGCTATATCTTGGTGCCTGTAAAAGGGAGAAAGAAATAGGAGTGAGAAGGCTGGATGAAACTCTGGGAAAGAGAGAAAGGGACCAGTGAGAAAGAAAAGGAGTGTGAGGAAAGAATAGAAACAGCATTGGGATGAGGGTATTTTATTGGCTTACTTCTGCTGCAGATGTTTTGAATGTAAAATGATGAGGAAAAAGAGTGAGTCTTTAGGCTACAGAAAGCGAAATATTGTTAAAGCCCAGAGTGGTGTCTGTGAGGCAGTAAGTAAATATTCAAAATAAATAAATGAAGGAATGTTTTCACTTGTATACTATAAAGGATTTTTTTCTGTGTGAATGAGTTAACTTAAAGTAACAGGTGACACTCGCGTTGCTGAATTTACCTTAATTGCATGTTGTCAAGTCATTTCTCAGGATTTTCTAGATCGAGAGCACTCAACAGTGGTTTTCCTTGTTCTGTTGGTGCCCTGGGACTGTGCAGCTCGCCCAAGACCACACAAGCCAGATCTGTTCCTGGGACACATGCTGTGGGATCAGGTTTTTTAACCTCTAGCTCCACCGTCAGATACCTAACTCACGAAGCTGACCAGCCAGCTTACAGCTGTACAAACAGGGGAGGTGGTGAGTAGCAGTTATTGTTTCCCTATGAAGACAGTTGTACACCATATTGGAGTCCTTAATCTTGAAAACTAGTGCATAATTAAAGTTTTGTTTCCTTGCAGTGCAATCTTCTACATGACTACTCTGTTGAATTCAGTGAGGCTTGTTCCTGGTTTAATAAAGACAAGACTGCAAAGGGCAGAGCACAATTATGACAGGAAGTGGGCACCTCCATTTCCCCTCTGCAGTTAGATTTCCTGAAGAAGGTAGAGAAAGGGGGTATAGATTTGACTCTACTGATTTTGAGCTAAGGGGACAACCGTGCATGCTGAAACTAGTTGGCTAGTGCTAGCCCTTCATGGATTGCTGCCTTGTCATGGCGAAGGGGCTTGAGTAACTCAGTGAAGCTATGGGCTATGCCATGCAGGGCCACCCAAGACGGACAGGTCATAGTGGAGAGTTCTGACTTAGCACAATCTACCTGGAGCAGGCAGTGGCAAGCCACTCCAGTATCTTTGCCAAGAAAGCTCCATGACCAGAAACAAAAGGCTAAAAGATATGACGCTGGAAGATGGGACCCTCAGGTCAGAAGGCATCCAACATTCTACTGAGGAAGAGCGGAGGACAAGTACAAGTAGCTCCAGAGCTAATGAAGTGGTTGGGCCAAAGCCGAAAGGATGCTCAGCTGTGGACGTGCCTGGAAGTGAAAGGAAATTCCGATGCTGCAAAGAAAAATACTGCATAGGAACCTGGAATGTAAGATCTATGAACCTTGGTAAACTGGATGTGGTCAAACAGGAGGAGATGGCAAGAATAAGCATTGACATCCTGGGCTTCAGTGAACTAAAATGGACAAATTCAATTCACATGATTCTCATGAGAAGAGAAGACTCCCTGGAAAAGACCCTGATGTTGGGAAAGTGTGAAGGCAGGAGGAGAAGGGGACGACAGAGGATGAGATGGCTGGACAGTGTCATTGAAGTGACCAACATGAATTTAACCCAATTTTGGGAGGCAGTGTAAGACAGGAGGGCCTGGCATGCTCTGGTCCATGGGGTCACGAAGAGTTGGACACGACTAAATGACTAAACAAACAAAGTGCTGGCTGATGGCAAGCCTATATTAAATGCTGTTGCTGCTACCACCTGTTTCAGCAATTGCACTACCAGTGACCACGGCAGTGCGGGGGCAACAACAACAGGTTGTAAGCACTGGCAGTTGCTCCCTTTTAAGGAGTGGGAAGTGGGCGGCTACAGCAGAAGGGTGATCTGTTCTTTTGCTATTTGTTCGTTGCCTGTCTCCAGTTCTGTTTTGCCATTGACAGCTATGCCCCATTACATTACAGCTATGTCCTCTTTATTCTTCAGCTCATTTGATCTCTCATTGGGAGTGTGGCAAAGAACTTTTATACTAAACCAATTAACTTCCCCACTGTGAGCAAAACTAAAGGGAGAAAAAAGCAGAGCAAAGCAAAAAATGAGAACAATAACAGGCAGTTATTACCGAGTTCACTCATACAAAGAGAGACAGTATACCTGTGCCTTAAGCAGGCAGGGCTTGTGACTAATGAAGCTGAACATAATTCCATCAGCCGGAGATGGCATCCCACTGGGAAGTCTCCATAAACCTCTTGTTTGTGCTGCCTTTCAAGGATTTTGAGACAGACTGGACAGTTACATATCACCAAAAGGAGGACCAAGCAGGACTCAGATTTTACATAAAATCTACATTTAGGAATACATAGCTGTCATATAGCAGAAATATGTTAGGGACATAGTGGCGCTGAGGGTTAAACTGCAGAAGCCTCTGGGCTGTATGGTCAGAAGACCAGCAGTCGTAAGAGCGAATCCACGCAACGCAGTGAGCTCCTGTTGCTTTGTCCCAGCTCCTCGCCAACCTAGCAGTTCGAAAGCATGTAAATGGGAGTAGATAAATAGGTACCACCATGGTGGGAAGGTAAAACGACGTTCTGTATCTAGTCGTGCTGGCTATGTGACCACAGAAACCGTCTATGGACAAACACTGGCTCTACGGCTTGGAAACGAGGATGAGCACAGTGACCTAGAGTCGGACACGATTGGACTAAATGTCAAGGGGAACCTTTACCTAGCATAAATACAGTACAGTGGGGTCTTGACTTGAGAACTTAATCCGTATTGGAAGGCGGTTCTCAAGTCAAAAAGTTCTCAGGTCAAATCTGCATTTCCCATAGGAATGCATTGAAAACCATTTGATCCATATCTGCTCTTTTCCGTCCATAGAAACTAATGGGAAGCTGCTATTCTGCCTTCGACCACTAGAGGGGGATATTTTGTTTCTTTTTTTCTTAGGTCAAGAAAGGTTCAGGGAAGGCAGGGAAAATACAGTCCAGGCAGTACAGTACCAGGCAGTCCGAAGACTGTCTCCCAATCCACTCTCTAAACGCTGGGAGGAGTGAGGAAGCAGACAGGCACCCTTTTCACTGGCCAACAGTTAACTGAAAGTTCAAATTTTGCACTTTCCCTGCCTCCCACATGTTTTTTTTTCAGTTCTTAACTCAAATCTAAGTATGTAAGTCAAGACAATATTTTCCTATGAGAGCGGTTCTTAAGTCAAAATGTGCTTAACTCGAGCCGTTCTTAAGTCAAGACCCCACTGTACAACACTTCCTACCTTCCAGGTGTTGTTGCACTACCTAACACAAACACTCTCTTCTCTCTTATATATTGTTATCTTTAAAACAGATTTGGATTAGATGGCCTTTCAGCCATTCAGCAAAAGGAGCCTGTTACTTCAGGCAGCAGATGCTGAGATGATGTGGGTGAGGAATGCAGCCTCTTCCCTTCTCAGTTATGCTGCTGCTTTCATATGTAGTGAAGGAATAGACCAGAGTGGTCGAATAGACCAGATGGGCGGGATATATATTAAATAAATAAATAAATAAATAAATAAATAAATAAATAAATAAATAAATACGATGGCTGCTGCATTGAGAGAGCTGAAGAAACGTTCAGCTACCATTCCATTTGGCTGTTCTGAAGGGGCATGAAGGAAGACTGGTGCGGCAAGGGAGGCAGCACACCAGCAGAGTCCCTGTTCTGTATACCCTCTTTCAGATGTATGTATTCAGACCCATCAGAGAGTGAACACCTGGTGAGGATGATGGAATGCTCTCTCCCGCATTGTCTCGGGTACTGCTGCACAGAGAACCCAGGTGGGCAAAAGCTGAGAAAGACCGACAGCACCTAGCTTCACCTACCCCAATCTCTGTAATACCATCCAGGTTGGCACATCTACCCTTATTTATTTATTTATTTAATTTATTTCACACTGTTTTGTTTTTCAAATGAGAAGCAGATCATGCCAGTTGCCTGGGTTGTCAGGAAAATGTGCAGTACATGATAAATGTAGTAGTGACTTACCATGAATCTTTAGGATAAGGTGCTCTGTATATAAAAATAAATACAGTACACCTAAGATAACTGGATGACAAAATAATCCTGAGCAAAGCTTTCCCTTGTGTTGCCTGGCAAGAATCCAGTCTGGGGACAATTAAAGATCTGTGCCAGTACCCACAAACCAATTCAGCTTCTACTGAGCAAACAACTAGAATACTGCATATTTATTGTATTTATGACGGGTGCAATGAAAGCTGATTCAGAAAAACCCCTTAAATCCTGATTGAACCAGACCATAGTAAGTCAGGAAGGAGCAGCCTTTCCACCCTGCTTATGGCTTCCCAAATATTGATAAAGTTATATGAGGACAACATAGACTGCCAGATTCATCATCTTGCAATGATGGTTAATGTGCATAGCAAAGCTTTCCTCCTGGCAAAGCAAGATTGGGTGTAATTGTGCATTCCTGCAAATGCCAAGGAAATCAAACATCTGTCATGCCAAATGAGGGAACACAACTCATTTACCAAACTTAGCACTCCACTCAGCCTTGAAAAGGTCACTTGGACATGTACAAGCTATACATAGTAAAGTAGCACCTAGTAAATGACATTATAAATCTTGGTAGGCATACAGATTAAATTCATTGGTCTGAGTATCCACATACTGTATTGTCAGCTTCAAAGGGATTGCCTTATCTATGTTTATTTTTAGTTAAAACAAAATTAAGAGTTCTAAATATCTTGACCGCGGAATATCTAATATGACATAAGCACAATGTTCAAAACCTTCAGATTTTATTTTTTATAGCAGGATTCAAACATCCTGCTCCTTCTGTCTCAAAAGCCCCACCACTGTCACCAGTACAACTGGTAAATTGTCTCTTGTTAGTGAATCTTGGGATCTGAATAAAACTAAAGTTGTTCCATCAGGTCTGAAGCATGTCTGCCCTTAGTCTTCAGTATCTATTAGGGCAGTATCATTCCTTCTTAACTTTGTTTAGGCATCTTGCCATACCTGCTATGTAGAAGTCTGCTATGGTTGATCAATAGTGCATGATTGTTATCTTCCTCATTACAAATCAAAATCTAAATAAAATAATGATTCTGTGTTGTTTTTAATTTTAAGAAGACAGGAAAGCCTGGTGTGCTCTGATCCATGGGGTCACACCCCACTAAACAAAAAACATTGTTTTAAAACTATCAAATGGAAATAGTCTCAAAATGTTAAGTCCTCTTAAGAAAACCACTTTTACAACATATTTCCCATATAAAGTATGAGTTAGAATGGACCTTGCCTCTCCTACCCCATTCTGTCCCCTAACCCCCCAAGTCATGGTGACCCTGTGGCTGCACCTTCCACTCAGTACAGGGCTGCACAGCCCCAGCCTTGCCAGAGGCCAAGAGAGCTCCTCTGTGTTTTGGGGTGCCCTGTGGGAGCCCCATCAGAGGCTAAGTGTTCCTCCCACAATCCTCTAGTGCACAGGTATTAGCATATGCTAATACCTTATGCTAATTGTGGGCAGGACCCCTTGCTACTTTATGCTAATACCTGTGCACTAGAGGATTGTGGGAGGAACACTTAGCCTCTGATGGCGGTCCTGCAGGGCACCCCAAAACACAGAGGAGCTGTCTTGGCCTCTGGCAGGACTGGGGCTATGCAGCCCTGTACTGAGTGGGAGGTACAGCCAGGGGGTCGCCATGACTTGGGGGGTTAGGGGACAGAATGGGGTAGGAGAGGCAAGGGCCATTCTAACTCATACCTTGTAAGGGAAATATCATGTCCTAAAAGTGGTTTGGCTAGGAAGAAGCTCATCCACTGTACTCTGCTGATCCCTATGGTTTTCCCAGATGTGGGGAACTCATTTGTATAATTTATGTTAATGGGGGGGGATTACATTTATGATTTTCCTGTTTTTTTAATGGTTTCTTTAAATATTTTGGTTTCTTGCCATTTTTACTATTCTCTATCATTTAAATTTGCAACCATAGCCCCTTTGGCAATGCTTTGCAAAATGGTTTTTCCCCAATCAGAACACATTAATTATATATAATCTACCTTTTTTATGCCAAAAAAGTGGGGGAGAAAGTGTATGTTAGTGTTTTTCCAGGAGGCAGACTGGAAAGCCAGCAGCATACTTTCTCCCCCACTTTTTTGGGATAAAAAAGTAGGTCTAATGTAATTGTGTTCCAATGGAGGGGGGGGGAACAGGGTTGGGAAAAAAACTGTCTTGCAAGGCAAGGACTTAAACATTGTCCAGTGAAAATTCCCCATCGGAACAATCATTTTGGGAAGCATAACATTGCTCAAAAAAAAAGTCATCATCTAGCAAATTCATCATTTTGCGAGGCACCACTGTACTTTAACTGTCAAAGCCATATCCTAAAGAATCTTGGAATTTATGATTTCTTATGGTACTTAGAAGTACTGAGAGCAACTAAGGAATACATCAGTTTAATTCTGTAGCCTAGTCAGGTGTGCAAGGTATCTTCAAATGAAACTTTAGCAGAGTGGACTAGAGCAGCTGTGAGATTCATGTCCACAATGTTGTTGTTTTGACTTACTGCTCCATAGTGCTAGAGCACTCTCTGAATAGTTTACAATGTATTTAACACAAACAACTCTAAGCACATGAATGTAAAAATAAGAGGCAAACGCAATTAAAGTCCACAGCACTTTATATTTAGAATCCACCTTTTATTTACAAACAAATGTTGTGTTATCCATTTCAGTTACATTTTTTGTTTCACGGAAAAAGAGGCTGTACTCTTCTACCTCCAATCTGAAAGAAAAAGATATTAGTCAGGGGAAATCAAAAAGTTCTTAGAAATGAGCAATAATATTTTCTACCTTTTCATCTACTAATATTAGGAGGACTTTTGTGAAATGACTATTTGTTACACCTATAGCTCACAAAATGTTTACACAGTGAAATAAGATGTTTAAGGTAGAAGTAGCTAGTTGATTTAGACTGGATCAGACTATTTGTACCATCTAGACCAGTACCACCTTCTCTACCTAGCAGCAGGTATTCAAGTTGGTAGAGAAAAATACAGTGGTGCCTCACTTAACAACGAAATCGCATAGCGATTAACTTTTTGCGATCGCTTTTGTGATCACACTGCGATGTTCTCTATGGGGAAAAATCGCTTTGCGATGATTGGTACCGTTTCGCTTACTGATCATCGCAAAGCAATGATTTTTTAACAGCTGATTGGCGGTTCCAAAATGGCCGTGGATAAAAAAAAAGCTGCCAACTGTTTTCTGGGACGGACTCCTCGCTAACCGGACAGCAAAATGGCCACCATATGGAGGATTTTCGCTTAAAGGTGAGTCTGAAGCCCACAGGAACACATTGAAGGGGTTTCAATGCATTCGTATGAGCTTTTTAATATCGCATAGTGACGAAATAGCTTTGCAGGGATTTTTGCTGCACCGATTATTGTCGCTATGCGAGGCACCACTGTATTTCTAATTATTGGTCCCATGAGACACTTTCAACTGCAAATGTGGAGATTTAAAGTCTGGGACTTTTGGTATGCAAACTATTGCCCTATTCCAAGTCTGTGGTGGGTCTATCTAGAAGGTTCTTTTATAACATGATATATAAAAAAAATCTATACTCATCTATGATTGACACTGAAGTCTAGACCATGCCAAAAAAGTTCAAATTTATGTCCACCTAGTCCTTACACAGACAATAGCAAATTACTATGTCTTCTCTTATTCAGTGAGGTGTTCCCACTGGAAAAAAAATTATGCTAGTTTACAACTTGGCATTTTCCATGCTGCAGCCAGGCTGAAGTTCAAGAGCTTTGTGGTTTTTTAAGAGTACATACAGATATGAAAGGTTCAGTCCACGTTCCACCCCACCCAACTTAGTTAAGTACAGTGGTCCCTTGAGTTACAAACGTCATCCATTCCGGAACGGTGTTCGTAAGTCAAAACATTCGTAAGTCAAACCAGCATTTCCCATAGGAATGCACTGAAACCCGATTAATTCGTTCCGGCTGTTTTTTGTTCTTATGTCAAGGCACAGTAAGTCAAAGCAAAAACACTCCAAAAAGCAACCAACCCCCCAATTGGAAATGGGGGAAAAACACAAAAAACAAACAACCCCCCCAAGACCCATCACAGCACAGAAACATAACTCCCCCAGCCGAAAACCACACTGCAAAAATACTCAAAACAGTTTTTAAAAAGTAAAAAGTATACGTTGTAGGCAGCCTCCTCAGATCGCACACTCTCTAATTGCTGGGGCGAAAGAGCTACAAAGAAGCAGCCTTGTTGCCACCTAGTTAGCTATCTGAATTTCCTTCCCTTTCCCCCTGCCTTTTTGTGTTTGTAAGTCAAGGCGTTCGTAAGTCAAGGCACCACTGTACAATAAGCTTGACTATACATTTATATCACATATCTAATTATTCTTCTAGAATTTCCTTAGCATTAGTAAATGGCACTTTAGTAGGTACATAGTTGTTACAAATATTCCATCCCAATTATATATAAATATTCCATCAAAACTTAGATCAACTTGTTATACCAGTTACATTATAAGGCAGCAGAAAGAAGTACTGTGGAAATAGTAAGACTGAAAAGACAGTGGCTCTGCTACCACTGAGAAAAAAGGAACAAGAGAACTTCAGCCTAAAGATCCTATTGCTACAAGATGGAGGAATCTAAAATTTCCTACTAGTGTACTTAAATGATGAATTCCAGTGTAATGTCACATCTTAACATGAACATGGTTTAAGAATTTTGGCCAAAGTCAGCTGAAATGTCACCACAGAGACCACGCTTCCTGAGTAGCAGTCAATTTAATGTTAAAACAAAAGGATGCAATATTACCACAGTGATTCTAAGACAATCCATGTTGCCCCCTAATAGGCAGTCTAAATACTACTGTGTTTTTCTGAAAATAAGACAGGGTCTTATATTATTTTTTGATCCAAAAACACATTAGGGTTTATTTTCAGGGGATGTTTTATTTTTTTCCATGTACAACAATCTACATTTATTCAAATACAGTCATGTCATCTTCTGGTTGCTGTATAGTGCTGCACGGTGGCAGAGGGTGGGGTTTCACTTAACTGGGGCTTATTTTGGGGGTAGGACTTATATTACAAGCATCCTGAAAAATCATACTAGGGCTTATTTTCAGGTTAGCTCTTATTTTCAGGGAAACAGGGTAGTAAGTCATAACACTCAGATAACTGGAACTCAATCCAAGTAATAATTACCTCTCATCGTACTATTGTAGCACACTCATGCTGTCCTCAGAGCAAGGTTTCTTGCTGTAACAACTGTGAGGGTAGAGATAGTACCACAGGCGATTGCGAAAACTGCCAATAAACGCCATTTGTTTTCCACAGAAAAAGGGAGGTTCTAGGGAAACAAAAATGTTAATATTCTATTATAGGTATTGCATAGTTATTCTACATGCATGCCACATAATGTCCAATAATGTAACTTCTATCATACTGCCATGTTCCATGTTTTATTTTTCTATGCTTTTAATTGTATTTATTGTATTATAATTTTACCCTCTTCGCTTTATAATTTTTGATTTTCACCCCATGTATTAATGTTGCTATTTTGTTACTCTGTTATTTTTTGTTATTTGTTTTAAACCGTCCAGTGGCCTTGGCTGTCAGTTGGGTAGTATATAAACCAAATAAAAAATAAATAATAAATAAATAAATAAATAAATAATGTAAGGGCTACAGATTCCAAGTTCTGCAGAAAACAATCAAAGTGATGGGTGAAAAAAAAATCTCACCCCATTCATTGTCTCCAAGCTGAGCCCAATGTGCACTAATAAATGTTTAAGGAGTGGTAGTATTGTTACTCACATAGATTTGCTCCTAATAACAAAAGACCTCATTTACAATTTCAGTTGAACATCTTTAAGGGTAAACGTTCCACTGAATATGCAAAGTGTCTGAAGATGCATGTCATGATTTATACTGAGCAATTCAAACTGGATGCTGTCCTAGTGAAGCTTCTTCTGGAATAAAACTCACAGCCCAATGGGTACATCAGAAAGCGTTTACAGTATCATCATTTTTCATACTGTTATAGTCTCATCATTTGTACCTTGGAAAGCAAGTAACGCAGGGTGGGAAACCATGGTGCATCACAAGAATAGCAGGCTATGCCAGTAATAAAACAGAAAACTGGTCAACCCAGAACACTGCACAAAAGGGGGTGGGGAGAGATACCTCTCCGCAATGAGTGCTGATTGGCTTTGTTTCTTTCAAACTGCAACACCCACCTCTATCCCTAACTGCTATTCCATTTTCACATACAGATTTTCAGCACCAAAAATACGATGTGGCATTGGTAGGGTCCCTTATCCGCAGGATCAGTATCCACTGATTCACTTATCTGCAATCTGAAAATATTAAAAATATTACAGAAAAATCCCCCAAACACCTATTTTTTATGAACTTACCAGAACTGGACACTAGAGAGAGCCCAAGACCAAGCTACCTACCTATGGTGTTCACTAGAGAAATGTTTTTTCATTTGACTACCAGAATTGGCCATGAGAGGGAGCCACAAACCATGCTATGACAGAATCTGCTAGGCATAATAGAATTTGCTGCAATCCACATTTTTCAGCCTCTGGGGATGGCGATTGGAACTAATCCCCAGCGGATACGTGGATTCTACGGATTTTCAACCTGCTACATTCCAGCTACAAAGGCTGAAGGGAAAGGTGGTCTGGGATCAGTTTCTCCAATAAGAAAGATCTGAAACCAGCTGAACAGCGATGGCCTGCAAGCCACGAGGTGCTGCATGCAGTCCAAGTCTGACCTTGCATGTTTCAGGACGTCAAGACTGGATGGTGCTCAAAAATAGCTTTCCGAGGAAAAACGTGTGTGTGGGGGGGGCATCTCCGAGAATTTCATCTTTTGAAAAACAATAATAAAAGATTAAAATAAAAATAAAAAGCCCGAAATTCCTTATATTCCCATATAATCCCTAGGCGAGCTCTGAGATCTACAGGTCAGATCTTGGTGTCGTTTCCCATGTTTAGCATAGTTTTTGCTTGATTCTAATCCTTGTACTATATACTTAACAGTTTTTAGCTTTTAAATATTTTTTTTGTGTGTGTTTTAATGATGTATACCACCTTGGGTACCCTTTTGAAAGCGGTATCACTACTTCAAGGAAACCAATCCATAGGCTCGGCGCCGCCATTTTCCGAGGCCCGCTTGGCGACAGCGCAAGACAAGGCCCTCTTTTTGAAACCGGCCCTCCACGCCCGAGACGTCGGCTCTCCGCCCGACCCGCTCAAGCCTCGGGGGGAGAGGTTACAAAGGCGCCTCAGGCGGCGGCGGCGGCGGCGGGCCCGGGCCTCCGCCCGCCTCCCCTCCCCGAGCACGGCTCAAGGTCGGGCCGCGACCGCTCGAAAGCCTCCGAACCGAGGAGGTAGGAGACGCTCCGCCCGCCCCATCCCCGCCTACCTTCCCCGGGCCATCTTCATAATGTCCGCGGCGAATGGCCGAAGTGGCGAAGCGACGAACGGCGGCGGCCCACATGGCGAACAAGAAGCTAACGGTACAACTCTCTCTCCCTCTCTCAGAAGCGACCTTCGCAACCGAGGGAAGAAACTTTCACGCGAGGTATTATGGGGCGGGGGGAAGTACGGCGGCCGGAAGGCGGGAAGGAGAGCGGAGGCCTCATGGGATTCGTAGTTTCGTTGCGGAGGCGGCGGCGGCGGCCTTTTCGGAAAGGCTTTTCTTGTCCTCCCGGGCATCCAAGCGGCTCAGGGTCGGAAGAGGGGCTTGAGCTTGGTGGGAAGTGCTGAGAGCGGCTTCGTCCCGTCCGTAGCTTAAGCGAGGGAGCCCCGCATTCTCCTTGGCAGGGGCGAGCACATGTTGCTGCTGCTCCTGATAATCATTACCTGGCTTACAACGAGAAACTTGTTCTCCTCCTTCATCCATCGAAAGCCTGAGCGGAGGCGGGGGAGAACAAATGGCATCCTTATTTCTGGATCGCCTTTCTTATCGCGCTGCCTCCAGACACAAGGGCTTGTCGACAGACATAAATCACACTCGGTGTGTGTGTTTGTGTGTGTGTGGGGGGAGTTCGCTGCTACCAAGAGCCTTTGCCTGAAAGCATCAACAGGCAATTGGTGTGTACAGTAGCTGCAACTATTGTAGGTGGCTATATATGGGCAAGACATGAGCGTTAGTCATCCTCCTCCTAAAACTGTAGCGCTGGAAGGGTCCCTGTGGATCATCGACTCCAGCCTCTGTTAAGGAGGAACGGTGGGGAATCGAACTCCCACCCCTGGATCTACAGGTAGGTGGTGAAATTAAAGCAGGTCGCAGGCTCCACAGTGCAGCCAAACAGGAACAGTTGTTCACTTACGGGGGCAAAGTGTTCCAGAAGATATTCTGTAATACATATACAGCTTAGAGAACCAGATGTGCCATAGGATCGCCTTTGATTCATTAAATATTATTGCTGTCAAGTCAATTCAGACTGATGACACCCTTTTTTAGGGTTCAGAAGGTGTATAGCATTCCCTTCTGGGGGTGACCTGAGATTGTGCTGCTTGCCCAAGGCCACATTAGGCTGGCTCTTTCCCACATAATAGGAAATCAAGCTCTCAACCTCTGTCTCAACAGCCAGATACCTAAACCGCTGAGCTATCGAGCCAGCTCAATAAATATTAGCTAGGCTAAATTATGGACTTAGTACATGAGTTTTAACATGATTTCCCTCATCTTTGGAAGTTTCTGTTTTTGCTCCAATTATAATTAGCACATAGATCACAAAAATTAACAGGACTGCACATTTTGTGCAAAATTCCTAGATCGTCTGTGCAATCTTGGGACCACAGCTGAAAGGATCTTCATCGCATGGCATTTATATGTTCATATACAGATGGGAGCACAGTCTTGCATGTGTGCCTTTAACACAGGGAGTCAAGGGGGAGCATGCCCTTTATCTAGTAGAGTGGGGGCTTGACTTGAGAACTTAATCCGTATTGGAAGGCGGTTCTCAAGTCAAAAAGTCTGTAGGTCAAGTCTCCATTGACCTACAGTGCATTAAAACCGATTAATCCCATAACAGGCCGTTTTTGTTCCATTTTGGTTTTTTTCTGGTCTGTAAATCAATCCTCAGGTTGCAAGTCAAACCTAAATTTTGCGGCCAGAGAAGTCTGTAACTCAAAAAGTCTGTAAGTCAAGCCGTCTGTAAGTCAAGGGTCCACTGTAGTCCTAACTTGACAATGTTCCATTTCACACATGCCTGAATCCAACAGATGGTTCTCTTCTTAGCTGCTTTTCCTTTCCCTTCCATTTTTTGCTCTCTGGAGAAAAATGTATGGAGATGTAGCTCTATCCTATAAGAGGAAAGAATAGAAGCATGTACTGTAAGAAAAAGCATTGCTTTCTTTAATCAAGAAGTATCCAGACTGATAATTTCTTTTCCTTTTCAAAGGAAGGATTATGAGACACGATAGATCATGCTTTTCTCTCCACCAGAAATGGCATGACCAAATTCACAATCCCTCCAAGAACAACTGGGACTACAGTTCAATTAAAGACAGTGGCCAAAATCCTGTTATGTAAAGTTACTCTGGCATAAACCGGATCCAGCACTGGAAATTTAATTTTAATTTAATTTAAATTTAAGTTTAATTTAAATAAATTGAAAGCTTCCTCTTTCCCCACCATCAGTTCAGATTCCAATGCTCTCTGTTGTTGTTGTTGTTTGTTGTTGTTGTTGTCATCTTGCTCTTATTAGGAGCCATCATATAGTTCCTGACTGATGGCAATCCCATGAACGAGCAATCTCCAAAATGGTTTGTCCTCTATAGTCCTGTTCAGCTCTTGGAAACTCAAGCCTGATATTTTTTAGGTAGTCAGTTGGTCTCATATTTGGCCTTCCTCTTTTCCTTCTGCCTCCCACCTCTTCCAGCATTATTGTCTTTTCCAAAGAATCCTGTCTTCTCAGTTTCAACATTTTTCCCTCCAGACACTGTTCAGACTTGAATCCAGTTGCTAGTCCAACTTGAAGTACTCCTACTGAATTAATGGGATTTACTGTATAGACGTTTGCCATTCTGCTTTTAGGTGGGCTGTCCTGTTTTTAAATATTTCCTCTAACCTCATTACCCTACTATTGAGAGAATAAATCTTCATTTAAAAGCAAACTATTTGTTAAGGAGGTCTGAGGGGTTGACAGTTTGTAGCAATTATTTATCCACAACACACTCTGCTTTTATAAAAATGTGTACAACATTGTAAATGATAGCTCATTGCATTTTGCATGCAGGGGCAGCAAATATTTCCCCATCCACCCACATGCACAGGCTGAAAGGCGACACAAAATTTTATTTCACAGCTGGACACTCCAGAACTGCCAGGTTGTTTTTTTGTTTTGTTTTGTTTTTTTGTGGGTTTTTTTTTTTGAGAACCTGAATGCAAACACTGGCAGTTTTGCAACTGTGCCCTAGCTTCATAGGCGATCCAGCATAAGAAGATTGCGTAGAGAGTGAATAGAGTTTTTAGCCCGCCAAATTAGATCAGACAAGTCTGAAATATGCCTCAAGCTAAATGCCTCAGTTTTCATTAGTTTCTGCAGCTTCTAAGAAGACAATGTTCCTTACCTTAGTTGGTAAAACAAACAAACAAACAGTGTATTCGAGTTCCCCAGTGATGTAGTGCATTGTACTGTATGATCTGTGAATGTCAAATCTTCCAGATGCAAGGCATGTAAGAACAGGTGGCAGAATAGTGAACTTACGATGAGTCTGTAAACCTCAGAATTCCCAGTCTGATGAAGGGAAAGGGGCAGCGAAGGTCCTCTTTACTTGCCTGATTTCTTAAGAATACAGTGGTGCCTCGCTTGATGACGTTAATTCGTTCCAACAAAATCGCTGTAGAGCGAAAACGTCAAATGAAATAAAATCCATTGAAACGTATTGAAAACCATTCAGTGCATTCCAATGGGCTGAATACCTGCTCGTCCAGCAAAGATCCTCCATACGGCAGCCATTTTCTGGTGCCTGTTAAGCGAAAAATCAGTCCTAAAAACAGTGGGGGGCCATTTTCTTCAGCTGTTTGCTGATCGTCGTAAAGCAAAAATCGGTTCCCGAAGCAGGGAACTGATCATTGTGAAATGAAAAAAACCCATTCAAACCATCGTTTTGCGATCGCAAAAACTTCAACGTTAAGTGGATTTGTCGTAGAGCGGGGTAATTGTCCAGCGGGGCACGACTGTAATGACATAGGTGTTTGATATTCTTATAGTCCTGCATTGAGCAGGGGGTTGGACTTGATGGCCTTATAGGACCCTTCCACTCTTCCATGATTCTAAATGTGTTCTCCATGGCAGGGTTTTGCATTCCTGATATTGCCACTGATTAAGAAATTATGCACTCTTGCTCACATGCACAAGTGTGCAAAGAAGGGGCCATTAGGAGGAAACAGCTGCGTGACTGCTTTCCACGTGAGTTTTTTCTCCAGTTGGATTTTGGCTTAAATCAATACAACTGAAACCAGTAGAATGTGTACTTACGTAAATATAATCATGATTATGGTTGCAAAATGCTGCTTAATACCAAAGAAGACTATTTGCCTATCTACCTGATAATAAAAACTCTGGTAAAATTTCTCCAGAGAAGAGTCAGAGGCTGCTCTATCTTTAAACCTGATCTTTTTACCTGGACATTTAAGGAACTGAGCATATAACCTTTTCCATGGAAAGTATTTGTTCTACCAGCATCTCTTGTATGCTATGTTGGCAAAAGAAAATTGCAAAAAATGTACCACTTTTAAAATGAACAGTATTGTTTCAGTGTGAGGTTTTGTAGATCACAGCCCACTTTCTCTGACAGAAGAGTGCAAATACGTGGCCTGTTTATTTATACTGTATATTCATTAACACAGCAGTGGAACTGTCAAGTTGTTATAGTTACAGGATGATGAGTTGTTAAAATAAGTAGTGTGGAAGGATGCCTTGTTCTCCATTTAAGCCTTTAGAGATGATTGGATTGTTTTCTTTTAGCCAGTTTGTGCTGTCTCTCTTGAGTCTCCGTTTGTAATTCTTTTTTGTTCTGATGGTACCCGCTTTGAAATCCACAATAGACTGTATGTACTGAGACCTAAGTGCTCTGAAACAGGTTCTCCATACCTCATCTCAGATTTGTATCCATTCATTCTTTTCTACAGTGATTGCACTCTATGTCCTATGTGAAAAGCATTGGCACCCTGCTGGCAGAAGACACTAGAAAGCTCATTAGAAGATGAGCAAGTGAATAGATCCCTGATGCTGTGGCTGACGTGGCTAGTACCCTTAATAGCACTGCCAGTGTAGATACCTGGCATCTAGGTTGGTGTCTGGCACTTATTCCTATCTCTGTTCATGTTCTTTTGCCTCTTGTGTGTTAGCAGCTAAGTTGGGAGGGGGGCGTTGTCTGTGAGCAAGTATGAGCTGGTCCCCCAAAGTCTAGGAGAGGGAAATGTTGTCTAGATCACTGGTTCTTAACCTTGGGTTACTCAGGAGTTTTGGACTGCAATTCCAAGAAGCCTTCACCACCAACTGTGCTGGCTGGGGTTTCTGGGAGTTGCAGTTCAAAAGCATCTGAGTAACAAAGGTTAAGAGCCACTGGTCTAGATCAGTGGCCCCCAACCTTTTCTGAATCACAGACTAGTTAGGGGGGTGGGATCTGTGCACGGGGGGGCAGGGTACCCCCCCTGCTCACGAGTGGGCGGGGTGTGTTCGTGGAGGGGTGGGGGAGTTCGCACGCATGCGGGGAGGGGCGCACTCACACACATGCACGGAAGGTGGGGTGTTTTTGCAGGTGGGCGGGGCACTCATGTGTGCAGGTGGGGGCCGTGTGTGCAGGTGAGGTGCACGGGGGGAATGCATGTGGTGGTGGTGGATCTGTCTCTACAGCCCGGTCCTGCCATGGCTGGGCCACGGATCGGGGGTTTGGGACCCCTAGTATAGATGTCATGTCTCAGTGGTTTCAGTTAGGAGCTATAGGTGGCTACTAATTGTGTTCTGTCATTTTGTGTATTTGGTCTGTCCTGTAGGAGGTTGTTGTTGGGTTTCAGTCTAAATCTGATGATTTGCTAAGTGAGTATTATAATTTTTAAAAATGCCTGTTTTAATTCCATAACTCTGAAGGCAAGTTCAGTGGTAAAGCAGGGAGGCATAAATGGACCTGCCTGCCCGCCTGCCCGCCTGCCTGAAGGTAGTATAACTTAATCAATTCAGTTCAAAAGCTCAAGGGATGTCATGACAAAAGGGCTTTCCCTGGGCTTTTCAGAAAGTGTGGGTAGCTGGGGAGGCTGTCAAACTCCAGAAAGTGGTCCATGGAGGGTAAAAGGAGGAAGAGAAGAGGGCTTGTAGTTGCTAGTAGTTATAACAGTTTGCCAGTTGTTCAGAAGCATGGAAAGGAGGGTGCTGTTGATTTCATGTTCTGCTTTTGACCTTTCCACAAAAATTTGGTTGGCCAATGTGGAGGGAAGAATGCTGGCCTATGTAGATGTTTGAGCAGGAGGCGATATTTATTTATATTTATTCATTTTCTTACTTTTGCATCTGTCAGCACAGCAGTAGTGCAAACCGCCATTTAAATGGTAGCCTTCAATTATGGAATTCATGACATCATGGCAAACTGTGTTTTATGTTGAGAGCGAGGAAGTAATCGAAGCAAAGTGTGTAAGAGAACTGATGGATAGCTCAGTGGTTTAGGTATGTGGTTGTGGAGCCAGAGGTTGGGATTTCGATGCCCCACTGTGCTGCCTTTACCGGGGCTGGTCTTGATGATCCATAAGGACCCTTCCAGCTCTGTAGTTCTACAATTATTAAGAGGATAACTGGGAGGGGTCTCGGCGTCTGACTCTGAAGCTCACAATGGTTTTGTATTGCATGTGAACACTCAGGAATATTGTGGTTCCTTAAACATGGTTGCATCATTAGAGATAGAAACGACACGGCAGTAAGCCTTTTACTTTGTATATATTTCCTGGGCCTTGTATGTTTATTCTTTGGCCACCTGTAGAGTATACCATGTCTGTGGAAGTCACAAATATTGTCAGTATTCATAAAAGAGCATTTCATTAATAATCCCAGTGTCCTTGGCAATGCATGGGGTGATAGTTGCCTCAGCGATATATGCGATTATGATAATACTGTTTTTACCGAAATGCAATTTTGTAGTCATTAAAGCAATTTTTTCCCTCTCACAAAACTGAACAATTCATTCATTCAGTTGGCACACTGGAGGCCTCACATATAATTTGCCCGTCCCCTGTTTCACAGAATCTTTGCTTTGATGACTCAGATTACTGAAAATAGCAGGCTTGCTTAGGTCAGTGGGAGGAAAGATGGTGGAAACTTATTCAGGACTTCCAGTTTCTAAGTGAATAGGAAGAAATAATGACAGCAGAATTACAAAAGTCATTTCATGCTGTCAAGTTGTGTCTACCAACAGGTAATGCAATCATCTTTGCAATTTTGTTGTCATTGTCTCAACCCATTAAGTTGTAGCCATCAATTTTGCATACCGGTACATATATTTATAGTACAATTCAATTTATGATCTCTTCCTACCATTTTCTCATAAATAAGTACATTATTATTATATATAAGTATGGGACTGAGGGTGCAAGAGTGTTATCAACTCAGCTATAACTATGGGTGCACACCAAGTCAGTTGCTGTTATGTGCTGGTAAGTTGCTTCTTACTTTGTTGTTCTTTAGTTGTTAAGTCATGTCTGACTTTTTGTGACCCTATGTACCAGAGCCCTCCTGTCTTCCACTGCCTCCCAGAGTTTGGTCAAATTCATGTTGGTAGCTTTGATGACACTGTGCAACCATCTCGTCCTCTGTCGTCCCCTTCTCTTGCTCTCACACTTTCCCAACATCAGGGTCTTTTCCAGGGACTTTTCTCTTCTCATGAGATGGCCAAAGTATTGGAGCTCAGCTTCAGGATCTGTCCTTTCAGTGAGCACTCGGGGTTGATTTCCTTCCAAATGGATAGGTTTGTTCTCCTTGCAGTCCAGGGGACTCTCAAGAGTTTCCTCCAGCACCACAATTCAAAAGCATCAATTCTTTGGCGGTCAGCCTTCTTTATGGTCCATCTCTCACTTCCATAAACCGCTACTGGAAAAACCATAGCTTTGACTATGAGGATCTTTGAGGATGTCTCTGCTTTTTAAGATGCTGTCAAGGTTTGTCATTGCTTTCCTCCCAAGAAGCAGGCGTATTTTAATTATGTGGCTGCTGTCACCATCTGTAGTAACCATGGAGCCCAAGAAAATAAAATATCTAACTGCCTCCATATCTTCCCCTTCTGTTTGCCAGGAGGTGATCGGACCAGTAGCTATGATTTTAGTTTTTTGGATGTTGAGCTTCAGACCATTTTTGGCACTCTCCTCTTTCACCCTCATTAAGAGGTTCTTTAATTCCTCCTCACTTTCTTCCAGCAGAGTGGTATCATCTGCATATCGGAGGTTGTTGATATTTCTTCCGGCAGTCTTAATTCCAGTTTGGGATTCATCCAGTCCAACCTTTCGCATGATGTATTCTTCATATAAGTTAAATAAGAAAGGGGACTATATACAGCCTTGTCGTACTCCTTTCCCAATTTTGAACCAATAAGTTGTTCCATACCCAGTTCTAAGTGTTGCTTCCTGTCCCACATATAGATTTCTCAGGAGATACATAAGGTGGTCAGGCACTCCCATTCCTTTGAGAATTTGCCATAGTTTGTTGTGGTCCACACAGTCAAAGGCTTTTGAGTAGTCATTCAGTCAGAAGTAGATGTTTTTCTGGAACTCTCTGGCTTTCTCCATAATCCAGCGCATGTTAGCAATTTGGTCTCTACTTCCTCTGCTCCTTCGAAATCCAGCTTGTACTTCTGGGAGTTCTTGGTCCACATACTGCTGAAGCCTACATTGTAGGATTTTGACCATAACCTTGCTAGCGTGTGAAATGAGTGCAATTGTACGGTAGTTGGAGCATTCTTTGGCACTGCCCTTCTTTAGGACTGGGACGCAGACTGATCTTTTCCAATCCCCTGGCCACTGCTGTGTTTTCCATACTTGGTGGCATGCTGAGTGTAGCACCTTAACAGTGTCATCTTCTAAGATTTTAAACAGTTCAACTGGAATGCCATCACCTCCACTGGCCTTGTTGTTAGCCATGCTTTTTAGGGTCCACTTGACTTCACTCTCCAGGATATCTGGCTCAAGCTCAGCAGCCACACTATCTGGGTTGTCTGGGACATCCAGATCTTTCTGGTACGTCTTCTGCTTCTGTGAGGTCCCTACCAGTTTTGTCTTTTATCATGTCCACCTTTGCACAAAATGTTCCTTTAATATCTCCAGTTTTTTTGAACAGATCTCTAGTTTTTCCTTTCTATTATTTCCCTCTATATCTTTGCACTATTCATTAAGAAGGCCCTCTTGTCTCTCCTTGCTGTTCTTTGGAAGTCTGCATTCAATTTTCTGTAACTTTCCCTGTTTCCCTTGCATTTTGTTTCCCTTCTCTTCTCTACTATTTGTAAGATGGTGTTGGACAGCCACTTTGCTTTCTTGCATTTCTAATGTTATGAGCCTCCATCCATAGTTCTTCAGGCACTCTGTCCACCAAATCCAGTTCTTCACTTCCATTGTGTATTCATAAGGGATTTGGTTTAGATTCTACTTGACTAGCCCAGTGGTTTTTCCTACATTATTCAGTTTAAGCTTGAATATTGCTGTAAGAAGCTGATAATCAGAGCCACAATCAGCTCCAGGCCTTGTTAGAGCTTCTCCATCTTTGGCTGCAGAGAATTTAATCAATCTGATTTCGGTATTGCCCATCTGGTGATTTCTTTTGTATTGGACCTAAAGTCTGCCTGATACTTTTCTATTGGACCTAAAGTCTGCTTGATACTGTCATACATTCACTTGATGTTACCTGTGTCTGCTGCTATCTGTACCTGAGAGCAGAGCTGAAGCCGATAATTGTTAGAACGTCTCCTGGCAGTCTGTTGGACTTTGCTGCCAGATCTGCTGGAACTGTACCAAAATGAAAGCATCCTATCTGCATCTGCAAAAGAGTAGCCAAAAAAAAAAAGTGCAGCTGGAATGCTTTCGGGACTGACTGGTTCTCGCTGGCACTTACATTGTGTGGTCACCAGGAAAAGAAGCAAAACAGTCTATCCCCAGAGGTGCTCAAGCAGCAGGACAAGTCCCTGTGGAGTTGCACCGTGACACTGAAAATTAGGAGAAGGCAATCTAGTATGGACAGGCTGTGTAGCTGGATATCCAGTGCTAGTTCTTCAATACCATATTGTACATTTGTGTCTGATTTGTAATGAAGTATTAAAAAAAAACATTTCCCCGACACCTCCAGACTATTGCAGTAATGTTAATCTAGATTAACACTATGTGTGTTGCATGCTCTCATGTTCTTTCTGACTGAATGGAAACCTAGTAGGGTTTTTGAGATATGTGAAATGTATAAGTGGTTTACCTTTGCTGTGCTCTAGTGAGCTTCTGGGGCCAAACAGCAATGTGAATCAGGACTCCAGAGACCTGCTCCAACACCGTCTACGAGATCATATTGCATATTACATTCCGCTTTGTGAGCCATTTAAATAAAGTTTTTAATGACCTTCTCTAATGGATATGATCAGATCCCTTTAATTTCAGATCAGCCATTGAAGAGCAGTATCATTTAGTTACGATCCACTACCTCAGTTCTGGAATTCATGAGCAAAGCCCATGATTAAGTGGTAGTTAGCTTTTTATTACAGACCAGATTGTTGAGAACTCTTGCTCCTTATGTTACACACTTCACTTATATAGCAATGGTAACTTTACTGCATTGTATCGGAGAGAATGACCATTTGGCATAATGGCTTTGTTCTACTATCTAATTAAAATAAATGTGTCAAATAAAGATCCACAGCCTGAGCTTGTAACTGGACCTGTTCTTTCAAGAAATGAGGAGGATAAGGGTCGATCTTCTTCCATTTGCTCTCAGTCCAGCTTTACTTCTCTTTCAAAACGGAGAAATGAAACATATACTGTACTGAGAATTTAAAAGAAGTCAGCTCAGCCTTATTGCTTTTCGTGTGATGGGGAGGCAGAAAGTCCTTTCTCTTCTCATATACCTGGCATGTTTTCTTACTTTCAGTAATATGACCATTATTGAAAATAATATATACTGTACAGGATAAGCAGAAACAAAGCTAAACACACCCACACTCACATCCAAAACCATTGTGGGGTAGAAGCAGATTATCAAGTTGTACTTCAAAAATGGTCAAAGGCATTTTGGACAAAACAGTGTGTATTGCCTTCTGAGGCAATAATTTAGCAATATGCAATGAAGTTCTGCTTGCTGTTCTTATTTCCCATTAAGTCACCTCCAATTTATGGCAATCCTATGAAGGAGCACTCTCCAAAATGGCCCTGCTCAACAATTGTTGACTCAAGCCTGCGGCTTCTTTTAAGGAGTCAGCCCATCTCATATTTGGCCTTCCTCTTTTCCTGCTGCCTTCAACCTTTCCAGCATTAAAACTTCTCAATTCATGGCTGAAATCCTGTTGTTTAGTGTAATAAGTTGCACCATTGTTGTTTTCCTTGTTATGTGTTATCAAGTCACTTTCAACTTATGGTGACCCCAATTAATGAGTGATCTTTACAATGTCCTGTCCTTAACAGCCCTGCTCAGTTTTTGCAAACTCAAGCTTGCAGCTTCCTTTAGAGCAGTGGTTCTTAACCTTGGGTAATCTAGGTGTTCTTGGACTGAAATTCCCAGAAGCCTTCACCACTAGCTGTGCTGGCCAGGGTTTCTGCAAGTTGCAGTCCAAGAACATCTGGGATTCCCAAGGTCGGCAACTACAACTTTAGAAAGTCAATCCATTTCATAATTGGTCTTTCTTTTTTTCTCCTGCTGCCTTCTACCTTTCCCACCATTATTATCTTTTCCAGAGAATCCTGGCTTCTCATGATGTGCCCAAATAGGACAACTTCAATTTCAACATTTTCCACCTCCAGAGATACTTCAGGCTTGATTTAGTCTAGGACCCACTTGTTCGTCTTTCTGGCAGACAAGGGTATCCTCAAAACATTCCTTCAGCACATTTCAAATGAATCAATTTTTCTCCTGTCAACTTTCTTAACTGCCCCACCCATACACGGTGATTGAAAATACAAGAATGTGGATGATTTTGATCATGGTATCCCGCGACACATCCTTAAACTTGATTATCTTCAATTACTGATGTTTCTTCCACCAAGATTCACTCCCCCTTCATCTGAATCCAGTCTTGGTTTCCATATGATGTGTTCTGCATACAGACTGAAGATATGTTTTCATCTTATTCTGTGCTCCACCAGCCCAAAAGAGATCTTGATTACATATTGCTAAAATATTTCCCTTATGGAAGACCACAGATTGATTTGGCTGAAATAGATTAGACATGTTTCAAAGTACAATAAACCTACTTTTTCAACATCCTGAGACTTTTGTCTCTCTTTCATATTTGGTCCCAGTGGATGATTTTGTTTCTTTTGGCTTCAGGTTAATCAAACTGGCAGGAACGTGTGATGGAGTGCCCTCTCTGTTTGGGCCATAGCCCAAATGGAAGGTAAGCTATCCATTCCAAGTAGGGAAGTGATTCAGTTGGAATTCATTAACTGAAATGTAGCTTTTCTTAGGCTGCACCATTCCATACTGGAGAAGTTTCCCACATCAAAAGCTCCCTGTACCCATGAAACAGATTTTGTTCCTAAAGCTTTCTGCACACACATATGAAGTAGAAGTTTGTATATATTTTGTTTATTTGAAAATGTATTCTCTGCCCTTTTCAGAGCAGCTCAGAATTAAAAGCCAATGTTCTCGTAACAAAGCCACATAAAGCAAACTAATAATGAAAGGAAGCACAGCAGATAAAAGCCCAGACTGAGTTAATAATGTGGTAATGTGCTTGGCATGCCAAAAGATTTCCACAAATGAACATTAAAGTATTCAACCATCGGGGAAGATAGAAAGGGAAGGGAGGGTGTATGTGGAAACTACTCTCTTGATCATATGTTTCAGGATGTAGGGAATGCAGGAAGGAAAGTTTAAAGGAGTAAGTTGTACATGACTATTTAAATATTTTATTAGCTAATAAATATTCCAATAACAATAAAGATGGATTTTAATAGAGAGTCTTGTTGACATTCTTCATGCTAATTTACAAGATTTACAATTATTACTATCCACGGAAAAAAGCCCATAACCAATATATTATGCTGGGGACACAGATTGAAGTCTTTGAAAAGATTTAACAGCTCTGTTAGAACGGAGGATCTGACTGAAATATTGTTTGAACTAGATGTAGAATTCAAGTGCCCTGCCATCCCTGACATTCATAAAAATAAATTATGGTGCATTGTTTGCTTCTATTATTTCTGCATGCCTAGCCAGAGAGAGAGAGAGAGTGTGTGTGTGTGTGTGAGAGAGAGATGTCATTTTGTGGTTTCCAGGAATATGGAGGGTGGGCTGATTCTTCCCATCCCAGAGAATAAACATAGAACCAAGTCAACAGACTATTCTTATGCACTCTATACTAAGCTGCCTTTAAAGCAGTGGTCTGCAAGGTAAAGCCAGATTGTTGTACATTGCCCCCCCCCCCCTGAGGTCAACATACTCTGTCAGCACTCCAAAGGCTGCTCGCATTCAGAACCACAGCATAATTTTATTTTATTTTATTTTAAATTGTAATGGAAAAAAATGGTTTGAAAAGTCCCCTGTTGCCCAAATTGATTTTTAAATATATATAAATAAATATATTGGCAACCAAAGGGATTTCTTTGTCCTCATTGGGTTCTGCTAGAATCTCCTGTTCCATCAGCAGTAGCCCACTGTGGATCCTGCTCTACTTCATTCAGTTCATATTAAAATGAGAACCAAATATATTTCTCCACTACCTCTACTTGGAATGGATGTGTATATTCTTTGGAGCCTCTGTTCACTGTGTGTTGTAATAAACCAGTAACTTTCTGGTGTTATCTAACATGTTCAAATATATCTGATAGGTGCTATGATAGATATGTCACTGTAAACAATAGTAGTTATGTTAAGCACCTATCCATCCGGTCAGTGGTGCCCAACCTTGGGTAACCGAGGTGTTCCTGGACTGCAATTCCCAGAAGGCTGTGTTGGCCAGGGTTTCTGGAAGTTACTGCATTCTTAGGGCATTTTGAGGCAGCATTCTATCCCCCCCCCAATAGTGTTAATACTCTTAGACAAGGTGCCAAACCCTGACACTAGTTTAAGAACATCTGGGGACCCAAGGTTGGTAAGCACTGTTCTAAATCATAGCTAATGTCATGTACAATGGATTTCTGTATATTGGCTAGGAACTGGTGTTATGAAGAAGCCAATATTCTCTTCTCTAGGCTAAATGGACCCAGCCATTCCTCATGAAGTCTGCTTTCCAGACTCTTTACCATGTTTGTTGCTTTCCTCTGGACACATCCAAGGTTATGAATCTCCTTCTTCATTCATGGTACCCAGAATAAGATAGAGGACTCTAGGTATGGATGTCCACAGGGTGAGGGGCAGTGGGGACACCTGCCCCCACAAATCTAAATGTCTGTATAATTCTAATGGTCATTGACAGATAAATGTGTTGCAATGGTGCACACTCACTGAACAAAATTATGTTATTTAGCATAGTAAATTGCACCGGAGGAGGCCCATTAAATCAATAGGAATTTAGTGAGACAACTCCGTATATTCCAGTGATTCAAATGGGCCTATAGTTGTGACTTATTATGCTAAAGTAAGTTGCAATTGAAGCAGGCCCATTTGAATCAACTTGTGGAAGAGTTTACTCACCAAATCCCCACTGATTCAATGGTCTACTGCACCACGAAACACAATTTTGGACACTGTCCATGAATTATGCTGATAAATCATAATGCAGATCAACCCCTAGATTTGAGAAGAATTCCTGTGGTAGAGTCTTGAGTGTAAGTGAGGGCTGAGCAAAGCAGAGCAGAGTGCTGCTATTACTTCCATTGCTCTGGATGCTGAATGTCTGTTGATACAGCCCAATACTGCATTAGCTTTTTTGCCACTATATATGCTGATGACTCTATGATCTATTAATATTCCTAGATTCTTCTACATTGTTCAGGTAAACCTTTTGTTAAGCAGATGAGTCCATGGCAAGTATCCTGTTATGTTCCTCTGTCTGTGCAGTGGATGTGACATCACCAGGTATGGCAGATTGCAGCCAATTAAAGAGCCCCCTTTTTTATTCTGGGGTGCACACAACTTTGTATCACTGGGCACGTTACATGCAACCTGAAACTGAAGATGGAATGCTTTCATTAGAAGCAACCTTCCATGATCGATGACATCAGTCCCATTGTATAAGTGAAGCTGGACAACAGGATGGTTGACAGTTAGTCTGAAATTATAGTTACTCATATAATCGGACAAAGACAAGCATTTATGATATCCATTGATTTAAATAACAGAAGGGAGAGTAAGAAAAGGAGAATACATAACCTGCTCAACTCATCCATTGAAATTTGTGGAACTCAAAAATGCACTTTGGGGAGCATCATCTTTTAGAAAGCATAAGCAACACAATAATAATAATTGTGTGCCGTCAAGTCAATTCTAAGTGATGACAACTCTTTTCAGGGTTTTTTAGGTAGAGAGTACTCACACGTGGTTTACCATTCCCTTCTTCTGGGGGCATCCTAGGATTGTGTAGCTTCCCCAAAGCCACATAGGCAGGCTCTTCTCCCATGAGGCACAGTGGGGAACTGAGCTTATGATCTCTAGCTTCTGCCTCATTGATCTAAGGAAGACCATTAGAATCCCATTATTCTACAAACAGATATACAGTACAACATACATTAATTCCCCGTCTCCAGGAACTGTTAAGGTCTTGACAATTGTCCTATAAGCCAAAAACAGCATTTCTGTGAGATAACCCAAGAATCCCTGGAATCGTTAATTTAAGTCCCCAGTGCATACATGCCCCAGACAGACGCCGACGCCAACAGGAAAGATACTAATGGAAAATATTTTGCCCTGTCTTCTGTTGAAAAAGTGTTACTTAAGAAATTTGAGATTCCACCTAAAGAAATGCTGAACATTTAAAGATCTTGTTAATAAAACGTCCCTGGCACGTTTTATTAACTTGATTTGAAACACATCGTGTTTTGCATTTTTATATGTCTAATGGGTATTGTTTGCCAATTCATTGGAGTGAAGCTTCATTCCAGCTGTACACATTTTAAAGCTATTATTTATGTCTTGTTTTTTCAATGCATGAGTCATTTGTATTTATGCTTATATATTTATGGGATTGTGCTAGCTTGTTTGTTTGTTAGCATAATACTAATAATAGACTGTCCAGCTGGCTTCCTGTTTTTGGGATAAGATAGTCAAAAGAGTCAAATAAAGGTAAGCTAAGGGATGCATCTTGAGAACAAATATAAGAAAGAAAACATGAACTTGTTAAAAGAAAGCCAATAAAAAAAAAGGCCAGATTCCTTAGGGTAATTTTGAGAGTGCAAACTCATTTATATAAAAGCTTAATTGCCATCATAAAAGTCTTTCTATATTTAATGACTTAAAAATAAATCATATATTAATTGTAGTGCCACTGGCCCTTATCGTCTTAGTTCATTGGTTGCAATTGCTAAAGAACACTGACAATACTGAGGAAAATATAACTATTAAAGGAAGTGTTTTTAAAAAACAAAACAGAAGTCTCCTTTTGGCCACTTCCTTTTTCATGGGGGGGGGGAGGCTATGCAGTCCCTAGAGATTCTTGAAACTGGGGGGGGGGGGGGGGCTGGGATAGGCAAGATGCAGTTTGTTGGCCACAAATAGGCCCCCAGTTATAGATTTGTGGGGATTCAGCATCCCTAGGTTCCCTATCTAGCACTGATTTAAAAAAAAATGTTTTTAGAAAATTCCGTTGCACCTGCTAGGTGGCATGGAGACCATTTTGTTGCAAAGGTTTTGAAACTTTGATTAAAAACTTCTAGCCACACAGCAGAAGTGCAGGGACTTGCAGAGCAGAATTAACGCACTAGAGTAGAGCAGCCCTTATTGTCTTATCAACTGGCACTTACAGTCTCAATAACTTACTCTGAGACGCTGGTAAGGGAAAGAATTTTTTAAAAATCACTTTCAGCTCTGAACAGATAAAAAAACAACATACTGTGCAGAAACGACTGATTACAACAACAAGCCTCAACAGAGTACCTTGACTGTTTACAGCAGACTCTCAGACTACATTCTAACAGCACTCTAACTGCATAACTGCATACTAATTGCCAGCAGACTAAAAAGAGAAGGAAAAAATACTCCTAAACGGAGGGGCGTGGCTCTCTTTAAAATCAGAAGCAGCCAAGGAACAATTGGCTACTGCTGGCTTGATTGATGGTCACCCCAGCCCAGAATGGTCCCTCCCAGACAAACCTCTTAAATACTTTATTATGCTTAAACCTTATGAGGTTAAAATAACTCCAACACATTTTGTCATGCTTTGAGGGAAATGTAGCACTCCTGGAAGTTCCCATCGCTCCCAAACATTTGTTTTACTAAATTGCCCACAAGAGGGCTTTTTTAGTTAATTTATCTGTTTGTATCATTTACAGCCCACCTTTCTCTCAATGAGAAGGGCAGTCCATTAACCCCTCCTTTTATTTAACCCCATTTTTCAGTTAACAAAAACTCAGTGAAGTGACCTTTACGGCACACAGCCACTGCATTTAAAATGCTGCGGATACGAAGGCTAAGAATAATAGTAATATATGCACATTAGTCTCCTTGACCATCTCCCTTTCAGGCTTATTTCTTTGGGGAGTGTAGCTCTTCTGCTGCAGCAAATCTGAAAAATGGTCCTTCGCCCTGCTGAGATTGCCCTTCCTTGATTTGCAGCATATAAAAGCCAAGTATGTTTTCCCACCTAGCTCATCATGTACCAGACACTGATCTGACCACATGATGGAGCAAGCAGACGAACAGTTCCCCAGATGCCAGCTGGAACAAGGACTAAACTTGTTACACAGCCAATGTTGCTATTATTTTAAACTGATGACTGAAGCTTAAGTGAGTATAGGGGGGCATTTAAGGCATGGGTAGGCAATTGTCATCGTGCTAAATTGTTTTGGTCTACAGTTCCCATGAGTCCTACCAAATATTGGCAATATTGAGTGATTATTTGAGTTGCAGTCTAGAAAGATCTGAGAAACCACAGTAACACTCCCCCATGGAAGGCTAGAATCTTATAACCTTTGTCTCTGAATAGGCTCCACTAAAGGCAGCAAAAATTATGTCTGATGGTGAGTAATTGTTGCCGAATTTTGAATTTTTGTTTAAATTCCTACTGCTGTACAGCAAAAATGCAGGGATTCACAGAGCAGAATAGCTTCAAGTTCCCCAGAGTAGTCCACCCCTTTTCCCATTTGCTGGGACTTACACTCTCAGTAACTCACTCTGAGATATTAGTAGTAGAAAGAATAAGAACCTTTATACACACACACACACACACACACACACACACACACACACACACACACACACACACACACACACACACACACACACACACACACACACACACACACACACACACACACACACACACACACACACACACACACACACACACACACACACACACACACAGAGTTGGGGACAGATCAATAGGAAGATAACAAACATGACTACTTCCAGTAGCAGACATCAATAGACTAAATAGCAGGAAAAGGACACAGAGCCGGGGGGTCCCTTTGAATTCAAAAAGCAGGAAAGGAATGATTGGTTAGTGTTGGATAGATTGACAGTTGTCCCAGCCCGTAAAGTTCCCTCCTAGCCAAACCTGCTAAAGGTGGGATGTGAGACTGCAAACACTCCAACAGTAATCATGTATAGAATCGTGCTATATATTGTATACATTGTCTTGGTTATTTATAAACAATCTAGTGGCCAAGCCTCTTTAGGATGCTCATAACTTTTAAAAAATGCAGTAAAACTGGTGATATGAAAAGATAATGTGCCAAAATATAAGAAAAACAGCAAAATCAGTAAGCCTATTCATGGAATGCACTTAGAACTACACAAAATGCACAACCATTGGCCCCTAAGCTTATCAAGGTAGGCATGAGAGCCATTATGGCAGAGTTGACAGAGTGTTGCTCTAAGACTCAGGAAACCTGGGGTCCCATTCCTGCTTGGCCATGGATTGCCTTTTATTTGAACATCTTCCATACAGTACTTGAAAACCACCATAGAAGTGACTAGGCAACAACCAGCACCTGAGCTCATGAAAATAAGAATGAGATGACTGCATATGGAGAAGAACTCTCATGACTGAAAATATGTTACAGTAAAGACCCCTGTATCCACAGTGGATTGGTTCCAAGCTCCCCCTTGCAGAGGCTGATAAAAGGTGGATTATAGTGAACTCTATTTTAATAGCCAATGCTCTACATAGCATGGTCCCTGGCTCCCTCTAGTAGCCAGTTCTGGTATCTTCATCTTTAGAGATATGTATTTCTAGGATTTTTCTTTTAATATTTTCAGACTGTGGATAAGTGAATCAGTGGATATTGATCTCATGGATAAGGAGATCCTACTGTACTGCCCTTAATTCTAGTTGGTAGTCTCAATGAAAGTAGAGCCACTGAACTTATTAGCCAAAGGGAGTCCACAATTATGTTAAACCCACAGGATGAACAGGTCCATTCTAGTGGGGAGTATGGATTAGATTAAGGCTTCGGTTTTGATTCTCAGTTCGAAATGTGCAGTTTTGGTGTGGCAGACACGTGTCCTCTTCCAAATGCTAAGTGAGAGCATTCATACATGACTTGTTTCCTATCACAGTCATCCTCCTGGGTCCTCTTGTTTTCCTTCTGATTTAGGGCCTGGTCTCACAGCCAAAAAATCTGTGATTTGACCTCTGTAAAAAACAGTGCTGAGTCTCATGTCCACACAATGAATTCCGAAGTGTGTTTTTGTTTTTCTCTAACTCGTATTATTTTCTTAGGAAGCGAGTTAAAATAAATGGCCACCAGAGGGCTGTTTATTTTAGCACGCTGTGTTCTTAATCGACTTAAGTCCCACTGGGAATCTTATAGACACTTTTAAGAGAGAGCTCACATAGGAACACAGGAAATTACTTTTAAAAAAACCATGCGACTTGAGTCAGCTAAAATATTGTAGGGTTGTTTTTGTTTTTTGAGAAATGTAGACAGGCTCTTAGATTGGTTCCTCCACCAAGTCAGGGATCACACAGTGAATGTGATGACAACATAAGGGGCTGGAGGCTGCCGATTTGGCTATCGGTTCATAGAGGGAAAAATAAGGGGCTTGATGGCTCTTTGCTTTTGTTCTAAATGCTAATTTTGAAATCCATACATCGGCATAGATAGGTGAGTGGCCTGAGCCTGAGTCTCCTAAGTGAATGGAGAGCCTTCCAATCCAACAGATCAAACAAACTGACCCTGTAATGCCCCATGTATGATGACAAAACTTTCTGTGGGTATTTGCCGACCCCCATAATGGAATTCCTCTCTGCTGGTGGAGGGACACCTCTATCCCATCCCAGCCACCCCTTGTGGATCTGGGGTGAAAAACTGTGCTTTAAGTAAATCTTGCTCTAAGTTGTGCTGAAAAGCCACCAAAAGGAAGGTAGCTTTTCAGCATTGTTAGGGTAGCAAGCTCAAAGGTGGTACATGAATGCAACATTTGACATATTTTCCATAGTCAGTCCTTATAGAAATTCTAATTTTGTTCTCAACCAGAAAATTCATTATTCCACTCTTTTTCTTCTGAAACTAATTTTCAGCAATCAAACTAAGTAGGACCCATTTTTAGGATGGATGTATAATTTTCTCTGAAAAGGAATAATTAATTACAAGACTCATAATAGCAGAGAAATTGAGATGCATGCTATGCACATTTTCCCCCCTGACAATGTGAGACTGACCTGGCCAACAATTAACTCCTCCACAGGTATAATATTTAAATCAAAATAAGGAGGTGATTTGATTCGGTTGCTGCTGCCATTTTCAGCTTCTCACTTACTTTCTATCACTTGGTTGTACCGTTTCCTAGCAATCACTGTGAAATGCACTCTAGAAATTAAGGAGCTTGGTTATAGCCACAGTTGCTCTGGACCCAAATTGCTAATTTGGAATAAGTGAGAATTACTTTTTTTTTCCCCTTGAATGAATGAAACTCAAATGAACAAAGGAAGGAATTGCCACTTTCCCAATTGCAAGACGGAGCTGTAATCTCAAAATATCTGGGATGTCATGATTATTCCCTGTTTAGAGGAAATAGCATTGTGCTTGTAGGAAAGCAAAATTGACTCCAGCAATGATTCCATTAAAAACAAAGAGAAATGGTGCTGGGTAGGTAGAAGACAGCTGGTGTTGACTTATTCTTATTACACACCATCAAGTCTCATGCAACACATGGTGTGTCTGTGAATTAATGATTTACAAAAGCTCCTGTCATTAACAACCCCACTTAGGTCTTGCAAACTAAAGGTCACAAGTTTATTGTAGTGCCGAAGAAAAAGCAGTAGAGCTATCATGAGGAGAGATGGGAACATGTCACAATGTAATGGTAAGTCTCTCTCTCTCTCTCTCTCTCTCTCTCTCTCTCTCTCTCTCTCTCTGTGTGTGTGTGTGTGTGTGTGTGTGTGTGTGAGAGAGAGAGAGAGAGAGAATGGCAGGAAGGAGACTAGAGAGAGCCAAAAGACCTTTTTTTAGATTGAAACACCCAGAATACCAACCAACATAGCTACTGGCTTTTATTAACACTTTGCATGAAAAGAAGGCTCTCACTGAAACTAGAAGATTTTCCTCTAATACAAAGAGCTTGCACCACCATGTCTCAATTGGAGTCATATCATGTGATAAGTTTAAAGCATCTCTTCCATTCCCTACCAGGGAGGACCACCTCTTCTTTCACTTCATATTAGCTTTTCAAAAGCCCTTCATGCAATCATTAGTTGCATAAATAGTGTCTTGTCTAGATCTGAGAAGCACACTTTCTCTGAAATTCAAGGACTGCATATGATCAAAATGTGGAAATCCTAGAATACCCTAGACAGCTAAAAAAGCAACATTTCTGACCTCTGCATGTAACTATCGGGGCAAGTGGGGAAATTCTACCCTGAAGATCCTGGGCCTGAGGAAGTTGTTATGGAGAAATATGGCCCCTCACATGGCCTGGACCCAAGTTGGGCACAGAAATTAGCTACCTGCTACATGAAGAAATGTTTTCTTTTGCTTCTTCTAAATTTTTTTTCATCAGTCATTTCTATGAGATGATCCTGTGCAAGATGAGATACAAGGGGTTCTTTTAAAACCACAAAACCTAGCTGCCCAGTGTGGTAGAATATACCAGATGGGCGGGATATAAATCGAACAAACAAACAAATAAACAAATAATATTCATAGCATGAAATAATTGAAATTATATTTTTTAAAAGAAGTCTGTATCTTTGGACTGCTGCAAGCAAACTCAAGGTAGAAGTGGCTTAAGAATTTTTTCCAAAACACAGCTCTGCGAAATATGCTGGATAAATAACATCAGTGTTTGCTTTCTGTGATAAATCATCCCCTGCAACAAAACCAGTTTAGAACAAACAAACAAAGAAGCAAGCGTCTAACAAGATCATTTATATAAGGAACAAATGACTCCTTACTGTTCATTTTCAGGGATGACCATAGTAAAAGAAAAGCATTTTTAAGTAGTTAAAAGGGGTATTTTTGCAAAAACAGTTGGCTAGACTAGTGAACGCTGTAATGTTACCTCATTATTCTTGATTGCTTTCTGGTTGCTATAAAATTGAAGTACTTAAAGTCAGACAAAATGTCTTGCTTGAACATACCAATGGCTCTTGTGATCCAGCATTTTATTCCCATATTAGCCAACCAGATCTGTGTGTTCTGTGCCAACTTACTGGCTGGAACTGATGTCCAGTTCTTTCTTTAGTATCTATGAATTTCAGAGTAACAGATAAGTGACATTTTGTCATTTTAAAAAATCCCACATAGGCTGAAATCTTGTTCCTTATTGTACTCACATTAGAATAGGCTGTTTTAGTGAATGTGGATATGGTGAGCCAACTTCTTTATTTTTGTTGTTTAGTCATTAAGTTGTGTCCGACTATTCGTGACCCCATGGACCAGAGCATGCCAGACCCTCCTGTCTTCCACTGCCTTAATTAAAATAAACCTACTAGAGTAGGCCCGTTTGAATTAATTAAATTTATGGAGATGTTGACTTACCAAATCACCTCTGATTCAATTGGCTATTCTAGTGCAAGCCAATGCATTTGTAGCCAAGAAATCAGAAGAAGTCTGAGACTAGGAATGATGGAATTAGAAAAAATCAAGTGTAAGAATGTGTCACTGGAGACTAAGACAAAAATCATTCACATTCTTGAATTTCCCATCATGTATGAGTGTGAAAGTTGGACAGTTAAGAAAGCTGACAGGAAAAATTGATTCATTTGAAATGTGTTGAAGAGTTTTGTGGAAAGAAAGACAAACAAAGAAGTCCTAGACCAAATCAAGCCTGAAGAATCTTTGGAGGCAAAAATGTTGAAGCTGAGGTTGTCCTACTTTGGGCACATCATGTTAGGATTCTCTGGAAAAGACAATAATGGTGGGAAAGGTGGAAGGCAACAGGAAAAGAGGAAGACCAAATATGAGGTGAGTTGACTGTCTAATGGAAGCTGCAGACTTGAGTTTGCAAAAGCTGAGCAGGGCTGTTGAGGACAGGACATTTTGGAAATCATTCATTCATGGGGTTGCCATAAGTTGAGGGTGACTTGACAGCACATAACAAGAAACAACAACAATGCAACTTGTTACACTAACCAACATTATTTCAAACATGAATTCAGAAGTCTTTATAGTATTTACTTTTAGCCTTTGGAAATCATCTGGAGATCATTAATCGGCATAAATGTACAGACAGTGTTTCTACTGTATGTGTCTGCTGGGTCGACGCTCACCACAGCAGTCAGTTTAGACAGACAGTGAACCTCTTGTGTGTGCGCCATACAGAGTTTTCACTGAGCAACCACTTTCCACAGACAGCAGACAATTTAACTTAGAGTTATTAAGCTCTACAGCCTGCTATTTTCTTTTCTTTGCCCTCCTCTCTTTGATAGAACTTGTTGGAGTTATTTTCAGATTTTACAAGGAGTACTGCTTGGGGCTTCCCAGAAAGAACGAAAAGTGGTAGCTTGACAGCTCTGTCCAGGCTCTTTGCGAGCTTTCTCTCCTTCCCCTCGTCCTTCAGTCTGATGTTGAAGGTTGAAGACCAGACAGAGAAATGAAATTATGACAACTTCCTTATCATGCTTAGAGCAGAACAATATGTGACTGCAAAGAGAGAGCAGCTGCAAGTGGGAAGTGGTACTGAGGGTGGGGGGAAATCAGGAACCTTCCTAAACTTTCCACTCCCATAATACTTCTCTGCAGCTGTTTTCCCCCCTCAGGCTGCCACTTATTCTCTTCCAGGAACTCAAATGAGAGAGTATTTTGTAGGGAGAGGATGGCGGAAGAAAACAGCAGGCAGAAAAACAGTGCAGCTGTGCTTTTGGTGTGTTTTATTTTATTCAGTTCACCTGCCACAGACTGTTGGTGCAGATCCATGCCTGAGAGTGATATTATGAGTGCTCAGCACTGGATAAGTGACTGAGAATGCTCTTTCACACCTGATTCCCCACTCAGGCCACTCTCTTAGGAGAGGTAACAGAATGAAATTTGACCAAGGTATCTGGTGAAAGATGCTGACTTTTACTCAGTTGTTTTTCCTTGTCAGATTGGTGTCAGCAGGCCAACGGCAGAGAGCATTCAGGAATTATCTTCAGAGAGAGCACACACAATAGAAAATCTCATGGTTGGTTCCATTGATTACAGTGGTATTTCTTCAGCGTTTGAAATTTCATGAGTTTGTGATTCTTTTAATTTGTGTTTGGTAGCCGAGTGTGAACCAAAATGGAGAAGAAACTGGCAGAAACAGCAAAATAAGTTCAATTATGAAATACTGAAGGAAGCTTGAATATTGGGGGGGGGGGGAAGTAAGAGATATAATGCTTTTTTAAAAAATTAACTAGGTAAAAAATAAAGTGAAGATGAAATGCTGATTAATGAAGTAAACAAAGGAGGTTTCCTTAAACCAAGCTGACCATTGAACCATCTCAGAGTTTGGAAGGAACTTATTTAAATTAACTGAGCAGCAAGTTCAAGTGGTTTTGCATCTAGCATTATAATGGTAACAGCCTCCATTTTGATTAACAAGTAATGTTATTCATTAACATACTGACCAGCATCCTATTGATCAGTTAAGCTGCCATAAGTGCAGTGGCATAAATTGCAGAGAAAAATTCCCACTAGTTGACAAGTTGCTGCTTTTATTTCTTGTCACACACCAACCCGTGAGACTGGTGTGTGACAGGGGATAGAAACAGGGCCTTGTTAACAATCAGCAATTCACTACTGCTTTTATGCCATTGTACTTATGCTGGTATAGAATTCTGGCCCCTATTTTGAGGACATGCTTAGTTTTTCTAGTTTTCCTGTGAAAAACAAGGAAAGAAACCACATTGTTAATATTGTTAACAAGCAATAAAATGTTACTTTTAACTAATGGAAAGAAGTAAAAATGGTAAATCATTGTTCTGTAAAATAACATTTAGCCTTTAGCTTTAAAAGTAGCAGTTCTAAACATCTGTCCATCAATGGTCCCCAACCTTGGGTAAGCCAGGTGTTCTTGGACTGCAACTCCCAGAAACCCTGGCCTGCACAGCTGGTGGTCAAGGCTTCTGGGAGTTGCAGTCCAAGAATACCTCAGTTACCCAAGGTTAGGAACCACTGATGTAGCTCACTAGAATCCACATTGGCTAGCAGTCTCTCTCCTGTATCACTGATATGGCATTGTCCTTTCAGATGATTCCTTCTAAAGAGTAGACTCCAGAATGCTATTGTTTAGTGATAAATCCAACCCCGTGTAATGAATATGGAAATTGTCTTGAAGTATGAATTTTCCCAAGCTTCATGTCATTTTGGGGATCAGACTTCCTCTCTTCTTAATTCACTGACCAATCAGTCAAGATGAAGAGTGCAGGATCTCTTGCACTTATAACACCTGTGGCATACAGTATTTGTTTTCTTGCCAAATGAAGTGCCTGGGTACAAATGCTCCAAATGTAAGTTGGTGGTCCTGTCGGAAGACAAGGTCCGGCAGCTGGAGGCCTGTTTTTCTAATTTCCACACTACTAGGGAGCAGGCCGGGTAGGTGGGCTCATCAGCCTTGGAAGGCAGCCCATCTAGGAGAAGGAAAACTCCGATTTCAAACCTCTACTGCCTTGTGGCTATATCCACTGATGGAAAGGGCTTCAGGAGTTAACCTCGAGGCAAAATCTGGAGCCGGAGCCCGGAGGCAGTTTGTGCCATTCTGGCAACTCCTGTGACGTCACTGGAACTAGTTGTACTGGCTCTTGCCTTTCCATTGGACTATTTCAGTGACGTGGAGATGGGGGATTTGCTGCTTGGGTAACAGCCTATCCTCCATATTATTTTATCCAGGTTCATGCTCTGGAGAGGACACTCCAGCTTCACATACAGTGTAGAAATAACATGGGAAGTAGCAGTTACTGGTTATAAGCCTTTGGTCGATTGATGTGCAGCATGATGCCAGGGGCTTCTTCTGATGGTGGGAGAGGGCATTGCATCTCACTAGGTAGCTACCGCCTGCCTTAAGCTGGGCAGCCCCCAGCCAGTAAGGTGCTGTCTCACCACAATCTGTTAACCTCACGGGGTGCATGGGGTTTAGGGTGAAAGCCGACATGCAGATTGATAACCCTGCAGCATGCAACAATCATAAGAAAACTTCTGCCCAAAGTTAGGCACCTGGAATGTTTGGACAATGACCCCTGGCTTTTCTGATGACATGCAGGAAATAGATGACGTGTGCAAGAGAGCTGTCATCGACATGGAATTGAGTAGGTTGCAGATGGACATTGTTGCCCTGCAAGAGATGAGATTGCCAGACATGGGATCTGTCAAAGAAATTTTTTTTCATTCTTCTGGCAGGAAAAACCATTGAATGAGTCCAGGGAATATGGTGTTGACTTTGCGGTCAGAAATATTTTGCTGAGATCCATTGTTCAACCTACTTTGGGGAGTGAAAGAATCCTGTCTCTGCAGCTCCACTCATCAGTGGGACCGGTCACCCTCATTAGTGCATATGCACCAACATTGTCGTCTGTAACTGAAATCAAAGATGATCTGGCAGTTACTATCAAAAAAATACCCGAGAGAGAGCCACTGTTTATTCTTGGACACTTTAACACTAAAGTTGGTGCTGATCACAATGCTTGGCCCACTTGTCTAGGCCGTTTTGACATTGGGAAGATGAATGAAAATGGCCAACACTTGCTGGAGTTTTGTTCTTACTATGGCCTTTGTGTCAGCAACACATTCTGTAATACGAAGCTTCAACACAGAATTTCCTGGAGACATCCAAGATCGAAGCATTGGCATCAGCTCAATTTGATCCTCACTAGACATTCTAGCCTTCCTAGTATTACGATTACATGCAGTTATCAGAGTGCTGATTGCAATACTGATCACTCCCTGGTGTGTAGTACAGTAAAACTGCAAACAAAGAGACTGTAACACACAAGAAAGGAAGGAAGAACACGTATTGACATCAGCAAGACTCGCAATCAAAGAAGAGTGGAGGAATTTGCCCAGGCCTGGCTGATGCAAATACACCTGAACGATGGGAACATTTCAAGAACACTGTCTATAACACCACCTTGTCCACATTTGGCAAGAAGACCAAGAAGATGGCAGACTGGTTCGAAGTCTATTTGGAGGAGTTGATTCCAGCCATGAAGGAAAAGAGGAGAGCTCTAGCAGCATACAAAGCCTGTCCTAGTGAGTAAAACTTGTAGACTCTTTGAGTTGCTCGTAGCAAAGTCCAACAGGCTGCCAGAAGATGTTCTAATGATGATTGGCTTCAGCTCTGTTCTCAGATACAGGTAGCAGGGGACACAGGTAACATCAAGGGAATGTATGATGGTATCAAGCAGGCTTTAGGTCCAGTACAGAAGAAATCTGCTCCTTTGCTACAGGCATGATCATCTAGGACCAAGCACAGCAGATGGAATGCTGGCTGCAGCACTACTCTTAGTTATATTCCAGAGAGAATGTAGTAACCGAAGAGGTGTTAAATAACATCAAGTGCCTGCTTGTCTTGGAAGAGTTGGACAGCGAACCAACTTTAGCAGAAATAAAAGCGGTCTTGAATTTCCTCGCCTCCAGCAAGGCACCTGGGAAGGATAATATTCCTGCTGAAGTGCTGTTAAGAGACCATCACTACCGAGCTGTATGAAATCTTTTCCCTTTGCTGGATAGAAAGTGGAGTACCACAGGACATGAATGATGCAAACATTGTCACAATGTATAAGAACAAAGGAGACGAGGCCACTGCAATAACTACTGTGGCATCTCTCTTCTCAGCACTGTATGGAAGTTGCTTGTCTGTGTTGTGATGAAGAGACTCCAGGTGCTTGCAGATAGAGTCCATCCAGAATCACAGTGTGGATTTTGACCCTGTTTGGGATCTTTTTTGCTGTCATGCTGAAGCACACCTTTGAAACTGCAACAGAAGGTGTCTATCTCTGGACTAGATTAGGTAGAAAGCTCTTTAATCTCTCTAGATTGAGAACGAAGACCAAAGTCCAGCTGAAATGCATGAAAGACTTCCTCATTGCCCATGATGCAGCTGTTGTTGCCCATTCTGCTGAAGACCTCCAATAACTCAGGAATCATTTTAGTAAGGCCTGCCAAGACTTGGACTTAACAGTCAGCCTGAAGAAAACACAAGTCATGGGCCAGGGTCTGGACTCACCTCCCTCTATTACCATCTCCACACAGGAATTGGAGGTTGTTCATGACTTTGTGTAACTTGGCTCAATGATCTCTAACACTCTCTCTCTAGATGTCATGCTGGATAAATGCATTGGCAAAGCAGCTATCATGTTCTCTAGACTCACAAAGAGAGTATGGCTTAATAAGAAGCTGGCGGCATATACCAAGATCCAGATCTATAGAGCCTGTACCCTCAGCACACTCCTCTACTGCAGTGAGTCCTGGACCCTTTGTGTACTGCAGGAGAGGAAGCTAAACACATTCCATATGCGTTGTCTCCGATGCATTTTTGGTATCACCTGCTCTGGTCCATGGGGTCATGAAGAGTCAGACACGACTAAATGATGACGACGGCAGGTTAAAGTTCCAAACAGAGTAGTCTTAGGATGAGCTGGAATTTTTTAGCATATACATGTTACTGAAACAGTGGCGTCTACATTGGCTTGGGCATGTTGTGAGAATGGTTGATGGTTGGATTCCAAAAGATCTCCTGTATAGAGAATTAGTGCAGGGAAATCCCCCCAGAGGGAGACCACAGCTACGTTACAAGGATATCTGCAAGCAGGATCTGAAGGCCTTAGGAATGAACTTCAACAGATGGGAAACCTTGACATCCAAGCGTTCAGCCTGGAGGCAGGCGGTGCATCATGGTCTCTCCCATTTTAAAGAGACACTTGTTCAGGAGGCCAAGGTGAAGAAGCAGTCCTGAAACTAGCAAAATCAGGGAGCTGGACAGGGGACAGATTGTATTTGTCTTCAGTGTGGAAGGGACTGTCACTCTTGTATTGGCCTTCTCAGCCACACTAGATGCTGTTCCAAGCCCTCTATTCAGAGCACGTTACCATAGTCTCTCGACTGAAGGATTCCTAATCCTAAATGTCATTTTGAGTGTAAAAGGGCCATCATCTTTACTTTCAAAGATTATTATTGGACTATTCTCTTAGTTTAGTTTCTTCCAAAATGAATAACTATGGGTAGCAGTTGTAGGCTGACAGATGCTAATGTGTGCAAACAGACACACTGAACTCTAGAGCGAGCTTGTATCCCTTCTTTCTCCCTATCCTGGCTTCTATGTTTTAGTCCATAGTAATTATTTAATGGTTTATTCCACTGGTTCTTAACCTTGGGTTACTCAGGAGTTTTGGACTGCAACTCCCAGAAGCCTTCACCACCAGCTGTCCTGACTGGGGTTTCTGGGAGTTGCAGTTCAATAGCATCCGAGTAACAAAGGTTAAGAACCACTGGTTTATTCTAACTTCCTGAAGAGAAGGCCTGTTCCCAAGGGGTGGGTGGAAAGAGGCCTCTTCTTCTGTAAGTGCCTTTCCTCACTCACCCTGACTCCCTGCCAGCCTATCAGTGTCTGCAATAAAGAGAGAGGGTATAATATCCAAGCTAGCCAACCTGGCCTTTGCTCTGTGTCTTGAGGCGAAGCATGCTCCATGCTCAGAACTGTGGAGCTGGAATCATGGGAGCTGGTCTGGCATCTTTTGCAGCTGGAAGCTTTATTTGGCTGAAATCCTCACACGACCAGATAGGCGGGATATAAATAAAATAAATAAATAAATAAATCCTGTGTTAAGGTGCACAGGACATTGTCTCATGAGAAAAACACACACACCCTGAAATGGGAACAATGGAAGCTTTTTATCAGCAGTAATCTGCCACTGATAATGGCATCGTTCCTGCTGTGCATTCAGAGTTGCCCGACAGGATTTCAGCCATTATTAAGGACTTGTGGAAGAGAACAATGCTTGACTTATTCTTCAGTAGCCTTGGACCTGAGGTAGTAGAGGTTCTACACACTGCTAAACAGGCTACAATATAATTGATGGTCATTGGCTTTTTTAAAGGAGGTTGATTTCCAACATTTCCTTCCATGTAGGTGTTACTGGTTGCTGGCTGAGGAGGTTATGAGGGCAAAGTTATTCAATCTTGCTGCCTCCTGCTAGGTCAGAGCAGACTCCTGAATGGAAATGAAAAGCTTTCGTTCTTCTTGTGGGAGCTACTGGAATTAGAGTTGCCAGCCAAGTTCTTCTTTGGCAACTCTCTTCAGGGGAAACAGTCACAAATGACTGGCAAGGGATTGTAAAATGATAAGCCATTAAAGAAACATATCTCCCATCGTTATTTGTGTCCAGGCACTCTGTTACCAAGAATGTTTGGGAGGGACAGGAAGTGCCTCTCTTCTTCTCTCAATCCTTGTCTTTGCCTCAGCTCCTGCAACACTCCCAATTTAGGGAAGTTTAAGGAAGGAGGGGATGTGTTTGTGGGTCAGGGTCAACCTTCCCTCCAATTCTCTGGATCTCTGCCTGGAGGCTCCGCCCCTTATGTTTGGAGTTCGAGCAGCAAATGGAAGCAAAAGTGCAGATACACACTCACTCAGCTGTGTGTCTCTGATGGAGCGGCGCACTCCTGCACAGCTTAGAGGAAACATTGGTCAGGGTGATGAGGGAGGTAGTTTCTTGAGCCCTTAAGATTGCTTTGGGATTTTTTTTCCTATTTGTTTACTCATTTAGTAATACCAACCCATTCAGAAGAGAGCTTCAGAGAATTCACACAGCTCTTTCAAGAAGCCATCCATCTTACCCTGTCTGAGATATTGCACACATCATTATGGGAGGGGCTCCTCTTCCTTAGCTTATTACTTGAAATTACATTTTTTTTTTTGCAAGGTGGCTGGTCTCTCATACCTACTCAGCAAAGATCTACAGGTGTCAAGACTGGCTGGAGCTCCTTAGAACAAAGTTCAGACCAGACTTCCTCCAAAATAGGTGGTGTTGGACTTTGGGGGGAGCTGTTCCATTGGAAGTGTAGGCACTGAGTGTTGTTCTTTCTCAGTTCTTCAATGTTGGGAGAAGTCTTAACAAACTTATTTTTTGGGCTGTACTTCCCAGAAAGCCCTGTTCCCAATTGAATTCTGGAAGCTGTGGTCCAAAAGCACTACTGTCCAAGCTTTGCCCTTGCCCTATTGGAATGTAATCGAAGATAAAAGGTACTGTTTGGGTTCAAGAAAGCCAGATAGTTTAATCCCCAAGTAATGTTGACTATAATTATATATAGTGATAATGTCATTATAGCAGGCCAGAGGGGAAGCAGCTGTCTTGCTGCGAATTCGACAAATGTCTTTCTCCATATTTCTAGGCAGAGGTTTATAGTTAGTCATGGAGGAGAGGGGAAAGTCCCTGGGTATTTTAACAAGCAGGATGACTGAAGCTACTTTCAATCATCCATGACTTATTTTAGAGGTTGTTGGGACTACAGAGTTTTCTTCACATATTTGATAGAACTGGCAGAAGAGATAAGATTCTTCTAATGCATCCAGAAGCTTTTTTATGTCTTTTCAAAACCCATACCTTAATATTATTTCATGTCATTTCAGCAAATCATTGTGTGGGAAAGGTTAAAGCCCCAAAGGCAGTTGTATTCATCTTGAGATTTCTTGTAAGATCAGCGATATAAAGCTGGATAGCAACTGATGGACTCAAAGAGGGATTCATTTTCCCCTTGTTCTCTCAGTGCATACTGAAGGCTAGCATTCCAGAAGTTATTTTGATAGCAGAAACAGTGTGATAGCAAGAAATCACTTCTCAGATGATCAGTGAGTTGTCTCCAGCTGTGCCTGTAAACTGGTGAAACAGGCTATATAGAAGAGGCAGAAAGCATTTCTCCTTCTTTCAACCACCTGCCCACGGGTTTTGGGGTACATCCAGAGCATTTCTTTGGGGTGAAGTGTTTCAAGAAATAAAAGAGGGAAGGGAAATCCACTCACACAATATTGGATAATGTCCAGAGCCTTTTAATTGTAATTGTGCATGTTTTTTAAAGTATAAGTCTGTGAATGGGGCCCAGACTCCTAGGTCAGAGAGTACAGGATTGCAGTTAAGTGCAAGCCTCACTAAACACTTTAGGGCTTCCTTTTGAGGAAATCTTTACTGTTTTTATTGTGTTTGCTGAAATGGCTCAAGGTGGCTCACAGAAAATAAAAGGAGGCACAATATTAAAGCACACTGTCATAAAACATCAAATTGCTAACATGCGCTGGATTATGGAGAAAGCCAGAGAGTTCCAGAAAAACATCTACTTCTGCTTCATTGATTATGCAAAAGCCTTTGACTGTGTGGACCACAGCAAACTATGGCAAGTCCTTAAAGAAATGGGCATGTCTGACCACCTTATCCATCTCCTGAGAAACCTATATGTGGGATAGGAAGCAACAGTTAGAACTGGATATGGAACAACTGATTGGTTCAAAATTGGGAAAGGAGTACGACAAGGCTGTATATTGTCCCCCGGCTTATTTAATTTATATGCAGAATACATCATGAGGAAGGCTGGACTGGAGGAATCCCAAACTGGAATTAAGATTGCCGGAAGAAATATCAACAACCTCCGATATGCAGATGATACCACTCTGATGGCAGAAAGTGAGGAGGAACTAAAGAACCTTGTAATAAGGGTGAAAGAGGAGAGTGCAAAAAATGGTCTTAAACTCAACATCAAAAAAACTAAGATCATGACCACTGGCCCCATCACGTCCTGGCAAATAGAAGGGGAAGATATGGAGGCAGTGACAGATTTTACCTTCTTGGGCTCCATAATCACTGCAGATGGAGACAGCAGCCACGAAATTAAAAGACGCCTGCTTCTTGGGAGGAAAGCTATGATAAACCTTGACAGCATCTTAAAAAGCAGAGACATCACCTTGCCAACAAAAGTCCGAATAGTCAAAGCTATGGTTTTTCCCGTAGTGATGTATGGAAGTGAGAGCTGGACCATAAAGAAAGCTGACTGCCGAAGAATTGATGCCTTTGAATTGTGGTGTTGGAGGAGGCTCTTGAGAGTCCCCTGGACTGCAAGGAGAACAAACCTATCAATTCTAAAGGAAATCAATCCTGAGTGCTCCCTGGAAGGACAGATCCTGAAGCTGAGGCTCCAGTACTTTGGCCATCTCATGAGAAGAGAGGACTCCCTGGAAAAGACCTTGATGTTGGGAAAGTGTGACAGCAAGAGGAGAAGGGGACGACAGAGGATGAGATGGTTGGAGAGTGTCACCGACGCAACCAACATGAATCTGACCCAACTCCGGGAGGCCGTGGAAGACAGGAGGGCCTGGTGTGCTCTGGTCCATGGGGTCACGAAGAGTCGGACACGACTAAATGACTAAACGAACGAACGTCATAAAACACTAAGTGACAGCATAAAAAAAGAAGAGATAAAGTTAGATAGATTACAAGTGAAATAGAGAGCCCAGATTTTAAGATTGCAAATTATGTTAAAGGCCTAGACGAATGAACATGCATAGACCTGCAGTATGAATCTAACAAGCAAAAACAAAGAGAAATCTGTCTGGTCCCAGTCCAGAGCTTGGGAGCAACTAGTTATATAACATGTTTTGTTGTTTAGTCATTAAGTTGTTTCCGACTCTTCGTGACCCCATGGACCAGAGCACACCAGGCCCTCCTGTCTTCCACTGCCTCCCGGAGTTTGGTAAAATTCATGTTGGCAGCTTTGATGACACTGTCCAACCATCTCGTCCCCTGTCGTCTCCTTCTCCTCTTGCCTTCACACTTTTCCAACATCAGGATCTTTTCCAGGGAGTCTTCTCTTCTCATGAGATGGCCAAAGTATTGGAGCCTCAGCTTCAGGATCTGTCCTTCCAGGGAGCACTCAGGGTTGATTTCCTTTAGAATTGATAGGTTTGTTCTCTTTGCAGTCCAGGGGATTCTCAAGAGTTTCCTCCAGCACCACAGTTCAAAAGCATCAATTCTTTGGTGATCAGCCTTCTTTATGGTCCAGCTCTCACTTCCATACATCACTACTGGGAAAACCATAAATTTGACTTTGCGGATGATGTCTCTGCTTTTTAAGATGCTATCTAGGTTTGTCATTGCTTTCCTCCCAAGAAGCAGGCGTCTTTTAATTTTGTGGCTGCTGTCACCATCTGCAGTGATCATGGGGCCCAATAAAGCAAAATCTGTCTAGAGAGAGGCATGAACCGCTGCTGCTGCCTTGAGTAGGGCACCTGCAGAACAGCTGTGTAGTTGAACTATGCCAAACGGTTGGGCTGCAGTTTGTAACTCTTTTTAGTTACTTTCACAGTTTCAGAAGGGGTGGCCTCACAACTTAGATGGGTTTTGTATCGCAGGCAGGTGACTTGTAGCATTCTGAAGATTTTTTTTTTAATTGAAGTAACTGAAATGAACTGATTGTTTTCTGTTGGGTGGAAAATAGAGAGCGAGAGCGAGAGAGAGCTGAGCTGTTCTCTGAGAGGATTTAGTGGCATTGGGAGTTTCTTCTAGGTATCTAATGTTATCTAGAGGATTTAATGCTGTGAAGGACGACCTTGTGCTCAGCTCGCATATTTGTAAACAACAGTGCAACTGCAAATTGCTGCTCAGCTGCCAGTAGCTCATTCCAAGGAAACTGAACTGAACAAGCACAAAAACCCATGATATCTTACCACTGAGAAAAGTTGGCTCCATAAAAGAACTATCTTTAGCTTTGATTCAGTGTGCAAAATGCATGTTTGTCTGGTATTTGGACCAGCTCAGTTTAATCAGACAAATAGAATGTCCTCTTTCTCTTTGTTACATTTGAACAACAACAAAATCACAACACAGTTGTGCAAAATGGCCGGTAGTTTCCTGAAGAGGGCAGTGGTGGCCAGTGTGACACAGCCTCGTCCTTTCCAACAAGATAATGTTTATTTCTTACTTAAATCTCCTTTGATAGATAATCTGAAAGTCTCCCCTTTTTTGGTTTCAAAATGCTTTATGCAATTATGGTTTAGAAAATGGTATTCCTCTACATTAGTTTCCGGGATAGATCTGAGCCCTGTCCACTGATGCATCACAGACTTTTTAAATTAAGTACATAGCTGGTTATAGCTGAATTAGCATACCTTTCTTTTCTTTCTTTTCTTTTTCCTTATATTTTTCAAAATTCAGTGCTTCCATTTGATTTGCCCCAGATTTTTGGCCACCAATAAACTGATACTAAATTAGGGCTGCTGACCACACCAAAACGTGTGATCAGCCAACAAGAGGTTCACGTGACTTGTTGGAGGCCATGGTGGCCTTGACAAAACCAGTGTCTTTTCAGTCGCTGCTTCATACTTTTAGAATGCCCTTCTCCCGACTGTTCTTTTAGCTTCCCTCTAAAGGTAGAAATATTTCTGTCCTCTCCTCTCCTGTATCATTCCAGGAACTAACCCTCATGTTTGCTGCTATCTGCTGCTTTCTTGTTCTTGACAATTTGGTTTTAGACAGTTGCACTTCATTTCTCTTAAGCTTCATATTATTTCAAGAAGCTTGCCAATGGAATATAGTGGTTATAATGTCAGAGTGGCATCTGAGAGGTCCATGTTTAGCTATGAAATTGCATGATGAGGCTGATTACTGTACATGGATGTTTACCGAGCTATTTAGTCTGCTGCAGGAACAGGCTGGTTTGCTCTTCAAGATGGCAATTAGATGCCTTTGTTGGAGTAAACCAGCCCCAGAGTGATCCTATCCATGCCTTTCTGAGACTCTATCGGAAGCTTTTGCTTTTTTGATGTGAGTAGTAGTGTTCTGCTTTGGATCAGTTTCAGTGCATGTGATTGCTGGAACGAATCCAATTCCAGTTTGAATTTGCCAGTATCATGAAGTGGCTTAATAGGTGAACCACTTCAGGATATTGGCAAATTAATCATTTCCTCTGTTCCTTCACGGAGTGGAAGGGGAAGTGACATTTTTTTAAGACTGTTGCATCAGTTATAAAAAACATAAATCTTTCCCCTCCTTATTTTAAAGGACAGGTCAAGAAACTGCTGGGGCTCCAGTACTTTGGCCATCTCATGAGAAGAAAAGACTCCTTGGAAAAAAACTTGATGTTAGGAAAGTGTGACAGCAAGAGGAGAAGGGGACGACCGAGGATGAGATGGCTGGACAGTGTCTGCGAAGCAACCAACATGAATTTGACACAACTCCGGGAAGCAGTGGAAGACAGGAGGGCCTGGCGTGCTCTGGTCCATGGGGTCACGAAGAGTCGGACACGACTAAACGACTAAACAAACGAACAAGAAAGTGCACACAGTTGAATCACCACAGTGACTTCAGCTACTGGAGTTTCTCAACCAGACAGTTAAGATGAGCCAAAGGGAATATGATACCTAGTAATTGTGAATACAGTAGTGTGGATGATCTTGGCCTCTCCAGTGACACATCCCTGCACTTTATGATCTTTCTAGTTCCTTCATGGCCATTCTGAGTCCCAGTCTTCTGATTTTTTGACTGCAGTCTCTGCTTGGATTGATGACGGAACCAAGCTATACACCATTGTTAAAATCTTCAGCATCTTTGTTGTCAACATTTAAGTTATGTTGTTCTTCTGTTGTCATGATTTTTGTCTTCTTAGTGTCCAGCTGGAATTCTGCATATCATAAATTGTTGAAGTTTCTTCCATAATTTTCATTCTTCCATCTGAGTCTAGTCCAGCTTTCTGTATGTGTTCTGTGTACAGATGGAACAGGCAGGAAGATAAAATGCAACTTTTTCTCATCGTGTTGCCTATGGGAAATTATTCTGTTTCTCCACTCTTGTCCAGGAGGTAGGTTGCACATCAGAACTATCATGTGTGGAGGCACACCCAATCTTTTTTCAACAATCCATAGCTTTTAATGATTCCTACAGTCAAACACTTTTCTGTAGTCTATAGAGCACACATTAATGTTTTTCTGAAATTCTTCTGTACTTCCAGGAGTCAATTTATGTTTGCAATATGATTTCTACTGCCTATTCATTTTCAGAACCTACCTCAAGCATCAGACATTTCTTGCTCCATATATGATAAAATCCTTACTGCAAATTTGCTATAACATGTGTTCTTTCCCCATACAGTGGTGTCTCGCTTAACGAGCGCACCGTTTAATGACGAATCCGCATAGCGACATGTTTTTTGAAATCGCTAATGCGATTGCATTACGATGTTTTAGATAGGGAAAACATTGCATTGCGGTGATCGGTAAGCGTTTCGCTTACTGATCTTCGCATTGCGATGTTTTACAAACAGCTGATCAGCGGTTCCAAAATGGCTGCTGGGTCAAAAAAATGGCCACCTGCAGCATTTTTGCACCCTGCCCTCACTTACCGGGCGGGGAAAATGGCGGCCGGATGGAGGATTCCCCGCAGAGCGGTGAGTTTTTCCCCAATAGGAACGCATTAAACGGACGAATCCGGATAGCAATGTTAATCCTGGAACGGATTAACATCGCTATGCGGGGCACCACTGTAGTGTATAGGTTTTTGAATGCCACCCTATTTGTCATTTCTATGTGACAGGCATAGGAATCTACAAGGCAGGTTGGAGAACTGAAATGAACAGTAATGCTAGATTAACACTAATCTGGCAGCTATCAGCATCACTTACATTTCTGCCTAATTCAGCAGTTTCTTATAGGTGAAGGAATCTGGGGTACAGATGGAGTGTCTGATCTTCATAATGGCAGTGGCAAGTCTGTGTACACAGTTCCTTTCCTCCTGGCATGTTGCTCCCTCCACTGAAGTTAATGAGACAGCCCTTGCTAATAACAACAATGTGACATGTTTTTTATTATCATAATACCAGAGTGCAGGGATATTATTATGTAGCAGAGCAAATTATTCTACAATACAATTCTGAAAATGAGGGCAACCCAAATAAAAAATTATAACTTTGAAACCATTCACAAAGTGAGATCAAGCAAGGGAAAAATCCCAGAAGCTGACTCCTTTTTTTCATCAGTTAACCACTTCTCACCAAAACACAAAGCAATTGTCAAGGCTGTTTTATTTTATTTATTTATTTATTTATTTGATTTTTATCCCACCCCTCTAGACCATGTCTACTCGGGGCGGCTTACAAAATAGCAAGCGTGAATGGTAGTGAGCAGAAGAGGGTATCCAATAGACTATCTTGACAGCTGCCATGGGTGTTATCAACATTGAGGTTGCCCTTTGCTATGTAAAGCTTGGTATCCTTTTTCTTGCTGGCAACATGGGCACAATATTGTGCAGCGATATTGCACCATTTCCTGGTGTTTTGAATTGAGGATACAGAAGCACAATATCCCACATTCATAAACTGGAGAGTTTTTGAAAATTTAAATTCACATGGCCCTGTTCTTCTAAAAGCAAACAGAAGCAATAGACAAAATAATTACAGAAACTTGTATAATCAATAAACATGCAAGTACAATAAACAACTTATAAAATCAATAATAAAATACTACTAGTGAAACAAAGCAAAAGGCAAAGCTAGTGGCAACAAAAGAATGTTTTGTGTTAAACCTTGACCAGTAGGTGATCAAATGACCCTTGACATTACTGAAAATAAATCTTAAAACTTTGAAGTCCATCTTCTAAAATGCAAACCTACAGATTTCCTAAATCATACTGAATTGCCATGTAATATTTCAAAGGCCTCTTCCAGAACCCCATGAAAGTTCAGTGGTCCCCCCACCCCACCCCCAAAATTGGCTCTATTCCTATTAGTGGTTTGGTTTGGCGTTCATAGAATCATAGAATAATGGAGTTGGAAGGGGCCTATAAGGCCACTGAGTCCATCCCCCCACTCAATGCAGTATTCCAAGTCAAAGCAGATCTGTCAGATTATTGTCCAATTTTCTCCTGAATGCCTCCAGTGTTGGACCACTCACCATCTTCCAAGGTTCCATTGTTGTACGGTTCTAATAGTTATGAAGTTTTGCCTGATATTCAGTCCAAATCTGGCTTCCTGTAACTTGCACCCATTGTTGCTTGTCCTGCACTCTGTGATGATCAAGAGCAGATGCTGCCCCACTTCTGTATGACTACCTTTCAAATATTTGAAAAGTGCTATTACATCTCCCCTCAGTCTTCTGCCCATCAGATTAGATGTTGGATTAGATGTTAAGGGGAACTATATGAAAAGGGAACCTTCCCTGTAATTAACCTGTTTTTTCCTCTGACAGTGGGTTTTTCTTACACCATGTGTGGGCAACGTCCAAAGGTCCAGAGTCTGCATATGCTAACACATGGAAATTGGTGATTCAACTCTGTGTTCCCCATGCCAAGAACATTTTAAAGCACACAAAAGCTCCCTCATGCCATCTAGTGTATGTGAGGGGCAATTTTATATTCATCTTTTAAAAAAAAGAACATCCTTGAGCTGGCCCAGGAGTAGGGTTGCCAGATACATGGGTACCAAAAGGAGGACAGAGAAAGACAAAAAGGAGGACAGAGGAGGACGTATTGAATGTTTCATTTGAATTGTTCCAGATTAAATCAATACAATTTTATTACAATAGCTGACAATAAATGTCTTTTGATGAACTGACCAAGAAACAGTCATATTAAAAAATAAAAATAAATTCAATGGAGGCTTCTTTTCAAAATACCCCAAAACATTATTTAAACAGTCAATTTTACCCGAATCCATCCCGGCCTGGCTGTGGGATCCCTTGGCCGTTTGCACTCTGCACAGGCTCAGAGGCAACCCTCCTAATCTGGACGCCCAAACAAGGCTCCGGCACAGACAGGGGGAAAGCAGGAGACTATTCCAGAATGCAAAAGACTGTCTAAATAGCATCATAAGTCTGTTGCTTCACCTCACAGCTTTGCAAAATGGTTGGTGAAGCAGCTGCAAGGAGATAAATATATGATGGCCTCAGTTTGAGCCCTCCCTAGTGCCTACATAATGGGCGTGTCCATGGCAGTTCTTGGGCTTTACTGGATAGGGAGGGGTTCAGAAAAGCATGCCATCTCACAGGAGCTTGCAGGAAGCAGAAAAATGTCTGAACGTGCCTTTTTTCATCACACAAGAACAAACAAGGTTAGGAATTTAGAGCCTTAGTATTTAGTATGTATTGGACAAAGAATCTTGAAGACTAGTTTGGATGCAGCCCAGTATCGATGTTTAAACTGCTACACCCCAAGTCAAAAGAGTTATGATGATGTCCAACCTCCACTAAGAGAAGAACAGTAAACAGAAGAAGAAGAACAAGCTTAGTAGCAGAAAAATAAGAAGCCGACTGCTCTCAGGCTTGATGGATTGGCCCATCCCTTCAACATACAAGTTAGTAAATGTTCCAGAAGGCACATCTGCTCACGTAGAACTGATCAAGCCCTGAATTTTGTCTGGAAACATAACTGTTTGCCTGTGACAACCACAGGGCCTGCCACGGCAGACAGCCAGTACCAAACAGGTGCCATTTATTTGATGAAGAGAGTGATGAAAGATTACAGCAACAATTTGCTATGTGAAAATGTTTTGTCTCGATTCAAGTAGTTGTGGATTCGGGCAATTAAGCATGGGTTGTTTGCATGGGTTGTTTCACATACTATGCTAGTTCTGTAAAGTTTGTTGTTGTCATACAGTAGATAATTCACAACCTGTGATTATTACACTGTTAGTTAAGAAATGCGTACAATAAATATTTTTATGTTTTGGGGGCCCTTTGGGGCCAGTTATATGCCCACACACAAATACTGTGGGGAGTTATTAACAAGCGGTGTTTTCCTGAAACAGAGAAGGAAAAGTGTAGTTGTTGGGTGTGTGTTTTTAACTTGAAACTGAAATAAAATTTCACCCAACCAGTTAGATATAGTATATTTTTCTGCTGAATGAGAGTTGAAAGTTATTAACAATTATAAGTGCTGCACATGAAAAGTACGTTGAAATGAAAATGTTTTCCATTTCTTTCCAGAAGTCTTATAACACTTTGCATACACTTTTAATGTGCATATAGGGACATGACCAAACCTCCACTATCTATCATTGGGTAGCTGTAGTATTTCTGGGGTGCTCTTAGTGTTTTCATGAATGCAAGCGGAGGTTGGTTGCTTCTATTTTTGGTTGTCAAACTCGGGGTGGGAATGCTTCCAGTGTTCCAGACCAGAAATCAACAAGCAGGCTTGGACTTCCATTCCACCACAACTTTGTGGCAGATCCTAGTGCAAGCCCTGCCGATAAGCAGTATTTATAGCACTTTTGGCAATAAATAACCCATTTGAAAGCCTGAAAGGACTGGTCTTCCTGTACAAATGTTTTCTGCAGAATAGAATAAATACACAAACAGCTTATTCTGTAGAACAGGCTAAAGCAGGCACAGGTTATGGGATGCAGGAGGCATGGATGATTGGTCTAAGATTCAGGCATTTGATTAAGTTATCGCAATTCCTAGTGAGTTAATTACCATGCCGTTGAATTACATTAGTAAAACCCACAAATTATCTTGGACCTTCCAGTTTGTGCTAACCTTTTTTGGTTTAATCTGACTATTGGCTTTGCTTAGAGCAAAAAGCCTCCTGGAGCAAGAGTTTTAGATGGCCAAGAAAAAGAGGACTTTGGCCAAAACAAAACAAACACATCAGCCTGTGACTCCTTTGTACTGTGTGTTTGTCACTGCCAATGCTTTTGCAGCATTTATGGCCTTTCTATACACCATACAATTTGCCCCAATAAATCTATTGCATTAATTTAAAGCCGCCACCCCAGCAAACTATATTTGATGTCCTGCCTCATTATTGGGATTATTTCATGATGTGAGAGTGGTGCAGAAAGCTATTTCAAACAACAAAAAAGAGACGCCTGACAGGTTTTTCTGTTTAGAGGCCAAGTTGGCAGTGGATTTGGAATATGGACAGAGAAGAGGTATGTACGTCTTGGCTGCAATTTTGCTTACAAAGTTGATTACATTTTTAAAGGAATTGCCAAATGGTGAAGAAGAAGAACAAAAATATTTAAGGCTTTCCAAGCAAAATTTCTGATGTCTCCATGAAACATTTTCTCATTGGTTCACCTTATGGTGTTCTTCTGCCTCCCTCAACCTGTTTCCTCCATATGTGTTGTACAGATGTGTGGTATGACCATTCTGGGCTGTCTTAGAACAATGAATTCATAGTCCATCACATCTAGAGGGACCACCCTGTGGAAAGGATGGTCTTCTGCATCTGCTCCTTTGTGATCAGCCATCACCATTGTCAGTGGTCACCATGATCACCTATAGGAGGCCCATAAATAAAACAAATCAGATAAAATAAAACTGCCCATGTCATGGTCTCATGACTTTTATGTGAAATATCTGTGACATGCTGCTAATTAATAATGTTGGTCACTCCTTCCTCATCTCGTGCAGCAGATTTTATGTGTCCTAACTTGATAATGTTCTTAATATTGTTTTTGTAGTCTTTACTGCTTTGGATGTAGTTCTTGTAGCTTGAAAAGCACTGATGTGATTTTCCTGGGGGGAGGGGGAATAGATTTTTGTACATTTTTCACTGGAGAAATGACAATGCTAGCATGTTCATAACAAGCAGCATAACAGATGAATTTCAAGGTGTGTGGTAATGCTAATGGCTTGATGCCTGAGCGAGTTTATTTTGAAATATAATGTTCCAAGTTCTGCTTGGAGCACAATATAAGGAGACAGGGTTGAAAACCAAACCAAACCAGATAAAGTGTTCTCCAATTTCTGACACATCTTGACCCTTAGGATCAAATGAAAAGCTGCTCTGAAATCCATTAAAGCAATATACAATTTCCCCATCAAATGCTCTGAGGTTGGGGTTTTTTTTGGGGGGGGAGCTAGGTGTTAAAGAACCACACAATGGTCTAGGATTGAATTATTTTTCTCTGAAGACCACTCGTGAGACAGAAAATAAATCCTCTCAGTCCAGAAGGTAGGTGAATTTGAAATGTAACTATCTGCCATACAGCTTTCCTGTTATGGACAACAAGCGAACTGCTTTACAGTCTCCAAAATAGTAGTAGTAGTTGTTTTAATACTGAGACCACAATTATTTTCTTCCACGATGCTGGACTATGCCAATGTGGTCTGTATGCTCTTAAGACAACACATAAGCTGCAGCTATTGTATAGTGTGGCATATGTATTGCTTTCCGCAATATAATGCAGAAACTATATTCCACTAGTTTTAAAGGAAGAGCACTGGATGCCAATATATTTTTTGTCCAAGTTCAAGACATTGGTAATGACATCCCCAATATTAAGATCTGCTGAGAGGTTCACATAATGGCTGAAATCTTGTTGCTTTGTCATGCATGCAAGATAGCTCAGTGACTTAGGTTTCTGGAGCCAGAGGCTGGGAGTTCAAGTCCCCACTATGCCTCTTTGAGAGGGGATGAATTCGGTGATCCATAGGGTCCCTTCCAGCTCTGTAGTTCAAAGATGATAATGATGATGAAATGCAATAACATTCACTCATTCCCAAATGGCAATTAATAAGTTGCTTCTGGGATTCTCAGGGGTGCCTGCATCCCGGTTGTTGCAGTTTTGGATTTTTGGTTAAAATCCCTTAGCCATGCAGCAGAAGTGCAGAGTTTCACAGAGAAGAATGGCTTCAAATGCCCCAGAGCAGTCCACCATTTCTTTCATTAGCTGACACTTACAGTCTCAATGACTTCCTCTAAGACATTAGTTGGAGAAAGAATAAAAGGCTTATTACTTACAGTTGAACAGATCAAACAGCAAACTGATAAACATGACTGATTTCAACTGCAGGCCTCAACAGACTCACTGCCTCCAACATAGAAAATATAGGGAAAGAGGCAAGACTGTCTGAAATTCAGAGGCAGGGGAGGAATGATTGGTCAGCGCTGGATAGATTGACAGCCACACTAACCAAGAAAGGTCTCTCCAAGCCAAACCTACTAAAGGCAGCATGTGAGCTTGCAAAAAGAAAAGTCCCCCCACAAACACTGGATTGGTGCACAGTTAAGAATCCCAGCAGGCACTTGTTAAACTTACCTAAATACTGCCACTAGTTATGTGCCATTTGTGGTGTTTTTTGGGGGCAGGGTGTCCAAATCCTAAAACTCCATTTGAAGAGTTCCACCTGTCAGAGCCACACCTAAATTGTGCTGATGTGGAGAAAGGCTAGAAGATGTGGTGGCTTAGCCCCAGCCTAGCTGTCTGGTAGAAAAGGTAGTTGCCCTGCCTAGAACTTGCTGGGAATGAATGGCACACCCCCAACTGCTACCTTGACACCTCTAAATATAGGTTATGGAAGATTATTTTGATAAAGTAGGCTGTCAGTCAATCAGGGCCACCATTCTGAGCCAAATGACTATACAAATTATTTATTATCAATCATCACCCAAAGTAGTATGTGGTTTGAATAACATATGATGGGCTGGGTACATTTTGTGCGATGAGTAAAGAAATTAACTGGGAGATGAATAAGCTTTAAAGGTAGGATAGAGCAAGGAAGCAAATATATTAGTAGCAGATGTGGTTCCTATAAATATCCCTGTGATTAATCTCTGCTCCTTTTGCAAGCTGGCATATCAGTAAAATTAAGTAGTGTTCGCTATCATGAGAGTGGGCCATTTTCATGTTGTTACACTGGCTAATGTAGCATTAATATCTGCATATCTAAGATGGGGAATTTAAATGTGAGCACTGGAGATATTATTTTAGTGAATAAATATGAAGAAGTTCCATATGGTCTCCATAAAGTTTGAGGAGAAAAGAAAACACTTTGAGTTCCAAGTTCATGCTTAAAGTAAAAGGGAAATGGAGTTTCCTTTGTTTGTCATCTTTAGAAAATGAACAGATAGTCATTGGTGTATGATCAAAAGTCTGCTTTCAGTCTGTAGAAGGTTCCCTTGACATAAGTAGGGTTGGCATGAATTCAGCTTCTATACTTCTGCAGTTCTCTCCTTACACATTTTTGAGTTTACCCTTACTTAACTGATTTTTTTTTTTAAAAAGGAGTGTCTGCCTTCTTAGAAGAATAAGTTCATTCCAGTTCTGAATAGGAGGTTATTGATTTATTGAACCCATTCATTTCTTGTGGATGTTCTTAGTTTGGCTTGCAGTCCTTGCTGAGTTCAGCCTCTCAAAACCTCCAAAGCTCACTTTTCCACACTGTTTAGAAAACTACGGTGTTATCTTGGCAGATCCAATAAGAGAAAATGACAGGCAGGGCCTTTTTTGTGTCATTGCTGTGACTCTGTAATGCTCCCTTGACTGAAATGAATCAGGCTTTCCCTTTGTGTCTCTTCACAAAGATAGGAGATGTAACTTTTTTTCTTTTGGATTACAGTTCCCAGAATCAGGCTGAAGTTTACATTTGTGGATTGCTGGAGACTTTTTGTGCAGACATTTGGCCAGCTGGTGGGTTAGTTCAGTTGCAGGATTTGGCATTCCAGTCCCCCTGGAATGCCAAAGAGTCCCCTTATTCCTGATTAAACCTTTCCTCCTCAAGAACCTTTCTCTGAAGCCAAGCATGTTGGTTGGGAGCCTTTGCCCAGGCCTTCAACCTATGGAACTTAGATGGGATGGAAAGAGCTTCATCTGATTTGGCACCAGAGCCATCTTCGTCATGTTTGGACTCCTGACCCCTGAAGATCCAGGGTTAGGCATAAAAATGCCATCTGGGAATCTGACTTCGTAGATTTCTGTGGTTCCACGGTTTGCAGGATCCAACAATTTTTCACTCATGTTAAGCCTGAGGAGTTGTGGCCAGTTTTCCCTTACTTGTCTCTGGGCCACCTCAGCAAAACAGAAGAAAGCCTTTTGGGACAATACTGGACTTAAAAGTCAATTTCAGACAATTAAAAGTAAATTTCAGAACTCTGTAGCTCTAAGATGATGATGATTATACCACCCTGAATACTTTCAATGTTATGTGCACTCAGTGCATACAATATAATGGAGGGCTGGATTCCACAGGGAAAATAGCAAATCTGCTACAGAGGCAGTGGTTTCCCTGAGGCAAAAGGATGCTCCCAGTATAAGTAAAAGGAAACATAGCTAGAAAGCCATGAATAAATGATGGTCTGGGATGCAGAAAAGGTAGAATGGAAAGAAGCTTTGTGCTTTTCCATACAGATGAGCGAAAGCAGATTTAATACAATTCCCCTCTGTCTAGGTTTCCAAGAGGCCCCAAACCTACTCTTCCCTGTTCTTTGAAGGTGAAGACTTATAGGGAAGCTAGTTGCTCAAAAGGCACTGTCTATGTAACATTTAAAAAAAAACAACAACAAGGAGAATGTGCCACCAGCAGGAAGCTTAGCAGTAGCTTCCTCCCAAAAAGCACTGTAACAAAAAATCAAGGCCTAGAAATGAATGAATGAATGAATAAAGCACACCTCTGACAGTCACAGAAATGGGGAGTTCATCTGCTGAGCTCAAGACTATTAGTATATACACCTACCTTTAAATTCCCATCCTGTGAACAACTGGAATAATATGGCAATCTATTGGAATGACTGATATTAATGGCCTTCTAAAAGTTGAAAAGATAAAAAAAAACTGGAAATAAGAAATCATGTTTCTAGTTAAATACAAAATAATTGTAGTTGATTGTTTATATAATTACTGGTTTTGTGTCTAATTGTTTTCTGTGCTGTGTCTTTAAGTCTGAAGCTGGGAACCTTCCTGAGGGGTATCCATTTGCCTGCTGTGAATGAATCTGGAGAAAGAGCCAAAGAGTTCTAATTGACAGTATAATTGCTGCAAACTGAATTTCTTGGGGGAAAAAAATCAGAGTTGACAAATGTATTGAAAACTAAATTCACTACTGATGCTGTTCCTGTGGTTATTGACAACTGGTCCTTCATTATAAATCAAAATAAAATCTATGTTTATAGATGTTGTTTAATTTGTTTAATGACACTTACTGTGCCTGAATGCATTGCTGCAGGGCAGAGGTTATTTTAAAAATATTGATGGCTGAGCATCTTTCCCAACCTTGTTTTAATTAATCTAGGAGGAGAAGAGGACAATTGGGCAACCACTGCCCATCACAGCCAACTGTGTTAGTTCTCAGCTGAAGAACCATTTTTGAGTAGTAAGATAACCAACAACAACTTTATAACATTATTAGCTTCCAAATTTGGACACACTGCTACATTTTTAGCTCATTCTCTCTCTTTCTCTCTTTGTATGTATTTGTGTGTATCTGTTGCTATTACATGCTGTCAAGTCAGAACTGACTTATAGCAACCCCAACAGAGCTTTCAAGGTAAGTGAGGTATTTAAGGATTGGTTTTGCCAGTTCCACTCCCCCGTGATTTTCCAGGGCTGAGCGGGGGATTCAAACTCCAGCCTCCTGAGTCCTAGTCCATCACGCTATCCACTACACCACACTGGGTATTTGTGTGTATAGTGTCATCTTGGTACAGTCTTTCAAAGACTGTTCATTTCCTCATGAATATTGTCATTCTATGAAGTTTAAGTCAGAAGCAGGCTGGTCCTCATCCATACAAGCCTTTAAAATGTTTTCCCAAGTTTTTCAGATTTTCCTCGATGCAGCAGAGAGTGAAGTCAATAAAATAAACTCAGCCCCACACTAAGAAGCATCTTCACAAGTTCCTGTCATAATGAATGCCTTATTGATTTGAAAAGAACCAAGGACAAAAAGAGAATCGGGCAATAAGCCATGTTTTTATAACAGCACCATCCCTAGCTTTCAGTAATTGTTGAATAGGTCTGTCTTCCACAGCACAGTTCCAAAGAACGATGCACAGCTGCAGACCTGTCAATACCAAGCCACCCATGACACTAAACAAAGCACTTTAAATCAGGTGAATCAATTACAAATGCAAATAGCATCTGCTGTCCCCAATCTCCAATCAGCATCAAGATCTGGGAGGGTTACGAAGGGACCCCTTCCAGCCTATTACCACCATTTTCTTTGGGAGAGGCGAGAGAAAATGCTTAGCTGTTCCCTCAATTTGCTCATAAGGCTTTGGACTTTGAACGTACATTTAGGGGCACTGTATTCCCAGAGGATATTTCCTAAGAATAGAAATTATGGGGTGCATAATTATATGCACCCATATTTTGAAACTGAGGCATCATGCTGCTAGCATTCTAAGCTGTGAGTGTCAGTCAGTGTTGAATAGCCGACATGAGACACCTTAAAAGATATGTTTTTGAGAAATAGCTAGGAGCTGTCCTTGACAAGACCAGGGCATCACAACGGGAGCTCTGTGACTCATTTAAACAAATCTGTGCATTCCTTAGAGTATACTCAACAATAGTAAAACTGTGGCAAGTAAGGGCTGCAAGCCTTGTAGAGAAACTCCTGCTCAACAAAGTTACTTCAAAACATTGTCCTTTGCCAGTGAGAAATCCTTCATAACTTATGAAGGAAGACCTTGTAACGACAATATCAAAGGCAGCTGCATTTTTTGGGAACAGAGATCCCATACATTCTCAGCCAAAAAATATAGACTTGTCTTACAAAGAGGTTCTTATACAAGGACACAAGTGTGTGTTTCATTACTGTGACTGCCAGTGCATTCATGAAAATGCCACATTTTGTCGATACTTGTCTACACAGAAGAGGAAAATCTGGGCTTCATTATTTTTCCAGTTGCCTTTCACTTTTAAAAGGCACCATTTCAGCACACAGAGCATGGGGTTCCATTTAATTTTAAAACCCACTTGGTTTCAGTAAAGTTTATTTTATGCATCATGCACTAGTTATGCTTATTAACATAAGGAACTCCCATTCATAAGCTTCAGGGTTCATTGGAAATATCTGGATCAACTCTGAGTTGTCTAAATCAAGAACTCCAGTTCCAACACTCCAGCTTCACTCCACACACCTAAAAGGATGAGCAACATGGTAGTCCATGTTTGTCTACTTTTTATTGAATAATGCAAGTAGATTCAATTTAAATGTAATCTGAAGTGCAGCCCTATGCCTCATTACTCCAGGTAGGTTCCTCTCTTTTCAGTGGGACCTAATCGAAATAAATGATGAAGGGGGTCACAATCTCAATGTCTCTCCACTGAATTATATGGCTGGGATGTGGAACAGAATATTGGCAACATGCAGGAACATAGTTAAACAATGTGTGTGTGTATGAATATTATAGATCAATAATAAACATGTACCGTCAAGTCAATTCTGATTTATGGCAACCGTTTCTAGGGTTTTCTGGGTAGAGAATATGCAGAAGTGGTTTGCTATTCCCTTATTCTGGGGATATTTTAGGACTGTTCAGCTTGTTCAAAGCCACACAGGACTTGTGGATGTACTCATAGGAGGCACAGTGGGGAATTGAACTGTCAGCCTCTGGCTTTCCAAGCAGATGCTTAAACAATTAAACTATCTAACCAGCTACTCTAGAGTAGAGCTTGGAAAATATTACTAGAATCCCACCAAGTACCAGCATGGTCGGTGGGAGGAATTGTGGGAGGTATAGTCTAAAAAGGGGGTTCATGACTGTTTAAGGCTGTAGGCTCCTTTCCTTTAAATTATGGTTGTTGCTCTGTGTTTGGATAAATGTGAAAAACTGGACTGGTGGCAAGATAGCATGCTCGACTTTTCCAAGAGTCCTACAGAAATACATAAACCTCCTAGACAAAGATCAGAAGCCTGTTGTTCGTCACAGCTGGCATTTATCCCAATCCCAGAATGAAATCAGATAATCACAGACAATCTTACCAAAGTTTATCTATGAAGATATAAGTCTTTTCACTGTTGCAATAATTCCAGGCAACATCACCTTGCCTCTCTATCAAACTTTATTTATTTGCTTTATATCTAGGTTTCATATGCACAAAATTACTTCAGAGTCATTGTAAAACGAAGAAGTTTTACAGCCAGGCAAAAGCTATAGGCTCATATACTTGAAAATACATGAAAACTGAACTTAAGCTGTAAAGTTTAAGTCAAAAATATAGGAGCAAAACACAATCAGAAATGTCAAAAAGAATGTTTTACCTCACATTCGAAAAACACAAGAGCTTTTAGCCTATAAAGGCAGAAAATACATCATTTACAAATAAAGAGCATAATGGTTTTAAAAGATTTAAAAGCCTTAAAGGCCTTCTTGTAAAAGCATAGAAAAATATCAAAGTTCTTAAAACAGCATTTCTAGACTCTAAGCATAATATTATAATAATAAAACCTTTATTGGCATAGAAAGCAGTAAGACATAATCAAACTACTTTGTTAGGAATCCATATTTACAGAATCCAAAAAAAAGCAAAAAGGCAGAAAGCATTCAATAAGGAGCAGAACATTATCTCCTAACAATTGATCCCAAAAATCTGCAACTCTTTTCCATTATGTCAACCACCTCCATGGATAACATAAGATGAACTTTGTCCAGATTAGATTTCCCCTCCAGCTTTAATCAAATTGAGGCAACATACTTTGTACGGTAGTCCTGATGGAGTGTAATATGCAAAAGCATATGAGCAGGGGTTTCTAAGGGACCCTGGTCATAGGAGCAACATCTTTCAAGATAGGGATTCCGTTAAACTTGCCATCCAGTAAGGCTGCAAGCATGACATTGCATCTGGCAACAGAAAAAGGCCTATGACTTCGTGGGCATTTAAGCAAGGAAAGCAAAGCAGCCAGTTGTCCAATTTTGAGGGGAATGTGGAAAAACAATGAGAAAAGGTCTTATTAGCTGCATTCCATAATTCCTGAAATTCAATATCCAAAATTCTTCTTTTAACTGTTTGAAAGGCTAGCTTTTGACTTAATGAACCTAAAGAATCAATATCTAAGCCAATCAATTTCAGTTTTTCAAGAAGGGCAGTTGACCTGAAAGGAGGATCAGAATCCAGCAAAATTTGGTATACGTCTGGGTTGTAAAAAATTATCAGCCAGAATTGAAATGATCTCAATCATGCCATCATCTCCAATAAGAATAATCTGTTCTTAAAACAAAGCACTGAGTAGAGAACACATCTGGGTAACCCTAACACTTTGCATAAAAAAATAAGATTGTAGCTGTTCAATTGAGCTGGCGTTTAACCAGATTGGAATACCATGCAGAATTTGTGAGGTAATTTTGGACTTTAAAACCTGTAAAGCTACCGGGACATAGCAGCTACCTGTATTGTAATAGAATTGAAGACTAGACTGAACAGTAAACCTAGCTACATTTAAAACCGTTTTATGATGGGGGACCCAGGAATTTTATAATGAAAAAGAACACCTAGATATCTGTACTATTTAACCTGTTCGATATTGTTTCCGTTTAGATTCCATTGTTTTTATGATTTAGCAAAAATCTGTATTTTTGATTTATTATAATTCAATTGCATTTTGTTTTTGTCCAAATACTCCACACATCTGTTAATCAATCATTTCAAACCAGGACAAGTGTGTGAGATGATAATGACTCATCTGCATAAAGCAATAATGGGACAAAATGTGCCCCCAGTTTTGGAGGGTGACCATCTGCATTCACTAAAAAAGGGACCAGATCATTCATAAAGAAATTAAACAAGGAGGCATCAAGGATACAGCCTTGCTTTGCTCCCTTATTGCTTCTAAGCATGTTAAGAACACAGACAGAAAAATTAATAAATGAAGTTCTCACACAGCCTGACTGTTAAAGTCTATGTAAAAAAATCCATTGTCAGTTTTCTGGTGCTGCTGCTGCTCTGCCCCATGATATCAGCATTGTTGATATTCAGAATGTGTAGTATAACACAAATCCATCTTGTTATGAGTTAATGCCTCCATGCAATGCTTGTGTGTCCTTTCTCCATATATTTGCTGTAAAACTCTTATAAATTGTTTCAGTTCCCCTTATCTTGTTTTTGCTAACTTATGTTTTTTAACAGAAGAAACTTCTGCATGTTCTCACCTAATATAAATCTCCATTCATTTTGGTCCCATTCAGCTTCATTATATTGGCAATCTTTTGTTTACATAACATTTGCTATTTAGACTATCTTTTAACTTTAGGAAAATGGTACCTTCGTTTTTTATACTCAAGTACAATGTAGTGTCAAATTTTGCAGGGTTCAAAGATTAATACTTTTTCAAAAGATGGCGCTACTTCAATGAAAACTTTTCAATGTTTAGCTGCCATTGTTTACAAATTCTGTAACCCTGATGTGTGGTCAATTGTTTTGGTACACAAAGTGTTATGAATTGACTCGTAGTAGGAGTTCCAAGCTGTAGTTTTAAACTGCATTTTACTTTTAGGCTTTTTTTCCATGTACCACCCATGATACACAAAATTTCAAATCTTAATGGACCAAGTCAGTGCAATGCTGAAACAACTATGGAGTCCAAGGAAGAGTTCTTCACCTCTAGGGTGAAGCAACACCACAATGGAAACTTTTAAAACCCTATACATTCTTATTGAAACAGCGACGTCTACTTTGGCTTGGGCACGTCATGAGAATGGCTGATGGTCGGATTCCAAAGGATCTCCTGTATGGAGAATTAGTGCAGGGAAATCGCCCCAGCGGGAGACCACAGCTGTGATACAAGGATATCTGCAAGCGGGATCTGAAGGCCTTAGGAATAGACCTCAACAGATGGGAAACTCTGACATCTGACCGTTCAGCCTGGAGGCAGGCAGTGCTTCATGGCCTCTCCCAATTTGAAGAGACCCTTGTCCAGCAGGCCGAGGCAAAGAGGAAGTCACAAAAGCAGCAAAACCAGGGAGCTGGACAGGGGACAGATTGGATTTGTCTTCAGTGTGGAAGAGATTGCCACTCTCGAATTGGCCTCTTCAGCCACACTAGACGCTGTTCCAAGTCCTCCATACAGAGCACGACACCATAGTCTTTCGAGACTGAAGGATGCCTAACTAATAGGATTTTAAAAAGGACAAGAATTTGAACTGAGGAAAAGGAAGATTAAACATGATATAATAGAGCTGGCACCAAAGAAAAAAGTGAGTGAGAGCTGAACCTCGAAGTCCAAGATCTTTTGGGGGACACTCCAGCCACTGAAACATTACAGAAAGGTCAGGTAGAGCTCAGTGTACATATATAACCACTTGCATTGTGTTCTGTCAATCATTTAGCAGAGCTGTAAAGTGAAAAGAAAGAATCACATCACCATTTAGATAGTTGTGTGTTGTGGAATATTCTTTTTCTTTGCTCTTTCGCTTAGCTTACTAGGGTCTACTGAATTACTATTATGCTATTAGAATTGTGTGTGTGTGTGTGTGTGTGTGTGTGTGTGTGTGTGTGTGTGTGTGAAAGAAAGATTGTGGAATAATTATACTTGATTGGTGTTTGAGTGTGTAGCTCACACAGTTAGGGAGCTGTATAGCCCTGAAATGTTGTAGCCATTTGCTTTTCCCCTATGCATGGGAATTTTGTGGAAAAGAATCACCAGAGATCCAAAAACTCACAGGTAATGCCAGGGACCCTGGAGGTAAAGTGGGTCAAAACATTTCTAAAGAGTACTGGAGAGGTTATCCCTATTAGGTATGCACAGAGCCAGTCGAAAGCCTTCTGAGCACCTCTGCTTTAAATACTGGACTAGATTTTGTTTATCTTATTGTTATTGATTTACTTTGGTGCTGTTTGTTCTGCTTCTGTTTCCAGAAACAGCAAAATTAGCTTAGCCATTAAGACATGATGGTTTTTGGTGTCTCCAATCAAGCGGTACAGCAGAGAAATATGTCATGGAACAAAACAAACACACACGACACCAGGCTTGTACTGAGATGGCTTCCCCATATTGTATTGGCCTTCATGCAATCTGACCTTCATGCAATCCCGTGTCCTAGTCTTTTTGTTACAGAGATAGCTGGCACAGATTTATATTTTCTAATGGTGACATAAAATAATAATAGGAAAAAATTGATGGCAAAAGTCCATTTCTCGTACCACTGGCAATGGCATGTGTCTATATCTTAGATGCATGACACACTGATTGTTGATTCCATTAATTCCCTTACTGCTTATATTGTCTGTTTTTCAATGTGACTGTTCTCAAGTAGTCTATAAATAAAATGTCACCGGCTGACATGTCTTTGGGACAGTGTTCAGAGTCAGTGACTTGAAAAACAAAGATGTCAAACTTTGCCCCACAGGTCTGAAGACATAAATGTTATATTTTCTACAGGAAAAAGCATGTAAAAAAAAAAACTCCTGGAAATGTAAGACATTTTAGATCTTGAAAATGTAAGACATGTTAAGTCTTGATAGCTTTAGAGCACAGACTCAAAAGTCATGTCTTAGTTACAGTGCCATTCTATGCATGTTTATCAAAAATGAGTCCATTAGATTCAAAAGGACTGAAAACCAAGGAAATTCATTTAAGATTTCAACCAGAGATTATTTGTCATAATCAAGGTGGAAGTTCTACTTTGTCTGACAGTGCTGTAGCAAAACTTTCATTCATTTTAATGAGATTTTCCCAGGGCAATTTCCATACAGCAGATCGAAACAAATTTCCAGAGCAGTTAATTCCTGAAAAGGCTTAACACTAGCCCTCTGTCATCTGCTAACAAAAATAACAGTTATTCCTATGTCATGTCAGCCCTGCAAGGGAATATTTCAGCTGTGATTCCACACACAGAAAAAATTATGATTCCAATTGTGAATGACTCCCAGTTGTTCCTCCCTTCTTCCCGTCATTTTCTTGACTTTGAATTCTGCTTAATATTTGATTTTTTTAAAAAATGAGACACTTTGTATATGTTCAGATTAAAAACAATCAAGCAGAACAGCAGCTTAGCAACTTGACAGGAATATTTTCCTCAGAATAAGATTGCTAACCTGCACTGTTATAATGGACACATATACATCAGCAGAAATGGTGCCAAATTGCAACTTGTACTATGTGTGCAGTGTGCTTTGTTTAATTTTTACCTCTGTCCTTTGCTCTAAAGTGAAACTTGCAAAGACTGTTCATAGCTGCCCCTTACAACACAAGTTATTCATCCGCACGGTGGCAGGGAAGGTGGTCACCGCTATCTTGGATTTTGCTGGTGCTGGTGCTGCTTTAAACATTTCTAGATGCTGGATAGAATACAGTACTTGGAGTCCTGGTTTGATTATATGACCCCTTTCATTGACCCAATTAACAAGATTGTTGTGATGATCCAAAAAGAGCCACTTTGAGCCCTGGATGGGTTTAAAAGGTAATAAATTCATTGCAAGCTGATAAAGAGCTTTTTTTATATATAAAGTTTTAAAATGTTTATTTTATTAAATGCATTTTATTAATTTTTTATTTTGTTTTTAAATTTTTATTTTAAAAACTTCCAAACCCCTTTGTGGAGCCCTACTAGAAATGGGAAAATGTGCTACAAATAGAATATCCAAAGCCTGTTTAGTCTTGAAGGAAATGAAGGCTTAAAAGAACTTGCACGCAATCAAATAACGTTAGACCTTGAAGTTAATGATCTTGGGGGACTTTCTGCTTTAGTGTGCAGCTTGCTTGTATAATATGTCTTGTTATGCTTACTTTAAAAGATGATGAGAAAGCCCTGCTGTGCTTGGGCACCCATGTGCTGAATGGCGCCCTGGATCACTTCTACTATGTTCTGTCCTTAACACAATAGGTTAAGATATGGATCTAGTTTAGATGGTATAGATCAGTGGTTCTTAACCTTTGTTACTCGGATGCTTTTGAACGGCAACTCCCAGAAACCCGTCAGGACAGCTGGTGGTGAAGGCTTCTGGGAGTTGCAGTCCAAAACTCCTGAGTAACCCAAGGTTAAGAACCAGTGGTATAGATGATGGAAGTGCTCTTATGCAGCATTTTCCCACAGATAGCAAGGGAAATAATAGATATGGGTGTCAAGCACTGAAAGGCTAACTTATATTGATCCCCATTTGGATCAAGACCAAGTATGACTGCCCTTTCTCAAAACAGAAACTGGCCAGAGCTAAACATCTTCTAAAAATCTATTTAAAATAATGTGTTGTTTGAGTCATTTGGCTAGGTTGCTATGAGCAGGTGAGTGTCACAACTGGCAATAAAAGAAAAGACAGGGGGCACAACCTGGGCTGTTGTGCATTTATTGTGCAAGAGTTGCAGCCTCTATGATCTATTCCTTTTGAAATGGGAGATGGCATTTAAGACACTTCTATAGGCACAAATTTTACAGCCATGTGGAAATGGTACATGATTCCTTAGGCTTAAAAACAACCCAAGCCATCTCAGAAGTATATGCTTTATGTTTTCATTATGAGAAGAAAAGGTGCAGTATAGGTCAAGGGGACCACAATGAAATGTTGAGACTGAAAAAAAGAGAGAGAGATCAAATATGTCTTAAAGATAACATCCAGTACATAAACACCAGAGGGCTAGAACTTCAATCTCTTGATTGACATGCTCTTGGTTTTCAGGTTAGTGAAGGATGTCGCATCACAGATACGATTTATGTGGTGGCAGGAGAAGTTATTTACTCCATGAATAAGCACACCTTTCAAAGCAGGCGAATGTAATGGAAGAGCCAGGAATGGAAACATGGTTTTTGAGGAAGGAGAGGTAAAGAAAGCAGAGAAGAAGGGCATTTAAGCATGTATAGTTCATGGCCGCAGTCCAAGAGATCTCACTCGCACTGAAGTTTTTCTGTTGTCAGAAACAGAGTGGAAAAGAACTCAAACTCATACACCGAAAGAAATGGGAGAATGTGTCCTCTGTCTTTCAGTCAGTGCTTTGTAAGTCATTTGATTCCTCCCTAGTGGAATCAGTTTTAATCAGAGCTTGGACATTCTCCTTCCAGTTCCCTCTCCTTCTCCCTCCCCTGCCCCCCACACTGTTAATTTCATGTACATGGTTGGTGTTCTGTCTGAAGATATCTAGAATCACATACTTCACAATATAAGCAATCATCGTATAAATAACAAACATAACAACCAAATAATGAAATACGTCACATAAATTGTAAAAGCATTAGTAGAAATTAACCACAGCTGAAAGCCCAGAATTTCATCTTCTATACATTGTGGCAAAATGCTTCATCACAGAACTGCTAGAATAGCAATTTAATAACATTCAAAGGCCCAACAAACAATTCGGTCTCACATTCCCTCATGAATCACGTCAGGGATATCATATTTCACAGGCACTGAGGAGAATTCCAAGGTATAGGGAAAAGATCACAAAAATATTGTTTCCTGACATCTTGAAGGCAGATGGCTTTAGTAGCTGGCATCTTTAGAAGGGGAGTTGCAGACAACCTTACCTGCTGCAAGGAGAAAAGCGGCCCAGTAGGTATGTGTGTCTCAAGCTGTATAGGACTTTAAAGGAAATAACCAACACCTTGAACTGAACTTGGAAAACAACTGACTGCCAATGTAACTGGCACAAAAACTGATATCATGTGGTCACAGTACAAGGTTAAACTTATCATGGACATAAAATGTTAGAATTACTCTGTTAGTGCAGTAGCCTTGTAGCGCAGTGGTTAAACTGCAATACAGCAGCAAAGGCTCTTCTCGCAGCCTGAGTTTGTTCCTGGCTGCCAGTAGCCTGCTCAAGATTGACTCGACATTTCATCTATCCAAGGTCAGCCAATTGAGTCCCTGGCAGGAGGAGGATGCATAGCTTGCATAATTAAATTGTAAACCACCCAGAGAGAGCTTTAAGCACTATGGCGTACAGTATGTGGTTTTTTTTAAAATGGCAAGTAAAAGGGTCTGCCCACCATGTCAACTGTGCTTTAACATATGATCATGTTACTAACAAATTACAGAACTGCATAAAGAGCATTGGCATATTCTAGAGAGCCTAGGAGGTTTTCAAGAGGGATTACAGATCTTCAAAAGAACAGGAAAGGGGATATTTTAGTTAGGAGTGAGTTTTGAGACAGATTTCTACCACAAATCTAACTTCTTATTTGCTTCTTCCCCTCTCACAGGACATCATCCTTGTGGCCATTAGATTCACTGTAAACAAATACATGTCATATGAAATAATTCAGAGATCAAGAAAATGGCAAAAGATATGTTTAAAGAAGATCACTGACTGTATTTATTTATTTATTTATTTATTTATTTATTTATTTATTTATTTATTTATTTATTTATTTATTTATTTATTTATTTATTTATTTCCTGCCCATCTAGTCATTCGACTACTCTGGGCGGCATACATCAGGCAAAATAAACAATTAAAATAACATCATTATCCAAGAATATATAATCATTCAAGATGGAAAAAGACAAAGAAGATAGATCAAATAGTGCCCGGAGGGAAGGCCTGCCTGAATAGCCAGGTTTTAAATTGGCTTTTAAAAATACCCAGCGAAGGGGCCATACGGATCTCTTAAGGTAGGCTATTCGATAACCAAGGAGTCACTGCTGAGAAGGCCTGGTTTCTTGTTTTTTCCTTCCAGGCCTCTCTCGGCGTTAGGCTCCTCAGTCACACCTGATGACTAGACCGAGTGATATGGGTAGATTTTGGTGGGAGAAGACGTTCCATCAGATAGCGAGGTCCTAAACCGTTTAGGGCTTTGCATGTAATCATTAAAACTTTGAAATTGACATGGAAGCGCATGGGCAGCCAGTGCAGTGTGGCCAGAGTGGGAGAGATATGATGGTGTTTTCTCACCCCACTAAGAAGTCTGGCTGCCGCATTCTGCACCATTTGAAGCTTCCACATCAGTCTCAGAGGTAGACCCATGTAGAGCACATTACAGTAGTCTAATCTTGAGATTACAAGCATATGCACTAAAGTGGTGAGTGCCCCAGCATCAAGATAGGGATGCAGCTGGGCAATCTGCCAAAGATTGAAATAGGCGGAGCGGACCACTAACGCCACCTGTGTTTCCATGGTGAGCACCAGATCCAGATGGTCCCCCAAGCTGCGAACCTCACTCTTCGCAGTGAGAGTCACTCCCCCAAAAGAGAAGGAGTTTCTCAAACCGCTGATGGTGGGGCCACCCACCCTTAGTATCTCCGTCTTGTCCGGGTTCAGTCTCAACCCATTTTCCCACATCCATTACAGAATAGCATCCAAGGAGCGCTGAAGGGACAGAACAGCATCCTCTGTAGTTGGAGAGAAGGAGATGTAGAGCTGTGTGCCATCAGCCTACTGATGGCACGATGCCCCATATCCTCTGATGTAATTCTGAGGGAGTGATTTATGCAATAGGTACGCTTGCAATAAACTGTATACAGTATAGGTAAGACCTGCAGACCGTTTAATATATATATAGGAGAGTGACTTGAGAAAGAAAAGATTGGGTAGCCCTCTTGCTAGCCATTTTGTGGAATTTGGCCACTCAGAAAGAGACTTAAAATTTTGGACTCTGGACGCAGTCCCTGTGAAGTTTGAGAAGTCCTTACTTAGAAAAAAATTGACTGGATATTGAGATTCGGCACTCTAGACCCTTATGGGCCTAATGAAGAAATAGACTTTCTGCCTTTGCTGTAGCACTGGTGCCATCATCTTGCAGGCAGAGAGATTTGGCATATCATACCTTGACCCAGCTGCTAGTTGCTCATAAGTGCATATTGCTCTTCCGGTTATTGTGTAGTATTCAGAGCTGGTACAGATAAATGAGCTAATGAAGTTGCCATTCTAAAATCTTGGTAAATATCAGGTATGTTGTCATAGATTTATATTGGCAGACTAGTACTACTAGTAACATAGAGATTATTCTGTGAAGAATTCATATGAAAAAAACAGAATGCATATTTATTTATTTAATACTGTCTGTATCAATAAAATGAGCATTAGTTATAGACAGTTGTGGTTGTCCTGAGTCTATTGTTTATAAATAAATTATTTCTGTTTTTATACATAGCTCCTGAAGAGGGCTATGTGCTGAAATGTGTTAAGTGCTTTAAAATCAGAATAAAGACTGTTTATATTTTTCTACATCCTGAGACTTAGCTTCCCATTCTGATTTCTGATATCATTGGATGTACCTGTTTCTTGTGTTTCCACATTTTTGTATGTGCCTAAACAACAATTGAAGGGGCAGGGCTAGTACGCTGTACTTCTCATGTATGAAAACAACATGCTTCAGGAATGCCTGAACATGGCTCTGCATTTCTTATTTTCACACTAGAAGAACCAATTGATTAGGATTCCTGTATTATTCCTTTTTTATTTTTGTGTTTTGTATAGAGTGTCATACACACACAGTTTGCCATAGGTTTCCGTTTCTTCATGACTTCTCTGATCTTCTGCAGTTCCAATTCACATGGAGAATTTACATGAAAGCAGAGCTTTCCTTTTTGATCCTCTGCATGTAGGATAGTGATGAAACTGGAAGTGGAATAAGTCTCCTTTATGTCTGGTGTTGTCACCTGAATAGAGAATGCCTGAACAGGGGTCCTGTTAAACAGGAGGTACAGAACTCTGTACAGGGCAAACTCATGAAATGATAAAGAATTCTAAATTGTGTTGCATACATTCCATTGAAATCAGTTCATGTAGACAGAGGACAGCTGCATTTGACCGAAGTGGTGTGAATGAGAAGAATGGTTGCTACACAGAGTGGAGGCAGAGGGAGGAAGGAGCTGTGTAGGTTCTCAAGATAAAGTGGGCCAAGAGTTGTTAAGTGAGCCTTTAGATAATGAAAACCTGAATAGGTGGACAAACTATTCGGGTTTGTAGTAATACTGAGAAGTATTACTACTGAGAAGAATTTGACTTAGCATTCATCAAAATCAATTTTGACAGGTGCACTATTACTACTCTTCTCATCTGGAGACTGACAGAAATGTGCTTTCTGATTTGTATTTTCCTAGACCTCCCGAAGCTATAAGCAACACGGACAGAGATCATCAATGGAACTTGACTAAGAAGTATTATTTGTATGAACAATATGAGGGAAGATTATTTTTTTTTAAAAAAAAGAAACCCAAGTTAAAATGAAAAGTGGTATCATGTCTCCCCCCAGTCTTCTTTTCTCATGGCTAAACATGCCCAGTTCTTTTACTCTTTCTTCAAAGGGCTTGGTTTCCAGTCCCCTGATCATTCTTGTTGCCCTCCTCTGAACTTCTTCCAAGTTGTTGGCATCTTTCTTGAAGTACAGTGTCCAGAACTGGACACAGTACTCAAGATGAGGCCTAACCAGCACTGAATAGAAGTGACTAGTACTTCATGGTATTTGGAGACCACACTTCTGTTGAGGCAGCCTAAAATAGCATTTGCCTTTTTTAAAATCCATATCACATTGTTAGCTCATATTCAGCTTGTGATCTACAACAATTTCAATATCCTTCTCACTCATAGTATTATTGAGCCAAGTATCTCCCATCTTGTAACTGTGCATTTGGGTTTTTTCCCCCATAGGTATAGAACTTGTTAAATTTCATTCTGTTGTTTTCAGCCCTGTGCTCAGGCCTGTCAAGGTCTTTTTGAATTTTGTTTCTGTCTTCCAACTTATTAAATATTCAACCCAATTTTGTGTCATCTGCACATTTGATAAGCTTTCCCTGCATCCTATCATCCAAGTCATTAATGAAAACGTTAAAGAGCACCAGGTCAAGGATTGAGCATTGTGGTACCCCACTTGTTATCTCTTCTCGGTTGGAGAAGAAGCCATTAATAAGCAATATCTGAGTACAATTCTCTGAAACCAATTGTGCTTTTAGTCCACACCTAGTTAGCTTGCTAATCAGAATCTTTCAGGAAATGTAGCCTGTGATCCCAACACTCAAATCCTTCATGTCCTTTGTAGCCATTAATTTGCCCGGAGTGTTTAACTTTCCCTTTCTATTTTTTTGTGAGTGCTGGTAGGATAGACAAGAAGACTATCTGGGCCCCAAAGTCCTTGAGTTTCCATCCCAGGGCTTCAAAGTCTGATGTGATTTCTTTGTAGTTCCTCTTGGCTGTGTCATTTGTTCCCAAGTGGAGAGAAGAAAGGGATATGCCTCCATGGGTTTTATAAGCAGTATAGAGTCTCCTACTACAACTACTCTTCTCTTTTTGTAGGGTGTGGAATCAGTGACTCTGCTTGGCTGCCAGATTCCTCTTCAAGAATCTAAAAGTGCTTTTGCAATTCTATTGGTGAAGAGTATCTTCTTCTTTTGCTCCTATTACTTTTCTCTATGCTAATTCCTCCACTACTTTATTCTCTCCTCAGCATTCCCCTCCTCTGCTTTGTCTTGCTGTTCTCCTCTACCTCCACTGCTTCCCTTGGCTTCTGCTGCTCTGACTATGCACTCTTCATATTCTCTTATAGTCTTAGGTGCAGACATTTGGTGCTCCAGTTCTTTCACTTATTCTTTCAACAGTGCTACCGGTTTGCACTTGCTGTATGCCGTGTTGTGCTCAGACACAAAGATAAACATTGCACATACTTTGGAGGTCACCACCACTGAGGTGTCTCTTCCCTCCATAATCCCAGTTACTTTTCTTACTTAACTGTTTGTCTATGAGTACCATTTCCTATGTCTTGTCTGCCTTGAAGGATTCTGGGAAGGTCTACTAATATACAGTTGTGCCTTCACTTACGAACGTCCCTACTTACAACCAATTCGACTTACAAACAGCTCCGGTTGCAAAATTTTGCTTCTACTTGAGACTGGAGCTTCCACGTACTAACAGAAGAAGGCAGAGAAAAAAGGTGGGAAATTCAAATTGCTAACTGTAGGTGGTGAAAGAGGCTGCTTCTTTGTAGCTCTTTTGCCCCAGCAGTTAGTGTGTGATCTGAGGAGGCTGCCTGCTATGGTATGGTGCTGCTTTATGCTTTTAAAAAACTGTTCTTGGTATTTTTGCAGCGTGGTTTTCGGCTGGGGGGGTTATGTTTCTGTGCTATGATTGGTCTTGGGGGGGTTCTTTGTTTTTTGGTCCCCCCCATTTCTGATGGTGGGGTTGGTTGCTTTTTGGAGTGTTTTTTCCCATTTCTAATGGGTCTTGTTTGTTTTTTGGCCCCCCCATTTCCAATGGGTCTTGGGTTTTTTGGGGGTTCCCCCCATTTTCGATGTGTCTTGCATGCTTCTGTTGCTTTTTGCTTTGTTCTCTTTGCATTTCTGATCTGCTCCCTTTGTTTTCTGTGCATTTCCAACCTGGTCATCTGTTCTCTCTGCATTTCCAATCTGCTCCGTCTGTTTTCTGTGCTTTTGCAATGGGTCCTGCATGCTTCCCTTGCTTTTTCCTTTGCTTTCTGTACACTTCCAACCTTGTCCCTTCGTTCTCTGTGCATTTCCAAACTGCTCTGTTTGTTTTCTGTGCTTTTGCAATGGGTCCTGCATCCTTCCCTTGCTTTTCTTCCCCCCACCCTCTGGCCGGAAGGGATTAATCGCGTTTCCAGTGAATCTTGCAGTGATTTTTTGGTGATTTTTTTTCCCTTTGGCTGGAACAGATTAATTGCATTTCAGTGCATTCCTATGAGAAATGGTGCTTCGACTTACAACCATTTTGAGTTACGACCATCATTCCGGAACAGATTATGGTCGTAAATCGAGGCACCTCTGTATATCTATACAGTGGACCCTCGACTTACAGACGGCTCGACTTACAGACCTTTCAAGTTACAGACTTCTCTGGCTTCAAAATTTAGATTCGACTTGCAGCCAGAGAATCGACTTACAGACCAGAAAAAAACCAAAATGGAATAAAAATAGAATAAAAACCACTGGTTATGGGATTAATCGGTTTTCAGTGCATTGTAGGTCAATGGAGATTCGACTTACAGACTTTTCGACTTGCAGCCACCATTCCAATACGGATTAATTCCTTAAGTAGAGGGTCCACTGTACCTAGAAGCCAAAAGGTTTGTTAGGGGCCTCTCCCATCAGTCTCTGTTAGTTTCCTCTTGTAGCTTGCTCCCTGGGATCTTTCTCACTTTTATTCCTCTGCTGTGCTCTGTTAGGAGTAATTAAATAGAAAGACTCTTTCAGTACTCACAGCACTACTTACTGTATTACTCTCAGCGGTTATCAGCCCTTCTTAAGTTGAGCACCTGGTGCTTCTGAATGGAGAATTCCCAAGTATTACTCCAGGTTGCTTCCTGGTGTTAATCAAAATGACTCACTTCTTTGCCTTTCTTTCACTGGTCTCCTCTTTTCTTTTGTCTCTTCTTGCAGCAGATCCTTTTCTTAATATATTTCTTTATTACCTCTCCCCCATCAAACTCCTATTAGCTCCCCCGGTTCACTCACTTCCTTTCAGGTTATTCCACCAACCTTTTGTTGGGCAAGGAGGAAGTATAAACTTGCTACCTGGAAATCACCTTGCAGGAAATTTATGTACTTTTAAAAAGGATTACAGTCTGTCTTCAAGGCTAAACCCTCACAGAGCAGTGCAGAACTAAATTTAAATGCATGAACACAGTAAAACAAAAATGTTAATAGTGCACGATTGCTTCCTCCAAATTCCTCACTCATATTATAGACCATGGCAAAAAGGAAGCTGCAAAGGCCTCAAATAATGGAGCCTGAAGGACATCAACAAGAACCAAATACCTCAAGGTTAGGCATGGTAAGGCTGTGATTACACTGGTGAAAGAACTTGTTTTTGAAACACATTTACATTCAAATGAATTAATGTTTAAAAGTGTGTCTCCATTGCAGAAATGCAAGCCCAGATTAGTCTGCCAGCATGTTTTATAGGTGGAACATGAACTAAAATACTGTTCTGCTAGAGGATTGTTTAAAATAGTACAGATGTGAAACTCAATTTATTTTATTAATTTCTGCATATGTACACCCCTGTCGCTGCAAATTGTGCATTGGGTTAATCATCTAGAGGCGGCAGGAGAAGGCTGCAGGAAGGAGGGAGGGAAGGTGTGCTGGCAAAGATATTTGTAAAAGCTTGGGTGCTCCTGTGCCTTTAAGAATGCTTTGGATGATCTCTGGGAGGCACAGAGAAGGGGAGAATCAGCCGCACAGGGAAAAGGGAAGCCAAGCACTTTACCTGGACTCCTCAGGCAGGAGGCAAGCACAGACACACTTGTGTGTGTGCATGCATGTGTGCATATCTGTGTATCTGTGTGTGTGTTTGAAAGAGAGAGAGAGAGAGAGAGAGAGAGAGAGAGAGAGAGAGAGAGAAATCTTTAAGGGGCATAAAAAACAAGGCTAGAAAGAGGAAAAGGTTGGAGGAGAAGAACATCGGAACCAGAATGTGCTCTAGGAGGCACCCCATTCATTATTTATTACCAACCTGTCTCTATGTTTTTTTTGGGGGGGGGAGGCAGGGAAGAGACCCAAACACACAACCCCACACTGGGATTCCTGTTGCCCACAGCCTTCTGGGTGGGAAAGCAAACAGAGTTTCAAATTGTCGTGTGATTTAAATACAGTAGAATCCATTTAGAACAGAGCTGGGGGGGGGCAAATGTAAATATAGATAAGCAGTTTTGCATTCACAAAGTGAATCACATCTCTGTGGATGATGAAATCTTTGGAAAGTAAATTAGATATACTCACCCCATCTCTGCTCAGTGCTCTTTGAAATCAAGGGAATATGTTCTCAAATGAATATGATCTAGTAAAATGTAAAGGTGGATTAATTCAGTGGTTCTCCACTAGTGGTACATTTAGGACACAGAAGCAGTCCAGATGAGGATTTTCACAGCAACTGCCAACAATTCAGTCTCCTGTAATGTCTGTGTCCTCCTACAAGTGTTATGTGCTGTCTCCTACTTACCTTTCCTGGCATAGTAACCTCAGCTGGTTTTAGCAGTTTGGTAGTAATGTTTGGACCTTTAGTGCTTCCTGCAATTGCTTGTTCCCTGACCACCAGTTTACTGTAACTGAGAAATAAAATATTATGCTTGTGAAATACCCTTCTCAGAAAAAAATGGGGTTTTGGATTCCATCATGATATGGCTCAGATTCTTTGACCCCGTGATTGATGGGGCTAAAGATGTCAGAGATGCCAGTTTGTTGCTTGAAATAGTTAGAAAATCAGAGGATAGAACTGTTCCAGGATTTGACTGCTGCTGATAGTGAATGTTCCACAACATACATACTCCCAGCATGTTCTTTCAAACAGCTTAGTAAGTGCACATTTTCTCTCCCCAGTCATCTTCCAGTTTTTCACCTACTACTCTGGTGGTACAACCAAATAAAATCCTTGCCATCTGCTATTTGTGTCAGCCATGCTATGAGTTCTCAAAGCCAAGTATGGGACAAGCTATGCAAACCCTAGAAAACTTTGGTAAAACGTGTGGTAAAGCAAACCACATAGCTGCTAACCATGTGCCTATGGCCATGGTCACCCCAGCAAAATGTTGCCCTGTTTTCTCTCATCTTTTTCTCCCTGAGCAATTGCAGTTTGCAATCACGTGGCATATATTCCGGCTGTGTGTTCTGATGTGTTTTTGAATTACTGCAACAGTTCCTTAAATTTGATGTGATATAACTGGCTCCACTTGGTACTGGAATATTTTCCTCTGGGTTTGTTATGTCTCTCTGTTCCCCCCCCCCCCTTTTGCTTTTTTTTTTTAATAAATCTTGTTACATTGATGCTTCAGCAACATTTCCTTGATGGGTAAAAGTTCCTCTGTTGAGAATTTTGGTTAAACATGTATTCTCAGAGTTAGGTGACATTAGGTTGCAAAGTGACTATAACACTGAGAGCGTAAAATACCAACTTAGTCTATTAAGCCGCCTAGAGTGGTTGTTTGACTAGATAGGTGGGGTATAAATGCAATGCAATAAATAAATAAATAAATAAATAAACAAACAAACAAACAAATAAATAAATAAATAACATATATACATTCATCTGGCAGCATAATGTGACATGGTACAATGTATAGAATAGAAAAAAGTGATGTGACTTAACGACAGATAAAATGTCCTCTTTACACATGACTTTTATATATTCTTGGGAGCAATCAGAAAATACATTACTTCATTTTCTACTTACATAAGATTATATTATGTAGAACAGTTGTACAACATCAAGTCCTTAACCTTAGTATCCATACCTGAATACACTCAGTACATGACTCAAGTAAAATCAGCCATTTTACTTTCAATATACTACATTTATATTTAATACATTTTGAGATCAAGATCTCAACACCCTTGGTTGAGTTTGTGCCTCTTGCAGCAGAGAAACTCATAGTCAGGCTTTGTTTTCATTGCAGCTGTATCTCGAGGTCCACAAGAAGAACTTGAAAGGGCTCAGGGAGGAAGGAGCACCACTTGGCGGAAGAATTTGAAAACAAGTGAAGCATAGAAACAGATGATGTAAGTTTTCCAACACATCGACACTCCTCTCATTAAAATAAAAATAATGGGATATACAGACAAATGGCATCGCTGTTGGAAGCAACACAACCCTCTGCCAGAAAAAGTATTGGTACAGCTGTGCACACAGCACACCATTGTAATTGTTGTGTAATGAATCCCACAGCAAAAAAAAAAGTAGGACCCTCCTGGTGGGTGGAATTTGATGCAGAAATTGCACTAGAGGGGAACAAAAGGATTTATAATGGTTCTGCATTGTCTGGCCACACACACAAACACACAAAGTCAATTAGGACGAACTGGGAAACATTTCGCTGGTGTGACCATGGCCTGAGACATTGCTTGTTTCTTAATCATATAAAGGCAGGAAATGTACACCCGGTGTGACCCATCACATGCAGCTGACTCATTTTCTGTGTGCTAGTATTCATCTCCATAAAGGAAGCCATGACTTTGAATTTGCAAGAATGGAGCATGGTTGTTCAGTTCTTGAAACTCAAGGCTGTGGTTTCCTTTATGGAGATGAATACTAGCACAGAGAAAATAAATCAGCTGCTTGTGATGGACATTTTGTAGGTCACTTGTTTATAGGATCACCATAAATCATGAGGCAGCTTGATGGCACATGGCAACAACAGTATTCCACTCAGAATGGATTCAGAAACACTATCTTGTGCAGGAAGCTTAGAGTTATTCCTGTGTAATTGCTGCAAGAAGCTCTACAACGCCATTGCATTTGCTCGTCAGGCCAAGGTCCACAACTGAAGCAGTGATGTGAATCAAGCTTTGTAGTGCTGACCAAAATCATCCTCCTCCAAATTTCCAGAAACATCTTTGCCCTTCAGGAACAGGAGTGAGATTTACAAATGGTTCTGAGGATCTTGCACATTGGTCAAAAATACGGGCAAGTGGTTGACTTCCTCTTAGAGCACTACCAAGCAGCTGAATGTTCTTCCCACACTTTTTTCATGTAAAAATATGGACAGTGGAATGTTGCCATGACCACACTGAGGGGGAAGGAATAGTGGTGGAGACAGATGGGCCTCTCTGCAAGGCGCAACACTGCCAGAGCGGGGCTCCTTTGCCCACTCAGATGGAAGAGGTAGATGCAGGCTTTACTTTGCCACATGGGGTGAGGGTGCTGGGAGTGAGCAAGCCTTGAAGAAGGCTACCCAGCCTTGCCTCACCCTTCCTTTCTTCATCCAGCATTGGCCCACCCACCCTTTATGGTAAGAGTGAGATTAGCTGGTAGCTTCGGGAATGGATGGGAATTTTTGACTCGTACTCAAATTGGCTCAAAGTGCAAGTGTTTTTTCGCCCATGCCATTCTTACCAGTGATGGCAGTTAGAGGAAAATTATAATAAATAACTTGTTTATTAGGTCACAACGGTGGGTAGTGCAAAAGGATAAGGGTTAGTTGAGTTCCAGAGAAGGCACCCAAGGGGGTGCAAAGCACCCATCCTCTCAGAATGGCAGCATCAGAGGTTTAGCTGAGGGGAGGGAAAGCTGGGACCCCAGGGAGCACTGAGCACTTGGGGTTTGGAGGCCTGGATGGTGCGGACTTGGGGTACCACAGCTATTGGAGACATGGAAGTGTGCTGTATGGCAGGACAGCACACTTTCAGTATAGGAACTTGGTGGTCTGGACCGGAAAGTCAAAGTTGACTTGGGTTACAGACCAATTCGGTGCACTACGGAAGGCCCCCTTGTAAAAGGGAAAATCTACATTATAAATAAGTTAATAAAGTTGTGGCCCTAGTTACCCCATATATCTGTGTCTGTCTCATTATTCCATGCTGGGCAGGCCAAGATAGGATCTTCTGAACATTTCCCATTTATGTTTAGTCACATCTACCTTTACCTTGCTGTCAATCAAGGGTTTCCAAAGTGCTAGGCACAGCCCCAAACATTTTTGCAGCTTCCAGGACTCTTCTCTCTGCAGAGAGAGCCATTTTGGATCTCCTCACCAGGAGAAAGGCGGCCTATAAATGAAACAAACAAACTTAAGTGGCATCAAAAGTTAGTCTTCATTGCCTTGTTCTGATAAGAAATAATTGTGTGCTGTCAAGTCGATTCCTACTTATGATGAAACATTCCAAGATTTCCAAATAGAAACTGTGCAGAAATGATTTACCATTTCCTTCTTCTGAGAACATTCTGGGACTGTGCAGCTTGCCCAAGGCCACATAGGCTAGCTCTTCTGAGATGCACAGTACGAAACTGAACTTCCAACCTCTGCTTCCACAGCCAGAAACCCAACTCACTAAGTTATCCAGCTAGTCTTGTTGTATCCCCTCCCTATTTAAAAAAAGAAAACAAAAAACCTACACACAATCAACAACAACAAACAACCTGGAAATGGACTTTGATGTCTCTGGTTTTATTCTTTAATAACATGTAGCTTCCATAGTATTAAAACCTTACTTTTTCTGTTGGCTCCTATAATCAGATATTTTGCTTTTGCTTTAAAATCGAGTTTGCTTCTTTCTCCAAGCATTAGCCTCCCTATGTCTCCCACAATAACAACAGCAACAAAAGCACCCTTGTTTTGTCTGTACCACAAGGCTTCAAAAGGTGTAGGGAGATTTCTTTTGATGTGTGAAATTTTAATGAAAAATGCAGAACATAGTTAAATTAATACTTTTTTTCTGATGTTTTTATATTTATCAAATAGCATAAGGAAACTAGAACAAATGGAATTTGTATGCATTAATCACTGAAGCCACTGGGGGAAAATATCTTCAAATTATAGGTATCATAGGATGTAATTTACAGAATAATTCTTTATAATGATAGGAAAAAAGTACTTTCCTGGGCATAATTTATCCCCATCTACCTTGTGAATCAAAAAATGCAACCTTGTTCTTTCTTTGGCTATCATTTTGATGTGCGATTGCCAATTAGAACGAAAATTATCAGATAATCAACTTTCTGCCATCGGAATCAGCAAAGCATATGTACAAGCTTCAGTAGTTATGTAAGATTTAAAACTGGGGAAATACTTCTCATCCAAAAGCCTCCAGAATGTTAAACAGTATCAATGCTTTGAACCAACAGATTTTGCCTCCCTACAAGGGCACCATCTGAGTCACTATTTATGGACCAGGTTCTGTTTCTGTCAGATTCTTTTGAACGTACATCCTGATTTGATAGAATCTCAGAAGAAGCCTTGAAATAAGAAGAGAGCAAAAGGCTCCATGTTGTAAAGTCCGCTGCCTGTGCCAGTTGTGGGAAGTGGTACTTGAAAGAATTTTTGAATACAGTGAGTCGAGTTGGGATGTCCAGCGCTCCGTCTTGCCCGGTGTCTTTTGACTCTTTTCAGCCCGTATCGCCCGACACTGTGGCCAGGACGCTTGATCGCTGTCGTGCCACCACCTCCTCTTTGGACCCCTGCCCGGCCTGGCTAATCAAGGCAGCCAGGCCCTCAACAACGGAATGGGCTACTGTAATAATTAATGGGTCTTTCCTTGAGGGTAGATTTCCCTCTGCCCTCAAGGAAACACTCATTAGGCCCATAAGAAAGAAACCCAGTTTGGCGGCAGACAAAATTGGCAACTATAGGCCCATCGCCAATGTTTCTTTCTTAAGCAAGGTAGTCGAGAGGGTGGTGGCCGATCAGCTCCAGGCGTTCCTGGATGAAACAGATGCCCTGGATCCATTCCAGTCGGGCTTCAGGCCGCGCCATGGGACAGAAACGGCATTGGTCGCCCTGTGTGATGACTTATTGAGGGAGGCCGACAGGGGCAAAGTGTCTCTGTTGGTCCTTCTCGATATCTCAGCGGCCTTTGATACCATTGACCATGGTATCCTCCTGGGAAGGATCGCTGAGTTGGGGATAGGTGGCCGGGCCTTTGCTTGGCTCCGTTCCTTCTTGGAGGACCGTCCCCAGAGAGTACAGCTTGGGGAGAATGTTTCGGCCCCGTGGTGCCTTAATTGTGGGGTCCCACAGGGGTCGATCATCTCCCCAATGCTGTTTAATATCTACATGAGGCCGCTGGGAGGGGTCATCAGGAGGTATGGAGCGCAGTGCCATCAATATGCGGATGACACACAGCTCTACATCTCCTTTTTTCCAACTGCAGGAGATGCCGTTCTGTCCCTTCGGCGTTGCCTGGAGGCTGTACAGGAATGGATGCAGGAGAACGGGCTGAGGCTGAACCCGGACAAGACGGAGGTACTGAGGGTGGGCGCCCCCACACCTGGGGACATGGGAAACTCCCTCATTTTTTGGGGGGTGACCCTGCCTGTCAGGGATGGGGTCCGTAGCTTGGGTGTCCATCTTGACCCGGCGCTCACCATGGAAACCCAGGTGGCGTCCGTGGTCCGTTCCGCTTTTTTCCATCTCAGGCGGATAGCCCAGCTGCGGCCCTACCTTGATGTGGGGTCTCTCACCACTCTGGTGCATGCGCTTGTAGTCTCGAAATTAGACCACTGTAATGCGCTCTACGTGGGGCTACCTTTGAGATTGCTGCGGAAACTACAGGTGGTGCAGAATGCGGCGGCCAGACTACTCAGTGGGCTGAGAAGATACCAACATATCTCCCCCACTCTGGCCGCATTGCATTGGCTGCCCATCCGATTCCGCATTGATTTCAAAGTGTTAACGCTTACTTACAAAGCCCTAAACGGTTTAGGACCTCGATACTTGGCGGAACGCCTTCTCCCACCTAGATCTACCCGTGTCACTCGCGCGAGCCAGGAGATAAGGCTGAGGAACCTAACGCCGAGAGAGGCCCGAAAGGAAAAGACCAGAATCCGGGCCTTCTCGGCGGTGGCTCCTCGCCTTTGGAACAACTTGCCCCCTGAGATTCGCGTGGCTCCCTCGCTGGGCATTTTTAAGAAACAACTAAAAACATTGATGTATAGGCGGGCCTTCCCAACAGAAAACCCTTGACGATCTTTTTTCTTATTCTGTTCTTTTTTTTTTAATTTACGTTTCTGCTGTAAAGTTTTAAAATTACATTGTTGTTTTTACTGTAAACCGCTTAGAGTGGTCTAATATGATCAGATAGGCGGGATAGAAATAAAATAAATAAATAAATAAATAAATAAATAAATAAATAAATAAATAAATAAATAAATAAATAAATAAATAAATAAATAAATAAATTCAGGTTTTGCCGTTACACCTGCAGGAATTCTAAATATTCTACCTCTTTTTGTGGAATGGGTGATGTATACAACAGAGGCAGGAAATTTCCAGCAGTCCAAGGGCTGCAGCTGCACCCACTCACATCCCCATGCTTTCCCAAGTCCCAAAATATTTCTATTTAGATGAAAAGTAAAGAAAAATCTTTTACACACTCTGGTGACATTGCTTTTAAAAGAGAGGTTGGGGTCAAAGAGGGGCTAGACATCCCAAAACAGTCCCCATGCCTCATGGAAGACACAAGGAGCTCTTTTGAGCAGTGTTGCAAAATAAATTTGGGGGGTGGCAGCTGAGGGGTCTGCAGGAGTCTACGTACAGCCTAGAACCCACACTTGCTTGGGACAGAGTCTTGGGACAAACCAGAAATAGAATGTTTTCAGTTCTAGTTTCCAGTATTGAGCCATATTGAAAGCTGGAGTCTGGAAATTTCTAGAAGGCTATAGGTGTCCACCTGTGAAGTAAAGGGACTGAATATCATGGAACACTGAGCAACATTTTAATGTGTTGGTCTATTGCTGGCCTACCGAACACATCAGCATGGATGAGATTCAATTTATCTTGTTCTGTGGCAGGAAAAAAAGCAAACAACTGCTGCTGACAGTTGTTGTCTCTGAACAATCAAGTAACCAAAATGTTATTGAATCAACCTTTCCACTGTCTAAAAAGGTGTGCCTCGTAGTCCAAATGGGATTATGGTGTGCGGATGCTCCAGGCAAACCCTTTTTGTGTTTCAAAAAGGATTGTTTGCCTGATTGCATAGTGTATTGATCAAGGCTGTTCGAAAATGTTTCTTCTTTGATTCAAACACATCCATCAGGGCACAACTGACAAGGAAATCAAAATGAGGAAAAAGGGGAATGGATTGTGCTTTGAAGAGTACATTTAGGATTATTATGGAGGCCACCCTCAATCAGCCAATCAGCTGATCAAAATGTCTAAAATTTGATCACAAAGGTCTCCCGAGAGGCCTCTTGATTCGACTAACGTGTTTCATCTGCACCCTCCCCTTGTAGGTCATTGGCTGCTTGTTCTCAAGCTGGTTAGAGGTTTTAAATTGTCAGCCACCAACAGAATGAATGTTGTTAGCCATTCTAACCTTATCTAAGGATTATTTTTTTATAGCTTCTGAGGATAATAGTCTTTAACTCTAATAGAATCCTCTGGGATAGAGGATTTAAACTTCCCAGAAGCTACTTTTATGTTCACAGGAATGAGCAAGCATGAGAGAATGATCGGGAATTTAGGATTGCAGGAAACTAATCTTTTTTTTTTTTTTTTAATAATCTTGAAATATTTCAGTAGTTAAATATTTTTTCTCATTATTGTTTAAGATTTAAGATGAGTTGCAGGTCTTTTGAAATAAGCCAGACACTCCTTTTCATGTTCCTAATCTACCTTAGCAATATTATTTTCACTTTACTTGATCGGTTTATAAGTATTCCATACTCACTGTAGTTTTATGCCACTATTTACATACAGTAGAAGATTTAACCTGGTGCACATGCAAGCTCTGCCCCCATTCTTCCCATACACCTGGCTTGTGTTATAGATCTTTGCACATTTAGCATGACTATTTGAGAGGGATCTGTAAGCTGACCTGGCAACAATCTACAATTGCTTCCCTCGAAATAAGGAGCCTTATAAACATGCTTAGTTGAACAATCCCAATTTGTCTTAAATGTGGAAATATCTGCAACAGAAGCCAGACATATGGGAACAAGGCTTTTGAGTGACCCTCTGCCCTCTTCCTAATTTACTGTAGTTCTCATATGTTGCATAAAAATGCAATAGACAAATAAAATTGGGTATAAAGTAACAAGAGATAGTGTCATGTCCTTGGTGTCCAGCAATAGTCTGGGCACAGCTTGGGGCTGAGGACCTCAGGTCTCACATGCAAGTGAGCCAGATGGAATATGCTTGAGTCTGAGACCTCCATGTCCACGATTGTGGCACCTCCGAGGCCTGTCCCACCATTAAGATGAGCCGTTATCCTCAATGAACTGCTGGATCGCTCAGTGGCTCAGGTGGAGCCAGAGATTTGGAGTTCCATTCCCCATTATTCCTCCTTGATAGGGGCTGGATTTGATGATGCATAGATGGAGATCTCCAGATTGATTATGATGATAATTAGAATACCAGACACGATCAATCAAAATTATAAAAAACATTGATTGGTATTACATAACAGATACAAGTTTTAACCAAAAACCTAAGTATCTGTTAAATATCAGTGCAGTATGTATGTTGTTCCTAATGTTGTTGTTGTTGTTGTTGTTGTTGTTGTTGTTGTTGATGATGATGATGATGATTACAGTGGTGCCCCACTTGACGATGATAATCCGTTCCAGGAAAATCGCTGTTAAGCGAAATCGTCATCAAGCGAAAAAAACACATTGGAATGCATTGAAAACCGATTAATGCATTCCAATGGGGAAATATCTCATTGTCCAGTGAAGATCGCCCATAGAGAACGGCCAATTAGCTGTTTAAAATTGCTGTCTTCTGAAGCAGGGGTCTGGAAAACAGCCATTTTGTGAAGGGAAGCCAGTCATTTTGCGAAGGGAAGCCATTTTGTGGAGCCGGAAAAAGCATTTTGCAAACAAACGGTTCGTGAAGAAGGGACCTAGTTAACGTAAAGCAAAAAAACCCCATAGGAACCATCGTTTTGCAATCACAATAGTGATCGCAAAAAACTCGTCAAGCGACTTCATCATCAATTACTACTACTACTACTACTACTACTACTACTACTACTACAGATCCAGAAATCCCACAAGATCTTGTCCTCCTCATTTGCTGACACCTTCTGAGGAAGTCGAGATCTTGTGGGATTTCTGGATCCAAAATTATTATTATTATTATTATTATTATTATTATTATTATTATTATTATTATTATTATTATTATTATTATTATTATTATTATTATTATTATTATTATTATTATTATTATTATTATTATTATTATTATTATTATTAATAATAATAATAATAATAATAATAATAATAATAATAATAATAATAATAATAATAATAATAATAATAATAATAATAATAATAATAATAATAAATTATTAATTATTAATTATTAATTATCATCATCATCATCATCATCATCATCAACAACAACAACAACAACAACAACAACAACAACAACAACAACAATTTATTATTATACTAGGTTTTTGGTAAAAACTTTTGTCTGTTAGATAATACAATTCAGTCATCATCATCATCATTTTATGGGAGCCAATATGCCAACATCAGTGGCTGTGGTGCCAGAAGTTGGGAGTTCGATTCCCCACTCTGCCTCTTTGAGGGGGCTGAACTGGGAGATCCATAGGGTTATATGGTTATTATTACAGTATTATTGATGCAGTTCAAAAGTTATTATTACCAGCAGCATGTCTAGTATGAACTCCTTGAAGAGGCAATGAAATGCCAGGTTTTTGGCCTGATAGCTGTCTTTTCTTGCTTGGTGAAAAGGGGTGGATCATGGATGAAGCAGTCTTGGATCAGCAGTATAAAAGGCATCAGTCAACTGTTGGATGAAGGGTGCTCACCACAGTCTGTCCTTGATGGTTCATTTTCTGATAGCCTTCCTGCCCTTTGTGTTGTCTGGTCTAGCCTGAACATGACAGATCATCAGTTGTACACAAATACACAAGTGCCTCTTCATTATCCGTGGCCATTTTCCTCCTACTGTCTCCAATGGGCTGTGAGAATGTGCTGCAAAGATGGGCATGTTTCTTATCTATACAGGCTTTCCAAGACATCATCCTTGGGTTGCCCTTAACCGGTGGGATGAATTAAAAATTGTTGACATAGCCAGCTCAGGTTTTCCTTTGTCATGTTAAAAGCTAATGGCAGCTCCCTACAGAGAAATCATCTACTCTCAATCCCTGAGCAGATTGTTCTGCCAAGCTGCATTGCTTTGCAAGATAACATTAGTGAACAAACATGGTAATGGCTGTTCTTAAAATAAAAGTAGTATGAAACTTGGCTTCAACATGTCAGGCAGTATATTGTTCATGCAGACTTATCCTTTTATGACCTTGATGATGAAAGCTGTCACTGCTTGGAGGCAGAGCTGAGCATTTGTGTTCTCCAAGGACTAAGATATCCCAGATCAGCTGTAATTGTATGAGATAGGAGGTGAGCCCATGCCTTCCTTTGCATGTCAAACAAAGTCCCTTTAGGCACAAGATTTTGATGTACTATTTTCCAGACACAGTAAGGGGTTCATCAGCTAATAGAGAAATGTGGCCATCATGACACACTCTAACCATGTTAGTGGGCAACTCTTAGCCACAGGTTCCCTTGCCTCCTGCTCCAGATTTTTCCTCCTGCTGTGCTAATGGGCAGTTTTGGATCAGCCAAAACCCCAGTAAGCTTACGGTCTTTGCGTCCCCATGAAGAGAGAAATTCACTAGCATACAAGTGATGGACATGAAGGTAGGATGACAGTTTAACAAACAGGAAGCCTACGGACACCCACATATGCGAGATATCCTCTTTGAGTCCTGCTGAATGTTGTCTCTATTGAGACCTGCTTACATCCAGCAAGTATCTGTGACCAAGTAACCAAAAGGCCAGGGAACAAAAAAGAAGACTTTTTAGGGGAATCCTCCACATTGGCCTCATTTCCCCCTGGTCTGAATAGGCTCCTTAGATGGACAACGGACGGTGAAGGGGGTGAGTGAAAATCCCACTTCTGCAATCCTTCTCTATCAGTTGTCATGGATTGTTAACAGTAGTTAACAGTGGTCTTTCTGGTGGGTGTGGTTCTGATCTTTCTTGGGATTGATGAAAGGGCAGCATGATAAATAGGAGAGAGATTATATGCTAGGCCTCCAGCCCTGCTGAGTGAGGGATTTTCTATTTCCAATATAATACACCTACCTTGATTTTAACATCATTTTGTAATTGCAGGGAACTCTAACCTCTTTCAAGTGGTTCATCTGCACTGTCATCACACCCCTTTGTCCTTCTTTAATATTTTGAAATTACTTAGTTCATCTCGCCAGTTACGCCCAACATATAGGAACATAATGGGATTCTATGTAGAGATGTGGCCGAAGAGAAGATAGGTCCTTGCTTAATGAGCAAACTTGTTTTCCTCTTTGTCTTAGATCATGAAGAATACAACCTGCCTGTCTTGCTCCAGATTTCTCTTTGTATTCAGAGTCTGTGGATATTGTTCAACTGTCTACACCCACAGCTATTCTCCATTCTTTTCATCAGGGATATGCACATCTCTCAGCTTCCATTGTGCTATATCCATGTAAATCCCACCAGCATTTGCTTCCCGTATGTGTTTCATATCAGGTTGCAAGAGCTTGGTTTTCCTTCCTGCATTGAGATTAATGTATACTTTATACATTTTCTTATTGCACTCATTGGTTTATACATTTTACCTACTGTACCGTCCTATCCATTTACCAATACTTGTTTCTCTTTTCCCCAACTTGTACTCCCTTTTGGCTAGTCACACCTTACAATGCACAAACTTTTTTTCTACAAATTATTTTTCTGAAATGCTCTAATCACCCCTGCAAATGTGAGAATTCTCAAGGTGTGATGTGTTTCATCTTGCAGAAAGCACTGGGAGGTGTAGAATACTGTATATACAATATTTGTGGCTGTCTGGATCAGGCCTCTCCTGGTGCCTCCTATCCCTGTTCCTGAGCCACCTATTTCCTGGCATTGGTATGTGGTGTAGCGAGCTGGAGAAGGGCTTGGCTGGGTCACTGTCCTGGGTCTAGATCAATTGGACCAACAGCCAGGAGAAGAGAGAAGTGAGAAGTGACCTGCTGTGTATGAAGGCCATGTGAATGGAATGGGGGTGGTGGTGATACATGGCCAGCACATAAAATAGAGGATCTGGGTGAGGGGCAGCACAGGCTACAAAAAAGGAGGGTGTCCTAGAGTTGGGGAGAAAGTAGGGCAACAATGGCAAGTACAAGCAGGGTTTACAAAAGGCTGAACAAACTGAGGCCTCATGGTGCATGGTCAGTGTGTCCATTGACTTGCTTTGGTATTGGCCCCCATAGGAGATGCCAGACTATATTCTCATCAACTCTGAGAATCACCTACCCTGACCAAGAAAAAGCAGTAGTATCACAAGTGGCAGGCCCAGCAGCCTTGCTATCAAATGGACCAAGGCTGGACACCCAAAGGCATTTTAGAGACAACTCTGTGTAGCTGATGTGAGAGGGGAGATCTGGCACGGACTAGATTCACTTAAGGAAAAGTGAATGGAAACACTCCCTGGCCAGCCATAAAGACTGGAGGAGTTCAGGGGTGGGGATCTTGGCCAGAGGGCCCTGCGAACCTGTAATCAGTTGTCTGAAATAAAAAAAATGAAAGCACTCCAGTTGTCCCATGCTTATGTGACTCCCCCAAAGTCCTTTTGAAATCCCCTTACCCATTCAAGTCCTGTATCATGCCTATCATGATACAGGGCCTGCGTGGGTATTGAATGCAAGAAAATTATTTCCTACCCTCCCTTTTGACCGGTATCTTCACTTGGTCTCTTTCAGGTAGCATGGAGTCTGCTACTGCTGCCAGCATGAAGACACAGATTTCTCCTTTGAGGTGGGGATAGGGGAGGTATAATTGTATAGTTCTTGGGGAAAGTAATGTTGGGAGGAAGGTTGATTTGCTCCAAGGGGAAGGCTTCATGCTTCAGGAAATGTTTCCCATTACTTCTCCTTCCCGATCTGTGTTCTAGAGTTATAATAAATAATGATGCACATATTATTTTACATGATGACACCATCATTTGATTCATTGGGATTCAACAGACTCATGGCAAGTAGGAAACTCAGCTGCTATTTTGTGGAATGATCAATGCATCACCCCAGTGCTTAGAGTATTCCTTTGTATAAGTGTACACTGGTGCCTCGAAAGACAAATGCCTCGCAGGACAAAAAACTCGCGAGACAAATGGTTTTGGCAATGGGGTTGATGACTTGCAAGACAAATGTTCCTATGGGCGTGCTTTGCAAGAAGAATGTTTTCCGTTTTTTGTTCCTGCCTCATGTTTGCTGATTTTTAAATGTTTTTCTATGGTGTTTTAAAAAGTTAAAGTTTTTTGATTGAATTTTTTAAAAATCATCTGCACAATATATATGGCTTTAAAGAGCACTTAATAAACCCTTTGTAAACCAAATTTGACTTTGTTCTGACTTTTTTTGCCCATAGGAACGCATTAATTAGATTTCAATGTGTTTCTGTGGGAAAACACGTTTCGCAAGACAATTTTTTTCGCAAGACAACATTAACCGCGGAACGAATTAAATTCGTTTTGCGAGGCACCACTGTATCTCAAGTGGGAAGGAAGGACAGTTCCTGGAAGGCCATAGACACTTTTCTATTTGTTATTGTCAAGAACGCCAAGGTTATAACAGCTATAAACAGTCGTGGCTACAGTTGAATGCATGCAATCTACAAACTTAAATCAGTTTAACTCTGACAGCTTTCCTACTTCCCTTATAATCTGTCAGTTGCTCTGGATACTTTACATATATATAAGACACTGTGTATGGAAATAATTACCTTGCTAAGGACACAAGCATCACTGCAGCATCTTTCTGTATAATGTATAAATCAACTGTGTTCAGCTTCCTTGTGTGTTTGCTTACCTTTCTGATTCACTCAACAGCCTTCAGTTTTACACTAACTAACCTGGACTCATCCAGCAAAACAATTGAGATATTTTCTCTCTAATTCGCCACTGGCGTGTACTTGGTGCTTTAAGTAGTATTAGAATGTTGCACTAGTGCTAATTTCCCCTTTGATCATTTCAATTAGCCGGAGAAGAGAGCTCTGGCAGCAATTAGTTTTCAAGTAAATGAGGCAGTTCATTAGCTGCCAGGGAGCCTTTTTTGAATTTATGCTTCCTTTTTATTGAAAGAACACAATTGGCCTGAAAGACCAGAAGCTGACAAACAGAAGAAGGCTCAACCAAAACTAGAGGGGTCACATAGGTAGGTAATACTTAGGTAGATTTTCATTTTGGTAGTAAACCCTAGACCAAAAGCGGAAGACTAGTAGCCTTGTAGCTGTTGTTGAATTTTTTTCCCCTGCCATTAAGTTTAACCACTGGACATGCTAGCTGGGACAGTTGGGCATTGGTGCTCAACTCCATCTGGAGGGTCAGAGCAGAGCTTGGAAACAAAATACTTTGGAAGGGATACAATTTCCAAGGTCCTCTAGACCAGTGGTCCCCAACCTTGGGCCTCCAGATGTTCTTGGACTTCAATTCCCAGAAATCCTAGCCAGCAGAGGTGGTGATGAAGGCTTCTGGGAGTTGTAGTCCAAGAACATCTGGAGGCCCAAGGTTGAGGACCACTGCTCTAGACAGTATGGCCACTGGGCCAAAAGTTCCCCACCCCTGAATCGTATATGAATTTATGGGACACATACCAAGCTATATACAAATATACAGGATTTCAATGAGACTGCAGCAGAATAATTATGTTGCAGCAGAATAATTGGTGGACCTCCACCTCTTGTTGTCATTTGAGTCTAATGTAGTTTTATTTTTAATTATTTTTTAAAAATTTAATTTCAGCACTATTCAGAGCTAAACTCCCAAAGGCAGCTTACATAATATTAAAAAAAACAGAATTCCATATAACTACAACTGGAGCCATTTCACACTTTCTGTAAAATATTGAAACATGGTGGGTAAGATTTACTAACTTCATATTTGCATTTATATTTGTTTTTTGTTTAAATTGGAGCTGTCAGATGAACAGCTGTATGGCAGATCATCAGATTTCTCTTTATTACCCCACAGGTAATGAGAATGTGTGAGGGCTCTTGAGACAGCTCTACAGTTGGAAGCACAGTTACCTTGAAAAATAAGAGACATCTGATTAATCTCAAGTGAGATTTTACAGTTCTGCCAGTTGCAAGCCAATTAGCTTTTGCTTGAATTGGTCATTTGGAAGTGGCTCTGTTTGCATGTTAGTTGTGCAAACAAGTTTTGAGAAACAACAAATGTACAATCCAAAAAAGTAAGTGACTATAAAAGTCATGTCTTTTGGAATAACTGACTTGTAAAATAACAATGATAGCAAATGTACCACTGTCTGTTATGGTTATGTTATTGTTGTGTTCAAGAATGTATGATAAAATACCATATATGTATTTTTAAAAGAATGATTTTTGGAGCAATAATATTTTATCACCTTCTCCTTGTGAATTTGCTACCTTATTTCTTTCAGCCTGCAGTCTTCTCCACGGGATTGAAGTTCAGCATTCCATGTGTGGAGTTCTGTTCAGAATGCTGGAAAGTGGATAGGCTGGAGCTTTTGCTGAACCCTTTATATATTGGACATCCTTCTTCCTTGGTAGTCTGCAGTATGATCACCTGAAACATATTGTATTTATTTATTTGGCTTTTAGATTTATTTATTTTATGTATTTACTTATTAAATTTATACCCCACCCATCTAGACCGAAGTCTACTCTGCATATTTGGGCAGAGGCATAGAGGACTACAGGAGGAAGAAGGAATTTACAAAAATCACCCCTTATCCTGTACTACTGTGTTTCCCTGAAAATAAGACGGGGTCTTATATTAATTTTTGCTCCAGAAATGCATTAGGGCTTATTTTCAGTGGATGTTTTATTTTTTGCATGTACAACAATCTACATTTATTGAAATATTGTCATGTCATCTTCTTCTTGCTGCTGCAAAATGGTAGAGCATGGGGTTTCACTTAACTGGGGCTTATTTTGGGGGTAGGGTTTATATTACGAGCATCCTGAAAAATCATACTAGGGCTTATTTTCAGGTTAGATCTTATTTTCGGGAACCAGTAATAGTAGTCCACTAGAGCAGAACTTCTTTCACTGACAGAAGTACACTTTCCATTCAGATTAGGAATGACTTGGAGCCAAATTTATATTTCTATGGGGCTGAAAATGAAGGGCTGTACAAACAGTAACAAAGGGATATACCCTGCTCACGGCCTCACAATCTAATAATGCACAAAAAGGAACAAGGAGAGACATACAAATGGGTGGGGGAAAAGTAGTGCTATGAATAGACAATTCAACATCTGTTGGAAATGGTAGTTCTAAAAGAAACACCCAGTGCCATTGAGTTCATAATGGCCTATTTATCTTTGCTGTTTCTACTTTATCTTTACCTGTGCTCTTTCGACCCTAGCTGTGCGTAATTGGTCTCTGGAAGTTCTCTGTTCTATTTATGGGCAGAGAAATTGAAGGGGCATGCCATTGAATTTCCCAAAGGGAAGGAAAAACTCTCCAACAGTTTCTTAGAAGTGAGGGTCACCATTAGCTGTGGTTGTAACATGGCTATATTATCATAATTTTTAAAAGCATATTTGCTTTTTTGTTCTCCCTCTGCAGTTGACAACAATGGTATTTATATTGGCAACATGGAAACTCTTCTGATTCCTCCATACTGGCTGTGAGGCAGGCAGCCATTTTTCTTTTTTTAAAAAAGTAAATTCTGAGGGGAAATTCAGCAGTGTGGGTTTCTAGTTTTGGTGGAATAAGAAAAAAAAACTTTGCTGAGTAAAATAATTTTAAAGCTGTTTGCTTCTCCATTTATTAGAGGTTTAGCACCTTCCTCGGGCCTCCTCAAAATTGTATTTTTAGAGGTCACTTTAGTAACATTTTGCCTTTGCTGCAGATGCTTCCCTATTAAGTCTTGTAGGGGATATGATGGAGAACAGCATTGTGCTTGGGTCAAGGAAAAAGGTGGTATTTGTGTCATAATCATTTATCCTATTTTCCAGAAGCTTTGCTTCTCCCTGAAAGACCCTTGTATTTTTCTGCATCACTCTTGGGATTATACTGTATTTTGGCTTTACTACAATGTTGCTAAGTTGCAGAAGGTGCTATATTTGTTTTTGCTTTCTTTTAAACAGTTGACCAGCAATCTTCTTGAATACCCATATTGGGTCAGGGAGTCTGATGCCTAAATATCGTCCTACAAGCCCTATAGAACTTTATAAACATCTAGTAAAAATTAAAAGCCTGTATTAATCACAGCTGGCTTTTATCCCACTGAGGGTTAATTCCAGGTTGAAATCAGACAACCATTTCCAACCATATCGACATTCATCTGCACACCAAGTTCTATGTCTTTTTGTTGTTGCAATGATACCAGGCTACATCCTTGTGCCTAATTCTAAAAAGCTTTATTTATCTACATTGCTTTCATGTTCCACATGCACAAAAAGAAATGTGAAATATGGAAAACATCCAAAAGTCTTACAGCTGTGGAAAAAATGTAGGCGCAAATGCTTTCAAAATATATGATAACTAGAGTTCAACTTGCAGGCAAATACTTCAGTCAGATTTCAATCCAAACTGCAGGAGCCTAAAAGGTATGATCCAATATGAAAAAGCCATTCTAAAAATGCAGGAACTTGGATTAGTTGTATTTTTTAATTACAGTTCCGAATCTCACAGCCAATCAGCCTGTCATGCATGTTTTTGGTCTTTAGCATGCATGCTTTTTTTAATTGCCAAGATTTTGAAAGATTAATTTTTCAAGTTCAGATCTGGAGAGTTGAAGGTTGCCAATTCCTGACTGCTGTCAAGGGCTGTTATGCTATTTATATATTTTGAGTATTTTTCTCTCAAAATGTCCCCCCATAGTTTTTCTCCAAGGGTCACATATTGAAACTTAGTGTTTGAGAAAACAATCACATCTATCAGTAGCAACCTATGCCCTCAGAAACAATTTTTGAAGAGCATCATATTTTGTTCATCCTTTGACACCATGGAGAAGGTTCATTATTTTTCATACATTATAAAGATAATTTATTATTCCATCAGGTGAAGAAAAAATGCAGTTTCATCACAGACCAGACAGCTAATAAATATAAACTTTACCAAATATTTTTGAACAAAATGGTAAGATTAAAAGCTTAGACATATTAGCCTGACATACAGAAACCTAATAAATCATTATTTTAGTCACTCATATTTTGGCTAAAGCTTTAAGTACTTCTATAACCAAACACATCAGCCAAAGGAAAACTATCCATGTACAGGGTTGCATCATTGTTCCTTTAAATATTTAAACATACAGTATTCCTTCATGACAAATCATTTATCTTGCCTACAAAGAGGAAAGAAAATATACTTTGATCAGTTTTAGTCCTTGAAGGTGAGAGAGGTGAAACAGAGTATTTCAGAATAGCTTTCTCGAAGTATTGCAAGGAAAATTGGACAACTATAGCAAATGTGTACCTTTTTTTCCAGCGAATAAAAACAAACAAAAAACTCTCTCTCTGGACGTTAGATTACTGGGTCTACAAATGGTGTTTTCCAGAGATTTTCAATCACCTCTCACCTGATAAATAAATTCAGCTGGTAAAACATTTCAGTAACTGTTGATGCAAACTGTTCCATTTTCACAGGGGTATATTCCACAATTTTTTTTAAACTTTCTGCTCCCCTGGCAGGAAATGGACACATCCTTCCCCATGCTTTCTCCCTTCAAAGCAGCTGATACTAGAGATGGGGGCATTCATATAGGAATATGAATATCCCTGAGCAGCTAGACTTAACGGGCCATCCACTTACGGGTCCAGGGATGGTGTAGACCTTGCTCTTCCTTCCAATCACTCCCGAAGCCCCGCCCTCTTCCTGCTCGGCAAGCGACTCAGCAGCCTTGTAGAGCAACTCGTCCTCCCTCCCACTGCCTGGAGTTGTTGTTTTGTTTTTTAAAGCAGGGGCATACTGCATCTCAGTTTGCAATTTGCATGAAGCAGATATGATTTAGTTCACCCAATTTTTATTTATTTTTTAAAAATTCCCAGTAGAATTTAGAGGTAGAGATCATCATCCGAAGCGTTATTCAAACCTGAATCAAACTGTTTTTACATATTGCTTTTGTTCATACGTGGTTGAGATGTTCATTCCCTTCCTCATATATGTCCGTTCTGAACACAGAAATTGGTTTGATGTCGAAAAATAACAAAAGAAGAGGGGGTGGCAAGGCAAGTGGATGGATGTCTTTTTTTCTTTTTTGCAAACTGACAGCCCGTGTATAACTTTTAAGCATTATGGCTATCCACATTTTTTTTTCGTTTTGTTTTCCTTTGCTTTGTTTTATGCATTACAAATGAAATGACTGTGGACTGTCAGGGCAAAAGAAAATAATGAATGAATCACAAATGAGATATGGCAGGCAGCTTTTGATTCATCAGAAGTCTTTTATCTTGATATATTAATGCAAGGATGCACAATGACTGTTCCCTCACCTTTCAAATATTTTCCTAATGAACTGCTGGAAGACAAAAGAAAGATGCCTAAACATTCCTCAAGGTCAACAAAAACAAAGGACAAGAGTGCCAGCACTTGTGATAACCAGATTTTCATCTCTACACATATCACATTTTTCGTGGTTCATAGCTCATGTCGGTCAATTCTTTGTTTGCTCATAATTCACAAATAATGAACACTACCCTATGTAGTGCATGAGATGACTAAAGTAAGGTAAGAGACACCTTCCAGTGTCTAAAGTGACATGTGATTTGAAGAATGATCACATCAGATATGTGGATAGCTATCACATAATCTGACTACACATCAGAAGGAACCTCTGAGTGGTTCAAACATATCAATGGACTGTCTCCCATAACATGGTGCACTCTCCCTGGGATATTTTTAAGGAGAAGCTTGAGAAATTATGCGTCGTAGGCTCTGGTAGAGAATTTTCTTCTCAGCACTAGGATGGATCAATGCCTCTTTGAGGCCTCTTCCAACTCTAAATATTCCAATTATTCAGATGGTCTGTATCAGAATTCTTGTCAGTTTGTTTAGGCTTCTAATGATACATATATTTATATAAGTATAACCTTCACCTTGCATTTGGTTACTTTGGAATAATCATATTGTGACTCATATAGTAACCATGAATAGCAAGGGCGGGGAACCTGGCCTTTCATTCATTATTCCAGATCATTGGTCATGCTGGCTGGGATTGATGGGAGTTAGATGTCAATATAATCTGTACAACTGCACAATTTTAGACATTATTTGTAAATATTCTTAAAATCCATATCAAGAAATCCCAAAGGAATGTTGCTACTCTAGTGGGGCATAAACTGGACCAGAAACAGGGAATGCTGAGTTCAGTACAGAGCCTTTTAAGTCAAGAAGGATAAAGATGATAACATGTCTAGCTGGAAAATCACATGAGAGAAGGCTGAAGGAATTTGGCATGGTTAAGCTAAACAAATGAAACCCTGAAACCCACAAACAGTTCTCAAATATTTAAAAGGATTCCAGAAGGAAGGGAGAGAAAATAATATTCACACTTCTGGTGAGGAATGACAAAAAGCAATAAATTCAAACTACAGGAGACCTGACTTAGGTTAAACTTCATGAAAAAATGGAATCTCATCCCTTGAATATTGTTATTTAAAGACTGGCGGTAGCCCATGAGGGAGAAACAGTAAGGATGGGATATCCAGCTTTAGGGCAAGAAAAGAATCACTTGAACAAAGATGAGAAAAGTTATTACTATTGTTATTAATTTTTTTGTGCCAGCTCCTTAAACCCAATAGCCAGCATATCAGCTACACTGACAGAGGGATTCTGGGGCAGCACAGAAAAAGTGGTGCTTCCTCTCTCCGCTTAAAACAGAAGGGTTTTACAGCACATGATCTGCAAACATGTGGTCTCAAATTCAAAGTAAAAAAATCACTGGACATGGCTAGGAAAGATCAGGTTGCATGTCAGGACAGGGGCTGAGAACATATAGTCCTCCAAATATTGCTAGACTACAGCTCCCATCTGTCTTTGGCAGCTGTGAGGGATGATGAGAGCTAGTTGGTGGGCCACCATTTGCCCATTTGTACCAGTCAGAGGATGCTGTATGGAAATAGACTGGCCAACAGCCTTTTATAAGGCAGTTGCTATATTCCTTTCCCTTTTATTTCTCCCACATGTTGAATGCTTATAAATATGAAAGCTAAATAATCTATTCTTTGTTTTTGTTTTTCATTTATATTTCACCATTCCTCCAATGAGCTCAAAGCAGCAGGTGTGGTTTTCACGGTTTCCCCTCAGGAATACTTTTGCTGTGGATCTCTTAAATTGGCAGAAGGGTTGGACGACATGTCCCTTACAGTCCCTTGCAACACTACTGTTCTACAATTCCGTTGCTGTGGCCTTCTTTTGGTGGCACCACACAATTCGTCAAAATAGTGGAAACAGACTTTTGTGTAGTCCCCGTGGAATACAGGACATTGGGTGCCACAAAAACCTGTGGTTTCAGAGTTGGTTTACTCCTGTGAAATGATTCTCATTAGAAAGATTTGCAAAGAGGGTGATCTTTATTGCTTAAAGCGCTAATGATGTGGCATAAAGGGGAAAAAATAACATATACTTTGCCCCACTGCATTGGGAATATTCATTTGCTTCCACTGTGGCATTCTTGAGATGGAACATAGTCTATCATATTTATCTGTCTGTTTGTCTAATGGTGCGGAACATGTTGCCTCAGTAAAAGGAACTAGAGCAGATAATCAATGAGTCTCCACAGACTCTCTGTGATTGTCATGAGACCCAGAATCAGCTCAACCTTTAGGTAGATTTTGGGTGCTGTGAAGGAGAAGCACATTGTCAGCTACTTATTTTGTTAATATTGTATTTTTACTGGCTTAAGTGGTAAATGTGGGATTCTCTGCTTCATCTGTCAATGTGTGGCCCTGGGCACAATGAAGCTTCATTTTGAACCAAGTGGCTGCATACTGTTTTCTATTCAGCCTCAGGCATCAAAATGTGTTTGGCTGTCCCTTGAGGCGGGTTGCATATCTAAATTCTGATCCTTCTAAGGTTTTAAGGGTCCAGATTTCTCATTTAATTAAATCACTTATCAACATTTAGCCCAGGTTTCTAACCTCTGCATAAATTGCCTTGATCATTGTTTACGTTCCCACTTAATTGTGCAAAGTAAACAATGATCATAGGATTAATTTCAAGTGTGTAGACCATATGCTTCTGCGATGACTTGTAATACTGCTCATTCAAACAGGGTTGAAAGACAAAGTGCAAGCGAAATGAATTTAAAAGGGGGGGGGGTAAATATGTATTTACAGCTTTCAACTGAAAAAATACGTTTGTGCCTCATTAATTTAATGGTTGCACAGCTGTAGATGTCTCGGAAACTCAACTATGTAAGGGATCACAGTATAAATACGGCAGCAAACATAAGAAAAGTTTTCAGCAAGCTGATTCTTACAGTATTAGACTTTCAAGTTTTTGGATGAATACTATGGAAATCAGAACTTTTATGCAATTATTTGCAAACAGGCTGCCACCTCAAGCAGGGGACACTAGGATGGGGGAGATGAGCATATTTATTGCACGTTTACTGAGAGGCTATTCCTATCTGTGCCAGTTATCTGAGCCCTTCCCACCCTCCTTAATTGGCGTAGTTTCTCATTACTAGTCTAGGCTGGCTGGCCCAGTTGTCTTCTTTGTGTGTGTCCCATGAAGCTTTGTCTGAAGCCAAGAGTTTTTCAACATTTCCATAGCTTAAAACTTAGTGCAGTTGTGCTGCATCTCACAAGCAATTCTGCAACATGCAGTGCATATCCTGTAATCTCCATGGTGTAATCCCTTTGTGGAACATTAGGGATCACACAGCCTTCTAGAAATGGAGGATCTGCTTGTGCAAAAGTGTTTCAAATGACACCTTTCCCAGGGGTAGGATAGTACAACTACTTCTGTAACAGAAATTGTGTGAACAGTTTTCTTCTGACTTTTCTTACATTTCATCACATAGCATTTCAAATATATGGTTATGTTAACTCTGTGTCTGCTCTGTCCTCTGGACTCCATAAGCATGTGTGCCCTTCCTACTGATTTCCTTCACAAGATTAAGTTTGGCAGTCCCGCACTACAAGTTGGGCCTAAAATATTATTCTCTGTAAGATTTTAGTATCTCTTTTTTTCCCTCTTGTTAGTTTCAGCTTCTTACACAGGTCAGATTCAAAGGGGATGGCACAGATCCTCTTCGTGCTAAAGGATGTTAAGAGCTGCAATTAACAAGACCAACAAGGAGGTACAAAAGTCCTGTGGGGGATACTTAAGGTAGAGGCAGCACAGGACTATCCAACTTAATACAGTGGTGTCTCGCATAACGAGTGCACCGTTTAACGACGAATCCGCATAGCGATCTATTTTTTAAAATCGCTAATGCGATCACATTGCGATGTTCTGAATAGGCAAAACATCGCATTGCGATGATCGGTAAGCGTTTCGCTTACCGATCTTCGCATTGCGATGTTTTTTTAAACAGCTGATCGGCGGTTCCAAAATGGCCGCCGGGTGCCCAAAATGGCCACTGCAAGTGTTTTTGTGCCCTACCCTCGCTTACCGAGGGCGCGAAAATGGTGGCACTATGGAGGAACTTCGCTCAACGGTGAGTTTGGGAGCCATAGGAACACATTAAATGAAGTTTAATGCATTCCTGTGGCTTTTTCCGTTCCGTTTAGAAATGTTTCTGCATAGCGACGATTAATCCAGAATGGATTAACGTCGCTATGCGGGGCACCATTGTATTGCAGAGGAAATTGTCCAGAAGCAAAACAAACAAATGATGATCAGCATTTCTCCCTGCTGCTGTTCTGAGAAGTCTCCTAGTCTTCCCCACGGGGGTCCTGGAGGGATTTGTTGGTGCAAATTAAAAAAAAATACTGAGATTTTAAAAATTGCTGAGTACTTGTTACATTCCTACATGTCATTGTCATGATAGCTTTCATGTTGGATACCTACACAGAGGACCCAAAACACAACTTGAGAGAAAGGGTACTTTCTTTCTGTCTAGGATCACATTCCCTTGTATGTACATGGAGGGAGGGTTCACAGGCAGGGTTGACACCAATCATGGCCAGAACTAAAAGTCCTTAGGACTTCCCCTTTTCTCCCTCCCTCCCTCCTTGTTCAGTGAGTTGCTAGGAAGAGGTTAGGCTATATTTGCTTTAGCTCCAAAGTGATCTATAGTAGGGAGTGTAGCGGAACCCCCACGTCATGACTGTCCATCATTGGGAGCTCAAGGGGAGGAGCCAATGAGAAGACAGAAGGGGCGGAACCAAGAGGACTGTTGAAGAGTTAGTTAGACAGTTAGGCAGAAGGTTAGGGAAGAGAGTTGGAGAAAAGAGGTTTCAGATAGGGAATTGAAGAGAGAGTTAGGAGATTGTATTGAGAAAGTTAAGAGAGAAGGTTAGAGAGAACAGGAAAGAGTTTAAAAGTACAGAGAATATATATAGTCAAAGAAATATTATAGCAGTGAATAAAAACAAACCCAATGTGAAAGCAAATGATATTTAATGAATAAGGCTAAACATCTGTGATTTACTCCTGTGATTTGCACGACATTTATAAAATCTTTAAGTTCGTTGAATTGGCAGCATGTGTCTAAGATCTGTTTGGTATTAAGGGAATAATACCTGGTGGCAGCGTGAAGTGAGGACACACATCCAGAGGGTGAATTTGTGTTTAAGGCAAAATAAACAAAGGACACAGGGTGTACATCACAGGGAGTTTTTGAAAGTAGGCCGAAGCATACACAAAAGTAAGGCAAGAGATGTATGCCACCCAACAGGCACATGGTGTCCTGTTGTAGAGAGAGACTGTGTGCCCTACAGTGTTGTCAATCTTTTTAGGACTCATATGAGTCTTAAAACATGCATCATTGGACAGCCTGATTCCAAGTCTCTACAGCTAATGGAATACATGGAAACACTTTAATACAGTTAAGATGCTGGTGGTGAAGAGAAAATGGAAGAGAAAATGGAATGAATATTGAGAAGCAAATTCAGGTTCTGTCCTTGCTGAGTACACAAAACAGTGGTAACAAGAAAGGTTTTCCTTTTCTGGTCTTGAGATGGCTTTTTACATTTTTAGAGCTGGTTTTTGTGCATTTTGGTAAAATGTGCAAAAGTGGAAAAATTAACAACTAGTACCATTTTGAAAGGACTAGTAAAAGTCCTTTCAAAGGAAGGGCAGTTTTTACCTCAGTAGTCAACCAGACTATCCTTTTGTGTTAGCTGGCTATATGGTTGTGTTTCATTCACCTTGCAAACTGAAAAGGACACTCATTTTGTGGAAAGATAGGAATATATTTTGCTCAAATTGCAGATACTACAGTCTTGTGCTGGAAGTGAGAACTTTAGTGAGTGCAGAAGCTTCTTACAGATGTCTTGTTGTGCCATAATGGCCAGTCTTTAGAAACTCATTAATGGTGATATTTCTTTGCATCTCTAATATGGTAATAGATATTTTGAATGTTTCATGAGGCAATGATGCTCAGGCTATTTATTTTGATATTAATGAAATAACTTGGAAGTAGTGAGTTGGTGGACTGTGGCATGGACCAATCACTCTGATATGCTGAGTAAAATATCTGCAAAATGTAAGGCTTATTTTGAAACTATGCAACAAAGAATATTTGGCCTCCAAATGGCCATTCAGCACATAAACATTCCATGATTGTATTAACATTTCCAGTATTGCGTTTTTTCTCTCAAAAGGTTCCTTTTGAAAACTCCACATAGCTACTCACGTTCCTGCTCTCAAATGAGATTAACTATCTGAAAGTGCCAATCCATATGGCTGCTTTCAGTAAATTAGCATCAGTTGTGTTCTATTAAGAACTAAACCAGAAAAATCCATAGTTGTGATATTGCTAACCATCAGTTTACATTTCACACAAGATAAACCAACAGATATCTGTTGCTTTGCTTCCTCAGAAAGCTACCACTTATTTGTTTGTTTATTGGAGCTGTTTGTACCTTGTCTCTCTATAAAAATGGGACTCAACATGTCTTACATTACAGTAATGTTAAATAAAAGAATATACTGTAACTAAAACACAACAAAATTACAAAAAATTGTCGACCAGTCTATTCTTGGTGCAAAGGATAGAGTGATGGACAAGGACTTAGGAATTCTTGGTTCGAATCCCCACTCAGCCATGGAAATTCACTGGGGAAGTAGAACTAGTAAAGTCACTCCTTAAATATCTCACTTACCTTGAAAGCCCTTAACAATAGCAAACTGTTGCTAATGAACAAGTCCTTGATGAAACTCCTCCCTGTATACTGGTTGTGCGACTCAATACACAATTAGAAATTCAACTACAGACTCATTAATCAGTAACTATACTACTCTGAGTTACACAATTGCACGTTCCCTGGCCTACGTGTACCTGATATTTAAAGAAACAGACATTTGCCATCTTTTTGCCCCTGCACTATCTACAATATATTAGTGCACAGCATGATCAATACTAGTATACGTTGAAAGCCAGCAATTTTTTTTATAATTTATTTTTAGTGGTCTAATAGAGGTATCAGCTACTCTTGCTTTTTGACAGGTATGTCCAATTCATGGAACCCCCTGAAGTATACCCATGGACACTCCCTAGGGGTTTCAGAGATCATGCATTAGGGACCCATGGGGTAAAGTATCAAAGTGATGTGAGAAGCCTTCAATGGATAGAAACAGGTTGGGCAAAAATAGTATCAAACAGTAGGTTTCAAGGGAGGCAGTTGTGGCATGAACACTCCCTCCTTCACTAAATTTGAGGTTGCCACTTGTAACAGAGACTGCTTCATCACGATTATCTGTTTTACCAATGGATAGTCAGTGTCCCCTTTCCACTGCTGCCTAAACACTGCTACTACCAAAGGCTGAATTTACACATCCTTTGTAACTAAAGTGTAAGAACTGTATGAAAGAAACACATGCAGCCTATATTGTTTTGGTGACACAGTATTGATTATGTATCCCAGTGCTGACCTGCAATGTGAGTGGCAGTCGTAATAGCATTCTTCATTTGCATTAGCCATAGGCTTTTCAAGCAGTATGCATCATATTTTATCTTATGATTGCTGTTTTCAAAGATAGAAAACAGAATTTGTAAACCAAAAAGAAGTTTATTTAAAAAGTAGCAATAAGAAGGTTCAATATTTCACACTATCATGTTCTTCCCATGCAGATTTAATCTCATTTACTTTACTCTTCTCTGTTTTTCTATATAGTTTTCTTTTTGTATTTTTGTTTGTTTGTTTGAACTAGTGTTGAAAGCAAGCAAACACTCATATGCATAGGCATGCTTCCTTTAATAATGGCTCCAACAAAAACATACTTTCATAGCTTATTCACAGAAACAGACACACCTCAACACAGATTTCAACTAATTACCTCATAACTCTCTCATATATTCAGACTTCACTCTAATAATCTAATAGATCTGTCTCTACCTCAGACATAGCCAAATTAAACTAAACTGCTCTCTCTCACATATATGTATGTGTGCATGTTTGTGTGTATGTGTGTAAATTGTAGAATCACCACAGCATTATGATTATTACTATGCTAAACTGATCTTCCATGAATTAAGGGGAATAATTCATGGGATGGTAGAATTGAATTTTGAATACCTGCTGGAAGAATCAGATGACAAAATCATGAGAGCATTGAAACATTCCCAACATGGTTTGCTCACAATTTATCAAAACCCAGAGAGGGAAATTTACTGAGATTTCTCTTCCATTCAAAAGGTAACAAGCAACTGGCTTGTCTGACTACCATGTAGCTTTACATTTTATAAAGTGTACTTTTCATAATGAATTTTTAGTTTTTTTGCAGTATTTTCTTTTACTGCTGCTTGAAATTTGATAAGTGTAATTGTGCATGAAGTTTTAAATGAATAATTGAATTGCATGTATTGGTTGAAAATTAATAACGAAAGGAAAAAGAGTTTGCCAGGTAAATTGTGGTAAGAGGAAGCCACCAAAATGTAACATCTTATGTTAACTTAAGAAAACAAGACAAAGTAGCATAGTATCCTCCCCAGCTTCCCTCACTTGGGAACACCCAAGGAACAGTGTTAAATGTTAACTCCTCCCTCATGGGTTTTCTGGCTCAGGAAAAGTGGGCAGCCAGAAAAGCTGCAGAGTGAGGCAGAGGTATGAAGAGGAAAAGAAGGAAGATGAATAATAATAATAATAAAAAGAAATGTACCACTTTGGGCCATCTTGCAATGCTATGGTGTGGTTAAAAAAGTATAATGGACTCAAATGTTAAAAAATTCAGACAATGAAAGACAAAAATAGAAACCTCTTTTATGGGGGAAAAGTTTGGAAAATAAGACACAAATTTTGGCATTGTTGTTTCCTAGATGGGTACAACACTGTCTTCCCTTATATCTGGCACAGGGTTTCCAAAGAAAAGCTGTATTACAAACATCTGCAGTAGAGCTGAAATACATTTCCAATGGACCCAAAAGAGATGCTGAACCTTGAAGAATGACATTATGAACTAAAATTCCTCAGAATATATTTTTCTAAAATTCTAAGATCTTTCTTTTTCATACTCCTATCTAAGGAGGTCATTTTGCCCCATTTTCTGCAGTTATTTGAATTTCTGCCACCACCATCGTAAGACGGTCAAGCCTTGGTCAAGCTGCACAGTTCCAGAGTGCCACCAGAAGGAGGGACTGGTAGACTACTTCTGAGCAGATTATTTACCTTCGAAAGCCTGCAAGAAGTGCAATAATTTGGAATCAATCTGATGGCATATAATTGTGATTTTTATAATCTGGACACTAGTTGTTGTGAAACAAGTCTTTGGATACAGATTCAAATGCATATTCCCTCGAAAATAATATGGTCAAAATGTTGTGCCTACACTGGGATATGCATTATAATAGCCGTAATAGCTTTACCCTTGTGATTCAGGAAGGGGGTTACATCCAGAAGCCAGCTTGCAGATCTCCCCAACAGAACTGAGAGAAGAGAGACACAAGCATGTCATCTCAACAGGATGATTCCAATAAAATAAAGCTAGGTGGCAACTTCTATGTCAATGTTATGTTTTTAGTGTAATGAAGAAATTTAATGCACGAATGTGCCCCAGGAACAGACATCTCAAGGCAATTTTAGATTCCTGTTTTTGTGAATATTTGATGCATGACTCTGCCCAAGAAATAGAAGTGGTTGGAGGTGAATACACAAACTTTAAATTAAAAAGTATTTAATCCAACCAAGACTGTCGAAGTGCAAATAGGCTCCTACAGACTGAGGGAATGGATGCTCAATAGCGGAAAAGCAAATGTCTATTTACAGCAAAAGACAATAATACATTATCATTTCAAGCCAAAACAGCTTGGAAGCATTTTGTTCTACGTATATCTAACTGGACTCCAACATCATTTTCAGATGGTATTCTGGAGGTCTTCCTCTGAAATGAAGGGAGCTGGGTAGCTGCTCAGGAGACAGCGTTAGTAGCAGAACCCAAGCTATACAAGACTTTTGTCAAAGAGGCTGCTCCAGTTATGTACTGTGGTACTAGGCAAAGATTTCTTTAAAATATTTCCCTGACTTTTAAATCTACCATGGATTTTATTTTATTTTAAGAAAGCTTATTCTTTAAAGATTTCAGCAGTGCTTTTGGGTTTATGCTGTAGCCTTTTTCAGGTTTTATATTATGTTTTATATAACTTGCATTTTTAAATGCCATGTATTAATGATTTTAGCTCTGGTTTTTAGCTGTGTTGTGAACTGCCCAGAGAACCTTAACTACTGAGTAGCATAAAAATGTAATAAATAGATACAGAATGGGGTGACCAATAAACCAAAGTGCAATCCAGAAGGAAGAAAAACAGTACTGTTTGGTGATCAGAGTTTGAAAGCTACTTTTATAAAGCAGATACTTACAGTTATATGGTTTTCCCAAAGGCTCCATGCTTGCTTTTCAAAAAGGGATCAGGGAAGAAGAGGCAGGCAACAACAAAGGGACCATAAAACAAATAGGAAGAAGCAGTGGACTCAGTGACCAAGGTGGGAAAAACTTTACCAGTGGTGTCAAGTAGTAAAACATTTAGTGTCAAGCAGTAAAACAATAGGGCATAGCCTCTCCCACTGAACCTCAGTATTCAGGCATTCAAGACTGCAATTTTCCCAACAAGGCTAGCACAGCTACCTCCTTAAACAGAGCAGGCTTTCACTAGATGTAGGATATTTGTATTCAAATCCCTTGGGATATGAATACAAATACCAGCACCACAGGTGCATGGAAAGCCCAGTCTCTCCCCTCCCAATAATTAGACCTAATTACTGGTCACTGTATGGCATGAGCGGCTGCCATTGTTCCCATGGCCAGTGCATCCCCACCTCCCTGCACAGCTGACGGCTCAACAGCTAAGTGGGGAGACTCATTGTCCTGATTCCTCACCAGAGTGATTGGCTGTATGGGGAGGCAGGGTACTTCCATGACTGGTGCAATGGGAATGACACCATCCGTGCATCTGTCAGTTCAGGGGGGAGGGACTGGACTTCCCAGGCACCTGTGGTGTTGATATTCATATTCATATCCCCAGATATAGGAATATGAATATCCCATCTCTAGAACTTTGCACTTTCTTTAAAGGGCCAGTGTGGCATTCGCTCTCGTGCCTCCTTGATTGACCGTCAAGACTCAGAGCATAAGAAGGCAAACAATCCCCTCTTTTACACTGCTGCCACCAGGTGATCACTAAATCACCGTTACTTCTGGAAGATAAAGATTCAGGTCAACACTCAAAGTCTTTTAAATAGGACTTTTGTTTATTGATTACAGAAATTGATATTGATTCATGAATATCTTCTTTAAGTAAATTTATTATTAACAACAACCTTCTATTTGATAATACACTCCTAACTTTAATCACACCTCAGAATTCCCCAAATTCCACACTCTAACTACTTCTCTCTCACACACTCCACTCCAACTCTCTGACTCTTACTGACTGACTTTCTCTCAGGCTCTGCCTCTTATCACATCTCTCTCGGCTCCGCCTCTCAGCAACATGAACATGCATGAACATTTAACATACTAAAACACGAACCATTGACAAAATAAAGGGGAATGCTACAGACAGATCTAAAGCATGTGAGTGAGTGACAGGGTGGGTATGTGTTACTGGATTCTGGCCAGCCAATGGGAGTTCACACAGTTGTGGACCAAACTCTTTTAACCAGTTTTAGTTGGTATAGCAATTGCAGCTTTTCGCAGAAAAAAAGGTGATCCGGGCTCAGTTATTCATGTTGTGATAACATCTAAATTGGACTTCATGGATGATTAATAGAGGCTCTTAATGCAGACAGAGCTAAGCAGAATATACCTCTTAGGCTAGTGACTGTTTCCATATATGACTAAACATCTCTAGCTGTTTCTGGACACAGCTCAAACTGCTAGTTTTGAATTGTAGAGCATAAATAATCTGGGACCAGGGTACCTACAACTTCTCAAAAAGTTATGAGAGAGGCCGAGCCGGGGGTTGGGGGGAGCCAGCCTGATAACAGGCTCTTCACCCGGACTCCCCCTCCCCTCGACCTCAATGTCAAAAGCCTGCGCTCAGCAGATCTGAGTGGGCAGGCAAAGTGCTACCGCGGTTTAAAAAGTTACATATTTTAACAGCTTTGAAGTGTTTTTATCCTTATGGAAAACAGAAGCAATGTACAGAACTAGAGCTTGTAGAATTAGACAAGCTGATATTGCCTGGTATCATTTCAACAACGGAACAATTTATTTTACCTTGCTATTCAGATTAATTTTGATATAATTGGAAGAAGTTATTTGGTTCACACTGGAATTAATACTTTTGGGGATAAATGCCTGCTGTGACTAACACAGCCTTCTGATTTTTCCTAGAGGTCTATACATGTCTACAGGGTTCTTAGGAAGGTATAGTCAAGTGTCAAGGCTTTCTGACCTGACAATAAGCTGTAAATGGGCTAAACTGGTAAATGGAGTAGGGTGAGAAAAACTTTGATAAAATGTTTTAGTTTCATGTTAATAGAAATTGGCTAAATATTTTTCTGTATGTTTTCTTTAAAAAAGTTATTTCTGTTTTGATGGCTGAACAGGTTGTTCCCTGCTTCCAATAATTATCAGCGGTACTAAATAAATACTATCCTAATTATTTGGTCAGTTAGACTTTAATTAGGTTAATCACAAGCTGTAATGCTGAAGCTTAATAAAGATGCTTTCAGTTAATTACAACATTGACAGCTCCTGCAAGAAATACATCAGGAATGCAATATATGCATTAACATCCTTGGAGATAAGCAGGAAATCTGTGGTTGGTTGCCCCATTTATTGATTGATTGATTGATTGATTGATTGATTGATTGATTGATTGATTGATTGATTGATTGATTGATTGATTGATTGATTGATTGATTGATTGATTGATTTAGCCACTGTCTTCTCTGGGGAAATGTAATACCAAAAGCCCCAAAGTTACAATGCAAAGATTCAGTTCAATTCTATCTTCATGTAACATATCTTGGGGTTCAGATATGTCTCTTCCTGCACTATTTCCCTTTGCCTTAGATGTTTAGGTTTTTGCTATTTTTCTGTTGCTATGGTTACCACAGTACAGGGTTGTTGAGAAGATTTATGCATCTGGGAAAAAGAAAGTATTCCAAGAAGAAAAGAAAAGAAAATCTTTGGTTTAAAGCAAAAAAGTTATGTTTGAAGTATATCCTCAAAATTAAGAAATTTCAGATGACAAATCAACCCCTCATCCTCACATGAAACAGGGGCACATTGACAAATTGTTTTCAAACCTTAATTTCCACTCTGAGTAAACATGATAGGTGAACTCCACATGTTGATCATCTAATAGATAAAATCTGCTTACCTACTAAGCTCATTAAACATAGTGGCTGACATCTTGCAGCTCTGTGTGTACAATACTGATGATGTCATCATCACCAGCAAATAACCACTGATTAAAAACCAGTTGTCACTGATTAAAGGCAATGTTGGGATACACAGAACTCATATAGTGCAATTAAGTCATGTGCACCCCTAAAATCGCCAAAGGAAGCCCTTAAATCAGCAGCAATTTGCTACTGCTGATGATATCAACATGGTTGTGCATGCAGGGTTGTACAACAGGATTTCAGCCAATGAGACTTCATTTCTCCAAATACAGAGGAGTTAAACTGGAATGGTGAAAATGAAGTAATTGTGGATAGGAACATTCTGCAAATCCTCTTTATTTATTTAAAGTATTTTTATCTTGCCTTTCTCCTTAAAAAGCCCCAAGGTTGCATCATTAGAAGGCAATATTAAAGCTAACAACAGTCAGTATACAAATGCAAACAAGAGGATCAAATGAATACCCCACCCACCCACACAAACATAAGCAACACCAAAATACATTCAAAGCAGTAAGGTACAACAATCCCAAAACTCCACTCAGGCAGCCAGTCATTCTCCCAGGGAAAACCTGGCTGAAGGGAAAAGTCTGCCTGTTTACGGAAGGACAGCAAAGATGGGGCCAGCCTAATGGGATTATGATGTAGTGTTTATCTGGACTGAAAATTAAGTCACAAAAGGGTACATTCATATGGTCATATCTCATGTAAGGAGGGGAGGGTTGATTCATAGTCTGCATTTTTTTATTTTGGGGGATAAAGCTACAGCAGTAACTTTTTGCTTTAAAACAAAGCAACATGTATGGGAGGGGAAATTGTCTAGGTTTTGCAAATATAGGGACACATAGACACCAATGGTGAATTTTTGAAATGAAAGGATTTTCTCTTTGGACAGTTTCCCTATTTTATAAAACACAGGAACACAGACAAAATTGGTAAGCAGAGAAAAAAAAAATTATTTAGGAACTTTAGGTAACAGATTATTTGAAAGTAACCATACAAATAAATAGCACAAGCAATCAACAGCAAGGCAAAATCTTGATCTCTTGCAGTTCTTTTAAATGATTCTAAATGGATGCCCAAGGAAACCAGGCTAGTTGACTTCTAAGCTTATTATTTAAAGACACAGGTCCTGCAAACTGCAGATACTCTCAAATCTGCCTCTTTCATGAGCAGTTGGTATGCAGGCCAGAGTTCAAGCAGAAGCTCTTCCTACAAAAGGAGGAATGCTGGAAACTAAGATGGGGATATTCCTATTTCCAAACAAATAGGAATATCCCCATTTCAGCAACACCTAATCCAGCTGCGGCCCCTGGAACCAGTCCATCAACTCATGCCTCCCGACACCATGAAGATCCCACTCTTTCAGGCAATTGCCACAGTAGCTCCACTGTCTCACTGCTCTGCTAGTCACTCCGCAGCCATGCTGGGAAACGTGTCTTCCTGCCCCCTGCCTGGAGTCGCCAGCCGAGCAGGGAGATGGTGGAGCTATTGCTGCAATTAGCGGAAAGAGTGGGACCTTCATGGTGCTGGGATGTGTGAGTGGATGGGCGGGTTCTGGGGGCTGGACCCACATTAGGTGCAGCTGGGATGGGGACAATGTGACTAACCCCATCTCTACTAGAAACCACAGTTTTTGCACCGCAATTGCTGCTCTATATTGTCTATTTGGGTTAAAAGGCACAAGCAGAGATGTTAGAATGTACTGAGACTGAAAAGCAGAAGTGCAGCACCAGTGGATAAAGGCCATGATAAAAAAAATAACCAAAGAAAAAAAGAAGTACCATCTCTATTAGAGATGGGGGCAATTGTATTCGTATACGAATATCCCCTTGCAACTGGACTTAATGACTTAATTTTTGAAATGAAAGGATTTTTCTCTTTGGACAGTTTCCCTACTTAATGAGGGTCTGGCCCCTGGGGCTGTACCGTCCACTCATGAGTCCTGCTATGGCACCAGTCCCACTCATCCTTCCAATCGCGCCTGGTGTGCCACTCTCTTCCCACTCGGCTGGCCACTCCAGGCAGGGGGAGGGAGGACAAGTCTCTCTTCATGGCTGCCGTGGTGCTCACTGTTGGCTAGACCAAGCATATAATTAGAATGTTCCTCATTACAGAAATCTACCATTATTTATATGATCTATGCCTTATCTCTGATGGACCAAGTTATGCTACATATGTACATCATGATTAATACTATGTTGCCATATTATTTATATATCATGGCAAAAGTTTCACTGAAAGCTAAGGATATATAGCAAACTGAAATTCAGTGAATGAAAAGAGAGGAACAAATTGTGAATTCTAAGTTGCTGGATTTCCAAAGAGGAATCCTTTGAATTAATGTTCTGCTGGAGGAGTACAGAAGCACTGAAATTAGCCACACTTGACCAGATCAGTGCTGGGGTATATCTTGTTTCTGTCCTGTTGTTTGTTCATTGACTCAGTGTGATTCACATTGCAGTGCTAATAACTGCTATTCTGGCCAAAAAAAATGCATTATTGTTCCACAGGAAGGGCTCCACTCTCTCAGGGAAGCTGCAGTATTAGAAGGGGTTGAAAAGTTTTCCTAACAGCTGGCTGGAGATGAAAACATTGAAGAAAGGGTGTGAAAATGTGCTTTGGTGAAGGGGAAGGAGAGGCCTGAAGTGTTGTGCAGCTTGTATGAGGCTGCTTCCTAATTAGGCATGCATTCATTGGTATAACAATTTATTTCACGCACTTCAATGTGGACTATTAATGACCTGTTGAACAGAGATTGAGAATTCACACAACTGAGGGCTTATCGATATTTACATTTGCTACCAAATAAGCTCCATTCTAAATGGATTTGATTTAAATCACATGACAATTTGAAACTCTATTTGCTTTCCCACCTGGGAGACTGCAGGCAACAGCAGTCCCAGTGTGGGGTTGTGCATTTGGGTCTCTTCCCCACCCCTCAAAAAAAGCATAGAGACAGATCAGTAATCAATAATAAACAAGGTACATTCTAGAGTATACACTGGTTGGGATGTGCTTCTCCCCACACATTCCCCCCCCCAGTCCTCCCCTTTATGCCCCTTCAGTGTCTCTCTCTCTCTCAATTTCTCTCAGTCTTTCTCTCACACACATACACTCCTCCTGCCAGAGGAGCTGGGGAAAGTTCTTGGATTCTCTTTCCCTCCTCCTTTGCTCCAAGGGACAGGGGATACTTGGCAGCTGGAGCTTGCAAAAGGAGTGAGGTTTCATCCCCAACTCCTGTTCCCCTCTGCCTCCATGCCTACCAATCTGCCGTCCCTCCCTGTGTATGGGCTAAATAAATAAATGAATATAACTGTGGACCCAGCACACATGAAAAGCTGGCACAAACGTTTCCTGGGATCCCTGCTGCCTGCTGATCAAGTCCTCTCCTTCTCTCCAATTCCCAGAGACCAGCAAAACCATTCTTAAAGGGACAGATGGAGCCACGCTTTTTACAAGCAACTTCCCAGCACACCTTCCCTCCTTCCTTCCTGCTGACCTCCTCTGCTGGTTACTCCAAGGTGGAATTTGCAGTGACAGGAGTTGCTCAGGTTGACGTTCCACCTCTAAGACATGCTTTCCTGGCAAAGTAATCCAGGCTGGTGTTTGTGTAATGGAGACATTCTTTTTAACATTGATTCATTTGAAGGTTGACACATTTTAAATAATGTTTCTTTTGCCTGTGTAAATCAGGGCCTGAGTTGAGGAAACGAGGTAGTTAGGATAGGGGTGATTTACATTTAGACATGAGTGGCAGGGAATAGTTTCATGGGAAACAAATAATTGAGAAGAGACAAGAACATGGAATGGAGGTGGGATTTTAAGGATTTGGCACCCTGGTTTCATCGTAAGGTAATTGAAAGGGAGTCAGGAGGAAAATGGACTGGTGGCACAGTTGAAGGGATTGTGGAAGATTATCAAGAGAACAAACTAGGTGGGATGTAGCTAATTTTTTTAATGCAATGATGTCATGCTGTTTCATAGCAGCATGACAATGGGAAGAAAAATGGGCAGGCGTATTTCCAAGTGAAACTGTGGGATAGGCATGCCAATTGTCTTTAAAGCCACAGTGGGAAAAGAAGCAACACTTCCAGTGATAGAGACATCCACATCCAACAGGTATAATTGCTTCACATCACTATGGTCATAGAAATGGAGCCTTAATAATTAGAATAACCAGAGTATAATCACAGCTTGCTAGTGGTAGCTGCAGAATGAGAAGCTGTGAATAAAAGGTTGAGGTCAAGGAAAAGAGTGACATGCCATTTGGGATACTCCTCCCATCTGAATAGTATATCAACCTTTGTGTCAATTAAATGCATCCCCTGATCATCTGTGGAGAGTTAGGGGAAGTGAAGTTATTGTTTTAAGTCTGCTAGATTGTTGCTGAGGCAATAAATTACTTCACTTAGATTTTTAGGAAATATTTTTCTTTGCCTATCTGTCTATTGCTGATTGAGAAACTGCCCGAAGCCTTGGTTTCAGTTGACAATATACAGATAGGCAAAGAAAAAAAAAACCATATTTTTTAATTGAATCAAAGTTAGTCATCATATCAACAATGATCTAGCAGATGCAATAAAAAATAATTTCATTTCCTTTGACTCTCTGTGGATGATCAGGGGAAGTGTTTCCGATACTGAAAACTGACACTCAAAGGAGCTGCAAGGTTCTTGTTTAGTCCATTCCAAGTGATCACACTTACTGCAAATGGACTAAACTCGACCCCTCCAGCCTGCACCAAAATAGTAGAACCCTCTGGCATTCAGAAAGGGGGCAAATTGGTCCACTCCAGCAATGAGCACTGGACATTTGGGTTTGGGCAAATTGGCCCACTGCAGTAATGTTCATGTGGACACTGAACAAAAGGGTAGACCAACCTGACCCATCAGCACACCAAACAGTGGGACAAATGCCTGTGTGGACAGGCTATCACCCTCTGTTTTCATTCCATTTACACAATGTATTTGCATACACAACAAAATGATGCATATGTACCAAATTAATATTGACTGTGTTGATGGAACCTAATAAAGCCATGCAGCTCTGGAGACTGGCCTTCAGAAGAATGCTTGCAGGAGGGAACTTTTGTACTCTTTTTCTGCTGTACATCTCTCAATCCACCCCCTCTGCTGTCATACTCTATCAGCCAGAGGTGTAAAACAAGGATAAGATACACTGACAGGTGACCATCTCTGGCCAATCAATCTTTCTCGGCAAAGATCTCTGAAGACTTTTTAAAAATGGGGTTAGAAGAGGATATTTTAAGTATGCTGAATTATTTTCTCAATCAAATCTCACAGGAGTATCCCTAAGTACTGTTCGTGTCACTCAGGGATTGTCTAGCTTGATGAACTTTGCAGGGATGTGTGAGCATTTGCACTATTTTGTGTTCTTAATAATGCACAGTAATGCAAAGTGAAGCTTACCATTTGCATTCATAACACAAGGGGAGACACAAAGTTGTATCAATATCATCAGCACTGTTAAACTCAAATGACAGTTCAATCGTAGTCAGGTATATATTTTGTGGATATGGTAAGTCATGGGAATGTTAATAATCTGAGCAATATGTGACAAGGAGAGGATTACATTTATATTTGGCTGTATCTCAAAAGCAGCTCATTTTCAAAGCGCTTCGCTTCGTCGGGGGCATGCAGGATCATCTCTAACTCAAGTAACATCCTCTTGTCTTTTCTTGTTGTTCATTTAATTGACAGTACAAACATTGCTGCTTTGTTTTAGTGTTTGGATGGATTGGATGACACTTTTTAAATGCCAAGAAAATTGGCCTGTAATCACTCCTAGTGTTGTTTTGACAGCGACAATGGTAGTACGGTCATCTATCAGGGTTCTTCTCGTATGCATTTACCTGTGGTGAACTTTTGCTTCAAGACACAGCTGTCTGACAGAACCAATTACCAACATTCAAGAAAAATGGGCAGGGGGAGGAATCCTTGCCATCTTTTGATGTTCTCCCTAATTTTCCATTCTATTGAAGCCATTAATGCCAATGATATGAAGACACTGCAACAGAAATAAAAGGCCTCTCTGAGTGATGTCTTTATCAGATCTGCGGGAGCTTATAACACATTGTATGTCAGATTTCAACAGCCAAATTATGAGGTATTTAAACTATGAATTTAAAATGGCTGATAAGCAGAAGTTTTTCAACTAGGTTTCAGGAACACAGCTATAAGAGTGAAATGGTACAATGGTTACTATCGTCCCCTTCATTAGCACCTGTAAAGGAGCTATTTAAAATAGCAAGGTTTTTTCCCCAAAATGAAAAATGAATTTACAGTTTATGGCCTTTATCTTAAGCTTCTCAGTAAGGCTTGAAATTACACTATGTGTACGTGATTTTAATTTAGATTGAGGTATCTGGCTGCATATTAATTAGATATGCAATACAAGCACCATATCCTCAAAATGCTCATTCTGGAGCACTCCTATAGTCATCTCTTATATGGATGGATAGTGGCAAAAGTGGTATAACTCCTATCTGTATGGGTTGTACATGTGTGCAGAAGAAGGTGGGTTCAGATTGTCAATAATAATAATAATAATAATAATAATAATAATAATAATAATAATAATAATAATAATAATAATAATAATAATAATAATAATAATAATAATAGCAGCAGCAGCAGCAGCAGCACCATGTTGAAACCATGGAAAATGGTGAGATCTGCCATTACTTTTGAAAATTTCAGGTCCTAACTGAGGGTGATCCCAGCCCCCACAGTTTCGTCACTTTTCTTCTCAAGACCCTTATTTGTTTTGTGCGGGCAATCACTAAATCCTTCCCAGACGGCAGTCACATTCCACAAATTCTCAAATTCTGTGTCGAATGTTCACACATCTTGTGCAGAAAAGACCCATGCCCTGTCCAGGACAATGTTTTGACACCTCAATATATGGGCTGTAAAAACATGCTCTTCTTCTATTTAGGGGGTTTAAATGTGCTTTCCTCTGCTCAGCGTAGGAAAGTTTGAATTGATTATCATCAGGTCATTCATTAATTAGCAGTTCATTGATTATGAACTGTACAAAGATTCAAGGATGTGATTAATTGTCTTACATTGGGATGTAGGAGATGGATCAGATGGAATTTCTATAATGGAGCTGGTAAAGAATTCTAACACGGGATAAGCTGGCTCACGACACTGAAAGATTTCCCCTCTGTTTTAAAAAAATGCTTTGTTTTCTTATGTTATATATTTGTGGTATTTGCTTTATTCTATTTGCTTGTGTGGCATGGCTTTATTTTGTTCTAAAAGCATCTGTTTGGCATTCAATGAAGGACAAACCTTAAAATAGGATACAGAGTTATATGCTTATAGATTGTATTTGTAAATGTTGTATTTTGGATGTGAACATTGTCACATCCCTCCCAGTTCTCTGAGTGATGAGAATTTCCAGAGGTCCAGCGTATACTCCTAGTTTAGCATATGATTGCTAGAGAATTTCTGGCATTTTATAACATACATGTGCTGGAGACATAGCACTAACACCTTGACAGATTTCTCAGAGCAGTGGTGCCCAATCTTGTGTTCCCAGTTGTTTCAGAGGAAGGCTCAGCCTCTTTAAATGTTTGGTTTTTTTCTCCTCCTGGTAATACTGGAATGAGAGTGAAGCTTCTGTTTTTCTACTGGCAGATAGTTTTCATTTGTGGGAGTGAGTGCCGAGTTGTAAAACTGAACTGACATTAATATGGTTGTAGTAGTGCATGCTATTTAGGATTGCCACAAGAGAAAGGGGTATTCGTATTCATATACAAATATCCCCCCACAAGTGCAGATAAGAGGGCAGCCCCCTGGGGCCAGACTGACCACTCACGATTCTCCCCCCTTATCACAGCAATACATCCACAACAAAAACACGCTGACCACCATAATCACACAATGTCCTGAAAAGGACAACAGCTGTTCCCACAGCTATAAATACTCAACTATCCAACAAACTGCAGCAGAGCACAGACAGCATTCTGAGTCCTGTCCTCTGAAGATGCTGGTGAAACATACTTCAGAACACAGCCAAGGAGCCGGAAAAATCCACAGCAACTATCAGATCCTGGCTGTGAAAGCCTTCAAGAATACAGTCTTTCACCTTCTTCTTCTTTACTCTCTCCCTAAAGGTAAAGGTAAAGGTTCCCTTTGACATTTAGTCCAGTTGTGTCCGGCTCTAGGATGCGGTGCTCATCCACATTTCCAAGCCATAGAGCCAGCGTTTGTCCAAAGGCAGTTTCCTTGGTCACGTGGTCAGCACGACTAGAAACAGAATGCCGTTACCTTCCCACCAAGGTGGTACCTATTTATCTACTTGCATCCACCTTGAATCAATGTCTTCTCAGCATGATAGTATCAAATCAAGCCAAAGCTCCCCATTCAGTAACTCCACAACCGGAATGCAACATTTTCTTAACCCATTCCCTTAGTTCTCATGAGAGTCTATGCTGGCATGCAATTAAGATGGAATTCAGTGTTTGTCTTCTCTCAGCACGGCCTTGAGCCACTCTGCAACAGACAGGAAGACAAATCTTGAAAACAAACCTTTCTCACATAGATAAATGCCACCTGTGGAAGTCCTGAGAACCAAGAACTACATAACCCATTTCCTCACACCACCGTTGAACTTGGCAGTTCATGTACTGTCTAGGAAAGAGATCTCTGCAAGCTTCAAACCTGAATTGTATAGCCATTTGAGATTTGAACCTGCACCTTTATCCCCACGGGCTAGTCCAAAATATATCTAGATGTAGCCTTTGGGCCACAACACCAACGATACCATTGTTGCAACAGGGCTTAGAAATCCTACCTACTGTTGAAGTTCTCATCATCTGCTCCTGTCTTTCGTCTCCTCCCAGCAGAGATAGCTGGGGAATTCCATTTCAGATAATGAAGGTGCCTGTTCTGCAGTTCTCTTGAGCCTCTGCAGTTTTCTAGAAGTCTCTGGTGAGGTGATAATATTTGTATTCTTTTCAACATGAAATATTTTTATTCACACTGTGGGAGCAGGAAGAGATTAAACTGCATATATGGCACAGACTAGTAAAAAGTGGTTTCGTCACTTATTTGAGGAAAGCTCAACTTCCTCAACTGTTGAGGTCTAGCCACTGTTATTCTTCATTGTTATCTCTGGTGCTGAAAAAAAGAAAGACAAAGTCTATGCCGGGAAATACTGCGAAGAACTTTCAGAAAGCCCATGAATGTTCCTTTAACATTCAGTAGAAATATTCCATTTTTGTAAAGAAGAGAACCTGTGAAACTTCAAGGAAGAGATACAGTGGTCTTAGTAGGAAATGCACCTCATTTTATAAGGGGAAAATATAACTCCAAGAAATGGGACTGTGTTGAGCTTTTATGACCTGCTGAAAGAGTTACATAGCTTTGTGAATGATTCTCTTGCTGTATGAGTGTTTCACTGTTGCATAGTGGGGAATAGAAATGCTTCTTACTAAGCAGTGACATACTAGAGCTTTTAAAAGCATGTCATGGTTTTCTCCCATTTTCCATTTTTGTTTTTCATTTTGCATTTTTTCCTTATGTTTTTGCTTATTTATTTATTTAATGTATTTATATGCCACCTTTTCCCCAACAGTTGGACTCAAGGAGCCTCACAGATCATTAAAATAATAAGAATTAAAAACAGCATATAAACTTCAATTTTAGAATTATTAAACAAAGAATCCTATAAAAACAGATTAAAAATGAAAAAGCATTTAAAAACACATCGAAAAGATATCTGTGAAGATTCTCAATAATCCAGGTGAGGTTATCTGAAAGTTGAGTCATGGTAGCTGGACCTTTCTTATTAGGTTGAAACATTTTGCTACTCATCCAAGTAGCTTCTTCAGTCTGAGGAGAGTTGGTAGGAGACCCATGACAATGGGTGGAAAAGGACTGCAGGATTTTCACTCACCCCCAGTCCTTTTTCCGTCTAACGAGTGTATTCAGAGCAGGGGGAAGTGAAGCCAATGTGGAGGATATATCAGGGGTCTTCTGCAATTGTCATTGATCTCTCTTGGAAGTGAATAAGCTACTATCAGTTCTAGAGATGGGTACAAATTAAAAAATGAATCACCAAATTTGTTCAAAAATCACTAATTTGTTGAATTGTATTCCTTCAAATCAATGTCCCCAACAAATAAAAATAAATACAATTCATTTCCCCAAGCCAGCTTCTAAAGGGCACTTTCTTGGTGGCATCCACTTGTGGGTATATAACTTGGATGTCTGAAACCCAGTCTTTACCAAACTTAGATGGATTGCACGAGAAGAGAGTCAGTAGAAGCTTATCTGCAAAGCTGGTGTCTCTGGGTCCCTGGAGGGAACTTTCCTGGGGTGGCCCTCCTTGTGGGTGTATAACTTGGATGTCCGAAACCCAAACATCTCAAAATGTGCTGGTCCTGTAGAGGAAAGTCAGGAGGATTCTTTCTGCAAATTTGGTGTCTCTGGGTGGTTGGGGGCATTTTATAGGGTTTTGAAGTCAAAAGTGAATTGACAAATCAATTCATTAATTCATCAGAAAAACGTTTGTAAATTTGTAATTCATGATTCACCAACCTTGACAAATCATGAATCAAAATTAATCATAACTTTTCTGATTCGTGCCCATTTCTAATCACTCTATGCACTCTTTCTTGGAATTAAGTACATTTGAGTAGAGTCAGAAGAAACAAGGTACTTTTTCCTTCTCCGGGGAGTTTCCAAAATGCTACGACAGCTATTAAAATTAGGAGAGGTCATAGTAAGATGTAATCTGCCCTGCCCCAGATGGCCCTACAGAACATCCACACTCTTTAAAAATTGTTTCCTGAGCCAAAGGAGGATCTACCTCTGGAAGTTTAGAGAACTGGGAGGGGGAGGAGAGACCTCAGTTGTTTCAACTCTATATCTCACTAAAGAAGAAAGACATATGGGATCAGTCCATACTGTAATGTTTTGACCCTAAGGTGGGCTTCACAGTGTTTTCCGATCTAGGATTCACTACATCCCACTCTCAGAAATCCCTTTCTTTCCTCCTCACCTCCCCCTCCCCACCAGGTCATTCCTTATTTTCCTATTTCAGTGTTGATTTCCATTTCAATTGTGTGCTGGTGTCTACCCATGCTGCCCCCCCAAAAAACCAAATAATATTTGGAGTGGGTTGTCATCCGTGAATACTCAGGTAAATAGATGCACAGCAGGTTTAAAAAAGAATAACTCCAAAGCATTGATCTTTGTATGTCAGTAACCTGGAGAGAGTGGTGGTATTAGCAAGAACATCGCTCACTCATCACGGCCACCATGTCCTGAATACAGTGCAGCCTCTCTGTACATCCTTAATGTAGATCTGGCCACTTGTCATTTGCATTGTCTCCTTGAGTTACTCTTCAGCATGTACTTAGCATGGCCACCATGAAACAAGACAGTGGGAATCAATTACAAGTTAACACCAAGTGCAGATCTGCCACAAGGGCAGGCAAACAGTATCCCTTCAGCTCTTGTCAGATTTCAAATCCCATCATCCTTCAGCCTTAGTTGACTAAGGCTAATGGAAGCTATAGTATAGCAACATCTGGAGGGCCAAACATTATCCACCCCACCCTGTAAATCTATCCAGCACTAACCAATGGTTCCTTTCCCACGTTTGAATTCAAAGAGAGCCTTGCCTCTCTACTGTGTGTTCACTTTTGCCCTCTCTAGAGTCAGTTAAATTCTGTTGTTGAAAGCAGTTATGTTTCTCTGTTTGCTATTTGATCTGTTCACAACTCTAAATAAAGAAAATGATTTTTTATTCTTCCTACTAATAGTGTCTCAGAGTGAGCAGCTGTAAGTGCCAGTTAGTGAGAAAACGGGTGGACTACTATGGGGAACTTGAAAATATTCTACTTTTTGAATCCCTGCACTTTTGCTACACAGTGAGAGGAATTTAACCACAAATTCAAAACTTTGCAATGGTTCACTCAGCAAATTCCCACTGATTCAATGTGCTTACTCTAATTGTTACCTACTAGTGGATTTCATCCAGTAGTTGGTACTAAATAAATAAATTGATAAATTTAAAACTTCTGAAAGTATAACAACCTTAAATATCAGCCATCTAATTCTATATATGTGTGTTCTGTTGAGAAACTCTATCTCTTACAACAGGTCAGCCTGAAGCAAAAGACAGAACTGAAAAGAGAAGCAAATCAGGCTAACATTTAAGAATTATAAGAATAGACAGTAGTGCTGAGTGTCTTGTATGATCAGGCAGTTGTGTGACATAGACAGCAGATGGTTGATTAGAATTACTCTCTCAGCTACCTGAACAATCACGGCTATTTTAGAGTGATGTAGTTTATAAGCACAATTATTTAATTTAAAGCTGTAGAAAAGTATAATAGACTTAGAAGTAACGTTGTCGTTGTTGTTTAGTCGTTTAGTCGTTTCCGACTCTTCGTGACACTTAAATAAATCTTTATGCTTTTATGGTGTTCAAAGTGGAAAATATTAATTTTTTTATTACCTACAGATAAGTCAAATCAACATCTGGAAATAATCTTAAAGAGCTATTCTGAAATTATCCATAGGAAGTAACATATTAACTTTCTCATATATCAGGGTTTCCTAATGCCACCTCCTTAAAATGAAGTACATGTTTTGATTATGTATCCATGGATGTACATCTGTGAAAACAGCAACACTGCCCAGCCATCAAGTTTCTGTATTAACATTACATATTCCATATTAATATACTTTCCAGTAATAATTAATAGTTAGAATTTCCCCACCAAACAAAACATTAATCACATAATTTCTGGTGATTGCAGAAGACTAACTACAAATGATCATTTTTGAATTGTACTGTATGAGACTGGTTATTGTTGACAGTTTCTTGCATTCAGAACACGGTGGTGTTTCACAGTAAGCATCTCAATAGTGTTTGGAAAACATCAAGTCTACACTAGGCAATGGACATTATGGTAATTATAACTTACTTAATCCCATTGATTTCAGTGGATCTACTTTAAGCATTCACCGGCAAGCGAAGTATTTGGAAACTACAGCCCAGTGAGTATTTCTGCTGTCCACAGGAAGTCTTTATTATATTCTAAATAGCAAAAAAACCTAACTTTTGAACTTTTTGTTTGTTTGTTTTTGTCTAACAACGAGTTCTGGGCAAATAATTTATTACACAATTGGAAGTTCTTTCCTGAGGCAACATATGTGAGCCATGTGCAGCCAATGACAAAATCTACACCTATGTGATCATCTGCTCTTGTCTCTACAGAAGGTGTATTGTTCGCTTTCTGCCAAAACACCTGAATCTCTCTCTCTTTCTCACACACACACAGGTGTTGATTTTGCTTACCATTTTAATGTGATATTTGCTTGATTCTTCTTAAATATTTGTATATGTATTTATTTTTAGCATTTAAATACTGTCTTTTAATGATGTAAGCCACCTTGACTCCTCCTTAAGGATAAAATGCGGTAACACTATTTCAAATAAATAAATAAAATTAACTAATACAACTTTGTTCTCCGTGTAGTGGTAAAGATGCACCTATGTGGCTGTACTACTTCAGATTGGATCAGGGATCCCATTATCAACTATTCCTTAAAATAAAACTATTCTCTGTAGGAGTAAAACCACCATGTTAGAAAAATGGATTCTTGTTGACTGTGATATCTAGTTCCTGTGGCCCAACAGCAGATGGGTGTTGTCGAAAGCAAAATGTAGATATAGAATGGCCAACTTTAGCCCCTCCTGGCATGACTCTAGCCTTGGCATTCCTTTGATCTGGGAAACTCACAAGCAATAATAGGTGCTTTATATTGCCCACAACAGATTTCCTGGCCCCATGGGTTTAAGCTCAGTGCTAAATATAATCTGTGAAATGCAGATAGGGAATTGTGATGGGGAAAGGATAAGGGAGGAGAGAAAGCAGGAGTGCTGTGGGTTCTGTTGCTAGGGAAACTGTTCCTTCTCAGCGTATTCAAAGTGCTACCACAGCCATACAAGTGTTAGATGTTCGCTGGCAGAATTCCATCTGCTACATCTTATTTCACTGTACAATGTTAGTTTGCTTTGTCTGGAAAGAGATGGTAGAGGAAAACAAAATACATGAGCTTGCTGCACATTTTTGTGCTGATTAACTTGTTACTATGTGGGCTTCAGCTCACCCAAATAGACTTGATGGTGTTGTGGAGGGGAGTTGCCTGCCCAAACTCTTTTGTTCTGTCGAATGTTTGTGTCTTTGCCTTTATCAAGAATTGGTGTCATTCCACAGAGGACTGGCATGAGAAGTTTTGTTTGCTGAGGCAAAGCAAAAATAATAATAAAAAAATAAAAATAAAAATAGTGTCCCTGCCCCTCACAAGTAAAGTTGCATAACAGCTGAGGGCAAATTATTTCAACAAATTGGGCAGAAAATCCCACAATCACCTCCCCTTATCTCTGGGAGTATAATGCCATAAAGGTAAAGGTAAAGGTTCCCCTTGACAATTTTTGTCCAGTCGTGTTCGACTCTAGGGAGCGGTGCTCATCCCCGTTTCCAAGCCATACAGCCAGCGTTTGTCTGAAGACAATCTTCTGTGGTCACATGGCCAGTGCGACTTAGACACGGAACGCTGTTACCTTCCCGCTGAAGTGGTCCCTATTTATCTACTTGCATTTGCATGCTTTCGAACCGCTAGGTTGGTAGGAGCTGGGACAAGTGATGGGAGCTCACTCCGTCACGTGGATTCGATCTTACGACTGCTTGGTCTTCTCACCCTGCAGCACAGGCTTCTGCGGTTTAGCCCGCAGTGCCACCAAATCATAGTAATACATTAATTGATATGTTTCAGTCCTTTCATAAAATCCAGACTCTCCTGGCTGAGGTAGTTGCCTTGCATAAGAAAGTGGCTAACAGACTGCCTATTGGCAGGGCTGGCTGTGAATCCAATACATTTTGCTGCCTAAGGCATATGACAAGTTATCTCTTATTCCATAGCTCAGAAAAGGGGAAGCGTCATGGTCCTCCTTCAGTCCATTGACCCACAAACAATTTAAGGAATGCCCAACCATGGATTCTTTCCAGTCCATGTTATACACCCTCCCAGCTGGAGACAGAGTAAGGAGAGCAGATGTCCCCTGTTATCTCTTATCAGAGTTGTAAAATGGCATAGAGCAGGGGTCTCAAACATGCGGCCTGGGGGCCATTTGCAGCCCACCAGATGATAGTTTGTGGCCCCCGCGCCACCTGCCCCTTGACGTCCTCTGCTGTCAAGAGTCAAAAAAAGTCTCACCTTGCTCGCTGGCTCTCTCCGAAGACAGCGCTTCTTGCACCCTCCATCCGGAACTGCAGCCTGCCAGCCGGCAGACAGGCGGGCTGGCTGCCAGGCTGCAGTTCTGGATGGAAGCCGGCGAGCAATGCCTGAGAGCAGAGCTCGCTCCCGGCCCATCCTTGAAGAGCGCCTCCAAGCCACCAACAGCATCTGCCGCCGCTGCCACCTCTTCCAGGGAAGCGGCTCTCTGGCTCTCTTTCTCTCTCGGCACCTCCAGCACCAGCCCAGCCAGTGGCCACCTCAGTGCCCAGCAGTGCTTCCTCCTCCTCCTCCTCCTCTTTGTCCTGCTTCAGCCACCTCTGCTCTGGAGGCTGCCTGGGCTCGACTCGCAAAGTTTGCTCCCCTGTCGTGGTGGGGGTAGCTGCTGCTGCTGAGTGCACCTTTTTCTGAGGGGAGGCTCTCAGAGGAAGGTTGCCAGACTTCTGTGTGTGTGTGTTTGTGTGCGTGCGCAAATGCGCACCTGTGGGGGGCCCCTGCCCCGTTCTGTTTAATTTCACAGGTACCAATGGGGGCTTTTCTCCTTTGGCAAGGCGATTCTGTGAGGTTTTTTTTTTTTTTTAATCTGATGTGGCCCGGCCTCACCCAGACTCTGCCTCCAGCAGCCTCCTGGCATAGAGAATTCCTAATTAAGAAGGCTAGCAATGCATAGGGGAATTCCTATCATTATCTCTGATCTTGGATTGAACATAAGAGTGGGGAGCTTTGCCTGCTCTGCATTCACCTTGATAGGGCAGGGCAGGTGAACCTTGTGAAACTCAACACCAACTGCACCAGTTGTAACTCCAACTGGCACTGGAGTCTGCATACAGCTATCCCCCCCTCTCCTTCACTCAACACAAAGAAGGCAAGAATGGAGAAAAATTGCATCCTTGGGCACAGTTTTGCCTAGAAACTACAGATGGCAGAGTGACTGGGAAGTCTGTGACATCAGGGGTGTGCTTATGCCTACGATGTCAGGGTAAGGCTGCACCCCCTAATATCATCCTGTCCACACAGGTTCAGAGAAGTGGAGATCTGGCCTTACTTCTAAAATGGTTCCTTATCTTTTCCATATATGGATTCACACTGCAGTGCCGCCAGCCAACAGGACAATTGAACTAAAGGCATAAGGCAAACTCATTGAGGAGACAAAAGGCAGGCTGTGGGTCCTACACATGCCCATTTCCCCAAAACATTGCTTCTGCTTCCTATCCCCTCTCCCTTTTGCTGCCTGATCACCTGCATCACAGAATTTAATAATAGGATCATTGCTATGGAGGATATATGTTTTGAGTTTTAATGCACTTGATTTAAAATACTAAAATGTCTCCCTTTCTCTTTCACAATGAAATATACAGTCTTTTAATAGGAGGATAACTTTTTAATGTTCATGAAAATAACATCTCACAGCTGATCCCACAGAACTGTTTATTTACAAAGTCTTATTGGCTGAAATCCAGTTACATATCTATGGAGGTATAACCTGACTGTACGCCTTCAGTAGATACAATCATGCCAAGGTGGAAATGCTATCCATGATGCACTTCCATCAGTGCATTGCCCAAAAGTTGAAACAGGAACCACACAGCCAATTGCTCAGTTGACTTGTGCAGACCTTGTTGCCAGGATGGAACACCCAACATATTTAAAACAGAGTAAAATTACATTATCTATCTCCTGAGAAATCTAGATATGGGACAGGAAGCAAAAGTTAGAACTGGATATGGAACAGCTGATTGGTTCAAAATTGGGAAAGGGGTACAGCAAGGCTGTATATTGCCTCCCTGCTTATTTAACTTATACGCAGAATACATCATGGGAAAGGATGGACTGGATGAATCCCAAGCCGGAATTAACATTGCCGGAAGAAATATCAATAACCTCCGATATGCAGATGATACCACTCTGATGGCAGAAAGTGAGGAGGAATTAAAGAACCTCTTAATGAGGGTGAAAGAGGAGTGTGCAAAAAACGGTCTGAAGCTCAACATTAAAAAAATGAAGATCATGGCCACTGGTCCCATCACCTCCTGGAAAATAGAAGGGGAAGATATGGAGGCAGTGACAGATTTTACTTTCTTGGGTTCCATGATCACTGCAGATGGTGACAGCAGTCACGAAATTAAAACACACCTGCTTCTTGGGAGGAAAGCGATGACAAACCTAGACAGCATCTTAAAAAGCAGAGACATCACCTTGTCGATGAAGGTCCGCATAGTCAAAGCTATGGTTTTTCCAGTAGCGATGTATGGAAGTGAGAGCTGGACCATAAAGAAGGCTGATTGCCGAAGAATCGATGCTTTTGTATTGTGGTGCTGGAGGAGACTCTTGAGAGTCCCATGGCCTGCAAGGTGATCAAACCTATCCATTCTAAAGGAAATCAATCCTGAGTGCTCACTGGAAGGACAGATCCTGAAGCTGAGGCTTCAGTACTTTGGCCATTTCATGAGAAGAGAAATCTCCCTGGAAAAGACCCAGATGTTGGGAAATTTTGAAGTCAAGAGGAGAAGGGGACGACAGAGGACAAGATGGTTGGACAGTGTCATCAAAACTACCAACATGAATTTGACCCAACTCCGGGAGGCAGTGGAAGACTGGAGGGCCTAGCATGCTCTGGTCCATGGGGGCACGAAGAGTCAGACACGACTTAATGACTGAACAACAACAACAAAGTTACATTACATCTTAATAAACTGGATTCCAGATGATTTTATATTGTTCATATTGTTGTGCTTTTATTCATGTAAGCCGCCCCGAGTAGACGTTGTCTAGAGGGGCGGGGTAATAAGTCTAGTAATAAATAAATAAAATATATAAATTCCTGTTATTGACTTATTTGAAATGTTGTTTAGGAATTCCAGAAGCCTAAAGATCTGTCACAGTAACATTTTACTTGCTTGGTTTTTACCACACTATCCCTCTTGCCAAGTTGAGGTGTGTCAGAACAATCCATCTGTAGCATTAGTTTTCAACAGTACTGTGGTGAAATGTCCAAGTCATGCCTGTCCATCATATGGAGCTCTAGGGCAGGAGCCTATGGGAGGACAGGAGGGGCAGCGTCAGGAGAACAGTTGGAGACTGAGGGGAGTTAGAGAAGGGTTTTGAAGTATTAAGACAGAGATTGGAAAGCTGGTGTGTGTTAGAGAATAGATAAGAGATAACAGTAATAGAAAATAGATAGGCAGTCATAAGATATTGGTACAGTGGTTAACGTGAATGAATATAAACAAGCAAACGTTTAATCCTATCCAAGTTTAATGACTGAACAATAAAAGAACATCTATGGCTTTACTTCTGTGATTTACCAATCAAACTATAAATAAACCTGTTATATTTGGCAGCCCGGGTCTAAGAAACATATTTGGTACGGTGTGGATAAAGGTCCACTGGTGGCAGCATGTAAAGGGAGAAAATAGTACATTGTGTCCAAAGGTGGACCTGTGTTTGAGGGAAAACAAACAGGGGACACTGGGGGAATGTGACAAGGTGGTGGCAAGGCGGTGGGATGTGAAGCAAATAAACTCCAGTGAGCCAAAGAAAAAAGAAATTTTCTGAGTCTGAGGGACCTGTTAGTCGAGGGCTGAGGAGAAGGAGTGGGAAACCCTGGAGCTCTTAGTGAATAGCTTGGAAGGGACTCCTGGTCGCAGACCTTAGGGAAAGGCTAAGGAAAAAGACTCTGAGGAGAATTATTTTGTGTTTAAAGTTTACCTCACGCTTAGAGTGAAAGACCAAGGGGCTAACTTTAGATCCCAAGCTCTGAGAAAGGAGTGCTGAGGGGACAAAGGTGAAAGCCAAGGTCAAAGATATAGCTGAGGTGACTAAAACTGATGATTGAATAAAATAAAAATTTATGAGAAAAATGTGGGGTCTGGAGCCAGAAAGAAACAGTGTATCAGACCCTGGAACAGTGAAGCTGGGTGCCTGAAGAAATAAAATAGCAATCCGTAGCTGCCAATGGAGAGCTACAAACTAACTCTCTCTCTAACGCAGAAAAGGAAAAAAAGTATTTTTAAACTGAGGCTTGACTGTCTGCCTCAGTAAAATCAGCCAGCTTGTCCAAAGAAACACAAATAAACATGCCTTCTAAGCAAGGGAAAATGTTAGCAATGGAGGTAGCAGACGTTCAAAGTTTACCTCACAAAGAGAAGAGCCCTCTTGAAATAACTGAGCAAGATGAGACTCAGGGGAATGATGCCTCAAGGAGAGAAACTGGGTTAACCTCCCAAGAATTTGAAAGTTGGAGGTTGCAACAAGAATTTAAATAAAGGAGTTAGAAATAAGAACTAGAGCTGAGGCTTCACAGTTAGAAATAAGAGCTAGGGCGGAAGCAGAAGCCAGACAGCTGGAAATGAGAGCAAAAGAGATGGAGTATCAATTACAAATGAAACAATTAGAATTAACAGCTCAGAACAATAACAATAATAATTCAAATAATGAACGGAATTTATCAATAGTGGGCTTAAAGAAATTTCCTCAATTTAGAAAGCCCAGACACATTCCTTATTGCTTTTGAGGGTACATGCTGGGATTTTAATGTAAAAGCAGAAGAAATATGGTTATGCTGAGCTCCCAGATAAGTGGAGAGTTAGCTGAGATTTATTCTCAAATACCACTGGATCAAGCAAGAGACTATGAGGCATTCAGAAAATTGGTTTTCTCAAGGTTTGGGATCAATGCTGAGCACTTCAGATGGAAATTTAGAGCATTAACTAAAAAGCCAGAGGAATCATATTCTCAATTGGGAGCAAATCTGGTCAGATACTTGGAGAAGTGGTTAGAACAGGCAAATGTAGAATCATTAGAACATATGAAAAATATTATTGGGCTAGAACAATTCTATTCAGTTCTACCTGGAGAACTGAGATATTTGGTCAGGTATAAAAACCCCAAAACTGTACAGCAGGCAAGTGAAGCTGCTGATTATATATCAGAAATAAAGAGCCCAAAATTTTCTGAGGTAAAACTTGGTGGTAAAAGCCGGGAAGAAAAAAAGAGCCCAGAGATTACCACAGAAACAATCAGGCTAATGGAGGCCATTTTAGAGGCAAGCCCTCAGAGCAGAATCAACAGACGTATAAAAACTTTGAAGGAAAGGGAGTCAAGTCCTCATATTTTGAACAAAGAGCCCCTAAAACCTGCTATAGTTGTGGAGAAGAAAGGCATTTCATTTCTCAATGTCAGACCTCAAAGAATAAAAACGTTGGTCAACAGAAAGAAGAGGGGAACGCAACAAGTACCAAGCTCACCCCAGCCTAGGAGTCACAAATCATTAGGATGTGTTACAATGAATAACTGCTGTTACTCAGTGAAATAGCTGGTTGCATTGTGACAAGATCTTCCATCCTTCTAGCATAGGCCAAAGTGTAGGCCTTGAGTGACATATGTCCCTTGGGGCATTTTTGAGGATTCGACCTCACGGTTAAGTCTGAAAATATGATTTTCCTTTCCTGGAAATCTCTACAAGCAATGGCTTTGGTATAGCCCATTCAAAGCCACCTTAAACCCCCCTCCCCAATGAAACTGGAAGTGGATGACTGATAGCTTAGTATTTTGATTTTTCCTTGTTTCCATTAAAAAAAAAAAACAGCGATGATGCAGCTCACGGTGGATTTGGGGTCTGAAATTTCACTGCTGGGCCCCTGGAACATGCTCACCCCTGCTCTAGCACTACAAGAAGAATACAGTGGCTGGAAGTGCGTCCATACAATGAAAACCAGCATGCCAATTACATCAATTCCTTAACAGGCCTTACTTGGTTATAGTGACAGATGGCTTGGTTACCTTCTGTTTGGATGACTGCAACATGCTGTACATAGGTCTGGTGCTAAAGATGGTTCAAAAGACTTAAGTGGTGAAAATGCTGCAACCAAATGGTTGACTGTGGCTGGTAACTGGGATTGTTTGACACTTCCCCATTACCACAGCTTCACTGGCTGCCAGTTTGTTTCTAGGCCCTATTTAAAGCACTGGTCATGACCTTTAAAGCCCTTTACAGCTCAGGTTTAGACTACCTGAAAGACTGTATCTCCTTGTTTGAGCCCCCATAAGCATTAAGAGCCCTAGGGGAGCCTTTAGTCCCACCCTTTTCACAAGCACATCTGGGGAAAACTCAAGATTGAGCTTTTTCGGTGGCTGCTCCCATATTATGGAACACCCTCCCTTGGGAGGTGCAGTTGGCCACTTCTCTCTGTTCCCTCCACCAACAACTGAAGACTTACCTCTTTAGAGAGGCTTTTGAGGAGCTGGGGGCAACTGAAAATGGGGAGTCTTTTAAAATACAATTTACAGTTTTAAATGATGTTTCTGAATACTTGTGCATCGTGGTTTTAATTTCTAATGGACACATTTTTAATTATTTGTGGATTTTAAATATTTTTGCATGTTTTCTTGGGTCCCCACTAACAGAGAGAGAGAGAGCGGGGATAAAAACCAGATAAATACATAAAGTAAGCAGTGATACTAATGAATGTCTTCAGGTGTTCTGAGACATAATCATGCCATAGAAGTGAAGAGACATGGTAGCAGGAGTTAAGAGAGGATGGGTTTGCACTTGGAGGATCCTTCCTACAAGCCATTGTAAAGATCACAATGTGAGTTCCTTGATGCAACCCTAAGACCCTATTTAGTCATGCTCTAAAGGAGTGGTTCCCAACTTTGGATAACCCAGGTGTTCTTGGACTGCAACTCCCAGAAACCCCAGGCAGCACAGTTGGTAGGGAAGGCTTCTGGGAGTTGTAGTCCAAGAACCTCTGGGTTACCCAGCACTGGCAATCACAGCCTGAAACTCTGCAGAGGTCCCATTCATTGAGGGTGTACTAGGTAGCCACTTCGCATGAGCCAGAAGCCAGCTTTTGGCCCATGTGGAGAGGCCAGCTGAATTTAACAGCCTCCTCTTCAGACATTCACATTTCTATAATTAAAGAGATAACAGAAGGGTTGGAACTAGTGTGTTTCCCTTAATGACCCATGCCCTTTATTAAATGCATTCAATAAGTGGTAAAAACAAACACCTGCCTTATTGTATAGCATTGTAGTTAAGCAGCCAGAAGATACTCCGATTACACTGTTTTTTTTGTTGTTTGTTTATTTTTAAACCTCATTTATTATATGCAAGCATGAAGCAATCATTGTGGCAGGTGGCAGCAGATGTTAAATTCTGGTCCCAAAAGCGGTCTGAGCATGGAAATGTTTGTATGAGCAAGGATGATAAAGAAGCTAACCAGTTCAGACTGTGACATTTGGCAAGCGTATGCATGAACTTTTTAGAAGTCCAAACATCTCCCTGGGCAGCTATAATTGTATGCATTAAATAAGCAACACACCGGAGTGGACATGATAAGTTTTGCAATTGATACAGTCTCATTCATGTCAGCTGCTGGTGAAGTCATATGTTTAGGTCCCCCAGTGGTGATAACTGACCACATGGACAACAGAAGTGTATGTCCAGACTGTGGATGTGCCACACATACTCAGTTTATGTTCTACAAGTGTGTGTGTGTGTGTGTGTGTGTGTGTGTGTGTGTGTGTGTGTGTGTGTGTGTGTGTGTGTTGCAGATAAAATTATATTACGGCAATACTAGACAGACATGAAGGTAAATAAAAGTTGTCTGAATGAAGCCCAGAGAAGCGCTATTTGGTCTATTCACCCTAAGCATACAATGGGCTTGCTTCTTTTTCTTTAAAGAAGCCCTGAAATTAGCCCCCTCTCTCACAGTGGAATTTACTAGAAAAGGAATCCATACTACAGACATTTACTTATATGCATTTTGAAGTCATTTAAAAGTTGTTTTGATCTTTAACTACAAGTAGCTACTAATAGTCAAAGTTCTTGACTGCATTATGTGAGTTGCTAAACAGGTTTAGCCATGGACATGTCCTTCCTTCATTTCCATTTCTGTATAACCCCATTAGTGTTGCCAAACTCTGCGCTGTTTACAATATGAACTAAAAACATAACAAATACTATATAATAAATACAAAAAAGTGCAACAAAATACAATTAAACCCTGCCACTAGCTGAAAATAGTTTAAATACAAATACCCAAATTAAAACCTATTTGAATATTTCTGGATGAATTTACACTAGTAGAAGGCAGCTTTGTGATGCAGTGGTTAAACAGAAGTCCCACAGTTTAGACTCCTCTTACAACTTGAGTTCAATTCCAACAGGCTCAGGTAGCTGGTTCAAGGTTGGCTCAGTGTTCCATGCTCCCAAGGTTGGAAAATTGAGTACGCAACTTGTGGGTCAGGGGAAGGGCAGTGTATAGCCTGCATAATTAAATTGCAAACTGCTAAGAGAGGGAGTGGTTTAAGCGCTGTGGGACAGTATATAAGCAGCACACTTTGCTTTTGCTTTGCTTTGTATAATTCATTCTTAAATAGGTTCCTAAAAACAGAGAAGGATGGTGCCTGGCTAAACTTTGCAAAAAGCTTGCTCCACTGGGAAGGGATTTATAACTGAGAAAGCTCTTCAGTTTACTTTAGCTTCCTGTGACTCAACACTCACCTGTTCTTTCCTTTACAGAAGTATTCTAGCTTTTACCTGCTGCCCCTGGCTTGTCTCTTCTCCATGTATTCATTTGCAGACCTGCTCTGCCCCTGAACTTCTCCCACAATGTTGTTAGGTCTACTTTGCCTTGGCTTGGCCTCTCTTGTGCCTGAAAGTACATTCTATTTGTGAGTATAACTGCCTGGGACCAAATGTAGAGGGGTAATCTGTTTATTTTCTTCAATATTTCATAATTCCCTTAACCAAAAGCAAGGGCAGGAGATATCTTTATGAAGGTATCACCCACCCTTGCTTTTGGATTGTGGTAGGACCCCATGGCTTCATCTATTTGTTGCATTCTCTTGACAGTTCTTTCAAGGGCATGCTTGAACAACTCAAGAAACATGCAATTTGCCTTTGCAGTTGGTGTGTGTGTTTACGTGTGAAGTTAATTATGAAAGCGAACTTCTTAATAAGCGATTTACAAAGAAGTAGTTGTGTTCATTTGTCTCGGCATGTTGGCAAAATTAAAAGAGATTGGGGAGAGAAGGAAAAACAAAGGTAAAATGTGGCATCTTAATGGTTTTCTCTGAGTGTACACTTTTGTGGGTTATAATCTATTTCTTCAGCCAGCATATATTAATAACACAGCTTTCTGGAATATATTATGGGTATAAAATAATTGTTTCCCTTGACAGACTCTGTCCCAGAAACAGCTCATGCTGTTTTTACCTGGCATACAGCTTTTCACCTGGCTAAAGTCTGCAGCCTCAAGTAACTAATAGTTTGTTAGGCCCCCTCCTGTGTTGATCAACTATTGTCACTTTGTTTTCTGGTCATGATTCTCACCACCACGGGAATATATCTAAGCTGACATAATATTTCCACTCTTTGTATCTGAAGAAATAGGTTTTGATTAGAGATGGGCACAAATTTAAAAAGGAATCGCCAAATTTGTTCAAAAATTGCTAATGCATTGATTCATATTGATACAAATGAATATGAATTAATTGCCTTAAATTAATTGTTAAAATTGTAAATCTACGATATTATATTTTATATCGTTTTGTTTTTATCTATGTAAAACTGTGTATATTTTAAATTGTTTTTATTTTGTATGTTGTGAGCCGCCCAGAGTAGACTATGTCTAGATGGGTGGTATATAACTAACTAACTAGCTAACTAGCTAACTAGCTAACTAGCTAACTAACTAACTAACTAACTAAATAAATAAATAAATAAATAAATAAATAAATAAATAAATACAAATCAATGCCCCTAATGAATATGAATTGATTAATCTTTAGTGATTTTTGATTCATTTAGAGAATCAATGATAAAACATCCTTCCAGGAACGCAGAGACACAAAAATTACAGGGAAGCTTCCCCTGACTCTCCTCTACACTCCCTCCAAGTTTGGTGAAGATTGGTTTTCCCCAAGCCAGCTGCTAAATGGAACTTTCCTGAGGGGGGGACTTTGTGAGTGTATAACTTGGATGTCTGAAACCCAGTCTTAACCAACTTGCATGGCTTGTACAGGGAAGCTTCCTTGTGAATTTGATACTTCTAGGTGCTTGGATGGCCATTTTATAGGATTTTAAATTTAAAAATGAACTGAGAAACTGATTCATTGATTCCTCAGAAATAATTCATAAATTGATCTTAATGAATTATGAAACAAAACAAATCACAATTTTTTAAAATTTGTGTACATTTCTACTTTTGATCCATGAAAGCTCACACTGAAATAAATCTTGTTAAGTCTATAAAGTGCCTCAACATTCTGCTTTCCCTCCTTTTGCCCCTCTTTCATTTTATCAGTGTTATCAAATATGACTATCTCGTGTGTGTGTGTGTGTGTGTGTGTGTGTGTGTGCGTGTACACATGCGCATGCACACACAGATACACATGCACACAGACATGTGACTTCAAAAATGAAAAGACATATTGTTTAAAAGGTATTTTGAGGCATTTGCAATAGGCACTTAGGTCCAAAAGATTATAATTACATATGATTTTGTAAGATATTAATAATGGGCTAATTATTCTCACTATTATTTTTATTCTTTCGCTGGCAAGTTAGCACTTTTCCTTTTGATAGCATTTCCAAAAAGTGTTTGACCTGTAACAGAGCTTGAATTAGCAAGCATCAAAGGCAACGATATAATTATTTCTGTACATTGCATGCTGTTTTACAGACATCATCATACAGTGTTGTATAATTATTTTCTTTCTTTAAATAAATCTGTGGAGACAAAGGCATGCACACAATCTAAAGTGCATTTCATGAGATGAATCCCCATGATTTCAGTGGAAATTCCTCCCAAGTGTGTAGATGTACAATTAGAGGTAATCTTCTTAAACATGTATGTTAAAAATAAGCTTCTTTTAAAAAAAGAGCAGACTAGGTTAGTGACTTCAGTTTTCCATTAGTTATTTAAATATTCCCCTTTCACATCAGCCAAAGTTTGTATGGGCTGGTGCTGGAGGCTGATTTGAGAATAGAAAATAAGTTCACTCATTGCAGTGAACGTATGTTAATTAATATGTTCTATACTTAATATGTAAATAAACTAATATGTTTTATACTTAATACTGCGACCTTATCAGTTCTTAGAGAATGAGTTTGAATGTTTGTTCTGCTGAATGACTGGTGTCCAGAAAGTGCCAGGTGTTCTGCACTCCCTCCCTCCCTCTATGTGTGTAAAGGGGGAACAAAAAGTATTTCCACAAAGCATGTGGCATGAGATGAAAGGAGTCATTAACTCTCAGGCTGTATACACCACATACATAATTTGTGATGTCTAAGTCTGAAGCTCATGCTTACTACCAAGATTCACCACTTTTCATTCTCTTTTCCCCCTCTGTTACAGTACTTGCAATATGTGAATATGAGTTTGTTTATACAAGTATATACTGCACATATGTATAGATTTTAGAAAAACGAGTATAAAGGAACCAATGAGTAGCAAAAATTATGATTAGCAGATAAAGATTTTATTCCTGCTCTATTTCAGTAACCTCACAATGAGTGAAATGGAGAATGTCAGAGTTCTCAATAGCTTTGTTGACACTGTATAACCACTGGCCAGCCTAGACTATAGACTCAGAGGAAGACACTGTGTGTGTTACATGAGGAACAGGATAGCCAAGTATAGAGAGTTTCTTTATCAAAAGAATGACCATCAAGTGATCAACTGGCTGTAGCAACTATGTATGGAATAACTACTCTTCATTAAGTGACAATTGTGTGATCCAATATTTGTTGTTTAGTCATTAAGTCGTGTCCGACTCTTCGTGACCTCATGGACCAGAGCATGCCAGGCCCTCCTTCCACTGCCTCCCAGAGTTAGGTCAAATTCACACTGGGAGCTTTGATGACACTGTCCAACCATCTTTTCCTCTGTCATCCCCTTCTCCTCTTGTCTTCACACTTTCCCAACATCAGGGTCTTTCCCATGGAGTCGTCTCTTCTCATGAGATGGCCAAAATATTGGAGCCTCAGCTTCAGGATCTGTCCTTTCAGTAAGCAGTCAGGGTTGATTTCTTTCAAAATAGATATGTTTGTTCTTTTTGCAGTCCAGGGGACTCTCAAGAGTCCCCTCCAGCACCACAATTCAAAAGCATCAGTTCTTTGGCGGTCAGCCTTCTTTATGGTCCAGCTCTCACTTCCTTATATTGCTATTGGGAAAACTATAGCTTTGATTATGCAGACTTTGTTGGCAAGGTGATGTCTCTGCTTTTTAAGATGCTGTCTAGGTTTGTCATCGCTTTCCTCCCAACAAGCAGGCATCTTTTAATTTTGTGGCTGCTGTCACCATATGCAGTGATCATGTGTCACGTTCCCGGGGTTACAACAATAGAGTCCGATAAGCCAGTCCTATGTCAGGAATTCAGGGAATGCAGAGCCAATACCCAAATATCAAAGCCAACTCACACAACGTAGTCCAGGGTCAGAGTCCAAAGCCAAAATGCACAATGTAGTCCAGGGTCAGAGTCCAAAGCCAAGGGTCCGGAGAACAAGGTTCAAGGTTGTCAGGAGCGTGGATGCAAGCCAGAGGTTTGACTTGTTGCTTGCATGGATTTTCAGCCATCTGAGAGCTGTTTATATAGTAAAACAGCCCCTTGAACTGCTGGAAGCCTTTTCATCCTGTCAGAACTCAGGATTAGTTGATCGGATGTTTCTGCAGGCAGCCTTCAAGTGATCCTCTGACCTTTTTGTCATAAGTCTTCCCCGAAGCCTGGCCCTCAGCCTGTCTACTGGGGGAGGAGAATCTAGAGATGATTCAGGTGTTTGTATTTCTGAGTGGCCATGATCTTAGGGTTGTTTTTTTTTTGATGTTGAGCTTCAGACCATGTTTTTGTGCTCTCCTCTTTCACCCTCATTAAGAGATTCTTTAATTCCTTCTCACTTTCTGCCATCAGAATGGTATCATCTGCATATCTGAGGTTGTTGATATTTCTTCCAGCAATCTTAATTCTGGCTTGGGATCCATCCAGTCCAGTCTTTCCCATGATGTATCCTGCATATAATAAGCAGGGAGACTATATACAGCCTTGTTGTACATTGTAACAGCTTTGCCGAACTTCTTTCCCAATTTGGAACCATTCAGTTGTTCCATATCCAGTTCTAACTGTCCTACACATAGATTTCTCAGGAGATAGATAAGGTGGTCAGGCACTCCCATTTCTTTAAGAACTTGCCATAGTTTGTTGTGGTCGACACAGTCAAGGGCTTTTGCGTAGTCAATGAAGCAGAAGTAGAAATTTTTCTGGAACTATCTGGCTTTCTCCATAATCCAGCGCATGTTAGCAATTTGGTCTCTAGTTCCCCTGCCCCTTCAAAATTCAGCTTGTACTTCTGGGAGTTCTCAGTCCACATACTGCTGAAACCTACCTTGTAGGATTTTGAGCATAACCTTGCTAGCGTGTGAAATGAGTGCAATTGTATGGTAGTTGGAGCATTCTTTGGCACTGCCTTTCTTTGGGATTGGGATGTAGACTGATCTTTTTCAATCCTCTGGCCACTGCTGAGTTTTCAAAACTTGCTGGCATATTGAGTGTAGCACCTATTTAGTGTGATCCAATATAGTTATGTTGTTAGGACTGGAATAAAGGGTTTTTAACTTGTATTTCAAGCTAATCTGTTATATATTTTTTAAAGTTTTATATTTTAAAAAAGTGATTATCTTCCCTTAATTTAGCTTCTCCTAGTAACAATCATTTCCATTTGTACCCGCTACTCAAAGTGGTCAATCACTTGTCTAACTCACATCACATTAATATATAACGTGTAGCTATTGCATAGGTTCCATTAATAAATTAAATATGTAACTGATCCATGCTAGTAACCAAGATACCTTTAAAAAGGGTTTTGGTGAAACAGTTAAATGAAGCACACGTTCTCAAGGCAGTCACCCAAGTAACTTTCTAGAAAGCTATATTTATTTTGAATAATTCTAACAAAAGCATAAGATCACTTCATGGTTCAGATGACAGATTTCGATTTAGTCTGCCTAGTAGGTGGAATTTGAAAGCCTGCATAAAGGCAGGTATCCTGTGCAGCATAGAAGAAATATTCAATGGATTTGAGATTTATGTTGAAAACCTTCTGCAGCCCTAGGTAAAAATGTGACATTTCATGAAATATACTGCTTCCTATATTTTGAATTTTCAATAGCTCCCTTTCTCAGTCTCTCATATATATGGTTTTTTTTTGTTTTGTTTTCTCAAGTACTACTACTACTACTATTACTACTGCTACTACTACTACTACTACTATTATTTTTATTTTTATTATTCTTACTTCAGTTAGAGTATGAACTACCCTCTTCCTCTTGCGGTATTTAGTTTTTACGATTAATTGATTTATTGATTGATTGATGGTAATGCTGCCTGAGTGTTTTTTTTTACAAGTTGTAATTTTCATTGCATAATTTATAATAGTTTCCCATATAAAAGAAGTAGTGTCCATATTGCAAGCCTCAGTGAGCAGGCCAGCCAAGATTTGCATTCACCTGCAAATTTCCCCCCTCCATGTTAACTAATTTATGACCTATTTATATTCCGCTTTAGAGACTAGGTTAGAGATGCAAATTCTTGTGTGTGAGGATGAGGGGCTACACCATTTTTATTTCTCACTTGGGAGATGGCAAGATATTTTCTGGTGGTGTTACCAAGAGTTTTTGCATTGGGAAAAATGGTTTTAGGTAAAGTGCACAAAAATATGATGGTTCCTGCTTTGTTGCATAGGACCTTAATAATAAGAAGTATAAAATAAATTAAATGCATCCCTTTTTCATCCCTTAGCTAGCTATTTTGTGCCTATTAAATACGCTGTTCTTGTTAAAGGGAACGGTGCTGGGTTTTGGACAACTGCCCTTATGTGCTGTCAAGCTGCCTCTGACTTACAGGGAGCCTATGAATGATGGATCTCCAAAATGTCCTGTCTTCAATTGCCCAGCTCAGGTCTTGTAAACTCAAGCCTGTGACATCCTGAGAGTGTTTCCAGAGCAGCTTTCACTTCGCTTTCTACAACTGCAGGTTCTTCATCATAAGATTCCTCTTCCAATGAGTCTGTCATCCTTTTATCTCTGCTGTCTTCTCTTCCTTTTCTGCTGGTCAGATAATGTGTTTCCCTGTCACTCATTCAGCATTCATAATCTAGGCTTAAATTTCCCTGCGATTTCTTGGATTTTCTGGAAAAGATCTCTTGTTATTCCTCTTTTGTTTTTCTCCATTTCTTTGCACTGGTTATTGTAGTAGTCATCTTTATCTCTACATGGCAGTTGCTGAGGTTCTGACCCTACTTCTGTCACCTTTTACTTTTGCTTCTTGCCTGTCCTTTGCAATTTTAGGTGTTTCTTCTGTCATCCATCCAGTGTTCTGTTTACTTTTCACTACATGATTTTTTTGGATTTTTTATAATATCTTAGGTTTCACTCCATAGGTTTTCAGGTTTACAGCTGAGTTTAGTAATGAAAATCCATTCTTTATGTGGACTTTAAATTCATTAAGAATGTTGTTTAGATCATATTTTGGCACTATGATTCTTTTAGTGGGTTCCCCCTCCCAGCTTTATTCTAATGCTGGATATTTAAAGCTCATGATCAGTACCAGAATCTGCTCCTGGTCTTGTTTTGACTGAGAGAATACAGCTTCTCCATCTTCTGCTTCCAATTACATCATCTATTTGGTTTCCATGCTAATCATCTGGCGATGTCCACATGCACAGCTTGTTGTTTGAAGCATGTATTTGCAATAAACAGAACATTGATTTTGAAGACCTCTACGAGTCATTCTCTTGCTTCATTTCTATTCCCTAGGCCAAATTTTTCAACTACATCTGGTTCTGCTTTGTTCCCTACTTTTGTGTTCTAGTCACCTATAATTCTGAGCATATCTTGGACAGCTACAGTAAGCATGACTTGGCAAGAAAGAAAAAGAGTTCTTTGTCTAGCTGTCATGTTAGATAGAAAAATCCTGTTTTGTGGAATTGAGGGGGGGAAGTGCAGGCTGCATAAGAGTTATAGGGGCTGGGGATGGAGAAAACATCCCTTTTCTATGCTCTCTCTGTGGCCATTAAAAAAAGGGGGCGGTTTGCTCCATATCCCGATGCATCATGAATTAGACAATTGTTATAATCAGCATTGGCTGAAATACTGACTTGTGCATTAAATCATGTGTTCATATAGAGAATAAAGGGAGGATATTGGGACAATTAGCAGCCAACAAAAACCTTGTCAGCAGCACTGCCTTTGATGAAAAGCAGGTGAAATAATAGTTGAACAAATTGAATACTCTCAGTACACACCTCAGCAGTTCTGGTAGAAGAAATAGCTAATAAAGTTAATGGAACACTTAAAATTGCTGAATTGTAGCACAGAACAATTGACTTGCAGAAGAGAAAGAAGGTAGTATATTCTCTGTCATATTTTAACTAGCAATGCGGCACTTTTCCCTCACTGTTGCTGTGAGCTCCAACTGTGCTAAGAAGTCAGACACCCTTATTTTTAAGAGTATTTTTTAAAATGCCAGACCTCCGTTCACCTCACAGCTCCATAGGGCATAACATATATGCTTTTGTCTGAACTTTTTTTTTGGTGAGGTAGCATTCCACAGAGTTGCACCTGAAGGACAAATTCAGGACGAACGTATGCAACCCAGACAAATTTGGTTTGAATGAATCTAAGCTAAGTATAGTACACAATGAAACCAGCAGTTATGGTTGCAACTCAGCTCACCTGTAGCTTTAGCCTGAAATGTACACGTGGCAAAATGAATGCAGCTGCTTAAAAATGTATCAAAGGTCAACCCAGTCAGTGTGATTTATTTAGTTTATGAGCTGTCTGCCAGGCTGGCAATTTTTGTTTGATGGATGGATCGCTTTCTAGATAAGGTTAGGCTGACAGCATCTGCTTTCTTCCATAAGAAAGATGGAGTTATTATTTCAAAGCAAAGGGCTTATAGTTCCATATTAGAGATGGGCATGAAGCTAAAAATGAACCAGGAAATTAATCAAAAATCGCTAATTTGTTGATTCAGATCAGTTTGAGTTTGTTCAAACTTTCCTGAGCCAATGAATTTTTTGTGGTGTATGAACCTCCTAGTTAATTGCACCCCCAAAACCTTCTCTCGCCTCTTCCCACTACCCCCATTGCCTCCCTGCCTTTTTCTGTTGCTATCTCTAATTCCTTTTTTTAATTTTTTAAATTGTAACTATAACATCAACATAAATTACATAAGCCAAAATACAAATTAACTGTGTTCCCCACAACCATAGACGGGACCTATTGCAATAATCCTCTTCTTCCTCCATATATATTCTTATTCTTATTCTTCTTTTATTGTCCTCCACAACTGCATTGATTCTTGATTTGGAGCTTTCCCTTTTCCCTTATTCCAAAAATCTGCCCCATATATCATAAAAACTATTCTTTTTCATCTCTCCTTTCTTAATCTTTAAGTTAAAAGTTAACTTATCATTTATAGCTATATTCCATATTTCATTATACCATTCTTCCATTCAAAATTCAGATTTTGATTTTCAATGCCTAGCTATTATTAATCTAGCTACTGTTAATACTGGTAATCCATTCTTTAATCATCTTATCATATTCCACATTCTCAAATATTGATAACAAAGCAATCTCAGGATTAAATTCTATATCTTTTTCGTATATGTCATTTAGTTCTTTAAAGATTAGTTTCCAAAATCTTTGTACTTTCCCACCACATATGAAAGTATGTACCAATTTCCTTCTCACATTTCCAACAGACATTCAGATAACTAGCGATAATTTTATTGAATTTTGTAGGTGTTAAATACCATCTTAAACCCAATTTGAAAAAGTTCTCTTATTCTCACTGACATATATCTTGAAACCCTCATTTTCCACATCTTCCTCCATTTTTCATCATCTATTCCTTTTCCTAAGTCTTGTTCCCACACTAACTTCAGTCCTTCTTTCTCACTCTCTTCTTCTAAGTCAAGTAGGCATCTATAAATTTTACTCACTGCACCCTTTACTGAATCAGTCATCTGAATATATGTTAATAGAAATTGTTCATACTTCATATATTCTCTACCTTTTTATATTTAGCCACCTAGAGTGGTCATAAAGACCAGATAGGTGGGATATAAATACTGTAGAATAAAGAAATAAAATAAATTAATATTTCTTTACCCATTTGTTAGTCCATCTTTCTAATTGCATATAATTCAGTCATTAAATATTGCTGCCCCTTTTTCCTCCACTGCCACCTTTGCACATGTGTGGATGGCTATCTGAACAAAATTGTTTTTTAAAAAAAGTTATAATTTTTTGTTGTTTTAGTCAGCTGGCCTGTCAGCCGGCAGCGGGGGGGGGGCAGAGCTTTGCACATGTTCCTGCCCCTCAGCTTATTTTTTTAAAGTTAGTTTGCCTGTCAGCTGGCTGAGGCCACCTCCCAGCTGAGAGGCAGGGACGTGGGCAAAGGTCCCCCATCACCAGATGATCGGCCGGCTAACAACAACAACAACAACAACAACAACAACAACAACAACAACAACAACAACAACAACAACAACAGGTATCCTTCAATCTCGAGAGACTATGGTAACATGCTCTGTATGGAGGACTTGGAACAGCGTCTAGTATTTTGATGCTGTACGCAAAGCTGGAGTGTCCTCTCCAGGGCACAAAGCCTGGGTAAAATAATATGGATAGGCTGTTACCCAAGCAGCAAATCCTCCCTCTCCACATCACTGAAATAGTCCAATGGAAAGGCAAGAGCTAATACAACTGGTTTCAGCGATGTTGCAGGAATTGACAGATTGACATGAACTGCCTCCAGGACTCCAGCTCTGGATTTTGCCTCGAGGTTAATTCCTGAAGTCTTTTCCATCAGTGGATATGGCCACATGGCAGTGAAGGTTTGGAATCAGAGTTTTCCTTCTCCTAGATGGGCTGCCTTCCAGGGCTGATGACTCCCACCTACCCAGCCTGTTACCTCACGGCATGGAGGATGATGGCAGCGCCTCAGTGGGAGTTGGAGTTTTCCTTCTCTTTGATAATACTTTTTTTTTAGGTTAGCCTGCCAATAATCCAGCCAGGGGCCATCTGTGTATGGCAGAGACGTATGCAAAGGCCAGCAGCCTGCGGTGGGGCTCTCAAGGTGGCAGTGGCAGTAGAAGAAGAGGAGGAAAAGGTAGGGAGACAACAGGGGCAGTGGGAAGGAGGTGGGGGTAGACTGTGGGGGCAGGGAGGCAGCCTTTTTTTTTTTAGACAGCCACTGGCCTGTCTTAAAAAATATTCCTAATAGAACTAACACCCCGATTGATGGTTCATTCAGGAAGATTTCTTTTTGTAAAGATGTTCCTCCACAGGAATCTCTTATCTCTTCATCCATTATCCACACAAGATCATATGGAAGAAAAGGCATTTTGATATCGGTGATTAATATTTTCAAAGGGGCAAACATGTTGTCTGTATCGGAGAAAACAAAGAATTATTAACAAGTTTTATTTCCAGAGATGCAGATGCCTCTACAGCAAGACTTTTACATATATGAAAAATAGGCTGAAATCCTGTTGCTTGGTTACACAAACAGTGTAACATTTAGAGATGTATTTCCATGAGCTAATAAATCTCTGCAGACATCTGTTGCACACTAAGTGATATGAATCTGTACGCAACAGATAAGGTATATGGAGATGTCTGAACTTATCATAACTTGCTTTTATTGGTTACTTCATTTACATAATAGTACAACGGGATTTCAAGCACTGGCTTATACAGTGGTGCCTCGCATAACAAGCGCACTGTGTAACAACGAATTTGCATAGCGATCTAAAAAATTAGATCGCTAATACGATCGCATTGTGATGTTCTGTATAGGCAAAACATTGCATTGCAATGATCGTTGCAATGTTTTTTTAAACAGCTGATTGGCGGTTCCAAAATGGCCGCCAGGTGCCCAAAATGGCCACCACAAGTGTTTTCGCGCCCCATGGCGGCGCTATGGAGGAACATCACTGAACTGTGAGTTTTGGAGCCATAGGAACGCATTAAACGAAGTTTAATGCATTCCTATGGCTTTTTACGTTCTGTTTAGTGATGTTTTTGCAAAGCGACGATTAATCCGGAACAGATTAACATCGCTATGCGGGGCACCGCTGTATGTTAATTTACAGGAATGAACAAAGTATAGCTTGTAGGCTGTGTGCTGCAGCCATAATCCTCAAGGCTTGGTTCGGTGTCACCCAACCATAGAGCCTGCCTGAAGTCTCCTCATGCCATCAAAAATTGACTATTTCCATATCTAGTGCAGGCTGTAGGGGGTGACAATTGGCCCCCAGGCCTGCATTCATTGCCCTCCTCCCTTCAGTCTATACAGAGGCTGTAGGTCTTTTGTAGACCTGAATTTCCTCCGCCACATTGGAAAGTAACCCTTAATTCGTTTTTTTTAAATGACCATGCCACCTTTATTTAAGAATAAAAGAAGGGCGATGGAGGTTCAGATCAAAGATTTGTCTAGATTCAAGTTTAGTGTTCTGTTTCCATGGTAATCCAGCAGCATGACTATGAATGAAATGCTCAAGCTTATAGAAGCATATAATAAAAAACAACAACATGGATTCTGCAAAGTTAGGTCTTTCTGAGTTCAGCATTTAAAGGACTATGGAGAGATATGTTCTTGCTAGCACAGTGGTTCCCAAATGTGGAAGCCCTGAGATTCTTGGACAACAAGTTTTAGAAGCCCCAATGAGCACAACAAGGTTAGGACTTCTGGAAAGTGTAGTCCCAGAATATCTGGAAACCAAAATTTGAGAATCTCTGCTCAAGCACCAGTTGCTGAGGAGGAGAAGTGCTGCAGTGTAAGACAGCTGTTGCGTTTATATCCTGCTTTGGGGCTTCTTAATGGTAAGCCCTATGAGATGGCAGGATGGAGCTCAGAAAGGCCATTTATCCTGGGCCTCACTTCCGCAGGGGTGGTGATGGTGGTGGTCTCATTTTCATGTAAAGCTTAAAACTGAGGCTAAAGAAAATTAAACTATCATGCATTCTGCAAATATTTTTTTAGCATGTCATTCTATACATTGAAATGTTTTTACACTATTCACAGACAATGAGGGGGGCTCGGAATGGGAAATATTTGCCACCAACTAGTATTCTGCTTAGTGCCTCTGAAACTGGAGGTAAAAACATAGTTGGTTAGATTAGTAGCTATTGACAGCTACATTCTCTCTAAATTTATCTCAATCTTATTTAAAATCTTTCAGGATGATAGCTATCCCATGAAACAAAATTCCATAACTTTACTACATGCTATACAATGAAGGACTTTCTCTTTTTCTTTTCTACACCTCCAACTATTTTGCTTCATTGGATGACCCCATGTTGTACTATTGCAGGAACAGGGGGGAAATGTCTTCCTATTAAATTTCTCCATGCTATGCATAATTTTGTACACATCTACTTTTATTTTTCCTAAGTGAAATTCCCTGAAATTAAAATATTTCCTTATTGGAAAGTTTTTTTCAGCTCCTTGATCATTTTGCTTGTCCTTTTTCAGATCAGCAATAGAATTACAGAACATGTTCCAAGAGTTATTATACCTGGTACAGAACCTGCTGCATTACCGTATGGAAACTGCCCATTTATTTTTACTGTTTGACTCTTCTTCTTCAACTGGTTGTTGATACATACAGGAAGCTCTACTCATATCCCATGATTATTAAATTTGCTCAGGTGCTGAGGAAATGTGCAAGAGTGAAATACTTATCTGAGACATTGTACAGTGGTGCCTCGCTTAACGAGCGCCCCGTTTAATGACGAATCCGCATAGCGATGTGGATTTTGCGATCGCAAAAGCGATTGCATTGTGACATTTTAAGTGGCCAAAAATCGCATTGCGATGTTTAAAAAACAGCTGATTGGCGGTTCCAAAATGGTGGCCAAAAAAAAGGCAGCCCGCAGCGTTTTCGCGCGGTTTCCTTGCATACTGGGTGGTGAAAATGGCAACCGTATGGAGGATTTCCGCATAGCGGTGAGTTTTCCCCCCATGGGAACGTATTAAACGTGTTTTAATTCATTCCTATGGGCTTTTTAGTCCCGCATAGTGCCGAATCCGGATAGCGACGATTTTTTCAGAACGGATTATCGTCGCTATGCGGGGCACCACTGTACATGTTTTATTCACTCTATTCCCTGTGCTAAATGCACCTCTAAAATGTTGCAAATTGCATTTTTTGCTTGTGACAAAGTAATATGGAGGATATTTTGGGCTAAACTGCTAGAGCTAGCCAGAGATGGATAAGCCACCTGCAATAGGCTAAGTGATACTATTATTTCCCTTTCAGACATGCTGTTCAATGAGGCTCTGCCAGCCAGAAACACAAATTCTTTGGCCCACTTTGTCCCAATTTAGTAGCTACATTAGAAAGGATAGTGACCTACAGTCCTCAGTAAATGAGTCTTCTGCTGTTTTATTTAGCATCTAGTTCTTCACTATTTTATATGGAAAAATCACACAGATTTTTACTGAACTAATGAGGAAGTAACTGGTATACTCTGATGGCCCCCAAAATGGAACATATGGCACCATTGGAAAATGTTTTCCTACTCAATTTCTCCATGCTATGCATAATTTTTGTACACATCTATCTATCTATCTATCTATCTATCTATCTATCTATCTATCTATCTATCTATCTATCTATCTATCTATCTATCTATCTATCTATCTATCTATCTATCTATCTATCTATCTATCTATCTATCTATCTATCTATCTATCTATCTATCTATCTATCTATCTATTTATTTATACCCCACTCATCTAGACCGAAGTTTTCTGTGGGTGGCTAACAACAATACATAAAAGTAAAAGGAATTTAAAATAAAAACAACAGTATTAATAAATAAATATTAATAATAAATAAAATAAATAAGAAGGCCTGGTTTCTTGTTCTTTCTCTCTGGGCCTCCCTCAGTGTTTGGACCCTCAGCCACCCATCCTGGCTAGAATGAATGATTTGCATAGATCTAGGTGGGAGGAGGCGTTCTGCTAGATATCGAGGTCCCAGACCATTTAGGGCTTTATATATAACACCTTGAAATCAATGCAGAAATGAAAGGAGCAGCCAATGCAAGGCAGCCACAGTGGGGGAAATATGCTGATATTTTCTCATCCCAGTGAGAAGTCTGGCTGCTGCATTCTGCACCATTTGAAGCTTCTGCATCAATCTCAATTGTAACCCCACGTAGAGCGTGTGATGACCAATGTCTCCCTAAGGAGTGTATGGCATTCAGGCAGGGATTCTCAAAGGCCACAAATCTACCACTTTGTACTGAGGTAAGTCCTCAAGCTTCAGCAGTGCACAGCATATGTGCCTTGAACAAGCCTGACCCTTAACGAACACTTTACTTTACTCAGTACTTTGCAAGTACTCCAACATGGACATTGTGATTCCTTAAAACTCACAACAGCTCAGTTACATAGGACTTCTCTATGATAGCTAATCAATGACCTTTTCCACTCTTCTGGATTTAGCCAAACCTTGCTGGTCGAAAAGAATAGTCCTCAATTAGGATTTTTAATTATTTTTTATTAAGAAAATATAGTTTTATAGAAACAGTTTGTTTGCTTAAGCATAGCATAAAGACATGTTCGAAGGGTTACAATAGTTAAAAAATGGCTATTTCCCATTAAAATAAGAAACACTACAAAGCTGAACTAAGGTGGGCTAGCCCCACCTCTTTCTTTCTTACCATACTGTAGATTCATTCTGTACCATCCAGCTACATAACACAATCCATCATGAACTTCTCTTAGGAAAAAAGTTCTCTCTCATATAGCCCATCATCCATTTTTCTACATTCCTTGGAACTACTTCTTCATGGCTGTAAACCAATTAACTCAAAGAGCTGTAACTGCTCACTCCATCTCCAATTCTCATGAAGAGAATTCCAATTAGGCAGAAATTGGTTGGGTCTTCACACTGGGCCTCCTCAACCTTGCATTCTTATCAGGATTCATTCTGTACCAGCCTGGCTATAAATTAGGAAAAACAGCCTCTTCAGCCTTTACCACATTCCCATGTCCTCAACTCCTTTCACTTTGAAACTTAACTCACTCCATTTTCTCTCATCCTCAGTGACTACAAGTCCCACTCTCCTTCAATATCACCACAGAGCACGGAGATTCAAGAGGCTTGGAGAAAACAGGAAAATGGCAAATCTCCAGGACCAGACGGACTACCAGCTGAATATTATAAGGCATTTGAAGAAATCTTAAGTCCGCAATTTAAGAAGTTAATTGAAATTATTGAGTTCAAGGGGGTAATACCAAATACTTGGAAAGAGGCACATATTACTTTAATACATAAAGAGGGGACCGAAAAGAACAAAATCAAGAATTATAGACCAATCTCTCTACTAAATGTTGATTATAAGATCTTCACAACCATCTGGGCGGCAAGATTTAAGGAAATTTTAGGAGAAACAATACATAAAGACCAAACAGGTTTCCTCCCTAAAAGGAAAATGGCATCAAACATAAGGACGATAATAGATATTCTAGAATATTATGAATTTCATCCAGGAAAGCAGATGATGTTAATCTTTTTAGACGCAGAGAAAGCCTTTGATAATGTCAACTGGGAGTTTATGATGCTTCAGTTGAAGGAAATGGGAGTGGAAGGAAAATTTCTACAAATAATTAAAGCAATATACTCGAAGCAAGAAGCCAAGATTAAAGTCAATGGGAACTTAACGGAGAGTATATCGATTGAACAAGGCACAAGACAGGGTTGTCCGTTATCTCCTCTTTTATTTATATTAACGCTGGAAGTCCTAAATAGACAGATAAGAGCTAATGAAAGAATTAAAGGACTTAAAATTAGAGGCGAAGAATTTAAGGTACAAGCGTATGCAGATGACCTGGTAATAATACTTGAGAATCCTCAGGGAGACCTAGAAGAATTATTGAGAATCATAGAAGAGTATGGACAAGTGGCTGGTCTCCAAATCAATCATCAAAAAACCAAAGTTATGATTAAAAACATAAATAAAGAAGAAGCTGGAAAACTGCTGAGAGAAATTAATTTTGAAGTAGTACAAAAAATTAAATATCTAGGAGTCATCATCACAAAAAAACCTAGCAACTTAATGAAAGAGAACTACCTTAGAATACAGAAGGAAATTCAGAAGAACTTGGAAGATTGGAGTAACCTTCAGCTATCATTAATGGGAAGAATTGCAACGATAAAGATGATGATTTTGCCAAAATTACTATTTCATTTCCAAAACCTACCAATATTATTGAACTTCAAATATTTTAAAGAACTGGATCGTCTGATAACCAAGTTTACATGGAAGACTAAGAAACCAAGAATAAAACTCAAGCTGTTACAGGACTTGAAAGAAAGGGGAGGGGTAGGACTCCCAAATTGGTTGTTATATTATAAGGTGTGTGCAATGACATGGATAAAAGAATGGATAACCCTGGGAAACCAAAGACTACTGAAACTAGAAGGGCATGACCTAAGCATGGGTTGGCACGCATATGTGTGGTATGGGAAAGATAAGGAACAATCACGTTTTATGGAACATATTGTAAGGAAAGCATTGGATCTAGTGTGGTATAAATTCCGAGTACAAACATATAAGAGAACCCCATTATGGGTAGCCCCCATAGAAGCCTTTACAATGAAAATGTTGAATCCAAAAGGGATGATGTTAACTTACAAAGAGTTACTTAATAGAGAACAAAACTTAAAAAGTAAGCAAGAACTAGAGGAATTAGGAGTGGCATCAGATTGGTGGTCATTGAATAAATTAGAATCAAGATATAGAAAAGATGGAAATTTGGGTTTTTTTGAAGGTGAAGTACAGGTAGATAAACTCTGGATTTATTCTGATGAGAAAATAATAAAGAAAATGTACACATATTTATTGGAATATGAATTGGAAGATGAAAGGGTAAAGGAAACAATGATAAAATGGGCAAGGGATTTCGGTTATAACATTGATATTGATCACTGGACGATGATGTGGAAAGACTGTTATAAAATGATTAAGCCAGTAAATCTAAGAGAAAATGTCCTTAAAATGTTTTACAGATGGCATTATACTCCTATGAAACTGGCAAAAATGTCAGAAGGTGGTAGCAATATCTGTTGGAAATGTAAAAAAAAGGTGGGAACTTTCTATCATATGTGGTGATCATGTGAAAAAGCTAGGGGCTATTGGTTACAGGTGTGGGAAATGATAAGAGGAATTACTCAAAAGAAATTAAACTTGAGACCTGAAATAGCATTATTAAACATTATGCCAGAAATTACTGACAAGAAAATTAAATATTGTTTGATGTACAGTATATATTGATAGCAGCTAGGTTACTCTGGGCCCAAAAATGGAAAAGCGAAGATGTACCTACAATGGAGGAGCTCCTGAAGAAGATGCTGGACATTATAGAACTGGACACACTATCAGAAGCGCTACGAGATCAACCGAGAGACTATGCAAAACAAAGTTGGAACTTAATACATGCTTGGGCCCAGGGTCAGACCTGAAGATAGGGCAAAATGATTGATGGGTTTTGTTTTCTTTTTAGTTTTTTCTTTTTTTCAATACTCTCTGACGTTTGGGAAAGCTGGAATGTAATGAGGTCTGGACCCCTGTCCTCAAAGGGGGGGAGGGTTTGGGATGTTTGTAATGTAGGTTTAGATATGTGTTGGTAGTTGAAATAATAATAATTAAAAAAAATATCACCACAGAGCACATTTTGTTGTTTAATCAATAAGTCATATCCGACTCTTTGTGACCCCATGGACCAGAGCATGCCAGGCCCTCTTGTCTTCCACTGCCCCCCCCCGGAGTTTGGTCAAATTCATGTTGAATTTGAGTGCATTACAGTAGTCTAATCTCAAGATTACAAGCACATGGACCAGAGTGGTGAGCAGCATCAAGCAGCATCCGACATCAAGATAGGGAGTGAAAATCACCATGACCCAGAGCTGCAAACCTCACTCTTCATGATGAGAGTCACTCCCCCAAAAGAGATGGAGTTTCCCAAACCACTGATGGTGGGGCCACCCACCCTCAGGACCCCCATCTTGTCTGGATTCAGCCTTAGTCCATTCTCCTGCATCCACTGCAGTACAGCCTCCAGGCAGCAGTGAAGGGACAGAACAGCATGCATTGTTGTTGGAAAAAAGGAGATGTAGAGCTGGGTGTCATCAGTGTACTGATGACACGAAGCTCCACACACATCATCTTTTTTCTAAGTGAAATGGCCCAGACATTATAATCTTTTCTTATTGGAAAGTTTTTTCAGCTCCTTGATCATTTTGCTTTTCCTGTACATATAGTGGTGATCTCACAAATGCCTTATCCCCATGAGGGGAGGGCTAGTACATGGCAGCCTGCATGATAGTCTATACTGCTTTTGTGATTGCCTATTTTAACTCTACAAGTATAACAGGATTCTGGCTAAAAGTCCTTGAAGTTATTTTAGTTTGTCACCAAACATATGGAAAGGCTGGTCATGCAGTCACCATCTTCTTAGACTTTCAAAAAGCTTTCAACAGAGTTCCTTCCAAAAGGCTCCTAAGTAAACCTAGAAACCACAGCATAACAGGATAGGTACCCTTATGGATTGCTAGTTGGTGTAGGTCTGATACACAATAGCTCCCAATTTTTCCAGCTAGCATGACCAGTGTTAAAGATCCATGTGACACCCTATTAAATGAACAAATTTAAGTAGATGATAGCAACTGCGGTGCTCCTACTGCACAGAGGATTATAGAATGGGAAATTAAAAGTGCAAAGCTTCAGTGCAAGGTACCTGTAATTTAATTAAAATCTTCTCTAATAGTTTTACCTCATTTTATTCCTTCTACATATCCATAACCAGCATATGACATTTTTGGTTAACTCTGTGAATTCTATGTAAAGCAATTAATTTTACAGTTTCATCATCAAAGAACATCCCCACTGTGCTTCAACAGCATCTGCTGAGAAAGGGTGCTGTCTTGGGACACTCAACAAGAGTGCAACAGGCAAGCTTTCTTCAAAATGAGTTAAAGCGTTTTTTAAAGTCTTCTCTCCTTCTTTCACTCCTCATCGCAGCCAGCTGTTCAATCTTGCTTCACGTGTAAAGTCCTTGTAATGAAGTAAACCAGGGACTGAGAAATCTAAGATCCTTTGAGCCTTGCGTATCTAAGGTTCATGGAAGTCAGTGGTGAATTCTTCTCCAGGTAGGCCTTAGATCAAAGAACAGGTGCTCAGAATCTCTCCACATAAAAAGAACCTGAGAAATATGTGTACCCGTGTAGTTACAAAGGAAATAGAAGGAGCAAACTTTTTCCTAACCTAGTAACACTATCTCATGCAGGTTAGAATAACTTCTGTTGTGTGATACTTAAAAACCTCCCTACCAAAAACAAAAATGTTGCCTCCTTCTAGTGTGAGTGACACCATAGATTCTGGGGCCTGTGGACATGTTATCTCCTCCTTCTCCTGGAATGTTCTTCATAGGAGTTGTATCCACTGATTCGAGGCGGCTGAACTTGGCCACCATTACAATCTATCTCTGGCAGGCTTTCTTCTCATCTCATATATCAGGGACTGCAAGATGTTGAGGCTGAGACTCTGTAAGTGATGGTTCACAGTCATCATTAAAGGGTAGATGGTAGGAGAATTCAGATATTTCCTTTTCCCTCCAGAGATATTTCCTTTTCTCATCTAGTGCTATTCCATTTGTTCTGAAATGTCTCTTTCTGGATGTCTCACACTGCCGTGATGTCTGAGAAATTCTGGGAACTGTAATCCAAAAGAGTAACTTTTCCACATCCTATTGTTTCAGGTACCTTCTGTGGTCTCTCATCAGGCCGCCTTTCCTACTCTAATTACTTGCTGTATTTCAGGCTGCTCTTCTCAAGTCTCAGCTGTTTTGGATGGAGATGTATAGATGGAATATATAAGCAGCAGCTATATGTGCATACATGTATAGTGGTGCCTCGCTTAACGGGCGCCCTGTTTAACGACGAATCCGCATAGTGATGCGGATTTTGCGATCGCAAAAGCAACCGCATTGCGATGTTTCCTATGGGGAAAAATCACTTTGCGATTTTTCCCCATAGGCCCCATTTTCTCCCAGCTGACCGGTCCTTCCGAAGTGCCCACCGGTCAGCTGGGGAAAAATGCCGGCGAGCACTTCGGAAGGACCGTGGGGGAGCCCTCCCCTGCAGTCCTCCCAAAGGCCCCATTTTCACACAGCTGATCGGCGGTTCCAAAATGGCCGCCGGATGAAGAAAATGGCCACCGGCAGCGTTTTCGCGCCGATTCCTTGCTTACCGAGGTGGCAAAAATGGCGGCCCTATGGAGGAGTCCCGCTTAGCGGTGAGTTTACCCCCCCATAGGAATGCATTAAACAGAGTTTAATGCGTTCCTATGGGGTTTTCTATTCCGTATAGCAATGTTTTCGGATAGTGACGTTTTTCCTGGAACGGATTGACGTTGCTATGTGGGGCACCACTGTACAAATATTGAATACATGTTTCAATCGTGTTCTTTATAGAAGGGATGTTCAGGAAAAGACTGGGTTTATCCTCTTTGTTACAAAAACAGGAGCAGATTTAAACACACAGTTAAAATGGATTGATTGCATTTATATTTTTTTACAGTGCTTTAAACTGGATTGTAGCACAAAGATGGAATCTGAAAAGCATCACAAGAGTCTTTTATGGATGTGGCAAAGGTGGATTGTGCATTTTCAAGAAATGTCTGCATTATGTGTGGACTCAGTGAGATTGCTATGTGGAAGACTTCACATTAAGGGAGATTTTGAATTGGCTCTCAGAGGAAGTATCTCTGATATGCAAAACTGGTAATCACTATGTGTTAACTTTAACTGAAATAAATAATAATTAGATTTCAAGCAGATAAATAAGGGATGGCAAAAGTTCATCTAAGATCATGGTACAAACTGCCTCTCAAAATTCAAATTATAAAGCTTTCTAAACTGAAATATTACAGCATTGCCCTGAAAGTGATTCATTTCTAACAGTCACTTCCTATTTTAATTGTAAGACTTACAGTCTCTGACATCCTATCAGTGATCACATAAGGTTTGCACAATTTGCTAATTATAACTTTGAAAAATCAGGTGTGGGACCAGACATGAAACCGAGAAGCCCTCCAGCACCTCATCAATTAGTTGCAATTACCGGTGGCTGTGGCAAGTAAAACAGGCCTTACATGAGATTCCAGCCCGTGATCAGAAGATGAACAAAAACTTTTCTTCAGGCACATAACTGCAACTGTTGATCCAGAATCTCTTGTACCACATAAATGATTTTTGGTCATATTTACATATTAGAAGACAATCAACAACTCCTAAAATACAGCAATGAAGGTCAGAGGTAAATATTATGAATGTGCTTCTTTAAGACATGTTCATTCTAGAGATGTGCTGTGCTTGGGATGATTAGTTGAGGGTTTTTTCATCATTATATGGAGTGGTATGTGAGATTTTTGAGCACTGAGCTACTATAGCAAATGATGTATGTATAAAAATAGCCATACATCCTTCCTTTCATCATTAAATTTGTGTGCTACCTTCCTTCAATCCTCTGAGGCAGGTCAGGGTGTGAGAATGGGACTGGTCCAAGGTCACCCAGAAAGCTTCATAACCAAATGGGAATTTGAATGCATATCTCCTGAATCCAAGTCCATTGCTCTGCCCACTACACAACATTTTTTTAAACTCTAGTATCTGTAGTGGAGATGTAAACATCACATTAGCTTGATGCTTCCTTTGTTTTTAAAGTAAACTTCTGTGTTCTGCCCTCACAGAAAATATTCACTTATGAATATTCACATATGAACTCAAAAGGAAGGCTGAGTGCCAATTGACTAGCGGATCGACAAAACAGACATATTTCATACTGCTGACAGATCGTACTAGTGAAGATATGGAAAGGACATATGTCACTCAGAAAGGAGCAGATTTGTCAGCTGTCACCCAAGAGATAGCTGCCATCTGACCTTCTGAAATATGTTTTTATTTCTGGTAGACTGTGTGGGTTCCCCCGAAGAATAAAAGAATAAACAGGCTTGAAAAATGGAAACTGCTGAACTGGGCAGTAACGAAACAAAAGGAAAAGGTCTGAACAAATATTCTAAGCCTCACAGTGATGTGGACATTAACAGTTTTTATATTTCCTTTATATGATAAAAATAAAGGAGAAAGTCAGCTTTCTGAAATCATGGTGCAGTTTTGGCCTTGCGTCTTCTGTCCCACTTTCAAAAAAGCAACACCATTATTTGTTGCTGGTATTGGGTCAATGTGACGGGGGGGGGCACTCCAAGCATCCCTAGCAGGCCATTCATCCTTGTCCTGCACCCCCTCGTGGGCCTCTCAGAGGTTCTGGTAGCTGGATGCCAGGAGGATGTAGAGAGGGAAATGGAAAGTCTGGGTGGAGAAAGGAAGCCTAAGGCAGACAAACCTGACTTAGGGGAAGGGGTGGAATCTGAACTCCAGTCAGAGGGAGCCTGATTTAAGGGAGGAAGAGAAGGAGGGTGGGGAGGGCACCTTCCCCTCTACAGAATCAGAGGCAGAGAAGTGGGAAGAGGAGCTTGAGGAACTGGAACTGGTATTTTGCACCCTGGGGAAGGGGGAGGATGTGTTGATCATCAGGAAGGCCTAGACAGAAGTATGGATTCAGGTTGTCATGACTAAGCAACAAGGGTGCAGAGGGGGCATACCAGTCTTTAGCCTACTGTCAACTTTGGCCCATTCACCAAACCCCTGGAGACTGTGAAGGCCAGGTGAGCACCCAGGCTCCCTTCTGATGCAACTGAGGTGCTGGAGGAGGAACCACCAGAAGGAGCACCTGTGATTCTGGCAGGAAGAACGTGGGGGGCCTGGGAACCTGTGAGTGTCCAGCACTACAAGCCTTCTCTGAAGAGAGTTGATTGGTTGGGGACTGGACCCCTCCACCAACCATGGACTGGGGACAGCCTGGATGCAGTGAGCAGAACTCGGGTAAAGACTGGACTTGTCAGAGAGCTTGTGAAGTTAACTCAGTCCCCCTGCAAACTGATAGGTACAGCCAGCGCCCAACCTTTTCTTATACCCTGTTCCTCTACCTTAATAAAATTCAGTTCTAGAAGCTCTGGGAGTCTCAACCTGATGGAACCCATGGCCAAGGAGAGGCTCTCCACCACTCCCATTCAGGGGGAGTGGTGGTGGCAGGAGCAGTGCTAGTCACAGTCAGCTTCTGTGAAATTTCTGCTGTAACACTAATCAAGCTTACCGGAAAGTAGGCCATAATGAACACACAATTAGATAAGCTTAGGTTTGTACTGTAAGAAGAGATCTAAACAGGACTGGAGTGGGAGAGCAGAGATTCAAGAACAACTTTGTTTACAGAAAAATAATAACACAGTTGAATAATTGTGAATAACAAGAAACCAGGCCTTCTTGGCAATGGCCCCCCCACCTAAGGAATAATCTCCCCTCCAAGATTCACTTGGCCACTTCGCTGGGTATTTTCAAGAGCCAGCTCTAGACCTGGCTATTCAGGCAGGCCTTCCCTCCAGTCACCATCTGATTATCTCTTTCCCCCCATCTTACTCTTGTTAAATTGATATTATTTGTTTTTATTGTATTTTGTTATGAGCCGCCCAGAGTAGATGCTGTCTAAATGGGCGGGATACAAATTTAATAAATAAAATAAAATAAAATAAAATAAATAATTTGGATTTTTAATGCCTGACTATACTTTGCCAACCTTAAAACTTCTTAAAATTTCAAGTCAAGGCAACAGATGTATTACCCAATAAGGTATGAACAGTCAACTCTGTCTCTCTCAGGTGGTGAAGTCAAAACAAAGTGAGGCTGTTTTCATGTTCTGATCAGAGACAGAAAAACCAGCATTACTTTCTTTCCCCATCTTGAGAAGGTGTTTGTAGGGACCTCTGTTTTCACTTTTGATTGAGGCAAGACTATGCAACACTTATGCTTGATTAATTGCATCAATATTACATCAAGCAGCTTGGGTTAAAAACTTTAGTTAGAATTCTGTACAAGAGTTGTGAGGCTAGAACAGCAGAGCTAAGAGCCATGCTGATTTGTAGCTCTATTTATGAACTGCTGACAGACTCAGAATTGTATGACTACAGTAGATGTCCAACTAGTAAAGAAAATCAAGAGATATGCTTTTAGCTCCAAAGCTAGGTTCAACTATCCACTTTGGCGAAGCAAAGGACCACAGCATTTTAGTGCTTTTTTGGCATAAACAACTCACTGCAAATAAGAACTGTCATTAAATGACAGCTGGGCACATAGTTTTGCTTAAATGAACCAGTAATCACTAAGACCCTAGGATAATCATTTACTTTTTGGCATAAATAACATGAGATGATTATAGTAACTGATGGTGAAGTTGAGTATATTTAAAGGTTAATATCCCATGTCAAGATGGGATTTATTAGAGGTGCACACTGATAATGTGTGGCAGAGTAAACCAATGTTCTATAAGGCAATTCTAAAAATGGGGACAGCCTGACCAGAAAAAAAAAATTATGCCTGGTAAACTAGATACAAATTTGGCACAGTAGCAGCAGTCTGTTCTTACTCTGTGCCAAACTTGGGGAAGTTTGGACAAAACAGTTTTGGGTGGAGAGATGCAGATAAACTGCCAAAATGGCTGTGGGGCTAACTGGCTGCCTATGGGCCCGCTGATCAGCTGATTGGTGGGCCCATAGACAGAGTGGGAAGGCCATAGGAAGAGAGGGAAGGCTAACTTTCATTCTCTTCGTATGGGGGACAAATAAAAATGGACAAATATTCATCCCTTAGTCTTTGTTTATAGAACTCATGAATATGACGGGATGAATATTTAATGAATCAGTGATTTTTAACAAATATTGTGATTATTTTTTTATTCCCCCTACATGTCCAGTTTTGATGTTATGATTTTTTTTTAAAAAAGAACTGATCAGAAACAAGAAACATGAAGCTGTAGGAAATTTAAAATGGCTCACAGAAACTGAAAGGACTGACCCTGCTTATCTTGAAACAAAATTGTTTGCTCCTTCTGCTTTTCTTTATTTGGAAAGAATTGAGGCTGCAGGGGCTGAAATACTGGCCCATAAAAAAAGGCCTTTCAAACAGGAGAAACAGTGATTTCTTATAGCTCTTAGCATGTGCGGTACAAGCTTCCCAAGAAGAAGAATTTTGGCAAGGGCTTGAACCAGGGTGGTGGCGATGGCATGGTAGATGAGCTGCAGAGTGGCTAGGAAAGTTCAGAGCTAAAACGGAAAAGAAATAGAAAAACAGTCCTGACTATTTCTTTGTGTTTGGGTGAGAAGTAGTTAACTGAAGAAGGAGGAGGTGGCTTCTGGAATTTTCCTTTGTCTCTTTGTGTCTCTTTGTGAATAGCTCAACTTGACTGCTGACATCAGTGTCATCAATATGCAGGCTACCCTTTGCTGTGCAGAGCTTGCCATCTTTTTTCCTGCTGACTACCTGGCAGTTTAATAGAGATGGGGGCGTCTCACCATTTTGGCGAGTTGTCCTGCTTTGTGAGTCATCAAAAGCTGATGACTCACGAAGCCGCCCCCATGAACCGATGAAGCACAAATTTATTCATCGATTCATGGGAGTTCCTAAAAAAATCTGACCCCTACCCCCTGCCACCTCCACCGATGCGACCTGCCACCCCCAACATCCCCCACCATAATTGCTGCCGCCACTGCCATCACCACCATCTCCAGTTGGCCTCCGCAGCCATGGCCTGTAGGCAGGGACACTGGCTGACCTTTGCAAAGATGGTGGCTGTGGCTTCATTTAGGGTAGGGAAGCTGAAGCTGCCATCTTTGCAAAGGGCAGACTGAAGTCCCTTAAGGCAGGCTAAGGGAGATGGCGATTACAGTGGAGGGCATTGGCGGGGGAGGGTGTGGTAGTGGGGGAGTGGCACAGCAGGGTTGGCAGGGGGCAGCAGGGGGTGGTAGCTAAGGTAGGGAGAGGAAAGGGATGGGGGATAGGCTGTGCGGGTGGGTGGCTGCCTATCGGCTCGCCGATTGGAGCGCCAGTAGGCAGAATGGAAAAGCCATAGGAAGAGAAGGAATCCTAGCCTTCTCTCTCTTCATATGGGGGATGAATAAAAATGGGGAAATATTCATCCCTTTGTATTCATGAGGGTCTCTGGAACCCACAAATATGAAGGGATGAATATTTAATGAATCAACAATCTCTGACAAATATTTTATTTGTCCCCATGTCTAATTTTGAATCATGGATAAAGATGAGCATGAACTGTAAAAATGAGAAATCTGGCTGGTTCGTGGTTCAAACAAGTAGGGAGGCAATGGGGGCAGTAGGAATGGGGCAGGTGGGCATTCCCTTTTGCCAAACAAAATGAAGTGCAAAGGGGAAAAAACGTTGGCACTTTGTTTCAGTTTGGAAAAACAGAATCCCCAATCTGGCTCATGAAATGAACCATGAACCAGCCTGATTTGTCAGTTTTTCTGGTTTGTGGTTTGGTTCCTTCTCATCTCTAATCATGGATATAGAAGAACACTCTATATTCAGACTCAGACTCTGATGAGTCTGGTTAAGTAAGGAGAATGTAACAATGATTTATCTTGCTGTCGGGGCTAACTGAAGTGCTTACATGTCGGCGGTGGACAGCCCACATGTCACTCCTGTCAGTCATTTTAGAGCTTTAGTGCAGGAGCCTATGACAGGACAGGAGGGGTGGAATCAACAGAACTGGGTGTGACAGAGAGTCAGTTAGGGAAAAGATGGTGAAGGGTTTAGACAGAGAGAAGACTGTGAATTGTTTAGACAAGATATTGGACAGTTGGTTTGTTAGAGAATATTAAAGAGTTAAAAGGAATCAGAAGTACCTAAACAGTCAGAATATATTGAGACCTTGATTAAAGTAAATGAATACAAGCAAGCTTATAAGTAATCAAATCCATGTTTATTGAATGAAAGATAAAAGAACATCTGTGATTTTCCTTCTGTGATTTACTTACTACCCCATAAATAAACCTTGTTTTATTTGGCAATGGGAGTGTGACATTCATAATTGATATAGTGAGGATAAAATCCTCTGGTGGCAGCGAAAAAGAGGAAAGAACAAGTCGTGTCCAAAGGTGAACTTGTGTGAGAGGCAAAACATACAGGGGTCACTGGGGGTGCACAACAATGTCAAATAAAACACTAACTTAAAAACCTACATGGAAAAATCTGCGGGTACAAGAGGCTGTAGTGGAGGAAGGAAAAAGGCAAGTCCTATTACATGAGAAAAGTTATCCTTGTCTGTCTCTGAATCCAGTCTGTAACACCTGTCCTGCAGTCTTTTTGTCTGGAGAGAATTCTGTGCTTTGTATATTTTGAATCAGTTCAACAAAAAAAGACAGGTTTTTAATTAAGACACAAAGGAAAATAGTCTTCCTTTGCTCATAATCCTACAACTGTGTTTAAAACTGGCAATATAATTAAATGCAGTTTTTTGTGAATTAATTATTTAAACATAAAATAACAGCCTGCTTAGCTGATAATCTCCTATCCTTCGAGTATGAAAACAGTAAAGAAGAGTGATCACATAATCGTCGTAGCTCTGAATTCTGTGATGATGAAGTGTTACCAGTCTATTAGATCAGCTGAAGATGCAAAAAAAAAAAAAAAAAAACCCACTTTAAAATGTACACTCATATGCATGATCCCTGCATCCACACGAACTGCTGAATAGCTCAATGGGTTAGGCTGACGGAGAAAGAGGTTGGGAGTTCAATTCCTCACTATGCCTCCTTGACAGAGACTGGACTTGATGATCCACAGGGTCCCTTCCAGCTCTGCAGTTCTAAGATGATGATGATGATGATGATGATGATGATGATGATGATGATGATGATGATGATGATGATGATGATGACAACGACGACGATGACGACGACCACCTTATGGTTTCAAGGAAGGAACTCACATCACACCTCCAGTGATCCAATTTAGCCCTTCTTTCCTTTGAAGGGGGAAAATATAGAAAATATTCCCCTCTGAGTTCCCTCCTGTCTTTTCCTTCATGGAGGAGGTGGAGTACACTGCAGTTAAAAAGAAATGTAACTGGCATAGTGCTGAAGTCTTGCCAATCAACCAATTTAGTGTTAGACTATAACAGAGTTTAAGAAAAGCAAACCAAACTTAACACCATACTCCACATTCTCTTCTGCTCCTCCTTCTTCAAGGAGGAATGGGAGGTAGCTTTTAATTTATTAATAAGTAATGGGACGTGGTGGCACTGTGGGCTAAACCGCAGAAGCCTGTGCTGCAGGGTCAGAAGATCCGGCAGTCGTAAGATCGAATCCACGCAACGGAATGAGCACCCGTCGCTTGTCCCAGCTCCCGCCAACCTAGCGGTTCGAAAGCATTCAAATGCGAGTAGATAAATAGGGACCACCTCGGTGGGAAGGTAAACAGCGTTCCGTGTCTAAAATCACACTGGCCATGTGACCACGGAAAGATTGTCTTCAGACAAAATGCTGGCTCTATGGCTTGAAGAGTGGGATGAGCGCCACCCCCTAGAGTCGGACACGACTGGACAAAAATTGTCAAGGGGAACCTTTACCTTTAATGTGAACCTATAGCACCTTAAGAGAACTAGGTAAGTTATTCACTTTCATTCAGTACTGGTGATCAAACATGCTGGAATTGAACCAAAATGGAGTGACCCTACCCACACTAACCTCTCCTCCCCAAAAAACAGTATCCTTTTATGGGGACCCAAAAAGGTATGGGTAAGCAAGAATAAGAACTAGGCTGATTCATAATTGCCAATATGTCATGTAGTCACTGGAAAAAGGAGTAAGCCAGTGTGTTCCCTAAGCAGATCAAACAGTGGGACAAAGTGCCATCTGATTGCACTCATAGTTTACTTTAGTTAGGTTTTCAAACCAATATTTCCACCAAATAGTATTCAGATAATAAAAGTAACAGAGGTAAGACCCATAAAATTGCAACACAAAGTGATGATCAAAAACATCATAAGGAAACATGTCAGATAAAATACTTCAATTAAATCAGTTCATCCAACTGAACAAATTAAAACATAGCTATAACAACTTTCTGGCTTCTTTTCAGATGCTACTCAAGTTTGCAATGTGAATTACGTGACTCATGTAATCTACATTGCAAATCTGAGTAGCCCCTGAGAAGGAACCAGAAATGTGTGGGTAGGAACACTGAGGCTGGGCAGGTTTACTCTGGCACTTGGTGTAGCAATCACCATGCTTTGGCTCAGGTAGAAGATTATTTGCATGTACAGTCAACCCTCGACTTATGAACGTCCCTACATATGAATTTTTTGATTTACGAATGGCTCCATTTGCAAAACTTGGCACTGACTTGTGAATGAAGCCTCGACCTACGAATGAGGTCAAGGCTCCGTTCACAAGCCAATGCCATTTTTTGTGAACGGAGCTATTTGTTGCCTTTGGAGCTCTCAAAGGGCTTTCCGCCCGACATCGGAGGAAACCTTTGAGAGCTCCGAAGGCACTGATCGCAGTGGCAGGGACCCCCAGGGAGGTCTCCCATGGTGCCAGGCAAGCCCTGGGAGACCTCCCTGGGGGTCCCCGCTGCTGCAGTCAGCACCTTCAGTGGTCTCAAAGGGCTCTCCCCCTGACATTGGAGGAAGCCCTTTGACAGCTCTGAAGGCAAAAAGGCAGGGAGAAAGGGCTGGACATTCAAATTTCCCACCCTTTCTCCCTGCCTTTCTGCCTTCGGAGCTCTCAAAGGGCTTTCCGCCTTACATCAGAGGAAACCCTTTGAGAGCTCCGAAGGCACTGATCATGGTGGCAGGGACCTCCAGGGAGGTCTCCCATGGTGTCGGGCAAGCCCTGGGAGACCTCACTGGGGGTCCCCACCGCGGCAATCGGCACCTTCAGGGGTCTCAAAGGGCTTTCCCCCAGACATTGGAGGAATCCCTTTGAGAGCTCTGAAAGCAAAAAGGCAGGGAGAAAGGGCAGGAAATTTGAATTTCCTGCCCTTTCTCCCTGCCTTTTTGCCTTCGGAGTTCTCAAAGGGCTTCCTCCAATGTCAGGGGGAGAGCCCTTTGAGACCTCCGAAGGTAATTTTTTGAAATGTTGGAACGGATTAATTTTGTTCCCATGCATTTCAATGGAAAATGGTACTTCGCCTTACAAACTTTTCAATGTACAAACGCCATTCAAAAAAAGATTAAGTTCGTAAGTCGAGGTACCACTGTACCAATGAGAGCTGTTGGGAGGCAGAGCCAGAGAAACTAGAAGGGAGGGGTGAGGGTTTTGAGGCAGAGAGAGAGAGTGTTTAAGGAGTGATTAATCAGAGTGTGACCTGTATTAATTAAGATTAGTGCTGAGGACAAATTAAAAAATGGCAATTTGTTGTGCTCCGTTATTCGTCAAGGTTAACAGATCAACAAATACGAATATACGAATATTATTTGATGAACTGATGAATCGATCTGTTGATTCATCTGCACTTTAAATGGTTATAACACTGCCCCCAAACCACCTAGAGATACCAATTTGCAGGGAAGCTTCCTCAGAAGCTTTTCTATAACTCCTGAAAGTTTGGAGAATTGGATGACGGACCCCAGAGTTATATAGTCTGGCTCATGGACCCAAGAGTTATATAGTCACAAAGAGGACCCTACAGGAAAGGTCCTCCCAGGTACCTAGAGACTCCAGAATCACAACGAAGCTTCCTATGTTTTTCCCCAACACGTCTGCCAATCTTTGTGAAGACTGGATTTCAGGCATCTGAGTTATTCACCCTCAAATTGGGTGCCCCCCAGGAGAGTTTACCACATGGCACAGAAGCCCATTCTGCCTACCGGCAGCTGATCAGAAGTGGATAGGCAACAGCCACCCCCCCATAGAGCCAGCCACCCCAACAGCCTACCCCCACACCCCTTCCTTTCCCTACCTTAGCCCCCACCCCACTCCCGCCGACACCCCCTTACCTTAATAGCTGCTGCCAGGTCTCCATCAGGCCTTTGAAAGCCATGGCATGTAAAAAGAGAGACTGACTGCCCTTTGCAAAGATGGTGGCTGTGGCTTCATTTAGGGTAGGGAAGCTGCAGCTGCCATCTTTGCAAAGGGCTTCCCTACCCTAAATGAAGCTGCAGCCACCAACTTTGCAAAGGGCAGCCAGTCTCCATGTGTGGCTCTGAGGCCAGAAGACCTTGGCAGCAGCACTTAAGGTAAGAGGGTGTTGGTGGGGTGGCGTGGGGACTAAGGTAGGGAAAGGAAGGGGGTGGGGGATAGGCTGTGGTATTGGGTGGCTGTGTGGGGTGGTGGCTGCCTTTCTGCACTGATCAGCTGATTGGCAGCTGGTAGGCAGAATGGTGATTTTTTTAAAAAAGAAAAATACGAAGGACGAATAAAAACAGGTAGATATTCATCCCTTCGTATTTGTGGGGGTATCTGAAACCCACAAATGCAGATCGACGAATATTTAATGAATCTGCTATATTTGTCAGAAAAAATGATCCGTTTTTATATTCGTCCCCATCTCTAATTAAGATATAAGAGGTTAAAGTAAAATATTGAAGCTTGGTGTAACTTTAAAAATGTTCTTAAGAACTATTCCTAAAACAAAGTGTAATCAATAAACCTGTTTCTGTTTAAAAGTTCAGTACTGAATGGACCTCAGTCTTTCATAGGAAATATAGGTTGATAAAGAGATCAACTGGTGGCAGTGAGTAAAAGGGCTTGTTAAGATACCTTCGTGAGTTCTTTTTTTGGTAAAACAAGCAGGGGCCATGGGGTAAATGCCACATTTACGTTGTCTGTTTTATGGCAAAGGATTCCTCGCTATACAGGCAGCGAAAATGGCTGCCGTACGGAGGATCTTCGCTGGACGATGAGTTTTAAGCCCATTGGAACGCATTGAAAGGTTTTCAATGCATTTCAATGGGCTTTTTATTTTCGCTTTACAATGTTTTTGCGTAACTGCGATTTTTCTGGAACGGATTATCGTCGTTAAGCGAGGCACCACTGTAATAACAATCCTATACCATATATGGGTTATGTACATGTTTAACAAAAGCCCATCTCAGAATGTACCTCTTTGTGTAAGTGCCATTATTGCTGTTTAGGATGATGGCTAAAGAAATGTGAAAGAACTTCCAACAGCATATTCAAGGTGAGCATCAGGTCTGACCTTGCTATGAGATGTGAGACAGACATTTCAGGTGCCAGATGGTGAGAGGCAGCAGTGGCAGCCCAAGAGCCATTTCCATTTGTTCAAAGACCAAGCTGTGGAAGCCATGTATTCTGCCCTCCAGTTTTTAAGCCAAACTGCTGTCCCCAGGTGCAGTGGATCATGCTGTCCTATTGCTGGTGTCCAAGTCAAATTCAACTGCCAGGCTAGTTAGCTTCTGAACAGAGAATGTGGTGCATCTTGCACTGTGCATCAGGCACCAAAACATCATGAACCAGCCTGATGAGCATGATATGACTTTTGCTGCACAGTAACTAAGAACCAAAGTAGACCAAAGATACATAATTTGAGTGCAGTACAAACTACATGAAGAAGGAATTGATGGATGCATGTGTCTTCATGTCTGCATGGAAGGGCTTCAGTAGGAAAGGAAAAGCACTTCACTGCCCCTCAAAAGTTGTTGCTGATCAGAGTAAAAGTAATGGAATAATAATGGATTACATGGACTGTTAACACAACTCCACAAAGAGGACAGAGCCTTCAGTTAAATGTTTCTGGTAAAACACAAGAAAATGGCTTTTTAAAAAACAGCAAAAATTAGGAAGTGCTTTGTTAAATATCTAGCTTCTCCATCCGAGAAAGCTGCATTCAAATCTCATAAAACACTTTCTCACATACAGTCTAATGGAATTGTGTTCATTTCTAGCTAGGCAATGATTTGGAATAGTTGCTTCTTCTCCTAATGCTAAGGTCATTAGAGTCTAATTAAAAGTAAATTTACAGATGTAACTGAAGCCTTGTTAAATAACAATAAGGAAAAAGTGGGGTGCTGTAGGAAACTGAACACTGTTCTCTCACCACCTTTCTACACACACTTCTAATACTCTGATCAATCAGTCAGTGTTTGGCATTAAACTACTACCTTAATTGTTACACTGTAGTGTACTTCTGGGGTTTTAATAACCTCAGAATATCCATTAACTTGTTACTACTTTTGTGAGAAACGCATGTAGCCTTAATTAAACAAATATTTCATTTTCTAGAACCTTATCCCATGAACACCCAGTCCACAATGATGATTAGGTTTAATTAGACAGAATGATGTCTGCATTAAGAACTACTAGCCCATTGTGATTTCCTGTTGTTCATTTCTTTCAGCTTCCATTTTTATCACAGAAAAAAGGGGGGAAAGGAATGTCCCGTTTCCCCCCCTCCGTTTTGCATATGGTAGCCCATTTGATTGGTTCTGTTTAAAGTCAGTTTAGGCTTTTTGATCAAGAAGTTATTACAAGACAAATCAATCAAACAGCAAGTTTGTCTCTCTCACAGCTACCATCTTTAAACCTCTGCAGTGACAGAAATGACTTTGTGTTTTCCGATGTTAAATATTTACGTCAGGGACTAGCTCAAAGTGCGATAATAGTTTTTCTTCCTTAACTTTTTTGTTATGGCCTCAAGTATGTTATAGTTAGTTATCTTATTCCAGCCCTAATTATTGTCTGGAGACCTGGTCGTTAAAAGAGAGTATCCTGAATTGTAGTTAGATGTCCAAAATGCTATGTTTGCTGGCAAAACACTCAAGACCCAGCATGCTGGATGGGTGAACACGATGAACTTATAATACGTCAAAGTGGATATTCAGGCTTTACTTCAATACTTCACAAAATGAATTTGAATTGTTATCAAAAGAAACAAAACAGAAACCAGCATATATTCTATCTCCCCCTATTTAGTAGGGAGACTGGCTAAGCATATGTATTGCTTAAATAATTTACCTATGCTGCAGTCCTATGAGCCCTGCCAACAGAGACAGGAAAAGTCACCAGAAAACCCCACCTAGCATGGTGTCTGCTAGGGTATTCTGGGATTATAAATCCAACAAAACCTCTTTCTCATTTCTATTCTCTTGCCTCTAGTGCTTGCCACGTCCTGTGCCACTGGTGGATAAGTCATCATCAGATGAGGAACCAGAGCTCACAGAAAGTGGATTCCCCTCTCAGGACTCACTGGAGACTGGAAGATGATGGGGACCCTCAGGAGGGAGAGATGAAGATCCACCCACTTCAGAAGAAGGGACCTCCGCATCAGAATCGGAATCTGATTTCAGAGGCAAAGCCATATTCGCTTGGTTCAGCAAACAGAAAAAGCAAAAGCACTATGGCATAATTAGGACTAATCATCTCAGCAAAACTATTTGTAGATTACTATTGGTTTCTTCAATACAGAATCAGACTTTCTCCCAAGGCCCTAAAAATAACTTAGAGTGCCAGAGTGGAATGGCCTTGCCTAGGAAAGGTTCAAGGCTGTGGAGTAAAGTCCTCAGTAGCAAAGAACTTAATGGATGGAGAATATTGGTGGGCTTGTTGCAATTGTGGTGAGGAATCAGAGCATCTTTATTAGAGCTTGTTTTGCAGCAGGAGGAACTGCTAAATGAGCACATTCATAACTGGAGTTCCACAGATTGGCATTCCTGACATAAATGCTTCTGGCATTTGACTGTGATTAGAAAATGGACTATGTCTCTCCTATGTTTGATTCAGTGAATAACCTTGTACAACTTGGTGTGTTTTGACCTCAGCTTTGTTTCTTGGACTCTGCTTTCCATTACTCCTTATCTGCTTTGCTTGCTGCCTGCATATCTGTCATGCTGACCTTGGCTTGTTTCCCCACCCCTCTTTATTTTGTCTGTGGCTCTGCATGAGGTTTATGGGCCTAACTGGGACCATTTTGGGTAGATCTGGCACTGTGGGGAACCAGGATACATTTGCAAGATATGGAAGAAGCATTATATAAAAAAGGGCAATACTAAACAAAAAAAGTGTGACAATTAACATTGCAAAGTTCACTTAAAGCAAAACAATAGTTTTTCCCCCTTGGGGATAAGGACTATATTGCTGAAACTAGTTGCACATGTGGGTAAAATTCCTTCCCAGTCCATTGTGGTGGTGAACCTATGGGAGCTGCTCATGGCTGTACTCTTTCTCTGTAGACCTTTTATTCACAGCCCAAGGGAAGGTTCTGTCTCAGATCTGCTACAAACCTCCTCCTGAGAAGCCATATGGCACCACAACTGGCTCCTGAGATACAATCCTAGTTCTAGTATGGTTGGGCAGCAACCCCTCAGTAAGCTGTGAACTGCATGCCAAGCAAACAGTCAACTCATCCACAAAACAGAAGCTACAGAAAGGAGTTTCCCTAGAATCAGTTCCTTCCTTCCTTCCTTCCTTCCTTCCTTCCTTCCTTCCTTCCTTCCTTCCTTCCTTCCTTCCTTCCTTCCTTCCTTCCTTCCTTCCTTCCTGCCTGCCTGCCTGCCTGCCTGCCTGCCTGCCTGCCTGCCTGCCTGCCTGCCTGGAAGAGCATTAAAATAAATCACTGGATAGTCCCAAGGATAGTAGATAGCAGACAGATTGTTTTGCCTTCTTACTCTCACATCATGTTTCCACATGGGTAAATTCAGGTTGATTCTGTTCTGAAAAAGAATAAAACAAATTTGCCAAATATTGGAATGGAATGAGTGTTTAAATATACAATATAATCCCAATGGAGCTTATTCCTAGCAAAATGGGTATAAGATTTCAGCCATATTCTGAACCATAGTATTTTCTGTCAATTCTTGTGGTTCCAAATGTAGTAGTAATAATAGTTCATGTCTTCTAAAACAAAAAACCTTCACAAGGTCTGCCAGATACCTGATACCAAACTATTTATGAAGAAGGAATTATTTTATTGACAGCTACTCTGTCAGACATAGTTTGTCCCTCTAGAAGCATTTTACAAATGCAGATTTATTAAAAGTGTCACAGTCAAGCACATGAACAGGCCAATAATTTCTACTGAATGAACTCGGGGTTTGGAAGCAAGTAGTTACATATGATGTAGTTATATGTAACTCGCACATTTGGGGTAATGAGGGTGGAGATACGTTACATTTCAAAAGCAACATAAAGGCCGGTATCTTGTTCAATATTTATGCCAATGGAATTTCAATTGTGGAAACTGCTATGGTGATCTAACAAGGCACTGGTCATGGGTATTCACATAGCTGATGGTGTGATATGTCAGACCGCCATAGCAGCTGCTGCACTTGAAGGTTCATGAGAGTAAATATTGAGCATGATACTCTCCAGTGAGCAGATACAAGGAGTTCAGAAAACCGTCTGCATAGTGAGTGGTGGGTAAGCTTTGCATCCAACATCCTTCTCTCTGCAGTTTTACCACTTACATGTCACCTTGACCAGCATGTTTTTATGCCAGACCAGGTCCTGAGTGAGCATTTTCTATGTAAAGCTCACATCACTTTCTGAGAGTCTGTGATAAAGAATGAACTCCTGCAGGGGGCAGGACTGCCATTGAAGGAGGTGACAACAAAGAGGTGTCTCATGAGGGCTTAGGCCAATTACAGTGCCTGTCCATCTGCTTTTTACAGGGAGCTACTTCCTGGTATATAATATTTGCCTGTGGAATCAGTGGTATTACGCTGTTGTCAACGGACAGTGAGAAAAATGTGTTATTCTAAGAGGAAGGTAGCAGCAAGGTGGCAGGAAGCAGGTCATTGAAACGATAACGATCAGAGGGAGATGTGGAGGGGGAAGACAGTGGTGCCATCTTGGGAGAGGGAGAGCCACAGGTGTTTATAATCTTGGAAAGAGTTAAAAATAGTTCTTCTGGGGTGAAAAGAATGTTGCTCAATGAGAGATTGGTAAAAAGAAAATAACAACAATCTAAAACCTGAACTTGGATGTATATTTATCAATCTGACCTGTATTATCTGTTTTAGAAGGACCTGGCTGGATACAGATGGTGGCAGGGGTTGGGGTATGATTCTTCCTCAGCTTACTCTACCTGGGTCTTTTTATGCAGTAGCAGGTGTAAAACCCTAGGGGCCATTGGTAAGAGGACAGTGTTGTGCCAGGCCCTTCCCTGGCACACATATCAGAGCATGTGCATGCCTATCAACTGATAGGCAGGCACATACTCAGAGACAGCAGGCCTGGTTCCTGGAAGGGAAATTGGGTTGCTGTCTTCAAAGATGGCAGTGGTGGAGGAGGAAGAGGAGGAAGTGACAAGATCAGGTAGAGAGGCAATGGGGCCAGCAGGAAGGGGGCAGGTGGGCATCTGTTTTGCCAAAGCAAAGTTACACGCCAAGCAGAAAAAAGTTTGGAGCTTTGTTTCATTTCAGCAAACAGATTGCATAAACTGAACCACAAACCAGCCCAGTTCATGTTTTTTTTTGGTTCATAGTTCAGTTTGTACAATCTCTAATCACCATGATGGATTACTTAAACCAGGAACTGAACAGGTGTGTGTGTCCCTATTGGGACAGCTTGGGTCTATATGAAGAATTATATGAGCCTACTTGGGTATTGAGATCCTCAGGAGAGGCTGTCCCACCATCCGTCCATACAGGCACACTTGATGAGGATCTCATCAATGACAGTTTCTATGTTAATCCGTTCCCATATTAGGGAGGCTAGGCTAGCCAACTTCCATCAGGAGGCAAAGCCATTTTTACTTACACAAGGCCTTTGGCTCTTAATCAAGACCTTAGAATGATGGGTGTTATTCTGTTGTTATGTTGTCTTTAAATGGTTTAAATAGGTTTTAAATGCTTGTAAACATTATTAATCATTTCTGTTTGTTAATTTAATATTGTTTTCCTTTTTGTAAAGAGTGGTCCTCACCCGACCAGATAGACGGGATAAAAATAAAATAAAATAAAATAAAATAAAATAAAATAAAATAAAATAAATAAATAAATAAATAAATAAATAAATAAATAAATAAATAAATAAATAAATAAATAAATAAATAAATAAATAAATAAATAAATAAAATATTTAAGGAGTTAGATTTTTAAATTGCTTTCAAAAACTACTGTATAAGGTCATTTCAGGTGTTTTATACATTGTTTGACCATAATTGTTCAGGTTTTATGTCAGTCTCTTATGACTCTGAAGTGGCAAGGGGAATATTGCTTTGTTTCGCCTTTTGACCCTCTGTATTTTCAAGTTACAACATCACAATTGGCCACTAGAAGGAACCAGAGAGTTTCTCTCTGTGTGTGTGTGTGCTTTGATAATGAAGACAGAACACATCACTAAGGGCAAAATGTGCTTTTTTTTTTGCAGGTGGAGCAAAATTCCCAACCTCTGGTTCCGTAGCCAGATATCTCACTCACTGAGCTATCCAGCAAGCTTAATGGTGACCCATTAAGTCAACTCTGACTTATGGCAACCTTTTTCCAGGATTTTCTTGGTAGGGAATACACAGAAGTGATTTACCACTCCCTTCTTCTGGGGGCTCCCTGGGACTCTACAGCTTGACTACACAGGCTGGCTCTTTTTCCAGGAAGTACAGTGGGGAGTCGAACTCTGAACCACCTGCTCTGCAACCAAATACCTAAACCTCTGAGCTAACCAGCCCGCTGAATTAAAGACAGACCACCTTTCAAACAGCAACAGCAATCATGCATATTGAATGGGATTCTTTTTAAAAATCAGCCACAAAAGCCACTTTTGAAAGCAAATGCAGATTTGACTGAGGAGTTATAATAAAGTGTGTGCGTGTGAAAGAGAGAGAAAGAATGAAAATGAGATTAGCAATTCTACCTGTGCCAGTATAGCTGTCAAAAGAACGTGCACAATCAGGATGATTGATTAGCTGCAGGCCAAGGCAGTGCATGTATTGAATTCTCTCCTCTTGACTTCAATTGATGTGAGCATGAGAGTCACTTTGATTTGGAGAATAATCTAGATTTAATCGACAATAGTCAGCTTGTTGCAGAGTTCATGTTTTCATCCTCGCCAACCTCCCTATACGTCCGCCTCATAGCTGGTTCTCTTTTCTTTCTCTTTTTGTCTCGGCTTGTGCTCTATAGAACCATTTGATGTCTCTCTCCGAATTGTCTGCCTAGCAGTGGCTGTTCAGCGGAAGGTGTCAGCTTCAGCTGGTAGGTCATGATGTATACTTACATTTCAAAGCTAACAACTGAATTAAGACAAATCGTTAGAACAAAACAGGGCTCAGGGGGATTCCTTTAAAAACACTTGTTCTCATGTGATTTTTTAAAAATAAAATAAAATCCTTTAAGTCTTTCATCCTATGAACAAGGGCAGGTGATGTGCCCCTCTATAGCTACAAACTACAACCTGTATTTCATGTGGGCTTGGGTGTAACTGCAAAAACAAGCAAATGTTTGTAAGCCACCACTGAAGACCTTTGAGATGGGCCGTCCATAGTTCTACCGAACCCTTCAAAGCGGGGAGGAGGGAGAAGGAGGAGAGATAGGCAGGCCCTGCCCAATACATTTTGCTGCCTGAGGCAACAGACAACACAATACTCCATTTTCTGGCTACAGTGACATCAAGTGTCCAGTGAAATATAAAATGCTGGGACATGACCCTCCTCTACATGATCTGAATTTTGCTGTAATTTTAGGATCTGTTCGGGCTTAGTGATTAAATAATAGCTGTGCACAAATAGCTATTCAAAATTCTGCACCCTGTTTGTTGGCAGCGAAATGAAGGGAGGGGACAGTTGCGTTAGATTTCTCCAGGGGAAGGGAAATTCTCCATCTGTTTCTCAAAGCTGGGACTCACCATTAGCAGTGTCTGTAGCCAAGCTTTTTCCCTCAAGACAAAAGCTTTTTACTGCAAGTGGCTACTACCTAGCCAGCATTTTGTTTAAACTTCACAATTCCCACTGCCTAGAGATATTTTAGGGATGTGTGTGAAGGGACAGCTTTTCCCTCTTAAAAAATATGAAGAAATTATGGAAATAATTGTTCAATGACCTTTTTGCTTTAAAACAAAAGAAAAACAATTCAGAACTTCTTTAAAAATATATAGATAAAAGTGTTTTATGAGCAATTTCACATGCCATTCTTCAGGGTTTGGCACCTTGTACAGATTTTTCAAATACTGCATTTAGAGGGGTTGTTGTAGACACGCTTTATCTCTGCAGTATACCACTTTCTTTGTGAGCCTCATTCCAGATGTGAGAAAGTGGAAGCTCAAGCTGTGACTTAATTTTTTTTCCTTCCAAGAAATAGGCTTCAGTTTAATGGTTGCTATTGTTTTAAATGAGTTGCATGCATTACAGTTGTATTTATTAAATGGCTACAGCTTGATTTATGATGGTTCATTAGTGAATAAAACTTGTTGAAAATAGCCCTGATGACTGCTTTGTGTTTGGGTGAGAAGAGACTAACTGATGAAGTCAGATTCTGGGATTCTAGAATCCAGATTTCCCCTGCTTCGTATCTCTCTGTGAATGGTAGTGAGCACACAAAAGAATATCTTTCAGACCATCTGACTGCTGACATTGGTGTCATCAATTTTCAGGCTGCCCTTTGCTATGTAAAGTTTGGCATACTTTTTCCTGCTGGCAACACTGTCACAATCTTGTACAGCAATATCAAGCCATTTCCTTGTGTTTTGAATTGTGGATACAGAAGCACAATATCCTACATTCATAAACCAGAAGTATTTTGAAGAACTGAATATTACATGTAAGCACTCTAAAACATATAATCTTAACACAGAGACTAAAGAAAGTAATGATCCAATATAGGAAAAACAAAAGGAATGAAAGGAAAAGAGGAATAGTTGGGGGAAAGCAAGTCAAGGGCAGGTCTTAACAATATAGCTGCTCCTGCAGGTTTACAGTAATGGAATGTTAAGTGACACACATTTGGCAGCCCATTTAAACCAAATCTAGTATAGGTTGGTCTAAGAGCCATACAACTATTGGACATGTTAATTACCTTTAGGCCATTTCATCTATAGGGCAATGGTCTGAATCTAGTGCAAACAAGCAGTAAATGAAAATTGTCACCACTTGATAGCTTTTAAGTGAACTACAGTAAATGAACTTGTAGAATGAGTCTAGTTCCTAATGGTTCACATAACAGTGCACACACACAAACACACACCCCTACACCTACACACACACACACACACACCCCTCCTTCAGTATGAAATATCTGTTAACCGGCATTTTGGTTAACATTTAGAAGTTCATTTCTGAGTATGTATGTTTTAAGGGAGGAAAAATAGAAAAAGAGGCGTGAAAAGACCATAGACTATTTCATAGCATACTTCGATAACTGCCAAAAATCCAGGAAAGAGTTTAAAGAATAGTAGATAACAATTCAACACATTTTGCATCTTTTCCAGATATGGAGAGTTCTCTGGTGGTATTCTCAATGGACTACTGTAGTGTTTTACTACCATTTGTTGATGTATGGCAAAACAATAACAACCTAAAGAATACCACAGGATACCTGCACGATTGACATAGTGTCATCTGGTTTACAGGACAAATGCAGATGAAAGCCATGGTGAATACAGGAATTAAAAAGGAAACAAAGAGTTAGTATTTGATTCACAGATAATACACACAAACACATATAATTATTAACTGAAACCATTCTAGACTGTGTTTCTTCATCCCATTCAGGCTTACATCATAATTCATTTATTAAGCCAATGCCCGAGCCACTTCAGAGCCATGCTTCAGCAGCGCGGCTTATCTTTGCCTCCTTTCCAGGAGATCATAAAGCTTTCAGTCTCATGATAGTACCTCAGGAGAAGGGGAGGAACAACGAGCTATTTAAGGGCCATTCCCCCCCCTCGCCTCCCTCTTCCTCGGCTGGCATCGAGCAAGGACAGAGTTCTGCTGCTCGGTGACTTTTGAGCTGTGTCACATCAAAAGGCCTACAGTGATCATCGATTCAGAGTGTGGGAGGATAGCACCGGCTTTCCCCCAGGTTTGGCTACAGCATTTCTTTCGGGAAATTATTTAATTGGGTTTCCTTCCACTTTAATTGGAATTTGATTCAGCTTAATTTAATTTAATTTCTGACTATTTTGGGGGGATTACTAACAGCAGAAGGGGTAGCAATTGTGTGGCAGCATGGGCTGCGCTCCATGCAAGCGGAGCACAAGGTCTTTAGCTGCCCGACACAGTGGGGAGCAGTGCAAAGGGTGAATGGCATTGGGCACTTGTCCATGCAGTACAGGGGCCTGGTCATCGGGAGATGGATTTGGTGGGGAGCAGCTGCTTAACCTTCTGGCAGTTTAACAATCTGATCTCTTCTCTCCATCGTACCTTGAGGGGTGAGGGTACGGGCAATCTGTTGGGCCTGGTTTTGATTCGCTTCATCCACTTGGTGCTCCGCTATCACCTCCCCTTCATTCATCCTTACGAGGACAAGCGTTCCTGTTTATATGGGCTGCTTATTTGGCTGCACCACGATCTTGGCAGTTAGTTTTTTTAAAAAGGGGATGTAAGCAGTAGAACACCTTCAGGTTGTGCAACACCTGGTGGCAGGTTGGCCTTGTCAACCTCTAATAGCAGAAAATAATAATAATAATAAATAAAATAAAAAAATAAAACAAAACAAATAAATGTTTAAAAAGAAAGTAAAGAATAATATTAATTAATCAAAAATTGAAATAATAATAATAATATTAATTTAATTAATTAAATAGAAATACAATTTTTAAAAAGAAACCACAAAGTCACTACATAGATTAGATACAGGATGGATCGATTCATCATAATTCACAGGGCGTTTGAATTTAGTTTTAGAATAATTTGAATTAATAGGTGTAAATGCAAAAGGGCACTTAAGCATTTGATTCATTAATCGTACATAGTTAATTAATATAATTATTCATTGGGAATTGATAATTAACTGCTTCTGTTTAGAATAAATAGTGGGTGTTATTCAATTGATCAGAATAGAAGAGATTGTGTAGCATAGATAGAGTTGCATTTCTGTGCAGCAGGTCATAGTAGAGAAGAGGTGGCTGGTGCACTTCACAGTGGTCAACAAGTAGTTGGAGTTGCAATTAATTGGCATCACAGCTGGTGCGACACGCTGTGCTTTGTTATAGGTATCAAGATCTAGGTCCATAATGGCCTCCCGTAAGGGGCAGGGCAATAAGAAAGGAAAACAACCGGCCAAGAAAAGGTCGGTTCCCCCAAGTGTCTCCACCCCAATCTTCATCAGATGAAGAATCCTGGCCTGTATGACAACAGTTGTGGGGAAAAAAAAAAACCTGCTTTGGAAGCAGGAAGGGAGGTGAGACAGGCCCCACAGACTTGCAGGGCACAGCCATGCCACTTGGCTAGAAAGGCCAAGAGCCATTGTTGGGTGCTAAGCTTAGGGATATTGCTGATGATCTAATAACTAAGTTTGATTCTCTTGAAGCCAAGTGGCTGGCTGAAGAGACGCCCAGATGTGAGGACGAAGGGGCAGCCACAACACCATGGTGACGGCGTTGCGATAAAGTGATACATGTTCATGCATCATCTAGTTTTATGGCAGCAACTCCTGGTGGGCAGGAAGCCATGGAGGTGGACAGCCCAGAATACCTGTATGGCAGGGAGGAACCTGGTGTAGCAATGCTTTCATCAGGTGAGTCAGCCATGGCACTGGGCACTACTTCACAGGCACTTTCTTGGCCCTGGTTGGGTGGGGGACAATTTACTTCCTCCTTTTATACAGCTTTTGACACCCAAAGCTTCAGGGCTCCAACCACTCCATGGCCTTGTACGAGTTCTCATTATGGCGAATGGGCCATACCGTATCCGCCAGTCACATTTTCACCCCCGGTAAATACAGTGGTGTATGTTGGGGTCTGGCCATACCCATCTGTTCAAGACATGGGTTATAATACCGTGCCTTTACGGCCCTTGCCATTTGGAGATTACACAATGCCCCTTGGAGATCATCTCACACCTGCAACGCAGGAAAGATATGAAAGGATAATACGTTAACTAATTCAAGTTGCTTAATAGAGATGCAGAGAAAAGGACTTAGATAAGGAGGACAAGAAGGACAAAGAGAGTCGTAGGAAAAAGAAGCAGGACAGAACTTGGTCAAATTGGCTACCACGGTTTTTGATTTACGCCAGTGTGGTGGTGAAGGCCCAACGATGGTGGGCCCAATTGCTTTTTCAATACTTAGATTTGATTTATAGGGCCTATGTGGATTTCGCAGGAGAAGCCTAGCATAACTATGACAAATCGTTCAGAATGCAAAGTGCAATTCACCCAAATCTTTACTAGGATGAGCTCCGACCGGGCCTATGATGCCAGCCAGACCCAACTTAGGGGATAGATTTATTTGATAGTGGAGATCTTAACAGAAAGACTGCACCAAATCAGAATCCCCTTGTAGGAGCAGGGCAGGTGGTTCAACTCACCTGCTGTGCTGGGACTACAATGTCAAGGGCACTTGCAATAGGAAACTATGCTGTTTCAGGCATGAGTGCTCAATGTGTGGGGGACAGCATCCCAGTGCTTCATGCTTTGGGGCTGAGGCTCAAAGACAGAATAAGGGATCAGGTAGTGGTAAAAAAAACCCAATAGTGGAGGCGGTAACCCTGGAAAAGTGCCCCAGTTCAATTAGGATTTCGGTTTTGGAAGCCTGGCTGCCTGATTATCCCGGTAGAGAGGATGCACACTACTTACTGGAGGGTTTTAGATGTGGCTTTAGGATACCAGTGGTTGGTGAGCACAGAGTGTGTTTTTTGTGTGCAGAACTTGAAATCCATTCACGGATTGGAAAAGATTGCTAAAGAGGTGAAGGAAGGGAGAGTGTTGGGACCTTTTGAAACTGCTCCATTGGAGACATTGAGGAGCTCTCCGCTGGGTATAGTGCCAAAGAAGGCCCAAGGAGAGTTTAGATTGATACACCACTTGTCCTACCCAGAGGGGGCTTTAGTTAACTATGTGATCCCTCAAGAACTTTGTACAGTGCATTACACCTCTTTGATGAGGCAGTTCATATGGTGCTAACGTGTGGTGTAGGGGCAGAGCTGGCAAAATGTGATATAAAGTCAGCATTCCGGATTTTGCCAGTTCATCTGCAGGATTTTGATTTGTTAGGGTTTCACTTTCAGGGATCTTTTTATATAGACAGAGCCCTTCCCATGGGCTGCTCTGTTTCATGTGCAGCATTTGAGCATTTCAGCTTGTTCCTTGAGTGGAAGATTAGATGTAGGGCAGGCTGCAAGACTACAGCCCATTATTTAGATGACTTTCTCTTTTGTGGTGAGAGGAATACTGGGAGATGTAGTTTTATTCTGAACATTTTTCTGTTGATGGCAGAAGAGCTAGGTCTACCCCTGGCTGAGGAGAAAATGAAGGGACCAGCTATGTCCCTGACTTTCCTTGGTATTGAACTGGATACAGTACAGCAGACATCAGACTTCCAGCCAGCAAATTAGCTGACCTTAAAATCTGGATAGCCTCCCTGCTGCTGAGGAAAAAGTGTCACTGAAGGAACTCCAGGAGATAGTTGGCCATTTAAACTTTGTGTACAGAATCGTAGTACCTGGATGCGCCTTTTTGCATTGACCTTGCAAAGCAATGAAGGGCCTTCATCGCCCACTACATAGGACCAGAATTACTCATGGAATGAGAGATGATTTGCAGGTATGGAACTAATTCCTAACAGACTTTAATGGAATATCCTTCTGGAGAGGTGAATTAGGACTCAAGGTGGACTTTCAGATCCATTCGGATGCTGTAGGTTCATTAGGCTTTAGAATTTATTACAAAGGCAGATGGTGTGCTGGCACATGGCTGGAGGATTGGTGCCAAGGTAGTATTATCAGGGATTTGACTTTTTTGGAATTCTTTCCTATAGTAGGGGCATTGTGACTTTGGGCAGGTGAATGGGAAAATTCTGTTGTCAGGTTTTGGTGCGACAACCAGGTGATGGTTTATATTGTAAACAACCTCTCATCGCATTCAGAAAGGGTTATGAAGCTGGTTAGGGCATTCACTTTGCGGGTCTTACAATTTAACATATTGGTGCCCCGGCATAGACAATAGTTTAGCTGGTGCATTGTCACGCCAACTGATCAAACTTTTCAGGGATCTAGATCCAGGAGCCAGCGAGTTCATGGAGATTCTCCCCCCAGAGGTCTGGCAAATTGGCGAGATGACGCAGACAGAGCAGTACGTTTGGCCTTGGCACTGAGGACACAAAAAGGGTACTCGCCTGTGAGCATTGAACTTCAGAAATTTAGGAACCTAGTAAATTTGGAGCAGGCTTGGCCTGCCCCAGTGGAACATCTTCAGCAGTTCAGTGTATATCCAGACTATGGAATGCCCTCCCGACTGAGATTCGTTTGACGCCGATGTTGATGACATTTTGGCGCCAGGTCAAAACCTTCCTGTTCCAGAAGGCTTTTAATTGAAATAACATAAACTGTGGGTCCTGATGGCAATTTTTAGAGTATTTTAATTGTAATCATTTTATCTTTTATTGTATTTTAATTGAGACCTTTGGGTAGACTGGGCGGCATATAAGTTAAATAAATAAAATAAAATAAATAAATATCTGAATAGGAAGGGACTGGCACCTGGAACCACACAGGAAAATTATTGGCGCTTGCCCATTATGCTAGGGTCCACGGCTATCCGGATTACTCATTGGACTACAGCATTTGGAAAATGATCAAAGGGTGGTCTAAAGAAAGAGGTAGAGTCAAGGACACCAGGGCTCCCATATCGTCTGCCTTGTTAGAAGGCATTTGTAAACAGTGGGAGCTTCTATGCAGGGATGACTTTGAAATCATTTTGTTTAAAGCAGCGTCCTTGTTCACATTCTGCGGCACCCTTAGGATTAGTGAAGTAGTAACTTAAGGTGTGATATGACTAAGGTAGCCCTGCAATGGCAGGATGTTAGGGTTGTGGATGGAATGATTCAAATTGATATTTGCCAATCCAAGGCCGGTCAGCAAGGAAAAGGGGTGTACATTACATTGGGGCATTGCCTTATAAAAAACCTTTGCCTGGTAGAAGTCACGAATGCGTATCGAAAGATTAGGGGACAGGTACAAGGATACTTCTTTGTTCACAAGGACGGTATGCCATTAACAAAATGCCAGTTTTGGAAGTTGACTGACTCAGCACTGAATAAAGTTGGTGTGCAGGGACTGAGGTTTGATTCTCATTCCTTTAGAATAGGTGTGGCATCCACAGCAGCGGCCTTAGGCTACAATACAGATTGATTGATTGATTGATTGATTGATTGATTGATTGATTGATTGATTGATTGATTGATTGATTGATTGATTGATTGAGTGGTTGGTTGGTTGGTTGGTTGGTTGGTTGGTTGGTTGGTTGGTTGGTTGGTTGGTTGGTTGGTTGGTTGATTGATTGAACTTATATGCCGCCCACTCTACCCAAAGGTCTCTGGGTGGCTTACAACATTTAAAATACAATAAAAAGTCAAAACAATTAAAATGCTATTAAAATACATACTCTAAAAATTGCCATTGGACCCACAGATGATATTAATGATGAGATTAAGCAGATAGGTTGGTGGTCTTCAACCACCTATCGTAAGTATATTCGGACACAACGTAATGTCTAGTCAGGGGCCTGGTTCCGTTTCTGTATTTGCAGGTCTCTTGTCAGCAGCAAGGAGAAAGCACGTTATGATTGTGGGCCACAGCTATGTTTTTTTGGGCAGCTCGCTATGCAGCTGCATCCTCGTGGGGGAGCTCTCTGGGCCTTGGAGCAAGAGCCCATATTGAATGGAGAGGACTGCATGGAATGTTGTGGTGCCAGCTATGTAGAGTGGTTCCCTTTGGCCATCTTTTCCCAGATGTTTTGGTGATACATCTGGGTGGCAACAATCTGGCCAGGCATTGCGGAATGACCCTGATCCTGGATGTGCTGCACGACCTAGCATGGCTGAAAGCCACGTATCCAGTGCTGAGCATCGTTTGGTCAACAATCATCCCTCAGTTGGCATGGAGAGATGGCAAAGATTTTTTACCCATTAACACTGCTCGCAAGCGTGTTAATAGGAAAGTCTGCAGAGCAATCTGAGGTGGCCTTGGATTGGTGATTAGTCACCAGAGGATCTGTTTGGATAGGCCTGAGCTTTTTCGGTTAGATGGCATGCATCTGTCTGATGGAGGTTTGGATGTCTTCTTAGAAGACCTCAAGCAGGGCCTGTGTGCTGAGCTTGAGAGGCTTGATGGCGGGCATGGGACTTAGCAATGCTAGTCCCTATGCTGTGTGGATAAAACAGGTTTTTGGTGAGTCCCGTTGCAATCTCAGGTAAGGCATATCTTATCTGACCTCCCAGCACTGCGGATCGTGCAATTACAGTGCTTGGGGGAAAGATATGCTGGTGCCACTCCCAGACCAACAGTCAACAAAGAAAACGTGGCTTGAGGTCCGGTGGTGGTCAATTTGGGGCCGGCTGGGTTCTCACTGTCTTTACGACTGCAAGAACATGGGGCCAGGGACCCGCCCAATGGTTGGTTAAGGGGTCCGTTGAGACCTCTGTGCTTAAACCTGATTCCGCACTCCGGCAGGAGCCCCCTTGTCAAAGAATGGCAATAATGATTATTTCAATAAAGTATGGCCAGTCTTTAACCCATTTTTCTGGTCTTGTGTCTCTAGTCCTGGGTAGGGTGGGCAATGATATCTATGTTGAGAATTTTGGTTAAATATGTATTCTCAGGACATAAGCAGAGTTAGGAGATATCAGTTTGAATAGACACTATGACACTGAGACAGTAAAATATCAGCTTAGTCTATTAATGTATATATAGAGAGAATAGACATTCATCTGGCAGCATAACATGTTATGATACAGCACATAGCATAGAAAAAAGTGATCTGACTTACAGCAGATAAAATGTCCACTTTACACATGACTTATATACAGTTCTGGGACCAATCAGAAAAGACATTACTGTACTGCATTTTCCAGTTATACAAAGTTTCATCATGTACCACAGCTGTACAACGTTAAGTCTCAAACCTTGGTAACTACACCTGAATACAGTCAGTACAATGACTCAGGTAAAATCAGCCATTTTACTTTCAACTATACAACATTTATATTTAATACATATTCATATCAAAATCTCAACATACTGTATACTGGGTTGAGTATACTACCACCCAGATATTGTATGTTAATGACCGCAATTAAGTTTGTGTGTTTGTTTGTTCATTTTTTAATTGCATTTGTATATCACCCAATTGGCAAAAGGCCACATTAGGATGTGATTTTCGCATTTTAATTTTTTCTCACTCCATGGGTTGCACCCTGTCATCCGAGCATACATATAACAATCAACCAACTGAGACCATGCTCCAGGCATCCAATAAAGTAGGCTACCATCAATGGAAGCTTGTGGTATCTAGAACTTGCTACTTTATAAAGCGCTTCAAGAGTCTTTGGTGTGCTTTCTACAATAGAGCCATTTTCCTGAAAACTTTGGAAGGTGTTTATTTGTGGGAGGAAAAATCAATCCAATACGGCATCTGTCCCCTCCTTAACAGCACTTTCCCATATTTGGCTCCCGCCTATCACGGATGGAAATTACTGATAGTTCAATACCTGCACCCAGAGTATCTGAGATGTTAAAAAACTATAAGTGTAACTGGTCTATATATTAGGTCTATATAGCAATGTTTCCCAGCCTTGAGAGTGTTGTTGTTCTTGGACTGCAAGTTCTAGAATCTTTGAGACTGTCACAGACACGTGATCATGTTAAGCAAGACTTCCATGTGCCAGTAGTCTAAATGCTTTTTTCAGGCCCAGGAGTGGTCTGTTTAGTAAAAAAAAAATCTACCTTTCAAAAGGAGATAGAAGTCTTTTTCCATTTGGGGAGACAGAATGTAAACTGACGTGCTCTCTGCAGAGAGTATGCCAAAAGCAATGCTTTTAACAAGTAAAGCTCTCATTCACATAACTTTGGAAAGTGCTTTTTTTAAAAAAAGATGAAATACCCTTTTTCTGGCAGGGGTCCAAAACAGAAACAACTCTAATATTCACATGTTAACGCTAATGCATTTTTCCAATGAAAGCTTTGATTATCAATGCAAACGTCCGAAGAATTGCTATAAACAGACATGGAATCAGGCTGGGTTGTATATTCCTGTTCCCATTGCTGTGTGAGAGTGTACTTGCTTATTCAAGATCCAAATGACACAGACCTCATCTTGACATAAGATGCTGTGAGATCCCAGTGTTCAGATGCCATTTCTCTTTCCCAAATTAAAGCAGCAGGAACAGATACCACTGATTGTTTTCCTACAACTCCCTATGCTTGAAAACCTTATTGTGGCATGGTCTGGTAATGAAGTTGTGGGAGGGAGTGCAGGCTATGCATTACAGAGGGAACAGACCCATGGGTTGATATTTCTTTGCTATTATTCTAGTTTTCTTGAGAAGAAAGCAGTCTCCCTCATTTCAAATAGTTGCAATCTACAGAGTGAATTAAAGAAAAGAAAAGATCAAAAAACCCTGTAATCATTTCCACTTTCACTGCAGGCAGGTAATGGCAGTCTGCTCTCTGTGCTTTTTAGTCTGAGATAGCTGTGGTGTCTCATGAGCAAGAAGAGATGAGAAGAGCGGAAATTGAGTGTTTGCTTTGTACATAGCAGGGAAGCCCTGTTGCCAAGCTGGAGACCATACAACAATAATGTGGATCACTAAACGTATTGTGATTCACAAAGGGCAGTGAAACAAAACAAGGGCTCCGTTGGGATGGGTAAGGCATGTTCAGTTGAAACATTAAATAACAAGGTTTTACAAAAGGCAATGCAATGATATAGAATGTGGGTGGTGATGTGGATTCCTCCACTCATAGATTCCCTTCTCGTTGTAGAGAAGAAAGTTAGGATCAGTGACTTGTGTTTCTGGTCATTGTGCTGTCCTGCTGTTGACAGCAAATCAGGACCATGAGGAGTCCTGCTCTCTTTTTTTCCCTTTTTCTTTCTTTCTTATGCACTGTCAAGTTGATTCTGATGTGGTGACCCTTTTCAGGGTCTTCTAGGTAGAGAATATTCAGTAGCGGTTTACCATTCCCTTCTTCTGGAGATGCCCTGGGACTGTGCAGCTTGCTCAAGGCCACACAGGCTGGTTCTTCTGGGTTGCACAGTGGGCAATCAAACTTCCAAACACTGGCTCTGGAGCCAGGTATCTAAACTACTAAGCCATCTAGCCAGCTATGGATTGGATCCTGCAACTATTAAAACATGAATACTGACAAGGTTTACCTCTTAAAACCAGAGTCAGGTTGAACGGCCTTTAAACAAAGAGTGCTTTCAAAGAGAGAGCTGTCCTCTGATGATACTTTGAATAGTATGCTCTTCTACAAAACATGATGCATGATACACACTCCTTTTTCAGCATATCTCACTTTCTTAAGACCTGACAGTAGACCTGGTGTCCGCTGATCTAAAGTCACAAGAAAATAGGTATTCTTGTGCTTACGATTTACCCAGTTGCACTTAGCATCAAATGGAAGGAACAAGATATAATTGTCTTAAGTTTATATGTCTGGAATTATTGCTGTGACTACTTAAAGTCAATGTGTAGCACTCTACATACTACTTCCTCTGGATGTGGAGCACCTCCATGTAGTCCCCCACTCATGTCCCCTAAATTTGAGGAAGCAGGCCATTATGTCACAGTGCAGCTTGGTCTGACAGGGATGAACCATCAACAAAATGCATTTCTACAACAGAAGAGAAGCACAGACCAGGCAAAAGAGATTTGTCAGTCAAGGCCAAGCTCCTATTGCTCTTTTAATTCCATTTTCAATAATTGTCCTCCCACTTGCTGACATACTATACTTGCTTTTGTGAGTGTGATGTGCAGTGTCACTACCTTACTATTGTCATTCTACCATTAGGTTGAATGAAATGAAGCTGGTGTGGTCGTGGTGGTAGCACAAGAAGGGCGATGCCTTGGGGCCATTATTCCTGAACCACACTGATTTGGCCAACCGAGTCTCCCCAGCTCCCTCCCATTCCTCTCAATGGTGGGGATTTCAATAAGTTCTTTCTGTTCCTCTCCCTGATTTTGTGGACATTTTCAGCAAGGCCTGCAGGTGTCTTCAGATAGCATCACTGGCAAATGTGCCTGACTCAGGGAGCTGGCAATGAGACAGCCAGAATAGGCCATGAGTTCCAGTAGGAATGAGGCATGCCCATGTGCTGCTCTGCTCCCATGATATACACTGATGCCATTCGATTTGTTTGCATGACATTTATCTGAGTGAACAACCTGGTTCTGGGCAGAACAGTGAGCAATTCAGGAGGAAATGAGTACAGGGAAGGGAATGTTCCCCAAAGCTGTCATTTCTAGATATCTGGCAGCCACCTGGAATTGCTAAAACATTCCCTTGGCATTATTAAAGACTAGCATACTTCCTTTCATTCAAGCTGTTGCCACAAATGGGGATTTTCTCATTTGAATGCATTTTAGTATCCAACCTGTATTCTCTTGTTGTGAAGGTCCACTCCCAGTTCATTGTATAAGAGAGTGCAGAATTGAACCACCTGGCTCAATTATTTGGAACAACACATTTAGCATGTTATTACTAGGCCTTTTTTAGAAGTAACTACTAATTAACAAGGCAGGACTTCTGGGCAGGTATTGTTGGCTTGGTAGAATGAGAATAAAGGTAACACAAAGAAAGGAAAGGAAAGAATCCATTACACACCACCCTGCCTTGCCTTTTCAAATTCATTTGAGTGGAGGCTGGACTAACAAAGCTTTTTTGCCCATTAGCTGTCTCTTCCAGCATTGTTCGATTTGTGTTTGTTCTGTCAATGTGGACAATCCATTCATGCCATCACAACAGTATAACTTATCAGTAACTGAGTTCTCTTATATATTTCTGTAAAATGATACTTTTAATTTTTAGAGTTCCGCTTCTAATTATTTGTGAGAAAGTTTGCTGTGTTTTTAGCGGTATCATGGTGCCTTCAACCAAGGACAGTTGACATTCCAGATGCTTATTTGATCATTTTGCTGCTCTGGTCTAGCCTGGTGTTCTCAGCATTTACTCATACAAGTAATCACAGCATCTTCCCTCCTTTGATGTATATAAAAGAAGAAAAGAACACAATGCATTTGTGGGATTTGCCATGATGTAAAACATTGACTCTATAAGGAGCTGCATAGTCAGCAGACTTAAATCCACTTAGTCTATCACTCTGTCCATCTCAGCTTTGTCTTCCCAGAGTGGCAGGATCTCTCCTGGGTTTTAAACAGGGCTTTTCCCTAGCTGAGGGCACAATATCTTTTTCATGCACATGCTTTATCTTTGATTTACAGCCAAAGACTTTTCCACTGAAACTGTCAGGAGTGTTTGTGTTAAGTTACTTTTACATAGAAGAATGGAGACAGAAATTGCATCCGTGCCTGTATGTGTGTGTACCTAATGGGCTCTGGGAATGTTCTACTGGGAATATAGAACATTATGAGTGTCAGAGTGATATAGGATTGCATTGATTGTGCTGGAAAAGCCTGCTTTGTTGGGAATTATCTCCTTTAAAGGGACCTTTCCATAGACACAGGAATAACTCCACCCCAGCTCCAAAAGGAGTAGCCCTAGCGCCAGACCAAAATGGTCCAAACTGGGCACAGAGCAAGGTCAGGTTGATTCACAGTTTCCTGTACATTGGTTGATCACCAGAAAATAACTTAAATCAGACTGTGCCACAAGCAGTCCAAAAGGTGAGCTGTATCTGATCACACTCTCAGTTTGGAATCAACCTGTGAAGCTGTGACTAAATTTGAGATAATGGGTTTCATTTCTGACTTGCAGTTTCCATTCATGTAAGACACTTACCTGGTCTAGCAGTGGGAAGGCAAATTCTTGTTTCTCTCATCCTTGCATGCAGGGACTAGAAGAGGATGAACTATTGTATGGTGCTAAGGACGCAAGATGAAAACAAGAAAGTTTGGATAGGAAGGGAAATAAACAAGGAATACCTTCTAAAAAAGATGTCTGGTGAGCATTCTCTCATAAACAATTATGATTCAAAAAGTGGGTGGTAGGAGCAGCAGATAAAAACTATCTGGTATTTCTGATTTTATATAATAAAATCTGCAGGAAAGGTACAAGTAAGACAAATTCCATGTTTTTTTCCCACCATTTGGGCCAGCATCCTCTTTTGTAGCTCATCCTCTGCAATGGGCAGATTACCAGTAATTCAAGAGTTCCTGTTTCAATTTCTCATTGTACACAATATATGTACAATATGTGTACAATGAGATGAAATAACATGCAATGGGAACAGGAACACTTTAGATCATGGCAACCCGTTGCTGCTGGCAATGGGACTTCTGTTGCACCAGCAAAGCTATAGAATGGGATGCAGCCCATCAAGAAAAGTGTCAGAATCAGTCTGTGTACGTCCTTCTTCTCCTGTACATATAAACAGGAATTTCAGCTATTTGTATACAAGATGAATAAATGTTACTCACTCATACTATGCTAAAGTACACCGGCATGAATCTTTCCCCCTTTGTAAATCTGCACAAATGGATTTTAAAATCACCATTTTTCTACCAGTTCCTACAGAATGCTTTGGATTGAATCTTTACATCTCACAGTATCATTATTTACTCAGTAGCTCATAGTATCCTGCAGCCTCATGATCAATGTTCGGCTGCTGGCATAAAGAAGGCAGGGAAATAAGATACAGTATGTGAAATGGGTATTGATTACTGATGACAGTAGTGAACAGAAAGATGAATTGACATTTGGATCGCTAGCCAACTCAGCCTCTAACATACCTCAGTCTAAAGAAAAAGGTTCATGTGTTTGCTCCTTTGTGTCCACCCTTAGCAAATTAAAAGTTCTGGAATAACTCTAATAAGTAAGAAAGAGTCCCAGTCCTATGATATGAATCAAGAGGCTGATTATCTCTCATTTCCAAAACTTTGCCAAGTCAAATTGAACAAAATATGATGTGGGGGCAGCTGCTTCTCTTCTTCTTCTAATGAGGCAGATCCTTTTAAAAAGAAGCTTTATGGTTTTAGTTGCTGACTGAAATTCTATTGGAATAGTAAGCTGCACAAGAGTAGTCCCACTGAATCAGTGGGGATTTGGTTAGTCAACTTCTCTGTCAGTTTTATTGATTCAAACAGGACTACTCTACTTGTAACTTACTACACTAAAATAAATTACAGAGTGGATCCACAGAATCAATTGAACTTGATTCAACAGGACTTCAACCATTAAGAAATAATTTAGAGATCTGATCTTGAGGCCTCTCAGGAAACAGAGAGACTTTGGGTGCAGCAGATCCAAAGCTACTTCAGTCCACTGTGCCTCATTTATAAACTGTCCCGCTGCAACACTTATGGTGAGAACTTTAGTATGGTAGATTTAGACCCACATGACTTTCTATGGGCATAGAACTCCAGCCCAGCCCATCATCAGGTAGCCATATAACTTGGGTAAAAGTTATTTTTCCCATGAATATTTGCTTTGGGATATATTGTAATTAACCTGCAGATGTCATTTATCATGAATATACTAGGAAATATGCCCAAATTTTTGAGCATATTTCATGGACAGCTGTATTTGCTTTTATTTGCCCTCATCTTTTACTTGTTACCCCATTCAGCAGTGGTACAAAAACATACCTGTGACTGAATGAAATCCTTGGGCAGAAAGTGTTTCACCAATCATGGCCCCCACAGTTGTATGTTCACTGGCTGAACTCCACCAGATGTGTGTTTAGTACTAATATGTTTGACATATTTCTATATAGTTGTCTCCATATAAGGTCTCCTCTTCATGCCCAGAAACATTGTTTGCATGGGCCAAGTCTATCTGTATATATATCCATACTTGAATAGGGCCCTTTATAATGACACAGAATGTGTAGCCATTGAGGACACCATAAAAATGGCCATGTCAATATTTCACAACTTAGTCTCAAGGCTTGATCTAACACGGAATGATTTTACACTCCCATATTCTGAAAAATATGTCATAAAAACATCCCTTCTTATTGTTTACATTAAAAACTACTAGTATGATTGCTTGTAATCTTTTTAGGCATTTATACCTAAATACCCATAGTATCTTCTGCTGTTTAAAAGACTCCACCTTATCATCTTTCCTTACCTGCCCTCACCCAGCATGTGGTGTCTATTTCATTTCTCTGTGTAAAATTGCAGGAATAGTCTAGTAATAAGTGACTTGAGACCCAGCACTCACTCGTTCTCTTTTAGCTTCTCAATTTCTCAATTTGACAATCTCAATCCATCTCAGTTACAGATCGCATTTTCAGACTGTCATCCACCTACTCTCAACTGTGCATGTTTGGTGCATATTTTTTTAAAAGGGTCACTTTAAGATGGGGGTTTAGGTGTATGCATTTTCTGCATCATTTTTCCAAAATATTTATTTTTTGGTCATGTACAATTTTGAAAGAGACATGAAGCACTGGGTGCATTCCTGCCCCCGCCCCCCAAACCACCACATCTCAGAATATGGACAAATGAAAAAAACAATAACCATTGCAATGATATGGATTTGCAAGAATCATTACATTCTCTTCTTCTGGTAGGTCAGTCTTGGGAGGTGCAAAATGTACCTCTGATTTGGATTGGTAAGTCCAACACATTTCTTCCACATCTCTTCCCAAGCAGGTGATAGTTTTATATAGGTTAAAGCAGCTATCGATGTTTTAAAAGCCTGGTACCACTGTACATCAGCTAGATGGATAGTTCAGTGCTTTAGGTATCTGGCTACAGAGCCAGAAGTTGGGAGTTTGATTCCTCATTGTGCCTCCTGGGAGAAGAGCCAGCCTGTGTAGCCCTGAGCAAGCTGCACAGTTCCACAGTGCCCCTAGAAGAAAGGAATGGTAGGCTACTTCTGAGTATTCTCTACTTCAAAAACCCGGGAAAGGGTTGCCATGAGTCAGAATTGACTTGGTGGCACACAATACATACATTACTATACATGTTGAACATCTTTTACTTAGTTGCAGAGATTTGTTCAGAACAGAGGAATTACTTGCAAAGTAAGTTCTGCAGACTGGATATGTTAATCTGCTTAATGAAAACATTATCTGGCATCAATATGTCACTGTATCGTGGCATTACTTTTTAAGCAGAAGTTGGGCTCAGTGGGGAGTGCTGCTTAACAAATGATAGTGTGCTCTTCTCAATTAGATGAAATTTCCTTTGATCTACAAGTACTTAGTGTGTTAATAAATGGAAGCTATTTTGAAAGCATAATTAAATTCAACTTATTACTGCAGCTGCTTTGATCAACAGGGCTACTACAATAAGGTCTCCATGGGGGTTGTAAGAGATGGAGATCTGCCATATTGCTATTTTGACTAATCAATACTCCCAGCATTTAGCAAAATTAGGGTAATTGAGTCCTCAGTAATAGTACTCAATGCCCACAGCTTCTGTCTGATGGTGAGGCATTGGAGTTGACATTGCAAAAGAGCTGCTTGCAGATTTTCTAGAAATGAAACTCTGCTAGACATTTACACAGCGTGACAAACCAAATCTCTTCTTATGCCTTTTCAGAAATGCCTCTGGCCCAAGGATGCATCCAGAAAAGAACTCCTGATGACCTGACCTTAGAGCAGTTATTTTCTTTAGTTACAACTCCCAGAATTTTCCAAGCAGCACGACCACTGGGAGATTTTATGAGCTGTGACTCAAATTTCCAACCTTTGTCCATAACATAGCCTTATATTACCTGTGAAATCACTTGTGTGTGGAGAGATCATGTTTAGCACTCCTACCCACGCTATTAATTGGAGTTTCATTCTTCAGATTGTGCCAGTCCTACAGAAATACCCTTGATCTTGATATTTCCAGTGGTTTCTCATTGGTAGGAAAGAAGCAAGACGACTACCTTAGGGAGACCTTGGAGTCTCATTCAGCTGGAGGCTAGTCCATTAAGTTATGCCTGCAATTCTGATAAGTTTAATTAATGAAAGGTTTGTTCATTATTTTTTAAAAAAACATCCAGCGATTTCTAAACTTTTTTCTGCTTAGGTCTTTAACAGATATGCTCAAAAATCTCAGCTTTTCTATTAAATTGCTCTCTACTCTCTGAGTATTTGGAAACCCTGATCCTCTATAGTTCTAAACTATAGGGGGAGTGCTGTCCTCTGAAGATGCCGGCCACAGAGACTGGTGAAACGTTAGGAAGAACAACCTTCAGAACATGGCCAAACAGCCTGAAAAACCCACAACAACCATTAGATCCCAGCCGTGAAAGCGTTCGCAAATACACAGAAACTAGGAAACCTTCCTACACAGGTGTTGAGTTTTCAACATATAGAGCTATGAGGAATAGTTACAGACATGTGTCAAAGCAGTTCATATGAGGCTCATACTCCCTCCCTATTTGGTCATTACAAACCCATTTATTTACAACACACTTAGAGGGGAGTGACTTTATCAATATCACCTTCTCCACATGGAGAATGATGTGTCTACAAAGGCAGGGTTCCTGCTCACACTGTACTTAAGTTCTCCAGTTCATGTGAGCAAGAACTTGGGGTGTTGGGATTCTTGCTCATGAATAGAACCTACACATCAGCCGTAACCTCTTCTTTGCAAGCAAGTCATTTTTTATATGGAGAAAGCAACAGGACAGATGGAAGAGGCTTTAAAGTGTGTTGAAGAGAACTGGGTGAGTCACAATGGAACAGGGCTTGTACGATGGCAATTGGTAGTGGAGAGGACCCAAATCAGGTTATAAATATTTTGGAACAGGTCTGGGCAACTTATGTTTCTCCAGGTATAGCTGGGTTGCAACTCATGTTGGTCAACAAGTGAGAATTCTCGGGAGCTGCAGACTGCCAACATGTAGAGGAATATAGATTACCATTGTACTTGGGTTTATTTACATTCACTGAGGGCAAACAGAACTACTTCTTAGTTTATCATCCATTTGAGTTGATTTCCCACATATTTTGAATTATTATATATTAAAGTCCTGTATATTAAAGTACTTTTACATATGATTCAGACAAAAAATAATCAAGGAGGCATTGTATAGCGTTTGATACTTTCATATTTTTTGGAATCTGTGAGTGGGGAGAACATGGAACTGATCCCCTGTGGGCACAACAGTCCTACTATAGATGTAAACTAAAAACCCTAAACTGGTTGGATAGCTCAGTGGTTAGGTATCTGCTGTAGAGCCAGAGGTAGGAAGTTCAATTTCCCACTGTGCCTCATGTGAGTAGAGGCAGCCTGTGTAGCCTTGGGTAAGTTGCACAGTCCCAAGTAGCCCCCAGAAGAAGGGAATGGTAAATCACTTCTGAGTGTTCCTACCTGGAAATCCTGCAAAAGGGTCACCAGAAGTCTGACTGAATGGAACATAATGTTATTAAAAACTCTACTGATCTGAATGGTGATTGATTATGATGATAGAAAAACCAAAGAGTCGAAGACTTATTCCTTCTCTGAGTTAAGTTTTGTAATGTTTCTACAGCACAAATATTTGCACAGGATTTTAAAAAAAGCATCAAGGCACAGAGTCTGATGTAACAGACATTTCGTATTAGGAAAGGAAATCTAAAGGACACTTTCTAGAATAGTGAAGGGGATTACAGGATAGATAATCCTTTTGGAATTTTTCACAGTGTGGTGACGAACACTATTTCCTCTAAAGAAATGCATGTTTGAAGACATGCAACACGTATTTCCCACTATACAACCTTGAAACCGTCTTCATGTTTATTTTATTGTGTTCCTTGATCACATCCATTCCTCTCCTTCCCTGCCTGTGAAAGATGATGTATTTATATGGCCATCGCTAGATTAAGGGATGTCTGATGTGTTTATCTCCTTTTACAGAGGCACAATGCTAGCACCATTGCCATATCCAATATAAGTGCATCTAAGCAGAACATTAGTAGCAATTCTGAAGAGTATAGGCAAAGGATTTATTCACTAGTCAAGACAACCAATAAATAAATATAAGCAAAAATGTGATGCTTCTATAAGGAACCTTTTCTGGGGGAGATTTTTCTTTCTTTCTGAAAATAACTTATTACATGTTTTGTGTTCAAACTATATCCAAGATATATCTTTGGTTCCTGATCCCATATGTTACCCATCATGATACAATCCCAGAAACAGAGTTGCTATAAAATGCAAGTTGAATAATGGTGGTGGAGGACTTTGATCTTTGCAAATCCTGATATGAGCTGACCTAATCCTCACACCTCCTGGACTAATTAATGGATCAATACTTACCACTATCTGCCAGAGTTACTGCTTCCAAACCTTTTATGCAGTTGTTAGTTGATAAAGCATAATAAACTCAGTTTTAAAATGTATATCTTTTGAATAAATGCATTTTAAAATGCATATTTAGAATATGTATTTAAATGCAAAATTTTGTTCAAGCCTGCCTCCAGCAACAACAGAAGAAGGTGCTGAACACAGGCAAACATCTCTCCTTACATCTCTGTACCTTTCTGCCTTACATCTCTGTAACTTTCTGGCCTCAGCCCGCCAGCATTAAACCAACCTGGTGGATGGAGGGAAAAGAAGAAGAAGAAGCCATAAAAATATGTCTTATGGCATAATTTTGTGCATGTGTATGAGAAAACAAGTCCCACTCATATGGCACTGTGCTAGTAGTGGTTGGACAGCAATTGAAATTGCATGAGGAAATAGTCAGACTAGCATCCTTACACAAATGGTAGCTTTGTCTCCAAAGCAGAGATTGCATAGAACTGTACAGGTGGAGCATTATCCTGCATCCCACAGGACTCTGTCCAGGATCTTAATGTGTCCCACTCCAACAGTGCTGTGCCTGTGCCATTTTGATCACCCAGGCATTTTTTCAGTTGACTTCTTTGAGACCAGAAGTGTGTCCAGTCCTTTTTTTTTTTTTTTTTGAGAGGTTTTCTCTAGGACTAGTGAATATATATAACCTCTGTCTGTGAGTTCTCCATCTCTCTCAGTCCCAGTAGTACTGCATGAATTGACTTCTGAAGCCATGATCAGGAGACATCAGAAGAGAATAGATTGGAGCAATGGAATAGATTGGGAAAAGCTTGACATGCACAGAATACAAGACCCTCCCAACTACAACTCAATGTGTGCAGAAATTAATGTCAGTTCTGGAACTGCCATCAGCAGTTTTGCTTGCACTTCGAAAGAAAAAAGAGTCAAAAGATTTTAAGAGGAAGAGGAGGAGATAATGATGCTGATACTCCATCACCTCCATCCTAATGGCCTGAGATTTGCAGGATACTGAATATTTTAGAGGGTTGGCCATCAGAACTTCACAAGACCAAGTTTAGGATTGCTCTATTAATTTTTTGGATGCTTCTCTAATTTTATTTATTTATTTATTTATTTATTTATTTATTTATTTATTTATTTATTTATGTATGTATTTATTTATTTGATTTTTACCCCGCCCCTCTAGACCATGTCTACTCTTGTAATTCTTGTTCATTATTCTTTGGAGATCAATCAGTACAAAGTTCCTCAGCTTTAGCCATATAAATCCTTACTTGTCTTGTCCTTGCATTATGAAGACAGCAAGCAATTACCTTATCAAAATAAAAGAAGGAAATTGAGAACAATTTTTTAAAACACAAAATTAGCAAAATGTGCATATAATGCAATGGAAAATAATGCTTTAGCACCAGGGGTGCAAATGACACACAAGGAGGGCAGGTACTATTTTGCCTGGCCTTTAACAATTAGAAACACTAAAAGGCTTTCTTTTTCTTTTGCCTCTTTTTAGCAACCTGCTGGTCCTTTTGTGCTTGCTTTGGTGTGTATGCTTTGCTCAAAATGAAAGGACACCAGTTTTGTGCAGAGATTATTTACACATATTACTGACACATTGACGACAAAGAAATGAGTTCCCTCTTGCCTGGGACGAAAAGTCTAATAAAGCTTGACACTTCCGGGACAGAAACTAAATGGACAAGAACAAAGGATTTAGTGAATGTAGGGAATGGGGACTTGTAACTTGTGACTCGCAATCCAGTCCAACATAAGTCACAGCTGTGACTCAACTCAGACTCGACTTGGGCCTTTTTTTTTTTTTTTTTTGAAAAGACTCAGACTTGACTCATGAATTAGATCCCTCTCCCTCCCTCCTTCCTAGCAATCAAGAAACAACCCTCTCTGCTCTAGAGCTCCTTTTAACTCTTGAGTAAGGGCCCTGCAGGGACGTGGTGGCACTGTGGGTTAAACCGCAGAAGCCTGTGCTGCAGGGTCAGAAGACCAAGCAGTCATAAGATCGAATCCACGCGATGGAGTGAGCGCCCGTTGCTTGTCCCAGCTCCCGCCAACCTAGCAGTTCGAAAGCATGCAAATGCAAGTAGATAAATAGGGACCACCTCAGTGGGAAGGTAACAGCGTTCCGTGTCTAAGTCGCACTGGCCATGTGACCACGGAAGATTGTCTTCGGACAAAAAACGCTGGCTCTATGGCTTGGAAACTGGGATGAGCACCGCCCCCTAGAGTTGAACACGACTGGACAAAAATTGTCAAGGGGAACCTTTACCTTTACCTTTAAGGGCCCTGCACCCTGACACATATGCACAGGAGGCCTCTACAGTAGCTGCAGAGGGATACACAAGTCCAAGATGGCAACTGCTGTGACTGCAACTCCCAAAATTCCCCAGGTAGGGACTTGCAACTCAGACTCGAGACTTGGGACTCCAGACCCCAAGAGCTAGACTTGGACTTGGGACATAGACCCCAGGACTTGCCAATATTCCCAGTGAGCATCCTTTCCATCTGTATTCTACCAAATACTCAACATGTTTAGGAGAAAGCACTCTGTGTATTGTTTCTCTGGGGGAGAGAATCTGACAGTCAATATGAGTGCTAACTCTTGATTAGACTTTTCCACCTTTCTTTCCTCCCACTGAAGAAATGTTGATATTTTATGATTTAATGATTCTCTGATATCAAGAAGTTTTGGTTAAAGTCTTTCCCCTGCCCAAAATGTATGATTGATGTGTCAACAATGTTATCTTCTGCGGCAAATTCACTTCCATCTTGACATGCCTGTATTTCTAATTTTATTTTGTTGTGTTCAGTAGAAAGTAAGCTTCTGTGGGAAAGAACCTGTGCCTTATTCAAGTCACAGTCTTGTAACTTGTCATACTCCAACTTTTAACATGCTGCAAATAAGTGAATCCTATATAATTTTTTAAAAAAGGATTGACTTGTAGCTTCCTGGAACTACAAATACAATTAATAGGAGGGTGGGTTCTATTTGGATTCATTGTATCTACTAAAAGCCTGTAGGGTCAGAATATGAGTATGATAGGTATAAGAATAACAAGAAGAACTAAAAATCATTGACAAAGTGACCTTCCCCAGAGGTTTCCACATGGTGGGCATTTCAGTGCATCCCTGTGAAAGCATTTTTCTTTTAAAAGAATTCAGATAACTTAATATATAGTGTCTTTTCTGACACAGCAAACTACACCAGAGCACAGAGTGCTGTCCTCTGAAGATGCCGGCCACACAGACTGGCGAAACGCTATGAAGAACAACCTTCAGAACATGGCCAAAGAGCCTGAAAAACCCAAAACAACCATTACATCCCGGCCGTGAAAGCCTTCGCGAATACACTCTATTTTTTGTTTTTCTGTTTTTTTCTGTTACATTTACTGAAAAGAAGATGGCTAATAGGAGAGAATCCTATCCCATATGACCACTTTGAGAACGGTCTTTTGCTAAACTGACTGTCTACCTGTCTAGTTATTCAAGATTGAAGTGGAATGGTTAGATTTGGTTTTGGAACAAAGCACAGTGAATTTAAAGTCAATTTATCTCAGGAGCATGAATCAAATTGAATAGGACATTTCAACAAACAAGCGTTGCTGCTTTCTTCTTCTTCTTCTTCTTCTTCTTCTTCTTCTTCTTCTTCTTCTTCTTCTTCTTCTTCTTCTTCTTCTTCTTCTTCTTCTTCTTCTTCTTCTTCTTCTTCTTCTTCAAAACAAACATAAAAGGCTCCAAGTATGTAAGGCTTCCAGTACTTAAGCACAGTATGTGTGAAATTAACTGTGTAAAATTGGTAGCTTTGCTCCTCCTTTTTTTGTTTATCATGTCTCCAAATTTCATGTAAACTTGTGCAAAAATAAGTTCCTAGTCATTTTAGTTTTCCAGTGCAAGTCATTAGCAGGCTCATAAATCTGATTTGATTCAAGGCACGAGTCAAATCCAATGAACCTGTCATCTATTCTGTTCATCAGACATCTTAATTGTGGTTATTCTTATGAGAAACCTGCAAACATAATATAATAAGTTATCCCTTACTAACTTTGTCCATCATTTTGTTACTTGACTTTTTCATGGCTGTAAATCTGAGCCAATTTGAGATGGTTAGATATTGTCTTACATCACTGGTCCCTAACCTTGGATAACTCAGGTGTTCCTGGACTTCAGTTCCCAGAAGCCTTCACCACCAGCTTGCTGGCCAGGGTTTCTGAGAGTTGCAGTACAAGAACTCCTGGATTACCCAAGGTTGGGAGCAACTGTGTTAGATAACTGAAATTAATCCTTCCCTCCAACAACAAAGGCATAATGATATGTTACAATCTGTTTCTTACTTAACAAGGGGTAACTTCTCCTCTTTTAATGTAATGTAACTGTGACTTTCATTACTTTTCAATTTATTTATTTACCAAAGGTTTCTGGGCAGCTTACAACAATTAAAATACTATTAAAATACAATAAAAAGATAAAAACAATTAAAATACAATTAAAATAGATACTCTAAAAATTGCCATCAGGACCCACAGTTGATATTATTTCAGTTGAAAGCCTTCTGGAACAGGAAGGGTTTGACCTGTAGCCAAAATGTCATCAGCATCGGCACCAGATGAATCTCAGTCAGGAGGGCATTCCACGGTCTGGGGACAGCTGCCGAAAAGGCCCTTTGTCTACAAGCCATCCCTCTTACCTCCTTGAGGGATGGCTGTTTCAAAAGGGCCCCCTGGCTAGATCTTAACTGCTGGGTAGGCTCATATGGAAGGAGGCGGTCCTTCAGGTATCCAGGGCCCAAGCCGTTTGGGGTTCTATATGTCAAAACAAGCACTTTGAATTGGGCCTGGGCAGCAACTGGTAGCCAATGTAATTTAATCAGAATCGCTTTGATATGTCCCCTAGCGGCCCCACCACTCACCAGCTCAATTTTGGACCAGTTGCAGTCGCCGGACCATCTTCAAAGGCAGCCCCACATAGAGCTCATTGCAATAATCTATACGAGATGTTACAAGTGTGTGTGTAATTGTCATGAGACTCCGCTTGTCCAAGTAGGGCCGTAGCTGGTACAGTTTCCACAGCTGAAGGAAGGTGCCCCGGCCACCAAGTTCACCTGGGCTTCCAGAGTTAGACTGGGGTCCAGGAGCACCCCCAGGTTGCGGACCCTGTCCCTTAGGGGGAGTGTAACCCCATTCAGGGCAGGGAAATGGCCCTCCAGGCTGTCCGGCAAAGCACCCACTAACAGCACTTCTGTCTTGTCTGGATTGAGTTTCAGTTTATTAACCCTCTTCCAGTCCATTATCAGGTCCAGACACGAGTTCAGCACAGAAACTGCCTTACCTGGATTGGTGGAAAATGAAAGGTAGAGCTGAGTGTCGTCAGCATATTGCTGACTCCTCAGCCCAAATCTCCTGATGACCTCTCCCAGTGGTTCCATGTAGATGTTAAACAGCTTGGGGGACAGTATGGAGCCCTGAGGAACCCTGTGATATAAATGACATGGAGCAGAGCAACTGTCCCCCAGCACTACTCTCTGGACATGGTCAGGCAGGGAGAGGAACCACCATAAAGCAGTGCCCCCAACTCCCAGCCCAGCCAACCTATTCAGAAGGACACCATGGTCAATTGTGTTGTAAGCTGCTGAGAGGTCCAGGAGTATCAAGAGGGTCACATTCCCCCGTCTATCTCCCAGCAAAGGTCATCACACAGGGTGACCAAGGCAGTCTCCTGCCAAAACCCAGCCTGAAAACCGATTGAAATGGATCCAGAAAATCTGTTTCATCCAGCAGTGCCTCGAGTTGCCCGGCCATGACCTGCTCCAACACTTTGCCCAAATAAGGGAGGCTCACCACTGGTCGGTAGTTAACCACCAGCCTTGGGTCCAGGTTAGGTTTTTTAAGGAGTGGTCGAATTACCGCGTCTTTCAAGGTGGTAGGGACAACTCCCTCTCTCAAAGAGGCGTTCACGGCCTCCTGGACCCAAGTGCGAACCCCCCTGGCAGATCTTCCAATTAGCCAAGATGGGCAAAGGTTGAGCAGAGTGGTGGTAGAACAGACAGATCCAAGCACCCTGTCCACATCTTCAGGTCTCAACAACTGAAACTCATCCATTAATATTTGACCTAAGCATGGCACACTGGACACATCCTCTGATTTTGCAGTAACAGTAGAGTCCAACCCACTGCGAATCTGAGCAATTTCCCCCTCAAAACAAATGGCAAACTTGTCACAGCGAGCTGATGAGCAGTCCAGGACCTCCACCGGATTTCCTGGTTGAAGAAGATCCTGGACCACCCAAAACAGCTCTGCTGGACAACATTCTGAGGAAGCAATACGGCTGGAGAAATATTGCTGTTTTGCCAGCCGTATTGCCAGGAAATAGGCCCGACAATGGGCTCTAAGTCGTGTTAGATTGGACTCCCCGCGGGACTTCCTCCACCTGTGCTCCAGACATCTCCCATCTCACTTTATTGCCTGCAGTTCAGAAATATACCAAGGAACTGTCTGGGCTCTGCGTGCAGGGAGAGGGCACTTAGGTGCAATAGTGTGAACCGCCCGGGTCATCTCCCTATTCCATAGGGTGACCTGAGCTTCAACAAGAGCACCAACCATATCAGACAGATAACCCCTGAGAGTGTTCAGGAAACCTTCTGTATCCATTTGTCTCTGAGGGTGGATCATTTTAATAGATCCCCCACTCTTGCAGAGGGAAGAAGAAGCTAATGGACTAAACTTGACCAGGAAGTGGTCTGACCATGACAATGGGGTCACAACCAGCCCCTCCACATCCAAACCACCATCTTCCAGTCTCATTGAAAAAAACCTGGTCCAAGGTATGGCCCTTCTCATGTGTTGGGCCGATGAGACATTGAGACAGCCCCATGGTTTTCATGGCAGCCATGAAGTCCTGAGTCAAGGCAGCTTCGGCATGGATGTTGAGGTCCCCCAGCACCAACAGCCTGGGAGTCCTCAACACCAGGTATGAGACTACCTCCATCAGCTCATGCAGGGAGACTGTTGGTATGCAGCAGGGTGGGCAGTACACCAACAAAATCCCCACTCTGTCTCATAAGCCCAACACACAATACAGGCCCTCAAGGGCCCTATCTCAAAGGGATAGGAAGCCTGGTCAAGGAGATAGAACTCCTATAGACTAGGCAACTCCCCCTCCCCAACCCTCCAAGTGACATTGGTGCTGGACTGAGTACCCAGGTGGACACAGCTGGGAGAGGGGGACACCACCCTCCTCTCCCACCCAGGTCTCAGTAATGAATGCCAGGTAAGCACCCTCATCAAGAATTACATCATGGATGAGGACAGTCTTATTTTGTACTGACTTGGCATTCATCAACAGCACTGTGTGACTCAAGGGTTTGCTGATATGGTCACCTGATACCATCTGGTTGGGGGTAGAACTAGAAGAGGTGATAGATGTAAGATATCTAACCTCTCTTCTCCTACGTGGGCATGTTCTACCCCCACTGCCATTCCTTCCCCTACCCAGCACCACCTCAATGGCTGGCCCCTCCAACACCCTCCCCCCTTCCTGTTCCTCAGATCCACTGTGGGTCTCTATGCAACCTGATGGCAATTAATAATAACAATTAAAACAACAACAACACACCCTTCTCAAGCCACATCTCCCCTCTGAGCCAGGTGGCTGATGTTGAGGAGGGGGTGGGGCAGCCAGAAGCAGCAAGGGCCCAGTCCTGCAATGCCAAGGGGGTCCAGGCCAAACTCCCCCAGAACACTGTCTCTCATCCAGTGCCCAAGGGAGTGCAGATGACAAAGACTCCACCAAAGGCAGGGCCCTGGCACAGGCTCTGACTTCTAAAGTTATGGGGGTATTGTTTTACCAAAGGGTTAAAGAGAAATATTACATGGTTTGAATGCTGATGCATGTTGTACCTCATACAGCTAGATTCACATTGTTTAAAAGCAACTAAATTGTAACATTTTATTTACTCCTGAGAAATATATTTATTTATCATTTATTTATTTGAAACGTTTTTACCCAGCATTTCTCTGTAAAAGGATTCCAGACGGCTTACATAACTAAAAAGACAATATTTAAAATCCAAAACTGTCAGTGCACAAATATTTAAAAAGAATTAAATAAGTATTATCTTAAAATGGTAATTAAAATCACTACTAAAAATACATTTAAAAGCAACAAAGCACAACAATCCATTGAAAACACCCTCTCAACAGACAGCCATTAAGGAAATGCTTGCCTGAAGAGAAAAAAAGGGGAAATATTTACAATTATATTGTAATAATTTATAATTACTAGGATAACTATGCTGAATTTTGGTACCATGGAACAAAGTTGTTACATGCTGTCATGTCACTGTTGACTAATTCATTGGGTCCACCATAAGTCACTTCCAAAAGGACCTTGCAGCTATAACCACAAACACTAACACTCAAAAATTAATTCCCAAGCTCTCAAAGCTCTGGCAATGAATAATTAATATGAATATCAATATAAGTCAGCTGTACCTAATTTCTAACTGGACTTAACTGCATGCCATGATGCTGTTGCAGTTGAAGCCAATCTATAAAATTGGATGTCAGAAAGCTTGCATTTTCTACCACATTTATATTCTTCAAGAAATAAGTCCATTTTTATTAAGCACATCAATGATATATTGTTTCAAGTGTTCAAGGCTGCCCAGACATTAATACATGCAATTCAGAGCCTGCTTTTGTATTCTTGTACTCATTTATCTCAATTAACACAAAAAAGTCACAATTAATACAGGTATGGGGAGGGAAAGGTGCAGACAGGATACTTAGTGGTGACAATTTAAGATCTGCATGGCAGTAATATTCAGGATTTATATATCATTTTAAAGTAATAAAGATACTTTGCATACATTGTCTTGGATCCTACCATAGATGCGAACAGATGGAAGGACATGTGAGGAAAGTTCCCTTTTTCTTCTTTCCACCCATCCACATACTCAGGAGAGGCTTTTCAGAGAAATAGACTGCTAAATTGTGGGGGATAGGAAACTTTCCTTCTGTTCCTTTATCTTAGAATTCAAACTGTTATAATATATGCAAGAACCACCATGAAGTGTTTCAGTATTATGATCCCCATGTTGCAGATGAATGACACAGGATGTGACAGAGTGAGCAGCTTGTCTGAAGCAATTTAAATGAGTCAAATTTTAAACCAAAGTCTTCCAAATAGTTTGGGTTGTTTTTTTTTTGAGCCACTGTGCTCCTTGACTCACAATCTTTTTCTGGAACACAATTAAACGTGTGCTCTTTCATATTTCTTGGACTGCAACTACCAGAATTCTTCAGAAATTCTCTACATACAAGTCTGCAGACCAACCTTCTGGTTTTTTATCTCTATTACCATCACCTCTGTGAAAGATTTACCATTCTGAGAAGGATGACTTCCATCTAGTACTGTGGCAGCTTCCTTGGTAGTAGAATTAGGACAGAGAGCAAAAGAAGTAAATAATCAGATTTGCATAGCTGTGCTGCAAATTTGCTTTTCTGGGCTGTAGCTCCCAGAATTCTGCCTGGAGAATTCCTGAAGAATTCTGGGGGGTTGCTGTCAAAAAATATGAAAACGTCTACCCCTCAACACGATATCGAGAAGAGTACAATAAGTTGGTACAAAGCTTCCGTCAAAGAAACCACCAGAATAGAATTTCTAGGATGTGTCATTTATTCTACTTCTTAACAATGTTGTTGCATGAGCAAGATACCAAGCACTTTTTTTCTTGTGCTTTGTGCATTTGCACGTACTGTTTGTAGTGTCTTCTTCCTTTGGGAAGCTAAGCACTTGTGCAAATCAAATTCAGAAGAACATGTTGCTTGCTCTCAGTGATACAAACAACAGACAAATGCTACCACTTTTTAAATGGTCCATAATATGAAGCAGCATCAGAAAAGTTTGAAAGTTTGCATTTGCAGTAAATTCTCATGAAAGTGTGAATTATTTCCAAGACCTATGAAAAAACTGACTGTTTTATTGTAGGATTAGTTGACTGACCGGATTGATCTTTGCACCTTCTTATTTCTCACTAACGACTGAGTCAGGTCATGATTTAGATTGCTAGTCCATGCTTTTTCCTCTTTCTCTCTATTACTTTTTGAACAATGACCCTGGCATAGGTGGAAAGCCACCCAGGGAGGTTTCTACCAGGATTTTTTTCAACTAGCTGTGGAATCAAAGAACACCAAGTGAGCCAGCATTGAACACATGGAGATGAAAGAGGAGGGAGAGCACTGCAGGCCCTGTTTATGAAACTGTATGCAGGCTTTGGTGGGACGTGGTGGCGCTGCGGGTTAAACCGCACAAGCCTCTGTGCTGCAAGGTCAGAAGATCAGCACTTGTAAGATAGAATTGACATGATGGAGTGAGCTCCCGTCACTTGTCCCAGCTCCTGCCAACCTAGCAGTTCGAAAGCATGTAAATGCAAATAGATAAATTGGTATCACCACGGTGGAAAGGTAACAGTGTTCCGTGTCTTGTCGCGCTGGCCATGTGACCATGGAAACTGTCTACGGACAAACACTGATTCTACGGCTTGGAGACGTGGATGAGCACCGCGCCCTAGAGTTGGACACTACTGGACTAAATGTCAAGGGGAACCTTTACCTTTACATGCAGGCTTTGGCTTGTTCTTTTATTGATATGCTTAGAATCTCTATGGAACTAGGGATCCCAGTCATTTCCAGCATTTACAATATATCACAGAAGTGAGTACACCTCCTCTCATAACTATTTTAGTACATATTTTCATGTGACAACACTGAAGGAATGATAATTGGCTACAATGTAAAGCAGTGAGTATACAGCTTGTATAACAGTGTCAGTGTGCTGCCCCCTCAAAATAACACAACACACAGCCATTCATATCTAAACTGCTGACAACAAAAGTGAGTACACCCCGTATGGTACCCTAGGAGGGTCGTGGCACATTTGAAGGGGGGCACAGACTGGAAACAATTCTTCAAACATCAGCAGATAAGGTTCATTATGTGACTTATACAATCTTTATTTTGCATATATTTATTCCATATTGTGTTTATGGCTGTGACAAAAAAGGGATTGAGAATGGCTGGTATAGGAGATATGGGATACTCATCTTTGTTCTCCATTCCCCATGCCTCCAAATCTATTTCTGCTTTATTCTGTTTAATGGTAGGGCTGGCCCTATTCAGTTTTGCCTAGCCTTCCTTTCAATGAAGGCTGCTTTTACTCTGCTGCAGGAATGTAATTTCTTCTGACAACAGACTCTAAACTGCACTAATTTCATATGCCTAGCTAAAACAAGGGATAGGTCATTAAAATGTGAGTCTGTTCATGCTAAGTTATTCAACTTCTATTTAGTTCTACATATTAATGTTAGAGGTTAACAACTCTGTTCTATTTTAAAAATTGTCTGAATTCACTTAATGCAATGATGCATAACTTTAATTAAAGAATATGCTCAAAAGTAATGGCAGAAAATTAACATCTAAACATGGATGGCAAGTAGCCTTAAAAACAAAAAAGGGCTGCATTTAATGTTGGTAATTATTGCTGTCAAATTTAGTTGTATAACAGAAAATAAAGAACATCTATTATTTAGTGGTCACTACTCAACACACCGTGTAATGTCTGTAGTAGACTCCTACAGCAAATTAGCACAAATCTAAACAAACTTATTCAAGTATCATTTTGTAATCTGAGAATTGTGTCTTCATTTCTACTGCAATTTTATCACCCTAGAACAGCATTTTGAATATTAATGAAAGCAAATGGCTTCAACAAAGATCTTGTAGAAGGCAGTTGCAACAGGATACAGTAGCTATGAATAGTTTATATTAGATGGTCTAAGGCTAAAGCCGTAGGCCAAAAATGCTTGAGCAAATGTTCATTCAATCTGCCCAACTGAATCCTATGAACTTGCTTTATCAAAGAAGGCTACAAACAAGGTGAGACGTAGATGCATTTAAACCCAATTATATTAATGAATAAAAACATCAATAATGTCATGTTATTATATTTATTATTATCATGTCATGCTTGAACCATAATGCTTGCACCTGAATATTTAAAGTTATCAAATTCTAGCCTGGGTTTATTAAGAACACACAAAGGTTTGTGTACTTGGACATAAAGAATATCCAAGAGAGCCTGTAATTATTATTATTTAAGTTAGAAAAAATAGTGTACTGACTAAAATTAATTATCCTCTATTTAACTATTGCAAGTCATGGTATTGCACCAAAGTAGAACTCTGGCACAACAACTGGAAGAACAGAAACATCACCTCTGACAACCCTCCAGGAACGGGGATTAGGACTCTACATTTATAATTGCTATGTCTATACTCCCAGACTGTTGTGCTGAACTGAGTCCACCAGTCTTTTGTCAAGCTTTATTGTCATAGCCACAATCTATTTGTGAGATTTTTCAGCTACTTTCAACAGGATTCACAAGGACTGCTGCCCAGATATCAGCTAGGTGGAGCAAATATTTTGGGCCGGTATGCTATCAGAGGCAGCCCACAATAGATGTGAATTGAGAAGAACAGATTCTGTGTAGATAACCTGTAATGGTCAATTAGGAAAATTCCTAATTTTGAACTACAATTCCCAGTAACCACTGCCACCCAGAGCTGTTTGAGGGGTTCCAGCTCTGTATCAAAACAACAACAACAACAACGAGACCAAAAAAAGAAAAGAAAAAAGAAAAAGAATGTTTCCCAGGCTTTGGATATGATGTACAAACTATGGCAGGCCTCTTTGGATCCCTGAAGCTGACCTCTGATGAGGGCTCCTTCGCAACCAGCAATAAGGTCTGGGTATTTAACCACTACATCTCTACATTTTGATTAAAACTGCTGTACTGGATTATCTCACATGTCCAAGTCACTGGTGCGAATTAAAATTCCCTATGCCTTATAGTTAGGGAGGGATGAAAATTAGGGAAATGTTATATACATTCATGACGCATCATAGAATAGTGAAATAAACATAGAAAAGACCATTTGTAGGTCAATACTTAAGTTAGACAAATATATTTCAATTATAAGCTTTTAGCTTAAAAAGTTACAATAAGAACTTAAATCCAAAAATACAATGTATAGTCTTAAAAAGCACATCTTGTAAAAACAGTAAAAATCAGACTAGAAATAAATTTCTTATCCTTTTAGCATATCTGAGCACACATGTGAAAAATACTAAGCTTTCTACATGCTCATGCAACCATCTGCCAGTTAAAATCTATGGAGGAAAACCCATGATTTCTGTTTGTTGCCTCTGTGCTGCTATATCTGAAATTGCCATTATATTTTGATCCCCTACCCCCAGCTTTTTGGTTTGGCTGTGCTTTGGCTCAGCTAACGTAACTGACCCTTTTCTGGCTGACATCTTGCTTACATTCACCAGCCATTTTATAGGCATGGATGTTTAGATGTTTTATTATTTGTTTATACTTTCCTCCTAATCAAGCAGATTCCAGTGCTAGAAGGCTAATAACAAATCTCATAGACTCTGCTACATAAGCACACATTTGCTGATAAGAGGAAATAATAAAATTCTTTCTTATATTTGTCCTAAACTAGCAGACTCAATTTTCTCACTGAATCTGTGTCAATAGAAAACTCCATGCGTTTGTGCTGGTTCATCCTTTGAATGGATGTTTGGTGCTTCCCAGCACCACCTCCTCTGGCGGCCACTCATTCAGAGGCAGTGCCCTGAGTTCCCTATTCTGCCTTCACCACATGCTGCATTTGAGTGGGTACCTCCCAGAGGAGGCAGGGCTTGGAAGTGCCAAACATCTGTTTGTCCAAAGAATAAACCAGCATGAGCCAATGAACCAACATTTAATGCCTATTTCTAATTACACTGGTGCCTCACACAACGATGTTAATTGGTTCCAAAAAAATCAACGTTGTGTGAAACATCGTTCTGTGAAACACCATTTCCCATAGGAATGAATTGAAAACTGGTTAATCCATTCCAATTGGAACAGATTGCCATCGTTCAGTGAAAATCCCCATAGGAAACATCGTTGAGTGAAACAATGTTTCCTATATTGGAATGTATTGAAGCCGACTGAATACATTTCAATGCCTTTGCGAAGTCCTTTCTCGCTCCTGTAAAAGTGTCTTACAATCTTTGGACACTGTTTTAAATGATTGCAATGGTTAGTCCACCTCCTGAAACCTATGCAAACTTAATTTGATGTTGTTCAGAGTCGTCCTTAATTTTTAGTGATTTTTTTAATTTTCTCTCATTGGAATGTATTGAACTTTCCGTCCAATGCATTCCATTGAGAGAAAATTCAAAAAATCACCAAAAATTAAGGACGACTCAGAACAACACCAAATTAAGTTTGCATAGGGTTCAGGAGGTGGGCTAACGATTGCAAGCATTTAAAACCTGTTCCAAACATTGTAAGACCCTTAAAAATGAGCGAAAACGGAAGAGCTTCAAAAGCACTGAAGCCGGCTTCAGTGCTTTTGAAGTCTTTTCCGATGCCCCTTTTCGCTCATTTTTAAGTGTCTTACAATGTTTGGAACAGGTTTTAAATGCTTGCAATTGTTAGCCCACCTCCTGAACCCTATGCAAACTTAATTTGGTGTTGTTCTGAGTCGTCCTTAATTTTTGGTGATTTTTTATTTTCCCTATTTAAATGAATTGAACTGTCCATTCAATTGATTTAAACGGGGAAAATAAAAAAATAATCAAAAATTAATGAAGACTCAGAACAAAACCAAATTAAGTTTGCACATGTTTCACAAGGTGCACTATGGAATCCAAGCATTTAAAACAGGTTTCAAACATTTTAAGACACTTTTAAATGAGCAAAAAGGGACATCGTTAAGTGAAATTCCCCCATAGAGAACATCGTTAAACGATGGGGGAAATTCCTCAAAAAAACCCATCGCTGTGTGAATTCATCGTTGTATGAAGCAATCGTTGTGCGAGGCACCACTGTACAGCTCTTTGTCCTGAAGTAATCTCTACCAGGCAGTTCATTGTTCTTCAAGCTTCCATGTTATTACTACCTTTCACATTTCCAGGATAAACTTCTGAATTATAAAATACTTTAGAAGAGGTAGCCACGAGAGGCGGGGCTTGTCACGATGAAGCCAGCAGCTCCTGGGAATAGCTCCCGAGAAAAGCTGGAACTGCCTGATTTGGGGGTCCTTAAGGACATGGGGAACTGAAGGGGAGGCTAGGAGAAGTCTCCCTGAGCAGCTGGTGGGCAACAGAGGGGAAGGAAACTGGGCAGCAACCTGGTATTTCTTCCCTCTGAAGAGATCACCTGATCACAGATTGGATGCGGGAGCCATCTTGGGAGTTAACTATGAGTAACAACTCCCTGGGAGAAGAGGAGAACAAGCAAATACGGCATTGAAAATACACAACAATAAATTAAGTTGAAGCCTTTGATCTACGAATAGCCCTATAAAGTAGAAAGAGAAACTAGAGTGAAAATATTTGGCCAGAAAGAAGGGAAAGGAGTGGCAATCTTGCTTACCGGCCTGCTGCCTCAAAAGTGAAACTATCTCTTAAACAGCAGGCTAGTCAAGGCCAAAGTGAGAGAGTGAGAGAAGAAAAAATCTGAGCCTGGAAAAATCTCAGGGTGAATTAAATAACAACGGACGGGACTTAAAACTCTTATCAGTAAGAAAAACATACTGGAAATATAATAATGATGCCATGCTACTAGACGTCTCAACAGTGCTACCAAAACTTGGGAACTGTATAATATTCCTCTAGTAGAGGAGCCTTGGCAGGCCCCCACCTCAGAGGCTACAGCTGTTAAGGGCTATTTTATATACTGTAAGAAGATAACTGGGAAGATACAGTCATCAAGGTTGGACTGCGGAATTGGGAAAACCAGGACTGGAGTTTTTTGTTGGATTTATAGTGAAAGGAGCATACAGTGAATTACAAGGACACCTTCTGGAGGAAAGCTGAGTGACAGTCTCAATACACCTTCTATATTATATTGGATTTGATATGTGGGAAGTTGATGGGACTTTGGAATACTGCACTGAGATTGGAACTGTACAAATATTGAGGTGGGATAGCCGGTGATTTTTCCTAGCTTCATCTTGATATCTGGAACGTTGTTTGGAAATCTGGAATATCGTATTGAGGCTGGAACTGTACAAATACTGAGGTTTGAAACCTTATAATTGTTGTCAGCTTGGACTTTTTTCGTTGGATTGCATGGGACTCTGGTAATAGAGGTCGAGAGACATAATATCATTGTTAGAATTTTAGAGAAAAAGGAACAGTTTTACCATGGTTGTACTTTAAACTGCTGGGCTAAAAGCTGTGTAAAGATTAAAGGAAGATCCTAGGGGAGGTTTCTGATTGTGTGTTTGGTTTGTTGGTAAAACAGTGGAAACTTCTGAAAGAGTAGGGGGTATATTTGAGGGTTGGTCATTTTGGTGAAGGGTATAGTATTATTCACACAAACCCCACTCATTGAAAAGATCGAAATGGCCACCAAAAAACTAAAGCACCAAATGCCTGGGAGCTTTCTTGCCCAGTCTCAAAGTCTGGGAAAACTAGTGGCACAAAATCAGACAAAGAATGGCAGACTACCATGCAAAATATACTAACAGAAGGATTTCAGCAAGTAAATGAACGTCTTAGCCAAACAGTAGATCAGATGAAAGAGATGACATTAGATGTCAAACAACAGTTAAATGAAACTCCACTAACCCCAGAATTGTTTTTATTGAGCATGATACCAAACAACATAGATAAGACAAAGAGCTACCGAGTTATATATATATAGTCACTGCAGCCAGAGTGCTTTATGCTAAAAATTGGAAAAAAGCAGAGATACTGAAACAAGAGGAACTCATTCAGAAGATATGGGAAGTGGCAGAAATGGATATTCTTTCAGAAGTATTGAAAGACTGTCCAATACAAAAGGCAACTTTTGTTATACAAATATTTTCAGTCCCTTGATAGTGCTGGAGTAACATAGATTTAAACTAAGATGTAACTGTAAGTTGAAAGCTGGAGGGTGATCAAACTGTAGAAAGGTGGAAAGTTGATTCATCACATTGTATACTTTGTGTTCTCCTACCCTCCTAACCCTAAACCTTCCCCCCCAACCTCCTTTTACTCTCTGTATTCCCTACCCTATTCTTGGATGTTAAAAAATAAATAATTCGTTTAAAAGAAGAAGAAGTAGCCATGTTAGTCTGTGTTAGCATGTCAAGCAATAATAATAATAATGACAAAATAATGAAGACAAAAATATTATGGCACCTTAAAGACTAACTGCTAAATTTCAATGTGATCTTTCATGGACATGTCCTCTGAAGTGGACTTCCATGAAAGATCACATTAAAATATAGCAATTAGTCTTTCTGTGAATCTGGAACATTCAGTAATTTTTCTCCTTTGCCATTACTTCTGAACAGGACATTATTTGACAGCTCAGATTGAAATCATAACCACTTACCTTGATTTCAGATGGCCTTATTTCTGAGTGGATGTGTACACCATTTCATTGTCAATAACAGATGTAATATGTTAGACAAGCCACATGTTCCTGGTGAATACCTTGATACAGTTTGGCAGTGTTTATGACTGATTATCTGGACATCTGCTTTTAGTTCTTTTTTTTTTTAACAAATTTTTTATTATATAAATCTATCCATACTGATTTAACATCGTGTCAACAGGGTACAGCTTATAATCATTTGTAAAACAACTACTACACACATTACACTCCTAATCTATACAACATGCTTCTAATCATATATAATTCTATAGTGAATTATTCATAACATAATTTTTTGGCTCATTGTCACGCTCAATCACAAACTAAAATCATGCAACAGAGTGTTGTCTTTATATCTCCTGGCCTGAACAGAGACAAAAAATAATTTTATCTTCATCAAATGAATTAATTATGCTCATATATGTATGTTTGCTTGTATTATGTCACCTGTGTAGCAACTGTTCGGATTATTTTCTCTATTTCTAAGTTTTGCATTCCTATTTCTTTCTCCTCTCCTGATTTCAAACCTGCACCAATTATGTATCTCAATATGCCGCATACCTGACTTTGGACAAAGGTCATCCATCTCTGCCATACATCCATTAGTTTGCCTACCTATAAATGGATATTCAGTAAATGTTGATAGGGGGTTGTAAAATAATGAGCATCTTTTAAATCCATAAAATATTCACCTTTTAGATGTAACAGAAATATTACATCAAAGATGTTTAGAAGATTGTTTTAATATTCAATCAAGACATGACACTTTTTCATAGTTTTAATTCCCAAATAATATGAAACAACACACTCACCCACCCACCCACACACTGTTATAATAACATGATTTTTAAAAATTTCCCCAGATTTTTATTTTTACAAGATAAAAATATTTCAACAATGAAACATGGGTTTATATCTACATTTTAATGCTGAACAGACTTAGACACTATTTTTATCTCCCTTTTATGCATTTATTTGAAGTTGCCAATGCATTTTAAAAAATCTGTTTATCTTCTTCTGTGCTTTATCAAACTGCACATGGTGGAATTTTTTTCCTCTTTTTCTTTGGACCGTATCCTCTTTTTTCCTTTTCCCTTTTGTTTTGATTGACCAGCACAAATGTTTTGCTCAATAATTCTTTAGCAAAGCTGTCTCTTTACAGCAAAATGAAATTCAAATAGTAAACAAGATCAGGTATAATCCAAGGCTCACTTATAATAACCTTAATGCTTATTTGGAGTAATTACAGAGAATCCATGAAAGACTGCATGGATTTAAACCAATAATAGGTCTGATTTATTTAGTGTGGCTGTTAGTGGGAATCAAAAGCTCATGGCTGCTGTTCAGCTTTCTGATAAAATACTCCTGATAGTTTACCTGGTTTAAGTCAAATGAAAAATATCTGTAAATTTCCTCCCCCAGCCCCAACTTGTTTTGCTTTCAGAAGGTTGTTGAGGCTGATCACATTTTGTAGGAACAGGGAAAGGAGCTTGTGGATATTGCTGAGGAATGCCTTTTTAACTTTCCTAAGGTTAAAAAGGGGATCCTCAGTAAACCAGTGTTTAAACCTGGCCACTGGTTTAAACATGTAAACTCACTAACTCCTCCAAATTTTTAACAGGATTCTGTTATTGGATAGTTAAGTACAACTATACATAACCCATGTATGTTGCACTTGGAATTATGGATAAATGGTACAACCCCACCTCAAAGATGTGCCTTCTTTAGTAGGTTTAGGATGGTTAAAGATGCACTCTCTTTTGGTTTTGGACTTTGGTTCCCAGAATTTTCCAAGAATTTGTTTCAAGAATTGTGGGAATAGCAGCCTAAAAACCCAAATCAGCACATCTGTAGATCTATCCATGCAGCTGATGAGTTGAAAAAAGAAGAAGGAAGTTGTGTCAGTGCTTCCTGGGAGTTATAGTTCTTTGAGAGGTGTCCTCTATAGAGCATAATGTGCAGTGAGACTACAGTTCCCATTGGCTTTTTCCCTTGATGCTGCTTCTTTGGAACACCTGAAATCCTCAGTACTGATATTTTCTATTATATAACACAAACAAATGAATGTACAGTTCGGTGATTATGAAGAGGAAGTAATTTAGATGAAATGATCAGGATAAGAAGAAAAAGGGAAAAGTGTGATAGGTTAATGAGATTATTATAAGGTATCAGATTTCTAAAACTTTGCGGGATACAGAGCATGGCTACATGTTGTTTAAAAATCCTGATAAGATTTCAGTGCTCTAGGTACCTGATTCAAATCTTATCTACTGGGCTACAACTGTTAAATCATATTAAACTCTTCCTTTAAACTTATACTTAAAATAATGTTGATCTTATCAGAACTTCACAATCTTTGCTTATACTTGCTGAGGAAACTGTTTAGTCAGCCAGATTTCAAATGGGAAAGTGAAGACTCCAGCACATTTTTCTATAAGGGTTAAAAAGTGAAACTAAAGTTTTGTAAATGGCCAAATTCTGCATATTTTGTATGAAACACAGCCAAGTGAGAAGGATATATGTATTATTATTACATGGGCTGTATGGAAAAAAATGACATCCCTGCGCAACAGTCTCTCTCCTCCCTATAATTTGCAGCAAAACTGTGCTGATAATTTCCTCTAATATGGACAAATGATGGCTACAACACACAAAATGGTAACATCCTAATACATGGTAAGTGATTTCTCATGTTAAAGAGAGGGAAAATATCTCAATATGGAAACAAAATTGAGAGAAACACATTTTCCAATGATCAATCACACACACACACACACACACACACACACAAAAGCTGTGATAAATACAAAATATGTGGGTTGAGGAAAACCATGTGCTAAGACAATCAGACATATTTCACTACTTGGAGGAAGATCTTTCTTTAGAATCTGGCAAATATATATTCCAGTTCTACTGTATATTGGACCATCACTTTATCTAGTTCAGCATTGTTGACATCTCCTACCTGGAAAATGCTAGAGACTGAATCTGGGATTCACTGCTTGCTAATCAGTCAGTTATTTTCTAAATTCTGTCCAGATCACAATTGGGGATCAATCCAACAACATTCTTCAATTTAATCTCCTTTGAGAAAATATGCTCTATTTGAAAATTATTTACTTTCCTCCTCCCTCCATTATTTTCCCCCACACTATATCCACTGTAGTGAAATGCCACTTTCTTCTTTCCAACAGAATCTGCAAAGAATTAGATAAAGCAGGCACCATTTCTAAAAGGAATGAATGCATTCTTCATGGTGCCTCTCTTTGCCTTAGCCTGAAGTCTGCTTATTGTGTATGCAGCACTGCCATAAATTACAGGACAATGATTCCAGCGTATACATGGCTCTGAGAAATGAAGCAGAACACATTGTTCCTTTGAATGCTCCTGTACACATGATTTAGACTGATGCCAGCGTCATTTTTGACAAATTATGTTGCGGAAGCGCTACTTTTGAGCATTTAGAGCTATTCATTATGAGCCAAAAGCACTGTTCCGTTAATAGGATTGTTTGGTTTGGTTGAAAATAGCATGAATGTAACAACTCTGCTGTATAATAATAAGCCGACTCTCTGTGTTTTTATCATATATTTCACATCTGTGGAAAAGTTGGGTCTAAATCTGAAATTCAAATGTAGACCATGGATGGTTCAAAGGGCTAATATAAAACAGCATACTATCTTTCCCCCCGATTTATTTTTCACATTCTTATTTCATCTAGACATTTCTCTGCTATTTCACCATAAGCCTGAAACATAAGCTATATAAGGTATTTTGTGTGTGTGTGTGTGTGTTTGTGTGTGTGCAATGTGTATACCATATGTTGAGAGACACTTGTTCAGACTACAGTTAAGTCCTCTTTAGAGCAAAGCACTATAAATGAATATGTCTGTCAGTTTTCTTTCTCAATTGGAATTGCAGAAATGATACAGTATATCTACAGGGATAGTATGTTGTGCCAGTGACCATGATGGCTGGGGTATTAATATTTTTACACGAGTACAGCCCAAAAAGCAACTTTTCCCATCTCTGGTGGCCCAATTATGTTTGACTTATTTACAAAAAATGTAAGGTTGCTTTCAGGGTTGATTTCCTTGATTTTGCTGTATTTGGGTTTCAACTCCATCCCTCTATCTTTCATGTAAAGCCACTTCCCAATACTGGTCAATAGAATCCTCTTTCTGAATGGTGTCCATAAAATTATAAAACCTAATCAACAACCAGAAAGAAAGACCTACAAATATACATAGACATAAGAAATTGATTAATTGCCAAGATTTGTTTTTTTCACAGCAAACATAAGATTGCTTTTGGAACTGATCAGGACATGCTGTAAATGGTGGTAACAGAATTGGCCCTGGAAATTAAAACATAGCGCTGTAGGGCACCCATGCAACTCCAGCTGGTCACAGGAATGTTTCTAAAAGCCTACTCAATGAGAGAAATTTACTCATCAAAGATCATCTATCAATGGACACCTTCACAGTGGTTGGAATCCATGGGTAGCTGTTGGACTGAGGTAAGGGTGCCTGACCCCAGAATTTTGAGGTAGTGTCTCCCTTGTCCCACTCATGAGCTGTCACTGCATGAAAATAATTAAAATAAGGAAGATTGCTTGAACAAAAAATTATTTTCTCTCTTCTTCTTCCCTGTTTCTAAATGTAACCTGTAAAAGAAGCTGAACTTTCCTGATAATCTCCCCTCAAAATTGGTAGGTGGGATATGGGGAGAAACTGGACAGAGCTGTCTAAGATCTGATGAGAGATGTAGGCCAAAAAACTAACTTCTCCAAGCTGTGTTTAAAACTACGCTATGTTTTCATCTTAAGTAGATTCGCGCCAGTTAACATGCAAATTCATTAAGTTATAGGTTAAAAATAGAAAAAAAAGGAAAAGAAAGGAGAAGTGTTTGCTGGTCACTACATTAGGTCTTGGACATAACGGTCCATAGTTTCTCTCACACTGCTTTTGATGCATATTGATTTGTCTTAGCTTTCTTCAACAGGAAATGAACTGAAACAAAACACTAATTGTTTCTCTCTGTCTATTGCATCATCTCCTTTGCTTTGCCAAAGGCAAATCTGTCAGCATTTTTAAATAAAACAGAAGATTTAGAATAATTTAAGGGACTCAGGAGAAAATAAAATAAAAACTTAATTCTTACTTTTAAAGAAAACTTTTTTTTCCAATAGATGGAAAGAAACAAAAATAATACAAAAGAAACCTTGGATTTGATCCATTGGCCATTCTGTATCTGGAATAAGCTCCTTCAATTCATAGCAGGAACAAAGGCACAATGAATTCCTTCTAGTTCATCAACATCTTCCTGAGTACAACATTTCAACCCTTCTGTTATTGCCTGTGTTTTGGTGACTATGGATTGAATCCAGATTAACTATTCTATGAATACAAGACCTGCTTCCACTTACAGAAGGCACTGAGGTTCAGTGAAGGTTTAGTTTTTGGTTTGTTAGAATCTAATTGAGATGCAAACATACCCAATTTTAACTGGGAGGAATTAGTTTTTGGCCTACAACCTCCAACAGACCTCGTACAACTCTCCAGTCACCCATCTTCTACATGCTACATGGGCCCCTGACAGGTACCTTGTCATGAAAGATTCCCAATTACTTGGAAGAGGTTCAAGAAATGTATATAAAGTTGCATGGCCAGAGAACTCTTCACATTTCACTGAACATGCTGGGGTTTGGGAGTGTGTCAGTGAGACCAGCATGTGATCTGCTCCTGTCCCAATTCCACATGTTTAGTCAGTATGCATGTGCATGTGAATAAAGTGAAAAGTATTACATTCAGGATCAATGAAGTTATAATTTTATCCGTAATCTATAGAGAGAACTCTTACCTTTTCCTCTGGTTGCATGCCAACTGCTTACTTTCCTCTGGTTGCATGCCAACTGCTTCAGAGTACCCTTTATTACACCTTTGCCCACAAAGACATTGAGTGAAATAGATCTATGGAAACATAATTGCTTTGCACAACAGAATGATAAGGGCTAGGTAATTTAAATGTATCAGAAGGAAATCCCAGTTAGTACATGAAAATTGAAAAATTTCTGCCTTCAGTTACAAACATTATACATTAAATATGATTGTGTGTGTTTCTGTATTAGATACTCTTTGCCCCACCATAAAATATATGAGACCTTAAGTAGGCCACAATGTATGGATACATCAGTGACCCGGGTGGCAATACTTCCTGCTATCCTTGTTACTCGTACATAAGCAAAAGATGTATGTACATATCAATGTGTGCATGAAGAGATCCTCCATGTAAAGGAGATCCTGATTTGTTCATGATTCTACTGTGGAGGATTATGCATGTACTATATTTTGTTTATTTGCACTGATTCTCTCCTCATGCAGTTCAGTTTTGTGGGATCATGGTAGCATGTGCTGGGGCATACAGACTTATCAATATATTTGGGGGCAGGGGAATTATGTGTTCCATGAGGCATGTCTTGCACTTGCTGTGTTAGCCAGCTACTCTCAAGTGCACTGAAGAATAGATATGACTAAACATGTTCATGTTTCTTTTTCTCTCATATCTGATTTTGATAAAACTTTTTCAAAACCAGACTGAAAGGAAATTCTCCCTGATCCCAACTGGAGGTTGTATTCCTGTCATTGAAGAAGCTAGATCAGTCCTCTTCTACATGTAGAAAGCAATGTAAATGGGGTTTGTCCTTTACCTCAGATAGCAAACTGTCGGGCTGGCCCTGGAGGTGATGTAAACATGGATAAGGTACAGGGGAGCGAGAAAAAGAAGGGAGAAAAAGTAAGCTAAAATAACTGAAATCAGTGGGAAACTACACCTTAAGAATAGAACAATTATACAAAATATATAAGTGAACAAATGCATGTTAACAAATATATATGTGGGCACACACAAACCTTAATGTGCCAGAACCACATCAGAAATATTACAGATCATTCAAAATTTCTGGGAAGAAATCTTAATACAAATTACATCAGAAGCAATCTTTACATGGATTTCCAAAAGCGATCCACAGACAGTTTGTACTTCTGTAAGAATCTGTCTTGCTGGATCAAGGGGATTGGCCACAAAATGTTTTTGATTACTCTAGTTAAGTAGTGTTGAGTGCTATTTTATTCATTCATTTCACTCGTAAGCCACCTTCTTCCCAGTGAGGGGACGTGGGGCAGCTCACAATGTTAAAAGAAGTCACGTGAAAAACACAATAAATTACAAAGTTGAAAATAATTGGACATACAGTAATAATTACATATCAATTAATTAATAATTGATAATATTAATACTGTAATAATAATAATAATTAAAAAACATGGTAAAACTTTAAAAACACACTTGGAATAATAAAAGAAAGCCAAAGTCCAGCAACTCAATTGTAGTCATGAAAAGCCTGACTGAAGAGGTAGGCCATTAACTGTTGGTAAAAGGAGGGATTCAACCTAACCTACTGAAGGAGAGCATTCCCAACCTGGAAGCACCCACAAGAAGGCCTTTTCTCATGCCTGTGATTGTAATGGGACTGAGAAAAGGGCCTCCTCAAAAGCTCTTAAGGGCTGGAAAGGCTCATATGGGGAGATATAGTCCTCCAGACAGCCTGGACCCAAATTCTTTAAGGCTTTATAGGTCATAATAACTAGTATTTTCATTTGGGCCTGGAAAGAGACTGGTTGCCAGTGCACCTGCTGTAAGAAGGGGAGTTATATGCTCCTCATAACCAGCCCCAGTCAGAAGTCTAGTTGCTGCATTTTGAACTGGCTGAAGCTTCCAAACCATCTTCAAAAGCAATCCTATATCGTCGTTGTTGTTTAGTCGTTTAGTCGTGTCCGACTCTTCGTGACCCCATGGACCAGAGCATGCCAGGCCCTCCTATCTTCTACTGCCTCCCGGAGTTGTGTCAAATTCATGTTGGTTGCTTCGCAGACACTGTCCAGCCATCTCATCCTTGGTCGTCCCCTTCTCCTCTTGCCATCACACTTTCCCAACATCAGGGTCTTTTCCAGGGAGTCTTTTCTTCTCATTAGATGGCCAAAGTACTGGAGCCTCAGCTTCAGGATCTGTCCTTCCAGTGAGCACTCAGGGTTGATTTCCTTTAGAATTGATAGGTTTGTTCTCCTTGCAGTCCAGGGGATTCTCAAGAGTCTCCTCCAGCACCACAATTCAAAGGCATCAATTCTTTGGCGGTCTGCTTTCTTTATGGTCCAGCTCTCACTTCCATACATCACGACAGGAAAAACCATAGCTTTGACTATTCGGACTTTTGTTGGCAAGGTGATGTCTCTGCTTTTTAACATGCTGTCAAGATTTGTCATCGCTTTCCTCCCAAGAAGCAGGGGTCTTTTAATTTCGTGGCTGCTGTCTCCATCTGCAGTGATCATGGAGCCCATGAAAATAAAATCTGTCACTGCCTCCATATCTTCCCCTTCTATTTCCCAGGAGGTGATGGGACCAGTGGCCATGATCTTAGTTTTTTTGATGTTGAGTTTCAGACCATTTTTGCACTCTCTTCTTTCACCCTCATTACAAGGTTCTTTAATTCCTCCTCACTTTCTGCCATCAGAATGGTGTCATCTGCATATCGGAGGTTGTTGATATTTCTTCCAGCAATCTTAATTCCGGCTTCGGATTCCTCCAGTCCAGCCTTCCGCATGATGTATTCTGCATATAAGTTGAATAAGCTGGGAGACAATATACAGCCTTGTCATACTCCTTTCCCAATTTTGAACCATTCAGTTGTTCCATATCCAGTTCTAACTATTGCTTCCTGTCCCACATATAGGTTTCTCAGTAGATAGATAAGGTGGTCAGGCACTCCCATTTCTTTAAGAACTTGCCATAGTTTGTTGTGGTCCACACAGTCAAAGGCTTTTGCATAGTCAATGAAGCAGAAGTAGATGTTTTTCTGGAACTCTCTGGCTTTCTCCATAATCCAGTGCAAGTTAGCAATTTGGTCTCGAGTGCCTCTGCCTCTTCGGAATCCAGCTTGTACTTCTGGGAGTTCTCGGTCCACATACTGCTGAAGCCTACCTTGGAGGATTTTGAGCATAACCTTGCTAGCGTGTGAAATGAGTGCAATTGTGCGGTAGTTGGAGCATTCTTTGGCACTGCCTTTCTTTGGGATTGGGATGTAGACTGATCTTTTCCAATCCTCTGGCCACTGTTGGGTTTTCCAAACTTGCTGGCATATTGAATGTAGCACCTTAACAGCATCATCTTTCAAGATTTTAAATAGTTCAACTGGAATGCCATCACCTCCACTGGCCTTGTTGTTAGCCAGGCTTTCTAAGGCCCACTTGACTTCACTCTCCAGGATGTCTGGCTCAAGGTCAGCAACTACATTGTCTGGGTTGTCCGGGATATCCACATCTTTCTGATATAATTCCTCTGTGTATTCTTGCCACCTCTTCTTGATGTCTTCTGCTTCTGTTAGGTCCCTCCCATTTTTGTCCTTTATCATGTCCATCTTTGCGCGAAATGTTCCTCTAATATCTCCAATTTTCCTGAACAGATCTCTGGTTTTTCCTTTTCTGTTATTTTCCTCTATTTCTTTGCATTGTTCAATTAAGAAGGCCCTCTTATCTCTCCTTGCTATTCTTTGGAAGTCTGCATTCAATTTTCTGTAACTTTCCCTATCTCCCTTGCATTTTGCTTCCCTTCTCCTCTCTGCTATTTCTAAGGCCTCGTTGGACAGCCATTTTGCTTTTTCGCATTTCCTTTTCTTTGGGATGGTTTTTGTTGCTGCCTCCTGGACAATGTTACGAGCCTCTATCCATAGTTCTTCAGGCACTCTGTCCACCAAATCTAGTTCCTTAAATCTGTTCTTTACTTCCACTGTGTACTCATAGGGGATTTGGTTTAGATTATACCTGAGTGGCCCAGTGGTTTTTCCTACTCTCTTCAGTCTAAGCTTGAATTTTGCTATGAGAAGCTGATGATCAGAGCCACAGTCAGCTCCAGGTCTTGTTTTTGCTGACTGTATAGAGCTTCTCCATCTTTGGCTGCAGAGAATATAATCAATCTGATTTCGATATTGCCCATCTGGCGATTTCCATGTATAGAGTCGCCTCTTGTGTTGTTGGAAAAGAGTGTTTGTGATGACCAGCTTATTCTCTTGACAAAACTCTATTAGCCTTTGTCCTGCTTCGTTCTGAACTCCAAGGCCAAACTTCCCTGTTATACCCTTTATCTCTCGGCTCCCTACTTTAGCATTCCAGTCCCCTAGAATGAGAAGAACATCTTTCTTTGGTGTCAGTTCTAGAAGGTGTTGTAAATCTTCATAAAACTGTTCAATTTCAGTCTCCTCAGCAGTGGTGGTTAGTGCATAAACTTGGATTATTGTGATGTTGAAAGGTCTGCCTTGGATTCATATTGACATCATTCTATCATTTTTGAGATTGTATCCCATTACAGCTTTTCCCACTCTTTTGTTGACTATGAAGGCTACTTCATTCCTTCCACGGGATTCTTGCCCACAATAGTAGATATGATAATCATCTGAGCTGAATTCGCCCATTCCTGTCCATTTTAGTTCACTGATGCCCAGGATGTCGATGTTTATTCTTGCCATCTCCTGTTTGATCACCTCCAGCTTCCCAAGGTTCATAGATCTTACATTCCAGGTTCCTATGCAGTATTTTTCTTTGCAGCATTGGATTTTCCTTTCACTTCCAGGCACGTCCACAGCTGAGCGTCCTTTTGGCTTTGGCCCAATCACTTCATTAGCTCTGGAGCTAGTTGTACTTGTCCTCCACTCTTCCTCAGTAGCATGTTGGACGCCTTCCGACCTGAGGGTCCCATCTTCCAGCATCATATCTTTTAGCCTTTTGTTTCTGATCATGGGGCATTCTTGGCAAAGATACTGGAGTGGCATTGCCAGTCCCTACTCCAGGTGGATTGCGTTTAGTCGGAACTCTCCACTATGTCCTGTCCGTCTTGGGTGTCCCTGCACGGCATAGCCCATAGCTTTTCTGAGTTACTCAAGCCCCTTCGCCACGACAAGGCAGCAATCCATGAAGGGCACAGCAAGAGTGTTAAGTCCTGACATGACAGCAGCTAGCAAGTGACCAGTGACCAGATATGGAGACATTGTAAGAGACAATATAAGCTGTCTGATCCCACACTGGTCTGGACCTTTGGGGAATCTTTTTATAGAAAGAGAGAGAGAGAGAGAGAGAGAGAGATGGCTGAAGGACAGCCCCAGATTATGCACTTTGTCTAGTACGACAAGAGCTCAACGTGAAAAATGTTGTGTGCCTGGTGCACAGAGTCAATAAAATCAATAACAGCTCTGAGAACATTAATTTGAGCTCTTGTGCTCCAATGCAAGTGGCCCCATGGATCTAAAAATAAATAAATAATGAAAAGCAGTTAATTTGACTCTGAATCCAGACTGATTAGAACAGCAAAGGGGATGAGGGCCCAGGGCACTTTTGATGAGAATTTAATGATTGGTTAGTTTGCCTTCAGCATTTGGCTCTCTCAGCTAGTCATTAATTCTTGGAAATGCTGGCAGCTTTGATTGTTATTGTTTAATTAAAAAATATGTCAGCTATAGAACTAATGCTAAAAAGGGCCATAGAATAGATCCTATGCAAATTGTGTACTTATCCTTAGTAAATCCTGCTGAAGGCAGCCCACAAAGTGTAGTTAGAATCTAGCAGCTGAACCCAAGATATGTCTGTCACAAGCAAATTCATGTCATTAATCTAAAATTATATCTAGCCTATGTAGAATAATGTGAAAGTGTATTTCACATTTTGCAGGGTGATTATTATAGGACAGACCTCCTCATTCTATATACTAGGATGGGAAACCTGTAGCCTTCCAGATGTTCTTAGGCTACAACTCTCATCTCTCATCATCTGTGCTTGCCAACACAGTCTATGGTGAGGGATGATAGCCCATAGGAGTTGCTCCTGGCTCTATAGGTTAGCATCTATAGATAGATAGATATCATCTATCTTTCTTCATCATGCAATTGAGAAGGGTATCCGAAAGAAGTTGAGTGATCCTTGAATCTCAGCGATGAAATCAGCTTTTGACCCACATTTGGTCAAATCAGGGGTTATGCAGGGAAATTGGCTATATCATCCATGAAAGCTTCCACACCTCAATAGGCCAGAGCAGATCATGTGATGCTCCTGAACTGTCTACATTGACAGTTTTAGCAGTTTCATACTGCTTTGTCTCCCATGGCTCTATTATTGATGAGATAGCTGGAATTCTTTGTTAGAGTGTTCTAGTGCTCCAAATCAGGGGAATGTGCCAGAAGTTTCTAGAAGACAATTCTATGTATCTCACCACAGCATAGCTACCAAGATTCCATAGGATAGTACTATAACATTTAAAGTAGTATCAACCTGCTATACCTTTGTAGCGCAGATATATCATAAGCCTCCAAGATATGTTTGCTCCCTACTTTGAAGTCAACCAGAAGAGATGTGAAAACCTTTCAGTCTTGAATTTGTTGCTTTTTCTTCCAATCACATCTGTGCATTTGTTTCCCAAGTTTTGTTCATAACAAGTTGTGAGGACCCTTTCTTCCTACATGGAAATATGTGCGATAGCTGTCCTCAAATGGCCTTCACCCTGCTTGTGGGTAGACAAATTATGAAGACAATTTCATCAGAGTCAGTGTTGTTCTTTCCCCTTTAACATGATCTTGTTTCTTGCATTGCAAGTGACAACAGCCCCCCTCCTTTTTTAAAAAAGTAGCCTGGCCACTAATTTGCTTCTGTCACAATTTCTTCTACCTACCATCATCCTAGGGCATTGTTTTGCTGGTGCCGGGAAGGAAGCTCTTCCCCTGACAACAAAATGCAGACTTTTGGATATTATTCAAAGTTGCCTTCTATTTTCAGAGGAATTAAAAAAAAATGAAAACTCTCAGAATATTTTTCAGGCATAAAATGCCTTCTGACACAACACTTGCCATTCCTCAGTGTTTGGTATAGTATGCCACCTTTTTTGGTATGTATGTATGTATGTATGTATGTATGTATGTATGTATGTATGTATGTATGTATTTATTTATTTATTTATTTATTTATTTATTTATTTATTTATTTATTTATTTACACTTGCTGTAATATTATAGAGTGCTCAATGGTGTTGCTGGAGTTCTTTTGTAACATATCTTACCATCATTCTGTAGGTCCCCTGACTGACCACACATCCTGATTTGAAAAGTCCTATAGAAGGAGTTAAAAAGGGACGTGGTGGCGCTGTGGGCTAAACCGCAGAAGCCTGTGCTGCAGGGTCAGAAGACCAGCAGTTGTAAGTTCGAATCCACGCAATGGAATGAGCACCCGTCGCCTGTCCCAGCTCCCGCCAACCTAGCGGTTCGAAAGCATGCAAATGCAAGTAGATAAATAGGGACCACTTCAGTGGGAAGGTAACAGCGTTCCGTGTCTAAATCACACTGGCCATGTGACCACGGAAAGATTGTCTTCGGACAAAACGCTGGCTCTATGGCTTGGAAACGGGGATGAGCACCGCCCCCTAGAGTCGGACATGACTGGACAAAAATTGTCAAGGGGAACCTTTACCTTTACCTTTATAGAAGGAGTTATCTTACAATATTTTTTTCTGCTTCAATTAAATTGCAAGGAAGGAACTGAGAAGGGTGTGTGTGCAGTTAGCTGACATAGAAATGGATGCACAACGAAAGGTGACACACACACATACATTTCAGCAGACTAATAAATATCATATGCACAAGAATTTCGAAACTTATCCATGGAAATTTCTCCAGAATTTTTCATTCTTTGACATTTTCAGGAGAATTTTCTTTTCCATTTAACTGTGAGACCAGGATACAAATTTCACATGGGAAAATGTTTGATACAATGTGTGATAATTACCCTGCTAGCCTCCAGGTAGATAATGCAGAACAAAATGTAGCTTGCTGTGAAAAAATTGCACAACACTTTGCAGGCAAAATCTTGCAGATCTGCTGTGAGTTGGATGCTGTAGCTGTTTCAGGTCCTGTGAATGAAACTGTGACCCTTGCTTGCCCTGTGTTAATGGGTGATTTTCAGTTGCTGCAGCCTGATAGTCAGGATCTTTGGGGAGGTGGGGGCTACAACGTGCCTGCTGAATCCTTCTCCTTCCTAGGTCATAAAAGCTACCAGAAAGGGACTGGTTGATTGGGTAGGAGGAGTGGTGAATGGCTCCTTGCAGCAGGATAGGATTCCATTTTACTTAAGGGAGACAAACAGCAACAGAACATGGACATAGTTCCTACTCCAGTCCTCTGACGATGCCGGCCAGAGACGTCAGGAAGAACAACCTTCAGAACATGGCCAAAGAGCCCAAAAGTCTCACAACAACCATCAGATCCCAGCCATGGAAGCCTTCGAGAATACATTTTTAAAAATGTTTGCATACTTACTGATCACTTAATATTGCCATGTTAATGATGTAAGATGCCTCCTCATTCACTGTTCGTAGTTTTAAATATTGTCTTTTAATGATGTTAACCACTCCTGTATACGCATTGTTTTCAACTTAAATATTGTCTTTCATTGTTGTAAGCCACCTTGGGACCTTTTCAAAGGAAGAAGCCAAGGTAAACGTATTTTAAATAAACAAATAAATATGTATTCTCGAAGGCTTTTACAGCCAGGAGCAAGTGGTTGTTGTAGGTTTTTTGGGCTGTTTGGCCATGTTCTGGAGGTTTTTCTTCCTAACGTGAAAAAAACAACACCCTGATCATCATAATTACCCAATATCCTAAAAAGGCAACACAGAACACAGACAGAGTTCTAACTTCTGTCCTCTGAAGATGCCAGCCACAGAGACTGGCAAAACATTAGGAAGAAAAACCTCCAGAACATGGCCAAACAACCAGAAAAACCTACAACACCCAAACAATTTTTTTCATATATGTCTTTCAAACTACTAACTAAAATGTCCACAGTTGCATTTTTCCACTGAACGCAATTTTAGCCTTTCATGAGTAAATAATGCACATATGTTTTAGTGGGTATTTTATTTTCCCAGAAAGCATCACAAGCCATGTGAAACTGCAAATTTCTGAGGCATCCCCCCTCCCCAGTGAGTTTCACAAAGTACAGAATGGCCATCATGAAGTATCCTGACTTCAGCAACATTCTTCTCCATTCCTAGAAACCCTTTCTTTTTTAGACTGCTGTGGACAACTGCTTCTCAGACCCGATGCTGAATGGGACGAATCCAGACTCCCAATAAAACATTCCTCACATTTAATCATGGATGTTCTCGGAGAACGAGACAAGAAATTAATGAGACTTCCTGCAATCTAATTTCCCACCCTTCCTCTCCGCACCACACATACGTTTTCATAACAACTAGAACTGTGCTACTGCAAACCCTGGGGATTTTGTGGCTTATGCGTAGCTGTGATGTAGATCATGCTGTTGTGGGGATGTAATGCTGTATAGCTATTGTCTGCTTTTGGGGTCCCTGATGCGATATTCATTGCCTTACTACTGGGACTGCCCCAGAGCATGACAATTAAGTCTCACGGGATAATGGAGTTTGAAAGCGGATGCTCATCTATTAGAACTAGAGGCAGTAGCTACTTAACTGTCATTTGCTACTGAAGGAAGGGAGAAAAGAAAAAAGAATAATAGTGGCATGAGTTTCCTTCCCCCAAGAGGCCTGTCATTCATTATTTATAGAACAATATTTTCTGATTGCTCTTCCTCCTCATTGTGAGAACACTATGGTTTCATTCATCACTTCAACTGAATTGTTTGTACTTGACTTCTTCTTCTTTTAAATCTGAAGTTGTACTGTTAATGAAAATTGCTTGTATAGCCTTGAAATGCATTTTAGGTAGAAAAAGGAAGAAGATCTAATTGCTTCTCTTAGATGTCACAAAAGAATGTCTTTTTTTTTATTTTTTTTCTCCCACCTGGCAATGTCCATTGTTTTAACCATGGCATTGCTTACTGCATGACAATGTTCTATCATTATTTATTCACCTGTAAGTCTGGTTCTGCATCTGCAAACACAATCCTTTTCTTGTGATCTCTTGAAACTATTGATGAATCATATGTTCTGGCAATCCTTAGTGGAGCTATGGCACATCTTTGGGGAATTGTACCCCCTTCTGCTCCAGCCTCACTATAAGGACACATGTTGGGGATTTGAGCTGCCCATCTTCTGTCATATTCTTCTAATTGTCCCAGCTTGCTCAAACTACAGTTAAAGCATCCTACTACACATCAAGAGTGAACTTATTCTCTGAGACCATCATTCTAACATGCCAAGCTGCTCATGCAACAAACTACTGTGTAACAGTCATCTCACGTTATTACTCCAATGGGGCTTTTGATTCTGACACTGATCAACAGGATCTTGGCCTGAATGTAGATTTTTCTAAGCTGTTTACTGACCGTAACTTTGCTCTGTGTGAGACTCACTATTTGTCTGACTGTGTCTCTGCTCCAGTTTTTGCCTGCTCCTCAGTTGCAAAGCAACATCCAAAGGATACTGTTTCTACAGAACTGGCAGGCACGGGAGAGACCAAGTTCCCCCTGTGTCTTGTTAGCTTGCTGGAACTATGTCAGCTGGCACAGCTCTGCTTTTTTTGTGCTTGACAGGATGGATGCAGGTGGACATTTCCACCAGGCAAAGCTGCAATGGCTTTCGGTGTGAATTGCTCCAGCTATATATGACATACAGAATCAGACTGATGGCTAATTGATGTTGGTGTGGGGATACTGGGCATCAGGAGTCTGTTAATGCTGCACAGGAGCAGCTGGACTTTTCCAGCTAAATTTTGCACCTGTTTGGCAAATTGCAATATTTTCCATGTTGACTATTCTGCTGTATCCCAGAATGATGCGGAGTTAAGCAATGGTCTATGGAGCTACAAAGCTAGAGAGGCAGAATTCAAGCTGCATGAGAAAAAGATACTGCTCCACTGAGCCATGGTTAATGACTGAGTGGGGATGCCATGGGAGACTATTTAACACTCCATTGCTTCACTTCATTTCTCCACTCCCTCTTCTTCACCTATTTAATGAACTGAAATTATTTTATCCCATTTAGCCAGTGGCTGAAAGACACAAGGAAGCCATTAACAAATTGAGTAAGATGAAGAAAGACGTAATCCAAAAAGAGGACAAAAAAGGACATTTTTAAAAAGGAAAGAAATGTACACATGGTCATTCATAGGTATAGATGCAAAACAGGAAATAATGGCTATAATTTGAAATACAAATACAAGCTATCTCAAGATAATAAGGATGGTGGTGTCCAGATGAACTATATGCCTGCTTGGTGGGAAATATGCACTAATTCTTAGCCGCCTAGGGTGGTCACAATGACCAGATAGGCGGGGTATTATGAATGAATGAATGAATGAATGAATGAATGAATGAATGAATGAATGAATGAATGAATGAATAAATAAATAAATAAATAAATAAATAAATAAATAAATGTGCAACTTCAAGATTTCTGCTTTTCCCTACTTAGAATTCTCTGTCTTGAAATTTGGAGCAGAGTATCTTTCAAAGGGCAGACTAGATAGCAGCACTCTCAAACAGCACTATTGCTGCCCTTTGTGTAAATTGTCAAAGGCGGTAGTTGTGTTTGGTGTAAGAAAAACAATTGAGTCATGGTACACTTTAAAAATTAACAGGTTTTATTTGGTATGGTCTTTGTCATCTGTAACTTTATCAGATACATGTCTACTTTCCAACTCCAACCTTTCTGAATCTAAAGACACTCTGTTTTTGACCTCAAGATGAACAAAGTAACTTACAATCTTCTTTTAGAAATATGTGCTGTGTGGGACTAGCCCCAATCTCCCCGCCTGTGTCAGGCCATGATTCCTGACCTGCAGTCCACCTGTGGACTGGGGTGTTGGCAGTGGAGGCAAGGATGATGCCCTCTCGGCCACAGGTGTAGTAATGGCCGGGATAGAATTTAAGGAGGGGAGTGAAGCAGAAGAATCCATCTTCCAGGAAGGTTAGCTCATGGTCCCAAAATCCAACTCCCTCACATCAGCATCAACTTCATAACCAGTTTATTCAAGAAGGCTTTCATGGCTGAGGTCTAATGGTTGTTGCGGGTTTTTTGGGCTCTTAGGCCATGTTCTGAAGGTTGTTGCTAATGTTTCGCCAGTCTCTGTGGCCAGAGTAGCACTCTGTGCTCTCCTCGAAAAACCCACAACAATCATTCATAACCAGTTGTTCATCCAGAGTATTTTGCTTTCCTTTTCTAGTCTTCTTCTGAGTACTGACAAGATGGATGAGAAGACTATCTGGGTCCCAAAGTCCTTGAGTTTCCTTCCCAGCACTTCAAAGTCTGATGTGAATTCTTGGTAGTTCCCTCTTGGCTGTGATATTTGTTTCCAGGTGGATAAGGGATATGCACCTGTGAGTTTTATGAATGATGGCAAGCCTTCTATTATATGCCTACTCCATCCTCCAGGGTGACAGCATACCTGGTGTGTCCATGGATCTTCCCAGCATATTCCAGTTTAAATTCCATGCAGTAGGAACTCTCCTACTACGATTACTCTTCTCTCCTTTTTGTAGGATGTGAATTCTGTGACTCTGTTTGGCTGAGCGTGTCCTCCTGCATGATCTCCTGTGTGCCTGCCTCTGCATGCTGTCTGCCAGACTCCTCTCAAGAATCTGAAAGCAGTTTCACAGTTCTACTGGTGAAGAGGGTCTTCTCATTTTCATTTTTATGCTTCTAGCCGTGATCCTTTTCCATGGTGTTTCATCCACCACATGTGCAATCATCACCTTATTTTTCTCTGGGATGTAATTTTTACATACCAAAGACCTTTGAATAACTTTTAATAACCACCATTCAGACATGTACATTTCAATGCCCAATGTCTGTTAAACAACTTTTGTTGGTAACTATTCAGATAATTACTATAGTGGGACCTTGTGCATTCCCAGAGGTTGGAACTTCAGGTGTGATAATTAACTGTTATTGTTAAACAATAGAAATGGGGAGATTAATGCACTCTTTTTAATGTTTATATGTGACTAAGTTTAGTTTGTTTAATTGCTGGTAATTAAATTTTAAATACAGTTATTAATGATAGTTGAGTCCCATATTACATATTATGTGCTAAATGGATTTTCTTTGTTTGTCTTCATGCTAGGTGAGTTTATTTGGTGGGAGGAGAGAGATGATTCCTACCCTGAGGGGAGAAAAAGAACATTTTCCTTATTACAAAACACTCATAATGCCTCTATTATGACACTCCATGTGATTTCCACTTATAATTAATGGGCTCCATAACATTATTAATGGTGATGTCAAGATCTTGATATTTAGGATTTTGTTATTGCATTTTGTTGTCGAGAAATTGCCCTAGTTACCTACAAACAAATATGTAGTCTGTAAATTCCAACATATTTTGAGTCTCTTTGGATATTCTATTGGCTTGGGGAAACTTATATTTCAGCTTCTTGGTAGGATTCATAAAGATGATTAATTTGGAGCTAGGAAATGCCTATATGAAGTTATGTGTTTTGAAATAGAGCTTTCCATTGTGCTGAAATATGAGCAAAGCACTCAGTCTGAACCTATATAGAATACTGATCTGTTGGTGCATATGGTTTTCCATTCACCACTAGAGACTGAGAATACTCTGGCCACTTGAAAGACAGCACATGAGCAATAACTGTTTCCAGGCCTGGGACCAGACTGCTCCAGTCAAGCTTCTGGTTTCCTCTTCATAATCTGTACACAAGACTTCTTGAAGACAGTGTGCAGTCAAATAACCTAGGGCAGCCCTTCTCAACCTAATACCGTCTATTTATTTTGGCCCACAGCTGCTGTAATCCCATAGCCAACTGATTTGGGATTATGGGATGTTTAGTCCAAGATATCTAGAGGGCATAAAATTGGGAGAAAGCTGATCTAAAAACTGAGAAATATAAAAGTTCTTTGGCAAATGAGTTTCCCACTTGTCTGTGTCAAGTGGGTTTATGAAATAGATCTTCTAGATATCAAGGTTCCACAAATTTTCCCTAACCAATTCAAAATACAAGAAATCTGGCATTAGTAACATTTCCCTTGAGTTGTTCCAGACTTGCCTATGCCTTTAAATCAGGTGTTGCAATCTGACCTATTCCATCTTTAAAACAGAAATCGAACATCCTACAACATTCAAGACAGGAGCAAGAGGACTTACCGCCCCTTAAGGCATTGGCAAGTCAGTAACAAATATTAAGAAGGCTTCTGAAAAGCCAACAGAAGTATGTATGCTGATAGGGATTAGGTAAAGGTAAAGGTTTCCCTTGACATTTAGTCCAGTCGTGTCCGACTCTAGGGCATGGTGCTCATTCCCGTTTCCAAGCCATAGAGCCAGCGTTTGTCCGAAGACAGTTTCTGTGGTCATGTGGCCAGCACAACTAGACACAGAACGCTGTTAGCTTCCCACCGAGGTGATACCTATTTATCTACTCACATTTTTACATGCTTTCGAACTGCTAGGTTGGCAGGAGCTGGGACAGGTGACGGGTGCACACTCCATCATGTGGATTTGATCTTATGTCTGCTGGTCTTTGACCTTGCAGCACAGAGGCTTCTGCGGTTTAACTGCAGGGATTACATCTATGTTAATGTAGGATGAAATAACAATTGAAGCCCACTATCCCATTGTCAGTGGGGAAATAAGATTCTGTGGGAGGGAGAGTAAATAATTTAGATTGATTTAACAGTATTGACTGAAATAGCTATTTCACACCTAATTGTAAAATGAGATTAACTGTGCCACCAAGTCTGGTGAATTTGAGAGACTTTAGGGGTTTTGGAAAGATAAAGTGTGCAAAAAGCAATACACATATTTTAAGGTATAAATAGCTAAAAGGCAGGTAATAGAAAGTATGTTATGTAAAATAATAAACAAATGAGAATAGGAGGAAAAATATATAAATGCAGAAACATATCCAAGGTTCTGAGAAATATGATGAAATTGAGACTGGAATATTTCCATATTCATGTTCAGTGGCAAATCTAGTCTACCTGGACTGAGGAAGAGTCACCATTTTATACTTTTCCTGAGGAAACAAAATGATTTGGGCTAGCTGTGTGTGAATAACAAAGTAATCTATAAAACAAAACAAGTAGGTCAAAAATCCCAAACCATATTGCTGGAATTTTGCACTCTCTTGCTAAAAACAGAAGATATAAAATATCTTTTTCTCCCTGAAAATCACGGTGTGCACATGTATACACAGCCAGCACGGAAAAACTCACTGAGTGCTAAAAAAGAGGTGAGCAACCGAACTAGTGCTTTGTTTTCTTAAACTAAGAAGCTGTTATTCTTGCTTTGGGTAATTTTTGTAAAAAACAAAACAAAACAAAACAGCATGTTTTGCACAAAAAGGGTAATTTTGTACCAAATATCTATACCAATGTGAGAGTTCTGTTGAGAGTATGGTGTTTGCCCCTAGTTCCCTTTCGTTATCTTCCAACCACAGAGCACCTGAAGGTCCATTCATCACTGTCTTTTAAATAAAAGTTTTATTGATTACAGATGTTTTGATAATAATTCATACGTATCTTCCTCAGGTTTCTCACTCATCAACAACAATCTTCTATTTGATCTTACAGTTACTATACCCTCTTCTGACTAATTACACCCCAGATCTCCCAAATCTCTCTCTGTCCCTCCTGACTCCACACTCTGACTCTGACTGACTGTTCACTCTCAGGCTCCGCCTTTTTTTAACTCTCTCTCGGCTCCGCCTCTCAACAATGTTAGCCTACAGCATGAATAATGCATGACTATTTAACGTAATAAGGGTGAATGCCACAGAGAGTTCCAGGAAATTCCTCACCATCCTTGCTAGAGAGGAGAAGAATATTCTAATCCCTTGTCTTCACATCAAATAATGAAACAAGTGAGGATGTACCTCCCTGATACAATACAAAATACAGTGGTATCTCAGTTTACAAACACCTCGGTTAATGAAATTTTCAGTTTACGAAGCAAAATCCATTGAAAACAAAGCCTCAGTTTACATGTTTTTTTACAAGTATGAAGAAAGTTTTCCCAGGATGCATTGTGCCTGGAGGCTTATAGCACTGCCACCATTCCTATGGCAATCCGCGTTTCAGTTTATGAATTTTTAACATTATGTAACGTCCCACAGAATGCATTAGATTTGTAAACCGAGGTATGCCTGTATAACACTAGTTTTAATCTACTGTTAATAAAGAATAGATAGTAATATACAGAGAACACCTAGTTAGATTCCACACTTGGGTAGTGTGAAAATGGACATTAACTGAGATTTCTTTGCTCATTGTTTATTAGGTCAATATTTTCAGTAAACTTAAGCTGGTTGGCATGTTTCTCTTTAATATTTAATGACCATGATCCAGGTCTTTCTCACAGATGTCTAAAAATATCTGAATTTTCACAGCTGGCATGGTTAAAATAAGAACAAATTATCTGTTCTAGCCAATCTATGCATGAACACATAGTTCAATAAAATAGTTCTAGACCATTCCTGTTAAGCTAGGATGTCTTCATTAATTGCATTTCAAACATCTAAAAGTCACAGTTTTGTTTCCACAGTCCTAACACAGAACTGTGACTAATTCTTATTAAATTACTTTTTCTCAATATAATTGGCTACCTTAATATATCAAGACATATTGAGACATTGCAAGAAGAAATTAGTGACCACCATGGTATTTTGCTTCCAGTTAAAGGAAAATACAAGGAGAACTTAATTTTGGGACAGATTTTTCACAAGTTTCACAAAATTTCTCTGCGCAAACCTAGTGTCTTTTCCCTTTGTGAAGCAAAGTTCATACAGATAGCAGGTACAAAAGGACTGTCAGGCTGATGAAAGCACAGACATACCATGACTTGACTTTTTAAAAATCCATCAACAAGGTAGGAGTTGTCACAATATTGTATGAATGTGCACCTTGTGGAAAAATAATTATCATAAGTGTAAATACTCTTGTCAACAACAGGAGACAAGATCTCACCATTTTGTAGACAAGGAGAAAAATTTGGTGTTTTTTTCTCTCTTGTATACAAGAATTTATATCTCAACTCATCTCTCAGTGGCAATCTATTTTTCCTCCTCTCTTTGTATTGCTCTTACATCTTACTGTGTGCTTACCTCTTACCGTGCACTTACCTCCACCTTCCTGTTTTGCAGTACTTTCTGGTTTCTTTTATATTTCCATTTTAGCTCTTCCCACTCTCTATGTTTTTATTTTGCAGACACTTGTCCATTTTTAGCCATCAGATGAACATATTATCTAGAAACTGTGCCTGTACCATTTGGTACTACAGAGGCATAGGGTATTTGTCTATGTATGTTAACATGCTGAATATATTTAGAGTTTCCCGGTGCACAGAGATGATGCTGAATCTGCCAATCACTGCATGGAAATACAGCTTCCAGAATTCTCCAAAGAGAACAAATGATTAACAGTTAAATTTGTGGAAAAGATAAGTCTTCAGATCTGATGTCTGCACAATGAGAACTTCCAGCAACAAAAGCAAAGTAACTGATGCATGAATAGACTTAGCTAATTAAATGGAGCACAAAGGAGATGAGATCATTTAAAAATAACAAACATCCCAAGTGTTCATATCTGTATTAAACTTTTCAAATTTTCAAAGACATCCAAGACAGAAACTGGAAAAAATATACAATGAGTAATCATTACTATGATGTTAATCAAAGCATCTAAGAACTGTGGAGAGAAAAAATAGAAATGATATTTTGTTCTTCTTCAATGTAACACCTCAATTATCCTAAAATATTATAACTACTGTTCAATTTTCTACTCTTATAACCTAATGACATTTTTCCAAAAGTTTTTTTTTTACATTTTAAGTGAAGTGAAAGGGTTGACTCATACTTTACATAATTAAGGAAGAGCTGTTAGCAGCTCATATAATCAAAAAATTAATACACTGATAGCCAGTTTCTCATTAGCACTGTGTAATATTCACACATCTAAGCTGATAACATAAAATTGAAAACAAAAAAGGTTCCTCTTCCTGTACGTGGCTTTGCTTTCAAAATATCTGCTGTTCATGGGAGAAAATAACCTTACAATTTTCTAAAACCCGTATGTAGCCTGTGCATAATACTTTCAGGCCAGAATGCTATTGTTGAAATTGAGGGATACTGTGTAAGTCTTAGCAGCAAATTTCCACTCATTAACAAGGTGCTGATTGCTTTCCCGCTCAATTGCCCATCACCTCATCCCATACCTTTAACACCCTCACTGCCTTCAGTCTTTTTCGTCTGCTGCTGCAGTAATAATTTAAGGTAACTACCCTGAAGGAGAAACAAACCCTGACATGTATGGCTTTAAGGTTCTGGGAAGAACTGTTTGCCAATCTGGTTTCATCATTTTGGACTGGTCTGCGTTTACCTGTAGAGAAGAAGAATGGTGTGTAGCACTCCCTCACTGAAGGTGGGAGTGAGTAAATGTGATCGAGATCAGCAGTGATTGAAATCTTTGGAGAAAATTTGTTATTAAGTCATGTCTGCCTCTTCATGACCCCATGGACCAGAGCACTCCAGGCCCTCCTGTCTTCCACTGCCTCCTGGAGTTTGGTCAAATTCATGTTGGTAGCTTCAATGACACTGTCCAACCATCTTGTCCTCTTTTGTCCCCTTCTCCTCTTGCCCTCACACTTCCCCAAAATCAGAGTCTTTTCCAGGGAGTCTTCTCTTCTCATGAGAGGGCCAAAGTACTGGAGCCTCAGCTTCAGGATCTGTCCTTCCAGTGAGAACTCAGGATTGATTTCCTTCAAAATGGGTAGGTTTGTTCTCTTTGCAGTCCAGGGGACTCTTAAGAGTCTCCTCCAGCACCACAATTTAAAAGCGTCAGTTCTTCAGAGGTCATCCTTCTTTATGGTCCAGCTCTCACTTCCATACCGGAAAAACCATAGCTTTCACTATGCGGACCTTTTTCGGCAAGGTGATGTCTCCCCTTTTCCTGCTTTTTAAAAAACTTGTAAGACAGACTAAATCAAGGGCCATTTCCACATTTTTTGGCCAATGAGAGGGCAGAATCAAGCACTTTCAATGTTCAACTCCAACAGATCAGTGTAGCTTGCTCTGGCATAGGCAAACGAATGAAAACAAGAACAGTATTCCTGTGAATTTGTGTGGAGGTGGCAATTTCAGCAAAATTTTTTTTGTTATTTTCCGTTAAAACCAGCACTTTCTGGAATTTGTTCTAAACAAATTACCAGCCAGCTGCAGTAGGGAAAGAAAGGATAAAATCAGGTTTAGAAAAAATATTTGTGAAAAGTTTGTTCTTGTCAGTTTAGCGTGTCTTGAGGCAGGGCCAAGCTCTGCAGCTCAGTACAGCGTTTTTCCCCAACACACCTATATTTATTGCACAAAACTCCTCTGTGCAGATTATTCTCCTTTCTCCTCGGGAAGCAACGTACAGATGCACAACAAGCACAGCTGGTTGTTCAAAAAGACACAAACACCCATTTCAACATTTTATATCCTTAAAACTTCATACAACAGTAGCTGTCACTATTTTGAAAAAAAATTGTGCTACTTCCGTTAAAACATCATTTGAATTAGTTGTCCAGATTGATTCACAAACAAGTGTTGTTCTTTTAGCACTCCTAGCTCTGTGACTGCAGCGCCAGAGGTTGGAGTTCAGTTCCCCCACTTAACAAGGGCTGGACTCAATGATCCACAAGGATCCCTTCCAGCTGTGCAGTTTGATGATGATGATGATGATGATGATGATGATGATGATAAAAACCTTATTACCTCCATAGAATGATAATGATTTTGTGATGTCATGTTCTTGCCTGCTGTGATGGAATAAGTTCAATTCCCTAGCCTGAACCGTTCGTCCATGTGTTCTTTGGGACGGTGCCAGAGTAGGATAGGCTTAACTTTCCCCTCCATGCTGCCTGAAATCCGAGTATCAGCCTTTCCTATAGCTGTTATTCGTCATTTGATTTTGTAGGGATGGAAATCCTTACTTGTCTTGTCTCCACATGCAAGGACGAGGAGCCACAAGATTATTCTCTTCATGCTATGATAATGAGATATTTTGTGGAAGACAAGGCAAATGAAAGGTATTATTTTGCTCAATATATGCAAAATTGCACAAATATTGCTTTACAAGCATAATGTTTTACTGTAATTAATGTGCACTGTGGAAAATGGCTTCGTTTCATGGACTTTTAAGGATGAGAAACGTTGGAGGAGATAGTTTGCCATTTTCTTTAAAAATTGACTTTTATACTTCCTGTATGTGTGTGCTTTGTATCTCAAAATGAAGGAATACAAGTTTTGCATGGAAATAGTTTTTGCTAATTGCAGATGCAGTATCAGGGAAAAAAAAAGCACTTTTGAGGAATTTCATAAGGGCTTGAACATTTCCCTGTCAGGTGTCTCACTGAGTCAAAACAGCTGAAATCAAAACAACAGAATATAGTAAGTCTTCATTGAAACAGTGGGAGGCATTAGAATTATTGATTTGCAATCTATAATGACAGATTGCAATGGCCTAGTGGCAAGCTTGTGACTACTGAAGAGAAGTAATCAGTCTGAAGACTAGTATTAAGGAGAAAGGTGGTGAGAAGTACTCCTTTTATAGTATTATGTTAAGGAAATCCATTCATGGATTGTGCAGAAAGAAAAAAGAACTCTGTACTTATTTACTGCATATTGGCATTGGCTCCCACCTACCCATCCCATCCCTAAATACAGCCATACAGATTGGTGACCAAGCCAGTTTTTTAGAAACACTCTGATCAAATCCTTGTCCAGGTTCACTATAGTATTTTTCCTTTTTAAATTCCCTATGAAAAACCCAATCCTCTGAATAGGGAATGCCAAAAGCAAGGACAGATAGATTGAATGATGCAGGCAGCAAGGAAGAACTTCAAGCTAGGAGCAAGACAAAAGAGTGTCAGTGGCAGTGTGCAAGCTTGGGCATTATGTATTATTTTTACTGTACTTTGTCATTTTCCCCAACCTCCAGGACCAAGCTCCCACTGCATTGCCACAACAGTTACTGGGAAGGGAATGAGTGAGGTACTTTAAAACAGTGGTCCCCAACCTTGGGCCTCCAGATGTTCTTGGACTACAACTCCCAGAAACCTTCACCACCACCTCTGCTGGCCAGGATTTCTGGGAGTTGAAGTCCAAGAACATCTGGAGGCCCAAGGTTGGGGACCATTGCTTTAAAAGAATCATGGCCACAACTGCCTTTGAATTCTTCTTAAAAGGAACTACATAGAGAGAAGTCTTCTACATTTTTTGTTCTCTCTTTCTCAAACTTCCCCTTCCTCTTTCCTGGTTCTGAAATTAGTGTTGCTGTGGCCACAAGCCTTTGATGACTTCTTAATCGATGACTTCACAGAAAGAAAGACAATGAAGGTTCATTTCTAAGATTGAGAGCATCCTCTCCTCCACCGGCACCAACTGAGCATCTTCCTTAGTCCCCCCTCCCATCCACTTTTCTAACCATGCCGAATTTAAAAGAAAGCATCTTTGTTGTGTGCAATCGTGTCCCCTTAATGGTTCTGAATCTTTGTTCCATTTTGTGTTTTCTTGGAAATGCACGAATACCCTTGATTCATGTTTACACATTAATTCAACAGCAATACACATTCCTATTGTTTATAGAAGCCCTTAGAACTGGCTTTCTTATATGCAACTCTGCTCGTATGTTCTTATTGGCACTTAGAATAAACAAGCAGATGCTTTGGGAAAAAGGCCCCTTTTATGTTGGTCTTCACCCACAATTGGTTGGGATGGGTAGAGGTGGGTGTTAGAACCATAAGAACAGTGGTTCCCGAATTGTGCGCTATGGCTCCATGGGGTTCCTGGGATCCAGGCCAGGAGTGCTATGGGAAAGGGACAGAATGTAGAGCTATGAACGCTGTAGAAGATCTTTTCATAGTTCTATGACAAACAGGAACCAGAAGTGGAGGCCATGTGCCTGCTTCTTCTTGACTCATCTCTATGATCCACAGCGGAGGCAATTGCTGACTGGCCTCATAGGTTTTCTGCATGAGGACCTGGAAGGAGGTGGGCCCTCTCGGATATTTGGGGATAGGGGAAGGAGATGGGATGGCTGGGGAGTGGTGTCAAGATCCTGCCCCTGGTGGCAGTTAGACCCCAATGGCCCCTCCAAGCAAGGGGAGCTGCAGCCAGTGGTCAGCAATCAAGGCAGCTATGAGTCCAAAATGCTTGGGAACCATTGCCATAAGAGGATGAATCTGAGGATATCTGTGGATTGCAGGGTACAAAAACAAAGCTGGAGCCACATCCATTCCGCCTTTTCATAATTATTCTGGAGAAGACGAATGGTGAAATGTACGCTCCTCCAGATGTTTTTGGGCTTTAGCTTCCACCACTCCTTACCGCTGGCTATGCTTGGAAGTGCTAATAGGACTTATAGTTTAGAGATACTTGGAGGAATAAATGTTCTTCACCTCCTGCTAGAGAAATATACTAACTTGAAAACTTATATTAGCTGACTTCCATTATGCACAATCTGAGTCACTGGGCAAAGACTCATTTGAAGCATTTGCTGATGTAAATGCTATGGTTTCCCCATGAAATCACCATAATTTAATGATGTTATGGTAATAGTACTAAACTCTGACTCAAAATGAAGAAGCAGAATATTAATTCAAACTTTGTAACTATCATTATTTCTATTGCACTGCTATTATTATCTGTTCAATGTGTTTGGCACTGAAATGGGCATAAGCAGGTCCATCAGTTAGTACTTCTGGGTCAACTGCTGCATTTCTGATGTGACTGTGATTTGTGATTAGAGATGGACACAAAATGAACCATGGAGAGAGAGAAAAAAATGAATCAAACTATTTCGTGGGTCATTTCAGGCAGTTCAGGGAAATGTGCTTGCTCGGAATGAAAAAAACGCTGAACTATGATCGACATTGACAATTCATGCACTTCATTGGTTCATTGAATCGAGAACTTCTGGGAGCGATAGAAAAGCCCTTGCATGAGTTAGAGATGCCACATCCTCAGAGTGTCTTATGGTGACTCCCCCGCCCTATCCATGTTTGGTGAAGATTGGATTTGGAATGTCCAAGTTATAGTCCCTCCCCCAAATAGTATTTTTCTGTGGGGACCTGTTTTGCAGGGATAATAACTCAGAAGTCCTAAACTGCACAAACCACAAAATGGTTTGTTTCATTGGAAAGTTCATTAAAGTTCGTAGTTCATGGCTCATGAATAGCAACAAACCATGAACTATCACAAATTGGTGATCTCTATTTGTGATAGATATATAATTGTATAACTATGATTGTATAACTATGGGAGTCCGACCGAACACGACTTAGAGCCCATTATCGGGCCTATTTCGTGGCAATACGGCTGGCGAAACGGCAATATTTCTCCAGCCGTATTGCTTCCTCAGAATGTCGTCCAGCAGAGCTGTTTCGGGTGGTCCGGGATCTTCTTCAACCGGGAAACCCGGTGGAGGTCCCGGACTGCTCATCAGCTCGCTGTGATGAGTTTGCTATTCATTTTGAGGAAAAAATCACTCAGATTCGCAGTGGGCTGGACTCCACTGTTACTGCAAAATCGGAAGATGTGTCCAGTGTGCCGTGCTTAGGTCAAACTTTAATGGATGAGTTTCAATTGTTGAGACCCGAGGATGTGGACAGGGTGCTTGGATCTGTCCGTTCTACCACCACGCCGCTCGACCCTTGCCCATCTTGGCTAATTGGAAGATCTGCCAGGGGGGTTCGCACCTGGGTCCAGGAGGCCATGAACGCCTCTTTGAGAGAGGGAGTGGTCCCTACCACCTTGAAAGAGGCGGTAATTCGACCACTCCTTAAAAAGCCAAACCTGGACCCAAGGCTGGTGGCTAACTACCGACCAGTAGCGAACCTCCCTTATTTGGGCAAAGTGTTGGAGCGGGTTGTGGCTGGGCAGCTCCAGGCGCTGCTGGATGAAACAGATTTTCTGGATCCATTTCAATCGGGTTTCAGGCCGGGTTTTGGTACAGAGACTGCCTTGGTCGCCCTGTATGATGACCTTTGCCGGGAGAGAGACAGGGGGAGTGTGACCCTGTTGATACTCCTGGACCTCTCAGCGGCTTTCGACACCATCGACCATGGTGTCCTTCTGGATAGGCTGGCTGGGTTGGGAGTTGGGGGCACTGCTTTATGGTGGTTCCTCTCCCTGCCTGACCATGTCCAGAGAGTAGTGCTGGGGGACAGTTGCTCTGCTCCATGTCATTTATATCACAGGGTTCCTCAGGGCTCACTACTGTCCCCCAAGCTGTTTAACATCTACATGGAACCACTGGGAGAGGTCATCAGGAGGTTTGGGCTGAGGAGTCAGCAATATGCTGACGACACTCAGCTCTACCTCTCGTTTTCCACCAATCCAGGTAAGGCGGTTTCTGTCCTGAACTCGTGTCTGGACCTGATAATGGACTGGATGAGGGTCAATAAATTGAAACTCAATCCAGACAAGACGGAAGTGCTGTTAGTGGGTGCTTCGCCAGACAGGCTGGAGGGCCATCTCCCTGCCCTGAATGGGGTTACACTCCCCCTAAGGGACAGGGTCCGCAGCTTGGGGGTGCTTCTGGACCCCAGTCTAACACTGGAAGCCCAGGTGGACTCGGTGTCCAGGGGCGCCTTCCTCCAGCTGCGGAAACTATACCAGCTACGGCCCTACCTGGACGAGCGGAGTCTCATGACAGTTACACATGCACTGGTAACATCCCGTATAGATTACTGCAATGCGCTTTACGTGGGGCTGCCTTTGAAGACGGTCCGGCGACTGCAACTGGTTCAGAATCGAGCGGCGCGGCTGGTGAGTGGTGTGGCCGCCAGGGAACATATCAAGCCGATTCTGTACAAGTTACATTGGCTACCAGTTGCTGCCCGGGCCCAATTCAAAGTGCTTGTTTTGACATATAAAGCCCTAAACGGCTTGGGCCCTGGATACCTGAAGGACCGCCTCCTTCCATATGAGCCTACCCGGCAGTTAAGATCTAGCCAGGGGGCCCTTTTGAAAGAGCCATCCCTCAAGGAGGTAAGAGGGATGGCTTGCAGACAAAGGGCCTTCTCGGCAGCTGCCCCCAGACTATGGAATGCCCTCCCGACTGAGATTCGTCTGGCGCCGACACTGATGACATTTCGGCGCCAGGTCAAAACCTTCCTGTTCCAGAAGGCTTTTAACTGAAATAATGTTAACTGTGGGTCTGATGGCAATTTTATATATATTTTAATTGTATTTTAATTGTACATATCTTTATTGTATTTTAAATGCTGTAAGCCGCCCAGAGACCTTTGGGTAGTGTGGGCGGCATATAAATTAATTAAATAAATAAATAAAATAAATAAATAAATATAAATGCATGCCTCACTCAAATACTGAAGCAGTTGGTGAATACTTTGCTGTCATCCCCTTATTATTCTGGAATAGATTTACATCTACGGTTTCCAGAAAAAAAAAATATGTTGCATTTGTCAATAGCTTGCAGGGCTCATTGTTATATTTATATATTTATCTCTTCCTTCTCAAATGGCAGGGGCTGTGGCTTCTTGGTGTTAACTCACAATGGTTTGGCAGTAAATAATGTCCTTTCGCCTGCAGTGTTAGCGTAAGTAACAATTTTCTCCTTTGTAACCTCCTGTGTGTCAGCAGTTCTATGAGATGGAACAAGTGTATTCCAATAATGCAGCTAAATGTTTCTATTTCAGAGCAGTAGTTTCCAGGTCATTGCACAGAAGTGTAGCCCAGAGATGCAGGACCAGCACAAGGAGATACATTGGAGGATGATAATCAAGAATCCATTTAATTGCAAATTGTCAGTCCAAAAGGTTTAATGCAGGTAATAAGTGGCACAGTATGCAGAAAGAGGGATGTTTGAGAACAACTTGATGACAAAGATGATGTCTCCTGAATTACCTCTTCAAGACCAGCTATGCAAAACCACAAAATAAATCATCTCATGATTTTTTAAAAGAAACTACTATAATCTATTAATTCCCCTTTCTCCTTTATATGAGTCGTATTCCTCCTCTTTTATGTCTAAAATGTGTATAAATTAGTGGTGCATCTGGAGTTGAAAAATAAGGATGCTGATTGTGCTGAACTCAAAGTTCTTACCTTTCAAGAGAGTGAGGGGATCAACTAAGATGGCACATGCTGGGCACAGAAGCACTATTTATATATCATAGGTAACACAGTGAATAGTGCCCTTGTAGTACATTCCAATCAAAGCCTAGACAAGTGTACAGCTGCTTCAAACTTCTAGAAGAGGGTTTAGGAAGGCAGGTACCTCTAGTCCTATCTCCATTCTTTTGGTGTGATCCAGCCAACAGGAGACCAATGAAAATCTGCTCCTGCTAGTGTGAAAGCATAACCCCAAGCAGCCAAACAAAACAGAGCACCACTAATTAGAGCCTTGTTGCCATAGTTCCCATGAAAATCAGGTTCACCTTTGTGATTAAAGTTTCTTGTCACAGGATGCTAAATTCCCATGAGCTGCAAGGCCCCAAAAGCTCCTCTCTCATGGAAACCTCTTCTCTCCCATCAAAAACCCCTTCCAACACAGGCCACATGATGGACTAACCAGCTTCAAGCCTGGGGTGGCCATGAAAAACCCTATTTCTATATTAATTTTATTTATTTCTAGCAATTATAATACCACCCCACTTAGTGGAAGCCACTACTCTTAGCAGCCTTATAATATAGCTTAAATCCAATCCCCCCTCCCCTCGCTATCCTTTGTGGTTGTTGTTCCGGAGCCCACAGTAGGGATGTGCATGTTGGGAATTTTCATATTTCTTTTGTTTCAAGTTCTTTTTTTGGGGGGTGCCTCTTTCATTTTCTTTTGTTTTCATACTGGTCCTTTTGTTTTACTCTAAACGGAATAGCTTCTTTCACATCATTTGTTTCATACTTCTTTTGGGTTTCCTTGCTGTAGTTTAAAAGCCCTAAAAGTTCTTAGAAACTATCACAAAAAAGCAGAGGAAAGGAAACAAGAGATTCATTCATTTATTCTGGTACATACATACATACATACATACATACATACATACATACATACATACATACATACATACATACATACATACATACATACATACATACATACATACATACATACATACATACATACATACATACATACATACATACATACATACATACATACATACATACATACATAATTTATTGCTTCATAGCTGATCAGGCTATATGAAAGAGAAATTAAGCCTATCCTAAAAATACTATTTGAAATCTAATGTAAAAAAACCCATAAAATACAATAATAGTAATAAAATAATAAAACAAGCATTCACAAAAAAATTAACAAGATGTTAAATTAACTTGAAAAACTTGTGAAGCAGGCAATAAGTTCCATTTTTCCATGGCTAATTTAATGAATGTAGCAGTCCTATAGGATATATAGCAGTCTGTGCCAGCTAGCAGGTATAATGATAAACATTGTTCTTGATCCCAGTTGTTAAGGGTTTAAGGCAGGGGTGTCCAACCTTTCACCTTCCCTGGGCCACATTAGAAGATGAAAATTTGGTTTGGGCCGCACATAAATTTGGTTTGGGCCGCATGGGGGGGCAGCCCTAGCCATCCTCCGCAGCCTCGCTCCAAGTGCGCTTACCAGCAGCTGCGATCTCAGACAGCAGAGGCTGCCAGCTTCAACCCCCCCGGGAGGGGGTTCACCTATTAACAGGGATGGCACAATGCAGTCACACAGGCCCCCTCTCCCTTCCCCTCCCGCTCCTTCCTTCCCTCTCCCCCCCCCACCATTGTGACATGCCCCAGCTGCATGCCGGCCGCAAGTGCCAGCAGTGTAACTTGAAACTTTGGAATTTCTTTTAAAATAAAAAATTACACTGGGCCGCATTATGAGCTGACCTGGGCCGCATGCGGCCCTTGGGCCACAGGTTGGGCAAGCCTGGTTTAAGGCATTGGCCCCCTCAGATCTGCATACAGAGGACATCAATAAACTCCCAAAACAAGGCAACTTGACATGAGAAAGATAAATAATCATCAGATCTTTGTAGGTACTACTTGATATTATCACATTCACACAGTCCAGTGGCACACTAGCACAGCCATAAAGGCCACCTCCTGGGCAACACAAAGCAAACAAAACCATCTCCTCCCAAAGCCACCAAAGTACATTCCTTAGCAGAACAAATACACAGTAAATTAAGCAAATAATAATTTGTTATCAATCAAACAAGGCACTCCCCACACACAAGAGAAAAAAGGGGAAAATAAAATAAAATCATATACCCTGCTTACCCACACACCAATAAGAGCAAGCAAATAAGCAAACAGAAGCAAAATCATCATCATCATCAAAGTACTGGAATATGTGAAGGATGTCTCTTTCCACTACCACTTGGCACCTTCTCTTCTGTTCTCTGAATCCAGCAGGTGGTAGCAGCCAAGCCCAGGCAGCAGCAAAAATAATACAAAGAAATAGGAAACCCCCAAAAAATTCTAAAAAAGGAAAGGATCTAAGGTGAAGGTACAGGCAAGTAGATGAGCCGGCAACACAAGCAAACCAAGATGGAGGACCAAGAGCTTAGCACACAATAATCCAACAAGGACTCCCAGTTTGCTCCCCTTTAATGATATCCAATGTCTGCCCAAGGCAGCTGCCTCATTCTGCCTCATGGCAGGGCTGGCATGGCAGGAACACCTGGTCCACAGAACCTCAGTTTACAAATTGTGGGGAATACCTACCTATGTAAGGCAGGCTTCTTCATTACACTTTTGGAAGGAGGCAGAACAAACAAGGATGCCACTAGTGAATACAGTTCTTTCTCTGTAAGGACAATCTGCAAGCTGCTCACTCAACCAGGTACTATTTCTAATATTTAAGATTCAGGCAGTTTAACAGAATTGTCATTCTCCTGACCCACCATGGACCTCTTCAGCTGCAAAGTAGTAAATTCAAATGGTGGGACAAGGAGTATTACAGCAACAAGGCCAACTGCTTCACATAGAGTTTCAAGTGACAGGCTGTCTTTTGGTTTCCATATGTCGGACTTGGAACTCTTGCAATAGTTTCTGTAAAATATTATGCCTGTGTAGGAACTCAAAGAATCAAGACATTAAACATATGTTGCCTTCTTGTATATAAGATATATAGACCGTATGCATGCAGCATAAATGTGCACCATGAGAGTTTAAATTAAATAGAATCCCAATAAAGATTCTCAACAAAGGCATTTTACCCCAATATGCAAATTGAGTATGTGTTGCTTACTTTGAGATATGAGCCATTTCTATTCATCTTACTTCTTCAGATGTTAAGTTACACAGATAAATAGGAAAGTGAGTTGAAGCTATGCCTCTTAAATGAGGCTGATGACTTTCTCCGGCTCCCTATCTTCAATTTGATAATGGATTTTTTATGAGCTGAAAGATAAAGAAAAGTAAAGAATGTGGTAGAAACGGCTCTTCTTAAAAATGTATTTCCATTTGAAATGGAAATTCGGGCTTGAGGCCATTTGTCTTTACACGAAACTATGATTTTTACAAATGAAGCTTTCCAGAATTAATTCAGTTAAAAGACAACTTTCTTTGAATAACTAGGAACTGAAAAGAATATCTGACCTGCTAAATCATAAATGGATTCAATGATTAATAAAGGATCTCCTAGTGCAGCTTGCAATGTGAACACACATCTTTGAAAATCCAAAGTGTAAGAGGATAGCTCAAGCAATTTTGTTGCCTGAGATGCAATAATAAATGATATATGTACTAAGATTAGCCAATAAATGGGGCAGGAGTTGTGTGGGAACCCAAGTTATATTTGCACTTTAGTCAAAATATCCCTGGGATCCAAAATGCATTTATTACAAATTAAATAGGCAAAATCCTACTGGTGACTTATATATGCTTACGTCAGACTGTCTAACCCACAACAGTGAACTGCTTGCTGTTCACCAATGAGGTGCCATTTGAGTGCTGTACACCTGCTGCACAATTAGGTGAGTGCATTATAGTGCAACTGATGCTTTATTTGTTAGTGACAATTCATTGTGGTGAGTTACAAAGTTTAACTTATACACACATGCATCATCAAGAGGATTCTGGCCAATACGAAGCACACTATAGCCCTTTCACAGCATTCAGTGGCAGCACCCTGCTTCACTCTACCTAATAACAGAGATGGTCCTGAATAGGGATGAGATTTTTGGATTTTCTGGACTACAAACACCATAATTCTCCATTCCCCAATTCTATTCATCCTGCAGGCATTTTACAAACACCTCAGTGTGATGCACTTGGCAGAAAGACCTAAATAAGAAAGCATTGAAGCTTAGCTTGGTCAAGATCTGCTCAAATGTCCTGTTCCTGCTGCAGTGCTAGTTGGGAACTAGCCCTGAACCATGCATTGTACATTTTGTGATGCACTTGGACACATCTAGTTTGTTTTGGCCTCACCTTCTCTGTCCTTGTCCCTATTGCATGCTTTAGGTACCTCATGCTGCAGGCTGCTTCCCCAAACTCTTCCAAAATTGGAATTCAGGCCCCAGATAGAAGACATTTTGCTGCCTCTGTTTTAAACAAAGCTAAAAGCTGCAGCAGATTAAAATATCAGGAAAAATGAAAAGTGTTTTTTAAAAAATCTGGTGCTGAAGATAAACTATTAGAAACATAGGTTTTATCAGGATAGATTATTTAGTCTTATTTCCCCCTGCTATGCACGTTCTGCAGAGAATACGATTTACATTTAAAACATTTAGTGGTTGTATACATTTCCCAAAGTACTGTTCCCCTGCCTGCCAGCTGGAGAAATGGGTCTTGTTGTTGCTGGGCAGTCACCAAGTATTTACTTTGTTCTTTCTTCAGAATCAGCAAAGCATCCATCCAGAGCAGACATTTGGCATCCAGGGATGAGGAAGGGTGCCAAGATAGTTACAGCTAGCTTTTGTTATAACTTCAGGCACTGAAAGTAAACACATTCTATTATATGACAGGATGGAGTTTAAAGAGAATGTTTTCCAAATTCCCTTGGTGCACAGAAAGCTTTTTACATTGTCTATTTAAAAAAATGACTTGGGATCCTTGAGAACACTGGAAGGTACTGCAGGACCACCCAAGACACTCTGAAGGGATGGGTGGTCATCTGTCCTCTTCTACATTCTAAAATCTGGGATTTTTGTCCAAACAATGCAGCAGGACTAGAGCTTGTTGGCTGTACCATTAGTGGCACTGTTGGGCCTCTGTTTTCTAGGAAGCATAGCTCAGTGAGTTAGGCATCTGGCTACAGACCCAGAGGTTGGGAGTTTGATTCCCCACTGTGCTTTCTAGGAGAAGAGCCAGCCTCTCTAGCTGTGGATAAGCTGCACAGTCCCACAAGGAAATGCTAAACCACTTATAAGTAACGTTGTGACAGAACCCTAGGCCATTTTGTCTGGCAATAGAAGAAACTAGATGACTGGCTGAAGGAATGACAGATGTTAGCCTATGCAAGCGAGCCCAATGGAGGTGGGGCAAAGAGCTAGAATTTGAGAGAAGTTAATTTGTAATCAAGGAGGGAGGTTGTATTTTTGAGAGCTGGCCTAAGAAAATATAACCTAAGAAAAGCTTATGTTAAACTCTATTTACCTTTCGTTATTTGGAATAAAGAGCTTATATTTATATTTATTATTATTATTATTATTATTATTATTATTATTATTATTATTATTATTATTATTATTATTATTATTATTATTATTATTATTATTATTATTATTATTGTTATTATTATTATTATTATTATTATTATTTAACCACTTGGTACAGTATGTTGATGGCTCAAGTCAAGCCTTTTAAAGGAAGGATATTTTGAAAGTTGTAAACCTTGGTAGTGGCTGGTCACAAAGGTATACCCAGAAAATACTGGAAAGGGCTGCTGTAAGTGAGCTGCAGCTGAAAGACATTCAAACTGACTTGACCAAATGCAATTATTGTATTATCATTCCAGGATGACTGCCCCTCTGCCCCCCAACATTCTGGAAAACACAGTTTGAAAGCCACTGGGTTACAAAGCAGAGAAAGGGAAGTTCCCATAAAACAATGTAGCACAGTGGTGCCTTGACTTATGAACGTCCCGACATACAACCATTTTGAGTTACGACCAACTCTGACCACAAAATTTTGCTTTGACTTGTGGCCAGAGCTTCCAGTTACAAACACAAAAACGCAGGGAAAAAAGGTGGGAAATTCAAATTGCTAACTGTAGGTGGTGAAGAGGCTGCTTCTTTGTAGCTCTTTCACCCCAGCCATTAAAGAGTGTGCGATCGGAGAAGGCTGCCTGGTAAGGTAAGGTGCTGCTTTCTGCTTTCTGCTTTTTAAAAACTGTTCTGGGTGGGCTTTGCAGCATGGTTTTGGGCTGGGAGTTATGTTTCTGTGCTGTGATGGGTCTTGAGGGGTTTGTTTGTTTGGTTGGTTTTCCCCCCATTTTCAATGGGTCTTGCATTGCTTTGTTTTCTTTGCATTTCCGATGTGCTCCCTTTGTTTTCTTTGCATTTCTGATGTGCTCCCTTTGCTTTTTCCTTTGTTTTCTTTGCATTTCTGATGAGTCTTGCATACTTGATTGCTTTTCTTCCCCTCTCCCCCTTTAGCCGGAAGGGATTAATTGCATTTCCGATTGGTCTTGCAGTGATTTTTTTATGTTTTTTTTCCTTTGGTTGGAATGGATTAATTGCATTTCAATGCATTCCTATGGGAAACGGTGCTTTGACTTATGACCATTTCAAGTTACGTCCATCTTCTGGAATGGATTGTGGTTGTAAGTCGAGGCACCACTGTACATACATTGCATCTCAATAGTTCTGGTGTCAAAATGCCTATACTGTGTGCAAAGTATTGCAGTTGATATTCCCCATTACTTTTTCCTCAAAGAAATCTAAATTGATTCTACCCTTTTGGCATTTTCTATTCCTACTAGGATCATCTTGGAACCTGTGTCAAACAGTCAAGATGATCTATTAATGAAATGCCTTTTAGTTTAAAAAGCTCCTTTAATGCAGGATGGGCAAGTTAGGCCATTGGATCCATATGTCTTTGAGCTGCAGCTCACATAATTTATCCGCAGTGGTTATCCTGGCTATGGCTGAGATGCTCTGTAGGCCATAAACATCTGGAGGTCCTCATTTTCCAACTCTGTGTCAATGGCTTTCCATGATCACACAACTGCAAAATGCTGAAACACTGCAGAAGTTAAAGGCCATGACCGTAACCAACATTGTATTCTGACAATATGGATATGTCTTGGTTAGGGCTGGTATAACTGCTGTGAGGGGATGGGACTAAGAAAACAATGTGGTTGTGAGTAAGAGATTTGAATCAGAAAGAGTGGGAGAGTTGGAGAGGCAAGAGCTGCTGTTGCCACTATCTGCTAAATCTCTTTCCAGTTTGGTCTAAGGTTTTGAAGACTCTGCATTTTCTTCCATGTTATGGATACCTAATCTATTTCAGGAAGATATCTTGGATTTTTGTCTGAATTTGAAGCTCAAAAGGACACTGAAACTCTACAACTAACTTCTGTATTGGTGCTGCTGCCCAAGACTTGGGTGCACAAATTGTAGCCTTTGGTTGTTGTTGTAATTGCTCATGTCACCATTTATATAATGTGAATAAGGACTTCTTTTTGTAAAATTGTATTTGCAGGGTTCATCAGTAGAACTTAAAAGTGCTATACTGACAGGTCAGCAGCTGCCATTCCCTGGGATTTTGGGGGCTCAAATCTGATATTGGGACATGCAATGTTAGGGAAAGTGTTTCCTTATGTCTGCTTGTGTATGTTTGTGCAACAGAAAAGCCATAACGTTCTGCCTTGCTCCAAATGACAAGAACAGCCTGAGTGCATGCATCTGCGCTCTCTCTCTCTCTCTCTCTCTCTCTCTCTCTCTCTCTCAGTCTCTCCAGTGCCCTACTCTTGCTCCCATCTTTTTGATGTGCCAACAGTATGCAAACACAGCACTCAAACACAAACCAGAACTAATGAATATAGATGGGAACGAACCTGGTAAATGGTGGTTCATATTGCTTCTACTGGTTAACCACAAACCACCAGGAACCAAACAAAAAACTGAACTGGTTCACAATTTGGTTTTTGGTTTGTGTCCTGTGGAAGGGTTTCTTTTTGCCCCTTTTACATTGTCACACTGCTGCCTCCACTGCCCCTCTGCCACTGCACCCCTGCTGCTGTCACTGCATCACTGCTGCTGCCACCATCTACACTTTGGCCTCACCTTCCTCTACACAGAGTTACTTGTAGGGATTCCTGTGATATTTTCATGGACTTGTATGGCTTTTTTTGCCATCAGTAGAAACTGCTGGCAAAGAACGACAGTGATTCAAGTCAAATATCACCAGAAACCTCTTCACGCAACAAAATATATGGTATATGAGAAATATATATGGAAATTTTACATGACTCCCCTTTCCCGCTTTATCATCACAACAATGATGTAAAACAGGCTTGGCTAGAAGATACTGGCTGGCCTGAAGTCACCAAGTAAACTTTATGGCTAAACAGAGATATGAACTTGACTCTCCTTGTTCTAAATGCAGCTCTCTAATGAGGGCACTACACTATCTCTCTGAGATCAGTGTTAACTATAAACACTGCCAAGGATAATGAAGTATCTGGAAGGAAAAAAGAAGAATACAACTATAAATGCCCCTGATTTATATAATATGCAAATGAGGCTGCCAGGATTTGGAGGACTGGAATAAGGCAACCTTATTTTAATATTATGTGCAGTATTTCTAGTGCTTGACAATCCAACTTGAAAGGGAAGTCGTGTTTGGTTGATTCTTGTCTGGAACAAATAAGACCAATCTGGAAACAGAATACAAACATATTTTAAAGCCAATAAGAGGAAGTTAAGCTTTGCAGTTAGTGCCACATGTCATACTTGGGGGTGGGGGGTGGGATTAAAGGCCATTTCTGCTTTCTTTTTCCGGTTTAGCATTCTGCAGAGATGACACTGAAGAAAGTTGCTCAGTCCTGTAACTTTGCACTAACTTTCCTTACCTGTGCTGTGCATTCTAACCAAACTTCAATGATTGTTGTTTTGAGTAAATTCCATGTAATTTGGGGAAATGTAGCCATTTTGCCATTTTTCCTTTTACCTTTCTTTTGCCATTTTTCCTTTTACCTTTCTTTTCACTAAGTCCCTTCATTCTGCTGAAGAAAAATAAAAAATAAAGACAAAAATGTTGCTTCTTAGAGACTAACTTCTGTGCATATTTTAATGTAAACTTTCATGGACAAGCCTGCTCCCTTCTCCATGAAAGGGAAACAGAGGAAGTGGACTTTTCATCAGTTAGTTAGGCATCCTTCAGTCTCGAAAGACTATGGTACCATGCTCTGTATGGAGGACTTGGAGCAGCGTCTAGTGTGGCTGAGGAGGCCGATTCGAGAGTGACAGTCTCTTCCACAATGAAGACAAATCCAATCTGTCCCCTGTCCAGCTCCCTGGTTTTGCTGCTTTTGTGACTTCCTCTTTGCCTCAGCCTGCTGGGCAAGGGTCTCTTCAAATTGGGAGAGGCCGTGATGCAATGCTTGCCTCCAGGCTGAACGCTCAGATGTCAGGGTTTCCCATCTGTTGAGGTCCATTCCTAAGGCCTTCAGATCTCGCTTGCAGATATCCTTGTATCGCAGCTGTGGTCTCCCTCTGGGGCGGTTTCCCTGCACTAATTCTCCATACAGGAGATCCTTTGGAATCCGACCATCAGCCATTCTCACGACGTGCCCAAGCCAACGTAGACATCGCTGTTTCAGTAATGTGTTCATGCTGAAAATTCCAGCTCGTTCTAGGACTACTCTGTTTGGAACTTTGTCCTGCTAGGTGATACCAAAAATCCGTCGGAGACAACGCATATGGAAGGTGTTCAGCTTCCTCTCCTGCCGTGCACAAATGGTCCAGGACTCACTACAGTACAGGAGTGTGCTTAGGACACAGGCTCTATAGACCTGGATCTTCGTATGTGTCATCAGCTTCTTATTGAGCCATACTCTCTTTGTGAGTCTAGAGAACATGGTAGCTGCTTTGCCAATGCGTTTGTCCAGCTCGACATCCAGAGACAAGGTGTCAGAGATGGTTGAGCCCAGGTACACAAAGTCATGAACAACCTCCAATTCTTGTGTGGAGATGGTAATAGAAGGAGGTGAGTCCACACCCTGTCCCATGACTTGTGTTTTCTTCAGGCTGATTGTTAGTCCAAAGTCTTGGCAGGCCTTGCTGAATCGATTTATGAGTTGTTGGAAGTCTTCAGCAGAGTGGGCAACAATGGCTGCATCATCTGCGAAGAGGAAGTCCCGCATGCATTTCAGTTGGACTTTGGTCTTCGCTCTCAATCTAGAGAGATTTTTCATCAAAGCTAACATTAAAATATATAGTTAGTCTTTAAGGTGCCATGTTTTTATCTTTTTTATTTTTTTATTTTTTATTTATTTTTTTGCCTGATATGCCTATATAGACTAACACAGCTACTTCTTCTAAAACTACATCCAGCAGAAGTTGCTTTGGAATTCACATATGACTACGCTGGAGCTCCCTGGCACTTTTCCATGTACAAATCAATTGAGTTTGGCATCATAATGGTCACTATTTCTCAATGGTTTAATTATATTCATATTTCATATAGGAGCTGGGTGACACCAGTTAGGAGTATGTTCAGCCATCTTCCATGACCTGTAGTTCAAGGGCACAGGTATGCCCTGGGCTCTATGATGAGTGGTTCTAGGGCAGAGTCATTTAGATTACCGTGACATTTGACCTCTTTATGATGACTGGATCCTTCATTCATCCAGTCAATGTGAAGGCAGGGAACTCGATAGGGGATCTGTGTCCCTGTTGGTTTCGCTGGACCTTGCAGTGCCTTTTGTTACTATCAACTACAGTATCTTCCTGTCCCATCCCTCTGGAATGAGACTTGGGGGCAATCAGAAGGTGTTGCTGAAGGTGGTGCTGGGGGATTCCTGTTTGAAACCCTGGCTGCTGACCTTTGGGATCCCTCAGGGTTCTGTTTCATCTCCTATGTTATTCAACATCTACATAAAACCACTGGGAGAGATTATCTGGAGTTTTGGGGTTCAGTGCCTCCAGTATGCAGATGACATCCAACTCTACCTCTCCTTGCCACCTAGACATGCTAGATTACTTAGGGGTCTGATAGGGCCATCCTAATAGGGTTATTTTTTTTTTGGCAATATGCATTCATGCATGAGTGGCCCCATCTCTTATACATATAATTTCCTTTTCATCCTGTACAATTTGTATCCAAGGACAATTGTATCCTGCTAGTTATCTCAGTATCACCAAGTATTAGTTATCCTTACTTTATCATTGTTCTTTCTTAACACCAGTCACTCCAGCTTTCCCATTTTGGCTCTGGGGCTTCTCGCATTACCATAAAACATCTGTACATGGCTCTGTACAAGTCATCCCTTAGCATCTTTCACCAACTATCATGTTTTCTTGTATGCCCATGGGCTATTTCGACTCAGTCTCCATTTGGGCAAGTAGAAACATTTTCACTTTCATCCCTCAAGAGATGATTCAGGTCGAATAGAATAGTTTCCAGCTTCTTTCAGCTTCCCCTGAAGGTTTAGTTTTAAAAGAAAAATTCTTGCCCTGTCCTTCCTGTATTTTCAGAAGAATGCTTCTGCAATACACATGGATAATGTTGGGAAAGTGCCATCTCCTCCTCTTGCAAGGAGGAACGTCGACTATCTCTGCAGTCCTCCAGGAAATCAACGTTAATCTACACAACTATCGTATAATAGCAAAGTGCAGAAGGAGGCAAGAGGCCATTCTCTTCAGGGATGTACAAAACCTGAAAACGATAAAATGACAGATGGGAAGGAAGGAAATTGTAATAGGGTTATGCATCTGTGACTTTCTTGCCAACAGCCATTAAGATTATAGACAATTCAGCAGAAATAGAGAGTCCCATTGCAGGCACTCAGAAGGTAGTCCATGCGGAGAACTTACACTAGTTGTGTAATCGCAGCAAGAGATCTAGTAGAAGCTGCACAGTTACTGGTTTGGAAGAGCTAATATGATGGGCAAATACAGTTCTCAGACAATCTGTATCTACATTGTGTTAAGACTGCTTTGAAAAAGGCAATGTTAGAATCAATGCGAAATGGGAGAACAAAAGAAAACCCAGCATTCTTCAGGGGAATGGCCTGATATATCCACATAGCAGATGGGCCTCTTTCCAGGGGCAAAGTGATGCTTAATCCAGACATCCCAAGACACTTACAAAGTACAAACGGAAACCACCACCATGTTTACTAAAAGAAAAATACACAAAACAGTATGGCTCCAGGTTTTGCTTCTTCTGGTCCGGAGAGCAGAAAAGCATCCTTTTCAGAGAAACCTGTTTTGATTCCTGATATTTTAGTACCTATTTTTAAAAAAATGAATACAGTTAGCACTGTAGGAGGTTAAACAACTAGTCTCAAACAACTAACAGTTGCTTGAACTTTTAATGGACCCAGTCTGTTTGGTGCCTAAAGGAGTCCACATCACCTTGGCAAAAGGTTACTATGCTTTCTATGTCTTGTATCCTGCTACAGCTTGTCATAAGGCATTTGAATGATTGTCTTCGCAGTGTCTGTCTATCTGAATGATGGATCCATTTCTGCTTTGTTGTAGTAGCTCATCTCAGTCTAAGGTCATGGAACCATTGCCACACTGTGCAAAGAGATAAGGGCAGGTACATAAACAGATCTCTCAACTTATTGTTCATCTGCTCTAGCTGAGGACACCGTGGTATGACCTCAATTCTAATTTATCTGGCTTGCTTCCAATCCCAAGTGCCTAATTCATATTTCCTTCTACAGCATGTGTTCATAACACAAGGAATTGGCAAGCCAGTCACTTGACTATGAAAAGTGGTCTCAAAATAGGGTTTTGGCTTTTTGCCTCCAGGCCATGTCCAATTCTGATGTTTAATGATTCCTTCCTGATTTCCAGATGATTGCCAATGTCATACAAACTATTTGAGATTTTTTAACAACAACAACAACAACAACACACCAATATACGTTTATGGCATATTGACTTGAAACCTATTTATCATTGAGAATTAGTTTTATATTAGATAAAAACAAATTGAGTTCATTTGAAAGCATTACGAATAATTCCATCTGGCAAGGCTTCAATGTTAACAGCCTCACAGCAGGATTTTTGATGAGGCAGATTTTTTCTGATGACAGTGTACTCTTTCATCCTTACATGGGACCCCAGGAGGTATGTTGTAATAATAATTGCATGCATAACTGGGAACATAACAGGATACAGTAACTTTCAGAATAAGGAAAGTCATTCACGTTGCTTGCATGAGCTATCTCCATCTGATTTCCCACTCCCATTGAAATCCCATATCTCTAATGGTGAAGTGGGTGGGAAAGGGTCCTCGTGCCAGAATATCTTTTCAAAGCAGATTTTCTAACTGCAGTTTACAGGAGCTGCAAACTTGCACAGCTGATGAAGGTTAAGAAAAAGAAGTCTGGGCCAAAAAAAGAGAAGATGTTTTAATATGGTTTCAGCAGTTTGATTTAAGAATGGGAACAAAGAACTTCCTAACCTTGCTGTGAATTATGCTGTGTGACACAGTATGACATTTATGATTTTAATAACCAGATATGCATAACCTGCCTATTCTCCCCCCCCCCACACACATTTTTCCATCTGGACATCTATGATTTTCTACCTGCGCATTTTCCAACTGCACCTTTCATAGTCAATAACTTCTACTCCCTCTTTCTAAAAATGTTCTCAGACATGCACAAAATTGGATATCAATTCATGGCATTGCCTGTTAAGACACTGCTTCCTGTAACAGGACTGGAAGCAATCTTTGGGGACCAAGGGATGGGAAAATTTGTCAATTTTACTCTGGTTCTCATGCTGAATCTGAAGAAATGTGAACATGTCTATTAAAAACAAACTGAAAGAAAATTCTCACCCCATTTATTTATTTATTTATTTATTTATTTATTTATTTATTTATTTATTTATTTATTTATTTATTTATTTTAAATATTTTCTCCTTGGAAAGGACCCAAGGTGGCTTACAACACTGAAAGATAATATTTAAAGTTGAAAACAATGAGTATACAGTGGTGGTTAACTTCACTAAAAGACGATATTCAAAGCTAAGAACAATGAGTATAAAGAGGCATCCTACATAATTAAAAGGCAATGTTAAAGCTAAGAACAATAAGTATACAAATATCACACATAGGTAGCTGGTTACTGAAGGAAGGCTCATCTGAAGAGAAAGGTCTTTGGCTGCTTGCAGGACAGCAAAGATGGGGCCAGCCTGGCCTGCTGTGGGAAGGAGTTCCAAAGTCTGGGAGCAACAACAGAGAATGTGGTCTCCTTTGTCCCCATCAGACAGACAGTGAACTACAGTGTGGTATGCATTTTTTCCGGGAGGTTAGCATGTTGCAGGCCCTTGACCATTCAAAAAAGGTCTGCTGGGCTATTCCATATAGGTGCAGTGGTAGCAGAGACAAATTACTTCTTTGCCTCTTCTACTGCCATGGAATGGTCCTTCCAATGGGCCCTAGCTCTTTTTTTGTTCAGATTCACTCTGAGTTTTATGCCATCATCAGTCAAATCTACAGCCCACTCATTTCATCTCTACCAGTTCCTGGGTAAACCAGTTTGGCTCTACTTTGAGGGAGGAGATATTTAGGAGCAATCATGTTGATGGTGTTTGCCATTTCCACATTCCAGAGATCAATCAGGAATTCAACAGAATTACTTGTCATGGTGATAGGAAAGTCCCCAAGGGGAACCACAAAACCATCTGGATCCATCAACCTTCTGGGGCGAATGGACTTAGTTTGACACACCCCCGCCCCACCCACACCTGCAAAGTTTCTGAGTTGCACTGAGTCCAAATTGCACCAGATAATGGTCTGTTCATGACAATGGAACTACATAAAATTCTTCTACACCCAGGTCACTGACGTCTATGCCAGTACATTTGCTTTGGCTAAATTGAAAAGCTACTATTCTCAACTTGGATATGATCATGAGAAGTAAATTAGGAAAAAGTAAGGGAAAAAGAGAAAAAAAGAGGGAGAGCAAATATATGTCAGCATTGTTAGTGGCTGATGTTGGACTGAATATCCCATTATCCCCTAACATTGGATATGCTGGCTAGGGGTCCTGCAGATGGATAATTCAGTATATGGTCCATTCTTGCATTCAGTTCCCCCCCCCCCAAACTATACATAGTTCCAGATACCATTAGAATTATTCAGTCCTTCCATTTTAGTTCTACCAGCTCCAATAGGCCTATATTCGCTTACATTCAAACACTGCATACTTTACTTATTTTACCTATCTTCTAGAAGAAGTTGCCCAATGATTTTTCCTGAAGGATTAATATGTCTTTTAGAATAATAATTTTAATATTGTTTGCATGAAAAATGCTTCCCAGTATTGCAAGTGAATTTATAAGTAACTTCCTAGTTTGGCTGGAAGCTACAAGCTAGTATAGAATACAGCAGAAGTTGTTCTTGGAGGCACGTGTGAAAAACAGTGGTAAATGCATATTCATTTCCCATATTGCTTTAATGCTATTTCCTTGTAAGCAGTAAATAACCTCTCGCTATCATTCCTGAAATAATACACAGAGCTTCTTCATGTTTACGATCTAGTTAGAAGGGTTCCAAATTGAAACCACTAATCTACCCAACTACAAATTATTAAGAAATTCAGATTCAAACTTTGCAGTTGGATTTTATAAATGTAATCAATAAAAACTTCTTGGTATGTGGGAAGAATGTTCAGGAAGGGTATAGGGAGATGTCGTTAGACTGTGGAAGCTTTACAAAAGTTCTTTAAAAGACAAAAACAGCTCCTTAAAGACCAACTTTTGTATTTTTTTAATGTGAGCTTTTGTGAACATGTCCACTTCATCAGACCTATGAGAAAGTGAGTTAACATGGCAAATATTTGTACACAACATCAAAATCTAGATATCAAAATACAGAGATTGTGGTTGGCTGGTAAGAAAGTCAGTGGGTATTTAACATTGTGATGATGGTGTCTTTGATATGCAGGTGATGTCATAATTGAGAGAAACATAAAAGGCTGGGAACAATACTCTATACTGGAACCAGTAATCAAATATGCTACTGAATAATCAAATATGATACTGAATTATTCATGATCCAGATCTTTCTGGTATAATTCCTCTGTTTATTCTTGCCACCTCTTCTTGATGTCTTCTGCTTCTGTTAGGTCCCTCCCATTCTTGTCTTTTATCATGTCCACCTTTGCACAAAATGTTTCTTTAATATCTCCAGTTTTCTTGAACAGATCTCTGGTTTTTCCCTTTCTATTGTTTTCCTCTATTTCTTTCACTGTTCATCTCTTCAAACAAGCCTTCCCTCAGTAACTGACTTCCTGTGTGTGATTTTTAGATTGATTGCTATGCATTACTGCTCTGATTGGATTTTTAGTACAGGTATTACTTGTGTTTTCCATTTCTCAGAGTGCCATTTTTTAAAAAAGTGTACTCATTGATCTTTGCCTTAATATTGCCTGTTAATAATGTCAGATGCCTCTTTAATCATTGTTCATATTTTTAAATATTATCTTTTAATCATGTTAACCACTGTTTTATACTCATTTTTATATTGTCTTTCACTGTTGTAAGCTGCCTTGGGTCCTTTTCAAGGAGAAAGGAAGGGTAAAAATATTTTAGATAAATAAATAAGCCTATTTATTTATTTATTTATTTATTTATTCATTCATTCATTCATTCATTCATTCATTCATTCATTCATTCATTCATTCATTCATTCCATGACCGTGCATTGAATACCATGGATAGTTGTAATCATTGCATTTCAAAAATAATATTGTAAAAGAAGAGAAGGTACAGAAAAAGAACAACTGATCAAGAAACTAGGGAGAGTTCCCTATGAGGAAGGGTTACAATGACATAAGCCAGTGGAGGACATTACAGCATTTCATAAAATAAGGTTGGCATGGAGAAAGCATGTGAAAATAGGATTTTCTCTCTCATAATATCAGAACTGGGGTCATGTAATGAAACTGGTTAGCAGGATATTGAGGAGAAAGAAAAGCAAACACATCTTCAGAAAGCAAACTGTCAAATGTAGTTAACAACCACAGGATGTGTGTTGCATGCATATAACTGGCAACTGCTAAGTCCTGGAACATGTGTTATGTTTTTAAAAAAACACCACTTTTCAACAGGTGCAAGGAGCATGTTCCTTATCAGAAGGTAGCCACAGGTATCCTGCATGCATTTAAGCAGAAGTCTGAAAAGTTACTTTCCAGACTGTAGCTCCCAGATTACTCAAGCCAGCATGGCCAGTGGGAGCTATAATGGAAAGGTTTCCGGAGTATAGGGTAAGTGCCTATCCAGCAGCTTTTAAGTCTCAGTTGTAATCACTGAATCAAAGCCCTGTTACTTCTCCTCGGCCAGAAGAGAAAATGATTAACAGATTTCCATCTAGGTGGCCTTTTGGTGCCCATGAGCTGAGGCCAGCAATGTTTGCTCTTTTTAACTTTATCTTGCTCCATACAGTCTTCTAACTACAAATGGTAGCTCTCTGCATTGCTGCTTTTGCAAACAAGTCATGTCTCCTTACCCACCGCTGTACAACATATTATTACAGTTTATCTCTATCTCTACTACATAGAGAGAAAAGAAATGCAAGCGCTATCTTTTTGTTCAGGTTACTCTTCTGTAATTTTAAGCAGTCTCTTGTGTCTTGTTTCTTTCTTTCTTTCTTTCTTTCTTTTTACTTATATACCACCCCATAGCACTGCAAGCACTCTCCGGGCGGTTTACAATTTAATTATACAGGCTACACATTGCCCCCCCAGCAAGCTGGGTACTCATTTTACCGACCTCGGAAGGATGGAAGGCTGAGTCAACCTTGAGCCGGCTACCTGGGATTTGAACCCCAGGTCGTGAGCACAGTTTTAGCTGCAGTACAGCGTTTAACCACTGCACCACGAGGCTCTTCTTTAGAATACCTTCTACATCCCAGGCACTGATATGATGATATTCTTCTTTCTTACTACAGGTGCAGGTGATGTTTAAAGACATCTTAAGGTCTTGCAATTGGTGGTCTTATTCTGAAGGTTTATTTTGTCAGAAACCAATGAAAATGAGAATGCATAGGATAGCTCTATTGGTAGCAATGCAGTCATGGTGGAAACCCTGTCACTCCCATGTATGCATATTTCCAGAGTTTCCACACCAAGATTTATTTTTTATTGTAAAATAATGCTTATTTTCAAGACAGTGGAATAAAGCCAATCAAAATCACACACTTCATACCAGATGGAAAGAACAAGCTTGTGCAGATATCGTATGGCTTTTTAACATGATGAAGCAGTGGTTCTTAACCTTTGTTACTCGGATGCTTTTGAACTGCAACTCCCAGAAACCCCAGTCAGGACAGCTGGTGGTGAAGGCTTCTGGGAGTTGCAGTCCAAAACTCCTGAGTAACCCAAGGTTAAGAACCAGTGAACTAGGGCACAACCTTTGGAAAAAGAGTGTGAAAACATTATCTTGCCAAGTACTAAAAGTCTGGTTTATTAAAAAGGATGAGATATTTGGGTGGGATTATGCTCAATTCTTCATGAAAAAGAATTCAAAAGCTGGAGAGATGGGTTAATGGCTTTCTATGTGATTCTCCTCAAGAAGAAACCAAGGGTCCTATCTTCTTGGTGTAGATGTAGTTGCTTTGATGAGAACAGATGGTGATATCACCAGGGTGTGATGGTACAAGCTATAAGTGGTGTTATTGTTCATCGGAGGAACTTCTTGTCTGTCCTTCATGTTTCCAGGATTGCTTTTCATCCTTATTTTCACTTAATTTTTTAATTATTAAAAGTAATTTAACTATGACTGCCAGCCTCGTATAGTGCATAGACTGAAAGATTAGGTCTCAAGAGACCTGGATCAAATCTTTTCTCACCCACGGAAACTTGTCAGGGGCTGATGTTGGTAAAACAACCCCTTAAGCATCTCACATATATTGGAAATGCCTATTAGTGTTGCAATCAGTCAGATGTCACTTGGTAACATATAACAAGAATTTTAACCACATTTGGGTGCTGTATACAAAGCATAAAGCCAGAATATTGTTGAATTTCCTCTGATCTATAGGGACCATTACAGGGTTTTCACAGTATATGGGATATTTAAGGGGGAGTTTGCCATTAGCACTTTCCAGTGAATGTCCATGGCCAAATGGATCTTTGAACCCAGGTCTGCTGGGCTCTGAGCCATCACTGTATCTGCTACATCACACTGGATGTTGAACCAAGACAAAATCGAATCAAACTCAAACGAAAATAAACTGTGAAAAAAAATATTGAGGTAAAAATAAAAAAGAAGACAAACAAGCAAGCAAACAGAAACAAGGTAGGATAAGCTAAATACAAGCCAGCTCACTTCTTTACAATGCTTTAAAATGTCTGGTTAAATAATTACATTTTGATGTGCCCTTAAAATGACAACAGCATCTATGCCAGGCAGTCTTCAGCAAGAAGGGTAATGTGCCATGACTGAGATGACTTTCTGTCTATCTTATACAATATAGGACCTATATGATGAGCTTCTTTTGGCAAAGGAATCTGGAGAACAGTCTCCTCTGAAATCCATTCCTACGTGAATTTTAAGAATGTGACTTGGACTTAATAGTGGCTATGATGCACATCTTTGTGAGCAATCACTGACTGAAATCCTATTGTGTTCGCATTAAGGTTTGTGCACCTTGCTATAGATAAGTGCATCAAACTGATCTAGTGCTGATCTTGGTTGTACAATTGGATATGTGATTACAACTGTGATGTGCTGCAGCACAATGTTAATTTGTCCCAATTAGCCACAGCAAGTTGTGTAAAGAATAATAGGATTCTCACTAATGAGCTAATCATCCTTCTAGCAAACCTCCTGTCTCAAACATGTTGGACACAGATTTGACTACTGAATGAATTTCCAACACATGAATAGAAGAAGTGTGTGGTTCAATATTTTTTTTCTTTATAAATACGCAGGGTGACCAAATAAAAAGTAAGTCAGTGTTCTTGTGCTTTTCTTGTGTAGACTCAGTGGGTGTGTGAATTGGAGTCCATTATATCATTCAGAGACACACACATTAGGTGTGAGAGTTTTGGGGATTTTTCACTACAACTACAACTACTGTATCAGAATTCACCAAGGATTACCCCAGCTAGAATTCTGATCACTGTAGCCCAAAAATCCAAGTCCAAGTTCTCAAAAGCATTAGTTACAAGTAATATTTTGAGAGACACCCTCTACATACCATAATGAGAAGAGTGATCGCCAGTTCCCTAATGCCCTGCATTTCCCATGGAACTTAGAAAACTCCGTACACTGAAACTCTTCTGAGGACTTGGAGGGTTTTTTTGGATAAAGTTGTCAGAATTCTAGCTGGAGGAATTCTGAACTGAGCCAGTGAGTCCTGCTGCCAGCTGAGAACGGGTGGAGATGGCTTTAAAGCCACCTCAAACACTTGCACAAAAATCAGAACATTTTTTTCTTTGCCCTAAGATTGTCTCTCTGCCTAGAAATTCAGAGAAGCAGAGCAATTCCCTGAGATTTTGGCTGGCACCCTGAGAAACAACAAGCATATTTCTTCCAGAGCTATTTGTTTTATCTTGCTTTCACTGTGGAATTGAATAGATGGGTGCCAAGTGGGTCCTATTCCCACTTTAAGAATCTCACTAGAAGAAAAGGCGAGGAATCTTTTCCCCACTAGGGGTGCAAGGAAATGGTTGGCCTTCTGCTGCAGTCAATTCTATACATACAGGGTGAAGGGTTTTTTTTAATTCAATAGCTAATTATTGCCTTACATAGATTTCAACAGCTGTCTAATGTTTAAAATAATTCAGTTCCCTGGTGCCCCAAATAACCTGCTAATATACATCAGAAATAAGTATCTAATAATGAACTAGACATGAGAAGCTTTCTGTTTTGTGCTGGAAAGAGTCCCGTTGCATATTTAAAGTTAATATGAAATTAGCATTTCATACTGAGAAAAAGGCTGCCACAGACTCCACACTTATTACGAACCCTACATCCTTGCTGCGGAAAACAGTCACTTTACTTAGAAAAGTTGAGTCATCATGTCTACTTTGCATTTCCATTAAAAAAGCATTTAATTCCAGCTGAGTAGAAGTCCCCCAGCCGAGGTCTTTTATGAATTATAATTGCTTCTTATGCAAAACTCAATGCTAAGGGTTCCTTCTTAGTCAATTAATGTAAAGATGCATGGATAATACAGACTCAAAGCTCAACAGTTCTTCGGAGGGCATGTCAATGTCCCACCCATAGAGGGAATTTGCACTGGACAGCCCACAAACTCTCTGCCCATGTTACTCACATAGAAGGGAGGATGCCTGCACTCCCAGGACTGTTTTCTGCCACGCTCCTGACCTTCCAAGATAAGGACATAGTTAACCTGGTCTTTGGCTTTCTGACTCCATGAGATGCTGTTCATTTTGTTTAAAATATAGAAAATATTTCTATAGTTGCATCTCTATGTATCAATTAGCACATGCAATCATGCAATTTTATACAAACTGATATGCCCTTCTGACCTCTTGTTTGATGATATACACCCATGATATGCAAGTAGTCACCTTTTATGATATGCAAGTAGCCACCTATCAGTGTTGCATCAGTCAGATGTCACTTGGTAACACGTAACAACAATTTTTAACCACATTTGGGTGCTGTATACAAAGCATAAAACCAAAATATTATTGTATTTCCTCTGATGTCTAGTGACCATTACAGGGTTTTCACAGTATATGGGATATTTAAGGAGGAGTTTTCCATGTTATTCTGGTACATGAAACAAGAAACATGACACATTCTACTTCTTAACCCAAGAGATGCAGTGAAAGCAAATCGAACAGTTTAACATTTGCTGTCCTTTCACGACACTCCATATCTGGTGCTTAGGGTTGCCCGCTCAGCAGCATCTCACACCCTGAGATTTCACAGTCAATCCTGAGCCTAGGGGGTGGGCATTTATGATGTCTTAGTGGTCTGTCCTTTGATACTGTAAGGAGAGAGCAGGCAAGGGCCCTCATCCTTGGATTTTTGGTGCACTTACACTGTAAAAGCCCAGCACACATACACATACACAAAATAAAACATTAATCATAAGCAACTGGGATTTTGGAACTGAGTGGAAATGGGTGTCCATCCTTTAAAGGCAATTCATATACGAGTGGTGCCTCGCTTAACGGCGATAATCCGTTGCAAGAAAATCGCCTTTAAGCGAAAACATTGTAAAATGAAAATAAAAAGCCAATTGAAACGCACTGAAAACCTTTCAGTGCATTCCAACGGGCTTAAAACTCACCGTCCAGCGAAGATCCTCCATACGGCAGCCATTTTCGCTACCTGTATTGCGAGGAATCCATCCCTAAACACAGCAGGGAGCCATTTTAGTTACCCGGTGGCCATTTTGAAACCGCCAATCAGCTGTTTAAAAATCATCATTTTGTGAAGAATTGGTTCCCGAAGCAGGGAACCAATCATTGCAAAGCGAAATTCTCCCATTGAGATCGCAATTGCGATCGCAAAAAGATCGTCGTAAAGTGGATTCGTCATAATGTGGGGCAATTGTAAAGCAAGGCACCACTGTATGTATGTATGTATGTATGTATGTATGTATGTATGTATGTATGTATGTATGTATGTATGTATGTATGTATGTATGTATGTATGTATGTATGTATGTATGTATGTATGTATGTATGTATGTATGTATGTATGTATGTATGTATGCATATATATAGTCTTCACCATCACAACTGCTCAGTTTGAGAGTTGTCTTTCTGGAGACCCGAGGAAGCATAACAGTTATTCAGTTCCTTGAGACTTCAGTCAGCAAGGAAATCCTACCAATAGCAAGATAGCCTTCTCAACCTATCTAATGGCAGGGCCAGCCCTAGCAGAGGACATAGCCTCACTCCTTGTTTATCACATGTTCTTCTATTCATGCAAGTAAAGTGTGAAGGCACCTCCATACCTTCTCATTTTTAATGACAATAACACAAAGATGCTGGTGCTGGAGGTTAAAACTGGTATACTTCCTCACTTTTGAAGCATCTTCAAAGGACATTACTTATATTCCAATCCAAAAAAGTTACTTGATTCCTCCACTGTTTGCCCATCATGCCTTGCTTAAACTAGCACAATTGATTATAACGTATAAAAACACTGCCATTGAAGAGAGCTTTCCATTTGCAGGGCTACAATGCTGCATCATCATGCACTTCTGCTGGATATCTATTTGCTGAAACACCTGAATACTTCCTTTTTCTAATGGGAAATACACTGGTAATTCTATCTGAAAGTCATTCTGTTTAGGTCTAGAAAATAGTATATATTCCTAGTTGAAATGCTATTATGCATTTGGAGGGAAAAAGGCAATCTTCCATGCATCAAATGATGAAACAGCAGCCAAATTAGACATTTACTGAATGGTATAGCTGCTACTGCTACTGTTTTTTATTATTTATTTATTTTTATTTATTTACTTATTTATTTTATTATTTATCAATCAAAACCAAACAACCAAACAACCAAACAAAAAACTGTGATAAGTAGAGATAACACCAATGTAAATATTATGTGTAAGAACTCACTTAGTAGACAAATATATGTATCTGGGGTGTATAACTAATAACCACAAATAGACAGCAATATCGAAATAAAAATGAAAAATTGAGATAGTTGGAACAACCTTTGTAAAGTTAAATAAAATATTGTATTACATATGGTCAGCCCTCCTATATGGATGTGAAGTTTAGACCATTAAGAAGAAAGTATTCTGTAACAATTATTTTTGAAATATGGACATAAAGAAGAATCTTTTGCATCTCATAGTCTGACAGAACAAATGAAGTGGACAGGAAAAAAGGAAAGGAAATTGAGTAGATTACTGAAAAGCACAAGGTTTCATACCTTGTACAGATAATTCATCATGATAAATATAATATATTCTAATACATCATTGGAAGGAAGTGTGGAAGCAGTGAAAATAGGTTTCTTGGATGAGTGATACAGTATCAGATACTAGCTGTGGTTCAATACAGAACAACTATTCCACACAGCAAAAAATAGGTTGAGATAGGCCATGATGGTAGCCAACCTCAATAAGTGAGATCTCTCAGAGAGTGAGAGTGAGAGAGAGAGAGGAGAGTGCAGTAACAATCAACAACAAAAGACACCAATATACCACAATAATGACATCCAAATCTCAGAACCACTCAACCATAGGGACACTAATTCAGATATTCATCTTTGTGAGTGCAATTAACTATTCAGCTCTAGTAGCATCATTCCTTCTAATAATGCATGCATGCAAAGGACACTAGTTTGCAATGGTTTATTTAAAGATTTATCTCTTTTTAAGGTCTATCAATTTGTCAGCTATGCATTGTATAATACAATGAATATCATTTAAAAATTCACTGTTTGAGGACAGCTTTCCTCATGTTAACTTGAACTTGGATTTTGAGAGAACTTCTATTTTGTCATTTCAGAATGATTGCAAAACATTGTTGAGCTACAAAGCTCTAAACAGCTCAGGGTCAGGATACTTGAAAGACCGTCTCCACTCAGATGTACTATCCCACAGTTAGGATACTCAACAGAGGCCCTGTTATATGTCCCACTAGGCTGAGAGGTTAGTTTGGTGACACAGGGGCTTCTCTGTAGCAGCTCCTCAGGTATAGAACTCCCCCATAAGGAAAGGTAGGCTTCTCCCATTTCTTTTGAGCATTTTAAAACTGTTTTTAGAGAAGGCTTAGACCTGTTTTAAAGAATGTGTTGAATCTGAGTTTTAAAGTATTTTAATCTGTTTTTATAATTTAGCCCAGTGGTTCTTAACCTTTGTTACTTGGATGTTTTTGAACTGCAACTCCCAGAAACCCCAGCCAGCACAGTTGGTGGTGAAGGCTTCTGGGAGTTGCAGTCCAAAACTCCTGAGTAACCCAAGGTTAAGAACCAGTGATTTAGCCCATTGTAAATTGTTTTCGGAGTCCTTTTGGCCAGGCAGGAAAAGAAGAAATGCTTTAAATAGGAAGAAGAAGAAGAAGAAGAAGAAGAAGAAGAAGAAGAAGAAGAAGAAGAAGAAGAAGAAGAAGAAGAAGAAGAAGAAGATGAACAGCAACAAGAGTTACACTGGATTGTCTGTCTTCAAAGAATTTGAAGAAAGTGTTTCTTTCAAATACATATTCTTCCTCTCTTTGAATTACACTTGTCTTTCTTTGAATTTTATATATAACGGGCTTCCTCATATCTGTTATATCTTCACACACTGTTTCGAGATCATCAGGTGTTTATAGACCCTGGCTTGCTAACACTGAACTATCTGAGGCACAGTAGTTTACATTGATCATATGGATGAGATGCCTCGTATGATGACAATATTTCTGCTTATTCCTAGGAAAAACCAGAGAGGCATGTGTAATTGTGTGTGTGTGTGTGGGGGGCAAAATACGCACACTCATGTGCATGTGTGAATATCAGAGAGAGAGAGAGAGAGAGAGAGAGAGTCTTTGACCACTGATTTGCTAATTTTTCACTTTAATGAATAGGGGAAATTTGTTCATATAATTTTACCATGTGACATCAGATAGCAGAAGTCACTGAGATTATGTTTTTTTCTTCATATATTTCTACTCATCAGGCATGAGATGACAGCATTTTAATACATTTTTTGCATTTCCATCTTGATAATTATAAGCTACATTAAAAGTATCCTAATCGTGGATAATTTGAAACTTAAGAAAAAAGGATCCACGAGAAACTTTGTCAGTTTACTGTAAGAACTTGCCCAACAAAAAAGTTCTTTAAAAAAATCTAAAATCCTCTTCCTGTAATGACAGCATATTTAGGAAAGCAATCTTCTTGCTAGGTCTTCTGGTGCCCTCATGATGGAGCTTATGCGACTTTAAACTACTTCAGTGGAGCCATGTAATAATGAGGTCATCAGCAGTCAGGATTCTAAATCACACCTCTTACACTGCTTGCAACACAAGCACTTCACAGAAAAATTCAGCCGTTATAGTCTAATCACATATGCCAAGTGGGAGAAAAGGAGAGAGAAAGAGAATTGGGGTGGGGTGGGGATTAAATATAGCTTTTGGCAAAGACCGAATGCACTTACGTTTTAATATTAAAACTGTGTGTAGAAAAATACTCCCAGCGGAGGGCCAAGAGTACTGAAATATAAGAAATATTTGTCTTTTTTGTTATGAGACAACAGAGACAGGCAGGAAATTAGACGAACTTCATAGATGTGGGATTAGGCAATGCAGGATGGTAATCAATAGCAGAATAATAATGTGTGGCACAGTGAGCCGACTAATAGTAATACCATTGGCCTCAGTCACAAGGATATGGGAAATATGCCACACAAGAATGCATGCAGAATTAGGAGGAAATAATAAAGTGACAAATACCTCCTGAGCAGTACCATCTGTGGATTACTAATGAAGTGAAGCAGATGTTAGTTTAAAAGCTGAGATACATTTTCTTTCATAACTCCCTTTATGCTAAAATTTCACTTTTTTTCACCTCAACTAGCAGAGCATCAAGAAAGCTGATGTTCAGCCACAGAGACAATGGAATGCTTTGGAGCAAGCAAGTATTTTTCAGCCTCTGTCACTTAATATGGGGATATTCCATTGAGCTATCTTGTACAACTCTTGTAGAGCTTATTGAGATAATAGACTTATCCTGTCATTACTTGCCTATTTCTCTGCAACATGATTAGAAATTTTCTCCTTGTCCTTTCCTACCATTGCTTTCTCCACATGGTGAGCAATATGCCTGAAGAGAAGAAACCCTGGTTGTGTTTTGGCTCCCTATACAAACAAGCACCCATTTTTTTAGGGTTCTTGCTGATACGTAGAGCCTGCACACAAGCAGAACCCTTCAGCTCATCAGATGAAGGAAGCTAGTCAGTTCCCTTTAAGTATTTTGTCAAGAAGTGGGGAATCTGTTTCTGGATTATAACTCTCAGAATTCCCTAGACAGCATAGCTGAGTGTTGTAGTAAACCCCCCCCCAAAAAAACAAAAAACCACACAAACAAACAAAAAACAATTTGTACACCTCTAATTAATAACTAAATTGGCTATGTTTCACTAAGTCATGGTGACAACTCTGGAATACAAACTTGAGGCATCACCTTTAAGCTGTATTTTGGGGTGGAGGGATGTGTACTGGACCTTTCAAGATCCTTGCCCATCTCCGACAAGTTTGCAGTTCATGTATTCTTTGAAGCACAGAAAATTCATGACGTTAAGCTGCTATAATATTGATACGCATCAGTTGGTGTATATTCAATGTCTCGGTCCTTCATTTGAGAGACTGTGGGAGGTTGGGAGAAGATGTGATGACATATTTGAATGCATTAAGTCATTTTCAAACACTTGAAAGTGTTATGTAGAAATTGGAGCAAACTTATGTTCTCCTGATCCAGAGGACAGGGCATGAATAAAAGCATTCAAATTATAAGAAAGGACTTCTGAGCCATGTGGTCTTTGCAATTATAAATTTGTATTGTCCAGTTTACTGTTTGTCTGCCATTTCTGAAAAATAACAAAAAACATTCATTGATTTTCATTTAGTTTTCCAGTATTCTGTACACAATTTCAACCCAATATACACAATTTGACTACAATCTTTTCCAATAAATACAATTTTGTTTACAATTTTCACAGACATACACTCACAGATACACAAAGACACAGACACACACATTGTACAAAGTTTTGAGTTGAGAAATACTTCAGGTTCCAATTTACATATCAGTTTTGGAATAGATCCTTCTGTTTAGTCCACATAAAAATGCAGAACAAAAAAATCTGCAAAATACCTTCCATTTTAGCCTAAAACACTACTTTCAAATGATAAAAAAGTTTCTAAGCACTAACAGTTAGTACATAGCCAGTTGTTTTATAGCATCAGACACATAAATTCTTTATTTTTAAATTGCTATCTTGGCAAAACTCCTATGGATTACTGTGAAATGGCACAAAATGCTTTCGATTGAGTTCATTGATTGGAGGGGTGATGTGACCAGACCAGTGGGCTAAACAGCTTTTATTGGATGAGTATATTTTCTATAAGAAGCTCTTATTGGAGTAAACAAACACTTTTGATGGTGTCTTCTGGATATTTTATGGCCTTATTATCGCTCAGCCACATCCAAAACCTTCCTCTTCTGTTCCTCACTCTTGGAAAACTGGAGTGATAAGCACATCCTGAGTGCAACGAATGAACCTCAGTTTCTGAAAACTACCTTTATGATCTTTTCACTGTGAGCATGTTTTGGGAAGAAGTGGGTTGAATTTAAAGGATATCTCTGCACAATGCTTTTGTTTAAAGGCTTACAATGTGGGTGGGTGGGTTTATAATTATTGGGGCAATACAGCAGTACAAGTGGCCTGCATGATGAGGTGGGAAAATACTTTTTGGAAACAACCAAGCTTTGTCTGAAGACCTCATAAAAGCTTAATGGATTCTGAATAGAGGGTTTTTCCCATCATTAATTCATGATGAATGCTATCAAGACAGAATGTTGCTGTTTATTAGTAGGGAAGAAATGACTTTTCTTGTTCACTTGTTTTATTGTTTCTCCCATTTGTTCTGCTGCATACTTCAACCCTCTAGAATTCCACCTTAACAAAGATACTTTCCAACATCGTGACAATTCAGTTCCTTCAGGTTATTCTATAAGGGTTGAATGCCCCCCTTTTCATACAACCCATGTAGAAACACATAGTAAATTAATCTTGTTGCAACTGTATACACAGTAAGATACAGATGCCTTATAAATGCACACAGTATTGGGAAAACTGTACATGCAATTTGTCTCTTGAAAGTCTCAGTCGTGTATATGGAGCAGAGCAACTGGGGCACCTGTTTAACTGTACTCATCCAGAATTGCTCAGCAAGAAAGCATGGGAGTTATGGTGCTAGAAAATTGTTAAAGATCAATAACAAAGCTGTTCTCCAACAGTTTTCTTTAGGAAAACTATGATCATGGAATGGCACAGTGCACTCCAAGTCTCAGAAAAATACCAAAGACAAAGGCCTCAACATACAGAAACAGACATATTACTGTATATAGTTTGCTTTTATTCTAAAGTAACACTGAACTTTGGTCACTAGAGTATATCTTGTGTTTTCTCTAATTACTGTCACAGTCACAAGACACTTGATTCCTCTTTTCCCACCCTTGGACAATTTCTCTGTTATGTATGTCTTCTATCTTCTAGAACATGGGGCCCCATGATTTTTGCATAGTCAGTACGATCAAGCATATACTAGGCCTTAAGTCCTAACATACATTCTGTAGCAAGTACATTTATTTTGTTTAATTTCTGGAGTCTCACAATGGCATTGACTCTCTTGCTTTACCCAAATGACATGATGTCCTCAGTACATATGCCTCCACAAGCCGCTCCTTACTCTTGCCTTGTTGATATGTTCACATTGTGCCAACACAAAATAGATGTACACTCCTTGCCGAGTCAGAGAGCCCATGTGGCTCTCATTTCAGAGGAGCTGTGAAGCCATTCTGGAATTTTAGTCTACAGTTTGCAAGAGTTGCTCAAGATGCTGAACCTCTTCCAGGGATAGTATTCAGTATCATGCCTAGCTCTTCTAAAATGCAGAGTAAAACCCAGAATGCATTTGTAGCATTACCAGGCCTCATCTTGAGGATTTGTGCCTCTGGAAATTTGAAAAGCTTAGGAATTTTCTGAGATTTCAGATAATGCCCTAAGAACTGGCAACCCCATTCTCAGGACCCTGCTACAGATCATGAATTTCAGATAGATGGGCACTAAAAGATTAAAGTGGCATCTTGACTTTCTGTAGCAACTCCAATTTTATGGAGGTAGCATTGAATGGGACCTGACTTATCATTGAACTCACTTAGCACTGGGCTGTTAATTGAAAAAAAAGGGTAATTATACTATAGAATTGCCTATGAAAAGTTATGGATAGCTTGCATGTAATGTTCTTCATTGAGTTTGTGGCTTTTAAAAAACTGCATTTGCATCACTGTCAATTTTGTCTTTGTTCTGAAATGTGGACATTCAATGGCTGCAAATAATCTTCTGCAATTTAATGTATAGTTACAAGAAGACATAAATTTTAATTCTTGTTTAATAGTTTTATGACGCTAATAATATTCATGCTGTAGCTCCTAATGATATTTTGGCAAATTAAGTATTCACTTCTGATTGACTTTCAATGGCAGGTGTCTTCATTCTGAGGTAAAAATTATGGTCATACTCACAACAACCAGATTAATATTCATTAATATTCATATGGTCATTTAATAGAGCACATGGCTTGCATGCAGAATTAAGGGATTGAACCATTCCTGGGTTTAATTTCCAGCAACTCCAGTTAAAAAGAAAATAGGACTAGAAAATATTGAATCCTATCAAAGCTGACAGTGTTGTATCTAATCTAATCTTATATGTTCCACCCTGGCTGGCATCAGTATTTTCTAGCCATGCCATCTGTACTCTTCTTAATTTAAGAAGGAGGTCATCATGCCCAAAGAGGGAATATATAGATTACTGAATAAATACACGGCTGGATTGTTTTTAATGAAACAATTTTAACAATGGAATTCCCCCTTGTGGCTTTCCATTTTCCAGTTTCCCTTCATTGTGCCCTAGTAACAATGTATTTTTGACATTTTATGTTTCCAGTAAGCTTGCACTTTTTTATCTGGCATACATCAACATGATGCTGTGTTTCACAAAAATATGGCATCTCACCAAATATCAACCTGTATTGCCTTCCATAGAATTGTTTTTTTTTTTAAGAGTGGGAGGACACACAGCTATGTACTTTTGAATTTCTAGTTCTGTTCCCACAATTCCTTGGAAAACTTCATCCCTGCAACATTTTGAAATGCCCTCTCTGCCATTCACCCTCTTGTCTGTGAGTTTCCAAACCTCATCCCATTTGCTGATTTTCTCCTTCAGTGCCTTACATGGTTTGAAATCAAGTGGGATCTTGAGTGGGATTTTTGAATGGATTGTCATGCCTTACTGCTTTGAATGTTTTTTTAGTATTGCTTTTGTGTATCACTTCTCAGAGTGGCATTTGCTTGAACCTTTCTAATATTTGAATTTGAATATTATCTTTTAATGATGTAAGCTGTGTTGGGTCCTTTTTAAGGAGAAAGGCATGAAAGTACTTTAGATAACATAAATAAGTGCCCAGAAGGACCATGTCCCTACCATCCTGTCCATGCCTCAAAGTGCTAGTTTGTGGATTAAGGAAAGGCATAACATCTAGAGATGGGTGTATTCACATTTGTATATGAATATCCCCCACAGATGCAAATAATGAGGGTCTGGCCCCATGGGGCAGACTGTCCACTTACCATTTCACCACAGACGGAAGCTTGGCGGAGCCTTCCTATCGCACTGTTGTCCACAATAGATTAGCCACTCCTGGCAGGAGGCAGGATGACAAGCTAGGTCGCAGAGTGGCAAATCCATTGGGGCCAGACCCTCGTTATTTCCACCTATGTGCGATATTCATATTCATATACAAATACCCCCATCTCTAGTAACGTCCTTTTACCATTTCAGAAAGAGACACTCTTCCCTACAATTCACAAGCAACAAGGTTTTTAGGACTGGGCTGATAAACCAAGTCTTTCCTAAAACTATTTACTGCATGCCTTGGGCACTTCACCTGTTGATGGGTGCCCAGTTCGTCCTCCCATATGCATACCGAGGAGTTTCTGACATAGGGTCTTACATTCAGTCCTTTATATAAAATCTAGTTTACAAATGTGGGATATTGTTTTGTCTGCATTCAAACACCAGGATATGGTCCAGCAGTGCTTTATATATCATGCTTATACAGCTAGCAGGAAAAAGGATGCCAAGGATTATACTACAAAGGCCAGCCTAAGTGTTGACAACATTGCTGTCAGCAGTCAAGATAGTGTACAAGATCCTCTCTTGTGTTCACTACCATTCACAAAGAGACACAAAACAAGGGGGGGATGGAACCTAACCCCCTCTTTCTTACTTTTCCATTTGTCCCATTGTGCTGTGATATTCATAATATTATCTTAAAGGTTAAAGGATTACTATTAGTCAGTTCTGATTGAATTTTCATCCCTTCTGCGGCAGCTCTGGTTATCAGTAGCTGCCAGCAGGGGTGAAACAAATGGGACTCATGCGGCCCAGAAAATCCCAGCCTGCTGCTGTCTATCCCATTTTTTGACACTATAAGGAGATTCTGCCTTCTGCCAACTGTCAACTTGCAGTTCTTCTCCATAGTAAATTGTGATGTGGTGGGAATCTTGGTCTACCATGAAGGGTATTGTTAAAGATTTCTGTGACTGAAAGATTTTTTTAAAGTAGAAAAGGAAGTAGGAAGCAACCACCCATCAAAGAGAGAAAAGGGTGACTTTTCTTCTCCTTTAAAATTCTTAATTCCCATGTATCCATTTTCCCTCTCCTCCTTCCCGCTCCTTTCTCTGATTTTCTTCTTTTTGCCCCATCTTTCTCCCTCTTCCAAGATATAACAGTCTTCAATTTGTCTTGAAAAAACCACACACCTCTTTTCTCCTTTGCTTCCTCTCTTCTCTAACTATATCCCAGAGTGGTAGATCAATATAGCCCCCTTGCCCTCCAACACTATTTAACACCCATCTACCATAATGGTCAAACTGTGTGTCCAGCTGGGTTTTTACAAAATTTCTCAAGTTTTTTTCCCAAATTGTATTTGGCCTTTTACGGACAAGCTCCCTCTTCAAAAAAGTAAAGAAATAAAAATAAAAATTAGATCTTTACTGTCCACATTCAAGCAATTATGTACTGGCAGAAGTAAGGACAAAGGAAACAGAAATTTCATTGAGCATGCTCATACTTATGAACCCTATGCTCTTCCTGTTTAAAAGCGCCAACTTAACAACAAATATTTCAGCACATACAGGATGGATTGACTCAAAAAAGAGATAAAATAATGTTCTTTTAAAGCAAAGTTTGTGTTTTAAACTTATTTTGATAATTGGCTGCTGGCCATCATACCATGGTCATTTGCAGTATGAACAGGGGTGGAAATAAATTCCTTTCATAAAAAATTCAGAACTTTAGAATTAATCTTTTTTTCCTCCCCTTTTCCCACCCATTTTGCTCCACAGGCATAATGGTGTGCATCAATGTTCTGGCAGATGCTCTAAAAACACCAATAATGCAGAAGAGTGTGGAAAATGTAAAGTTTTTATTAAACTATGCTCCAAGTAATTGTCCACTCCTTAACTATGATGATAAAGCATAGTTACATAGGTGAATTTGAGATAAGTGATTATCACAGATCTGGGAAAATTATTGCTACTCTCATGAGCAGATTTAGAACTAATCTTTGGCACCCAAACTTCCTCAACTTCACTACAGAGCAAATCCAGACTTTCTAATAGGGGAGTGGCAAATTTGGTCCTGATCCAAAAGCTGGTGTAAACATTACAATTTTTTGCTTGGCCATAGCCCTTTCAGTAATGGTTTATGGCATGCTGTATTGACGGGTCATCAATATCAGAGATACTCTTCTATGCACTTCTAATGTTACTAATTTAGGGAACTATATTATTCTATAGTATAATTAATGTATATATCATGCTACAAAATAATTAAATCAAAAGATGTGCTTAAAGTATGCAGTGTTTAAAGTAGCTAGTTAGAAGTCTGTAAAAGCACCAAGGAGAAGCACACAGAGGAAAACAAAAATATTTAAATAGTGACCTTGTGCATAAATGAAATTATAAATATTTTATAGACATTTGTAGAGATATGAATCTGCAGCTTTACCTGCAGCCCAATTAAGTCAAAATACTTCTCTTTAAGCTCATTCAATGCTTTTGAAGTTAAGGGCTTATCTCATTTTTCAATCTCCCTTTGTTGATGACCACCACAATGATCTAAGTAATATTACGGAACAGTCACCATTTTCAAACATTCTCTTGTGTGATGGATTTGGATCAGTAGCTGAGAATTAATTGCAGTGGGATGCTCAGTGAGTAAGAGAGAAAGAGGGAGAGGCAGACTTTAACAGAAGGATTAAACAGGCTATTTCTTTATTAAAGGAACCAGGCAATGACATTTTACTTAGTAAGGTCAAAGTAGAGTACCGACGGAAAAGATTTCATGGGAACTAAGATTCTTGATAGGAAATACATGTTGTTGTTGTTTTGCTTCCTGCTGCTCATTGTGCAACCAAGCACAAATGTCTCAAAAATTCATCCATTTTGAAGACTTTTATGGTACATGTATGGGAAATGCAAATAACTGTAAATGTGCAGTTAGAAAAATAGATAAATACAGTATTCAGTGGGTGACATGTTTACATCCATTTGGAAATATCATAGGAAAAATGGTGACCATTCATATGAGGATAATTACAAATTTCTATACTAGGATAAAAAAACAAGTTCTGAAAGATGGTTGGGATGAGACTGTTGGTTCAATTCCAAGAAACAAAATGAAATCAATAATAAGAATATTTTACATCCCTAGCTTTACCTGTGGCTATCATGTTTAGTAAATGATTTGGTTAAATTAATTAATTTTTAAACATCCAATAAACTGAAAATATGTCCCTTCTGAGGGGAAAAATGTAAATAAATAAATACTAGGTGTTGACATTTGTCAACTCTCCCTGACATGTTTTACTTATTATTGTGAAGTCAACGTACATTTCTACACCAAAATGTTTGCATTTCTGTTGATAGACCTTTGTCTGGACAGCAAGACTGACATGTGCAGGAGTAATGAGTATGTCTCTTTGGGGCCCCAGTAGGAATGCAAGATATGAGTTGTTCATTCCCTAAACAAAGAAGTATTAAAATTTGTATGGTGGGGATTTCAAAGGTGTTCAGCTTTGAATAAAATTTGTGCATTACTGGATATATGCAAAATTTAATCCTGTGATGAGTGCTGCTTTGTTACATGTATTATTAAAAACAGAAGCCGTGGATTGGTTGTTTGTGATCTTTATCCTCCTCCTCCTCCTTCTTTAAAATCAGTTTATACAGTATGATATTAGATAAAACAATAAATGCAAACAAAATAGAGACAGAATATTTGAAAAACAAATTTAAAAAAAATCCACAGACAATATTAAACGAGATTCAGTTTCTTTCCAAAAGTTTTGATACAGTCCTTACAATCCATGAATCTGTACTGAAGAAATCATAACATACATAAAAGCACACCATGTCTCATAGAAGTCATCTCTGTATTGTTATCTCATTCTAGTTTTTCTTTCTTTCTTTTGGTTAATTTCTCTTTATCCATAGGTGTACTGAAAACTTCAGTGTTTTCCAATCTTGTGTTGCATCCATTTTAGCTACTGAGATTAGAGTTTACATAATAGAGTTTAGCTTGTACCAATGAGTAAAGAGAATAATATAAGGTCAGAATCATATTCAATTTTTTTTTTGGCCTGTTATATGTTGTATCAAATTAAATGTAGCTTCCCAGGATTTTTTCACGTTGCGGCATTCTAGCTTCATGTGATGAAAAGACCCCCTGTACTTGCAGGTTCTCCAGCACACTGGTGATATGGTAGCGTTGTATTTTGACATTTTCTAGGTTGCTTTTATCCTTTAGTTATCTCTCTGTCCTGTTATGTTTGCTCTGTGAGTTTGCTTCACTTTACACAAGGAAAGCATATCCAGAGCCATTTTGCATAACTACAATGAGGAAAAAGATGTCCCCCCCCCTCATGCCAGGTTCAAGAACTCTCATGGGTTTGAAACTTGGTTGCTAAGCTACCTCGTTGTGTCACATCCCTACCTGAAATTGAACAGTTGATCATTAACTGATGCTCTCACATGTGTCAACTAGCTCTGATGTGTCCTAGAATGAACTGGAGTTCATGCAAAGGCCCGTTTCATTGGAACATATGCAATATTCAACAGCTAGAAATTATATTGTTATAATATATTCAATTTAGCCGTTCCTATTCTCCTGAGGAACGCTCAGTACAACTTGAACAATCTTGCTACAAGACAGTAGCTGTCACTAGCTGAGATTAGCAAGTCTCTCTAGGGAGTGCCTTAACTGTACTAATCTTTAGAGCATAGCAGTAAAGTGTTAAGGAATGACTTAAAACAGTCACACTTTACTTTAATGATACATTATATTAATGTTGAATTATAGCAAATTTTTTATGGGTGTATGTATGATATCCACATTAATTCCAAATGAATTCATTATGATCACTGCAATTACCGTGAATGCCAATGAGTCAAGAAGGACATGACACTTAAAAATTGTCAGCATTAAAACTTAAAGATGCACTAGCAGGAATACATTTTCTAAGCCATTTCTTACTCTGCTTTAGCTTTTCCTTGGGTCTGATTAATATGCCTCATGGAAATATATGAATATTTTAAGCACTATGCAACCCTCACTCCTTGCAAATGCTTCCTAATGATTTAGATATGTACTCTTTATTACAGCTTCCTTAACTTAGCTAGACAAGGATATGCAAGTTGCTTTTAATGCTGCTCTTTCCTATTAAACTTCTTAAGTACAGAGATTGGTTTAGACATTAAAATCACATATCCTTGTCATCTGGAATTCTCCTAGACATGTCACACTGGTAAGAAGGGCTGTCTTTCATGTGACTCCTTGTAAGTACAGCTTTCTGCATTCAGCAGTGAAAGTCATGAATGTCCAGATGTGCTCTCCCTGCATCTATAGTGACCTTGCACTAGGAAATGCTATAAGCCTCCCTGCCCATCATTCCCTCTTCACTCTGATGCAAGTCCATTTTCACTTCTTTAACTAATACAAATAGGTTTTGCTTGCACAAAACATGCATCCCTTCACATAATAACACACATACACTACAATACTACAATTATTTAAAATAAGGAACTATACCGTATATTGCTCCTGAAAGGATCAAGGGATCACCACACTCCAAAATGATAGGGCAAGTCACTCTGCCCTGCCCTGCTCATACCACAAGCCTCCCTCATGAGAAAGAGCTAATCATACCACTAAAAGCCAGCAACAAACATTGTCATGAGGAAAAATCGAAACAAAACATAATTTATAAGGAAAATTCAATTAATCTGTCAGCTGCTCAGTCAATTGTATTTCCAGACAGCAGTGTGATGATCAGAAGCCAAAATGTTGTCAAGGATTTCAAATGAAGCAAAGTCTTCACCATGAAGCCTACAGTAACTTCTTTTGAGAACAAGCCATGTCATTCAAAGGCAGATTCCTTGCCAAAAGAAAAAAAATGGGAATGATTAAAAGCTGAAGTCTGTATTCTTGATATACGTTTGTACAGTTCTTGCCTCTGTGCATTTGATGTCTGACTATATCAGCTAGTCAAGACTCATATAACTCTGTTTCTCATCCTCAATTATGTGTAGAAAAATGATGTAATCTGTGGACTTTACTCACAGAGTTTCAGAGCAGTCATGAGAGGGCCTCAAAAACAGTCTTGGAGGGTGACATTCAGCCCATTTCACCCACCCCATAGTACAGCATCTATGTGTCATGGGCTGTCAAGTCAGAAACAACTTGTAGCAGCTCTAATAGTATTTTTGAGATAGGTGAGATATTTAAGGAGTGCTTTTACTGGCTTCACACATACCCTATGAGTTTCCATGGCTGAGCAGGGTTTCAGACTCAGATTTCCTGACTCATACTCTGTCTCACCATCCAGTATGTCACATATGGCCCATGTAGTTCTGTGGTTCATAACATTCCACTTGAACCCTGCTCATTTCTATTAATTGTTGAACCCGTCACTGGCAAGAAATGATCTGAGTTTAATTTTCCAACATTGATATTAGGAGCTCAGAAATGTCAGAGTTAGCATACCCATTAAAATATGAAACAAAACTGTGTGCTTGGCATCTGCTCCACTATCTATAGAGAGTTGAAAGTCTGATTTCTTGAAAACATACTATAATTGTTAAGGATGTTTCCAGTTGCCAGGAGACTACTTTGTTCATTTGCTGTTTTCATTTATCAATTTCCTTAGCAGTCTCTACATACAGATAACACAGTGTGAAAAGACACTGCTCAGGAAAGGGAAATAAAGCATTATTTGTGATATTCTCCAACAGAGGATGCTGCAAAAATCAGCTGAAGACAAATGAAAGACATAGTATTGATCCAGTAAAGAGATCTCACAATAGAATGTATGTCATAAAAATACAGTACAAAAACATAATTAAAATATGTAATTTTAAAAATGCAAGAATTTTTGTAAGTTAGTTATTTATATCTCATATTTTGTATACCCTTTTGATCTTGACATCTGTTTCTTGGATCATTTATCCAATTGGAAAATAATTATTCAACATTTCATTATTGAACTGAAAATTTAAATCAATCAATGAAAAACCTCTGAGTTGGATCTAGATGAGCATGCAATTCTAACTTAAAGATATGCTAGCTGCAGGAAGTTTGCAACTGACAGAAAAGCCTTCTTCTTTCAGAAGTCTCTTTATTCCAGCAGCACCCCCTTCTTCTGGCTTCTCTCAGAGATCTACCAGCAGGTAAATCTGCCAGCAGAGTTAAGAAGGGGCAGGGTGATTGAGAGCTAGATTCAAACCTCATCCATTCCAAGGACACAAAAACTAAGCCAGCACAAATTTGGGCCAAAATAATATTTTCCTGTTGTTAAATGCTATCGAGTTGGAACCAACCTCTAGTGACCCTAGTAGGTATTTCGAAGTAAGTGTGATGATTAAGGAGTGGTTTCACCAGTTCCACTCCCCTAGTGAGTTTTCAGGGCTGAGCAGGGATTCGAACCCGTTCTCCAGAGCCCTAGTCCATCACTTTATTCACTAAACCACACTGGGTATCTAAGAGTAGGTTTGGGTCCATGATCTCTCAGCTGGGAGAAGCTTGGATCTAGTGCAGTTTCATCTGATCAAGTCTCATTTTAGTTAGTCTTCAGCCGTCTTGGCTAATTGTAATCACATTGAAAGTTACTTCCCTTGGGTTCAGTTGAAGTCAATGGAGCAATTTAGTTATGATTTAACTGAAGTCTCTTTGATTTCTGTGGGAACTAAATGTGATAAATTATTTTGCATCTAGACATTGTCTGCTCTCTGACATTCAGAGCAAATGTTGAAGTTCTGACCTGAGGCAGATTGGATTTGCATGTCCACTTTATGAAATAAAAATCCAGGTGAATAAGTGTATAGGTGTATCAGTTGGCGTAGGTATGTGGAGTAGGGGTGTGTCAATCCCCCCTTTATTCTAACTCCCAGACTTCACGTAGAATTCCCAAGAAGAACTCTGGAAGTTCCAGCCCCCCCCCCACACACACACCATGCCCACATACACTTAGATACACCTTTACTCACAGGGACATGTTTGAGGTCTTTTTCTATGTCTTCTTCTAAGCTTTCATTTCCTGCTGCAATGTTACTGGGGAGAAAACTGCTACAACTGTACCTGGGGATTATGGTTTCATAGCTGTTTATGCTCAGTGGTGTACATCTCTTGAAGAACTGCTACCCAACAGCAGATTAGGGATGCAGACTATTAGAAACTGAACTGGCTGCTATTGCTATTTTTAGAACTAAAGGTGTGAAAAGGTGCTTGAAGGGTCCCCATCCCCCAATACCAAATTGGCTTTAGGTACGATGCATCTTAACCAGACTGAGGGAGTGTTATATGCACAGGAAGCAGAATATCCTAGTATGGCCCTACAATTGTTATATGTTGTGAGGAGCCTTGTGGCTCAGTGGTTAAACTGCTGTACTGCAGCCAAAACTGTGCTCAGAACCCAGGGTTCAATCCCAGGTAGCCGGCTCAAGGTTGACTCAGCCTTCTATCCTACAGAGGTCGATAAAATGAGCACGGAGCTTGCTGGAGGGGCAATATGTAGCCTGAATAATTAACTTGTAAATCACCCAGAGAGCTCTGTAAGCGCTATGGGGCAGTATATATGTAGCATGCTTTGCTTCTTCTTCTTCTTCTTCTTCTTCTTCTTCTTCTTCTTCTTCTTCTTTTGCTTTTTTTGGTCTTTGAATATTTTATATTTAGTATACCAAGTCTTTACTTGCATTCTTTATTCCATGTCACAAATAAACTGTGCAAAGAGATGAACTAACGATGAACAGATCTTGAAGCCGGCATACTAAAACACATTTACAAGAAAGAAAATCCCACTGAACTAAATGGGTCTTAGCTCTTAGAAAATACGTTTAGGACTGAATACTACATTGCTCTCTTTGTTTCTACTCTTCAAATATTGATGACCTTCTTCTGTCTCAGTAACATGCAAATCATTCTGACAAAGCCCGAAGGCTCAGTCACTTATCTGCATACTCAACCTATAACACTCAAAACTCAAGACAGTATTGCTGAAATCTAAACAATAAAGCCTTAGACATATATTAAACAGGAACCAAAACAAGAGAAAGAGAAAATGTGTATGTGTGTAGCATTCTGAATTGCTATGGTGGTATTTCTTTGGCAAAATAAGCATATATTTAGGATGAGATTTCTATAATGCTTCAACTGCTGGATAGCTTAGTGGTTTAGGCATCAGGCTGGACAATCAGAGGTTGAGAGTTCAATTCCCTGTGCTTCCTTGACAGAAGCTGGACTCAATGGGCCACAGAGTCCCTTCCAGTTCTGCAGTTCTAAGATTGTTATTCTAAGATGTATTTCCAGCCTCAGAAGTCAGAAACCAGAAGGCAAAAGAGCTGTCTTTCTGCCATCACTGCACTCTTTACTCCATGTGGCTCATCTGGAAAGAAGGGAACACTCCCTCGGTTGCACTGCTTCCAGGGGAGTCACTGCACTGCTGCATAGGTTTCCCCTATACAGTCTAACAAGTAGTGAGACTCCCCTAGTCACAGACCATTGGGGACTTCCCAGAAAACAGTGCTAATGAGGGGTATTCCCTTCGGCTTCCCTGGTGATATTTGTGAAATGGAACAGGAAATGATAGTAGATTGGGATCTTTTTTGCCTTCTGGTTTCTCCTTTCCCAGTCCCATAAATTTGGTGTGTGTGCGTGTGTGTGTGCGTGTGCATGCATTTGTGTGTGCATGCACATGCGCATGTGCGCACATGGGCATACGTCTAGGTGACTTCAGAGACTAGAACTCCTAATATTATGAAAATCCCATCCCTAGAGATTTCTCAAAGCTGGCCAAATGAATGAATTTCTACTTACTGTACTTAGGTGTAAGAATGTAGTGTAAGAATGTAGGAGATGCTATTTACCAAAAGTGTCTTGAAATGAAATTTGTGGTGATAATGACATTGCTATAGAACTTGACAGTTGGAAAAATCCCTTTGGGAAAGATCAGTCAAAAGGAGACATAAGAGTTTCAGGGAAAATTTTTGAATTGCCTACCAGGAGTAGGTGTGCAATATTTTCATTGTGGCTTGGCCATAAATAGAAACATCATCTGAGCCCAGACTTCTGCTCCCTCCCGCTCTCTTTCTGTTTTTCTCTCCCCATGCCCCATTATAAGCAATAGCACAGCAGCTGACATGGCATCAAACATGTCTACAGCTTTCTAATATATTGTGTTTATCTCTAGGCCAAAACAAGATGTGTGTCCATAATGAAAATTTACCAACAGCAATAATTTCTTTATATTTTGACCTGGGGCCCCTTGGCATTTTCCAAAGCAAAATCAAAGGAGAAAACGGCATCCAAGTTTTATATAATACTGATTTACATTCTAAAATGAGGAAAGGGTGAAAAGAAAATTTAAATGAATGAGGACTGGTTCCCGATTCCCTAAAATCAAATCAAATGCTGAAGTTTCCAGATAGTTTGTAAAGGAGGGGTACAAATAGAGCTTTGCTACACTTTACAGATAAACCAACTTTACGTTACAAAGTTAGCTACACATTACAGATAAGCTGCCACTAGAAAGGGACGTTCACAAAAGCTTATGGAAAGCAAAATAATCTGTTATTTCAAACATGAGATGAGAGCCGTTCCTGATGAAGGTTAAAACTGTTGTTATGGGAGAAGGGGATTAGAGAAAGTAATTTCTTCACCATCTTCATGGGATGTGAATCCAGCAGAACCAGTGTTCTGTTGGATTCTAATGCCTCTGGCAAGGAGATATCCTGTTCACACAATGGCCAATCTGGTTTGTATCTGTTGCTTAATAATATGTTTTATCCTTAGAGTATTGTGTGTCCCTTTCAGGGAAAATGCTGATAAATGTGAAAGGATTCATCAAACAGAGCAACAAAGAAAAATGAAGATGCTAAAAAGGTGTGTAAGAAAACTGAAATGCATCTGTACAGATTTAGTTTAGAGAAAGTAAGATAAAGGCAACTATGTGCTTATAGTGTAAGTAAGAAATGTTCACACAGTCTGTTGAGAATAATAGAACAAGACAGATTGTTAATTCATTAGTGTACCACATTTCCCATTATGCATCATGCTCAAAAGGTTATTGGTTGAAATCCTGATCCAGTGAATCAGTGTGGGTTTAGTTAATCAACTCCTCTGTAAATTCCATTGGTTTAAATGGGCCTATTCTAGTTGTGACTTGCTATCAAGGGAATGTATAGAAGAGTTGACTCATCAGATCTCAGCTGATTCACTGGGCCTCCACTAGCATGACTTACTATACTTAGCAACAGGATTTCAGCCATTGTAACATTAATATATTATCAAATAATATTCATAATTTAAAAAAAAAACACTAAGAACAACACATGCCAATAAGGCAATTTAGTGTAGTGTCAATATTAGCAACATTACACTTGCATTACACAATTTATATGATAATTGACATTAAGAACTCAAACTCACAGAAGGAACAGCTGAGCATCTCCATCCCCTTGTGGGGACCAGAAGTAGCCTTTCTGGTCATCAAAGCCTTCTTCACTTATGAACAGTCATCTTATCAGTTTGCTCCCATGTCATATGCTCTGCTGCCCCCACATCTGTGCAAGTGATACAGACATCTGTAGAGGAGAAATGCTAGTGACTATAGCTTTACATGTGAAGATCTCCATGAAACTCGTGCATAATGGGAACAATGTGCACATGGCAGCCTACATGAAGCTTCTCTTAGCATCCTCATAGCATTACACAGAGAAGCAGAGCCAACCTTATCATTAGCTAGTATGAGGCAGTGGCATCAGCTATCAGGTGTAGCAGAACTCCGTAATTCCACCTAACGCTAGACCACTGATGGTGAACCTATGGCACGCATGCCACAGCTGGCATGCAGAGCCCTTTCTTCTGGCATGTGAGCCATAGGTCGCTACTTTCCCCGCCCCCCCCCCACCAGCGCACCCAAACCTCATGAGGCAGCTGCAGCCAGGATTCCCCCTTCTGCCGCCACTTCCAGGTCCTCCGGGGCCATCACCATGATTCCCCCTTAAACTGCCACTCCCGGTTCCAGGTCCTCCGGGTCTGTCGCTATGATTCCCCCTTAAACCGCCCCTTCTGGTTCCAGTCTTCCGGGTCCATCACTGTCACTATTGCAGCAGCGGCATGCCACCCACTGTTCCCTCCCCCCATTTTGGGCATGCAAGCCCAAAAAGGTTTGCCACCACTGTGCTAGACTGACATTGTGGTAAGACTGGCCCTAATTGTTAAAATCCAGTAAAATACTGGAGGACAGAACTGAATTCCCTCAGGGATCTTGTAAGTTAGACTGCTGTGCTTAGGTGTGATGGATCAGTGCCGAAGAAAGATTAACCTGTCATTGTAGCTGATTTTTGTACCAGTAATGGTAGGACACCATTGTATCTTTTGCCTCAGGCAGTAAAATTTATTGGGCCATGCTTACTAAGAAGTGACAGAACTGGCTTAAGACACATCGGAATTCTGACACCTGTGGTGGCCTCCAAACTGTAGAATAACCTGGAAATGGCATGTAGTGGGGCTGATTTAATTCTGGTGAATTTGAATCTAACTAGTCTTTAATATAAATGGGTTTTTATATTAATTACCTTGGAAATATTGTAGCCCTCTTGTATTTGGCATGTTAACAGAAAAGAGAGATACAGGAGCAGATGTCTGTGTGTAACCTCCTGTCTTCAAGCAGATTGAATCTTTCATTAGTGCCATTTGCAAGCTATTGTATTCAGCTGGCTCCTCTGTAATTTCCTTGGTGACATTTAAAACTATGTTTTATTACAGAGATAGATAGGTGGATATTGTAATTAAATGTCCTGATACTTGACCTCTTCATGCTATTGGTATGAAATTTAATTAAAATAATTGCAAAGTTGAGTCTTGGTGTGTCTGTTCGATGATTCTAGAATTATCCATGTAACATATTTCTGTCACATCATACACCTGTTATTTCTTCCTTCAGATTTAATCTTGTTAAAAAGGCTGATTTTTGTTTTCTTGTGGGTTTTTAAAATATAAAACAAATGCTCTCAAAGGATGCCACTGATTTGGGTTCAAGGGATTTTTCTGCCTAAAGTTTAATAACAATTTAAGTGCTTTTTTAAAAAACAAAAAAATGTGTTTAGAAGTCTTTTTAATCTTGGTTATAATACTGACAAATGTTTAATTGTTTTTAATGTAGTTTTAATGGTATATAGTAACTATATTCATTGTATAGTTTTAATTGTTGTGAGCCGTCTTGGGTCCATTATGGGAAGAAAGGCACCATATAAATAATATGAATGAATGAATGAATGAATGAATGAATGAATGAATGAATTTATTTATTTATTTATTTATTTATTTATTTATTTATTTATTTATTTATTTATTTATTTATTTATGCCCATCATTCACTTATAAATAACTCCTATATATGCCACAATAATAAAGTTTTCTATAATGAAAGGTGTTCCTTTAACTCTTCCCTCTCTTTCTCTGTCATTTTCCTGTAAAACAGTTACCTAGAATGACTTGTATGCATTTGCATCTAGTTTAGTTTAATGACCCTCATGTGCTCATGTAATCAGGGTGGTTGACAAGTGTGAAGAGTGGTATGTATGTATCTTGGACAACCATAAGGAATTTCTATGGCTCAGGTTGGTAATGTATTACACAAGACTAAGAAATCATTTTTTAAAAATACAAACTGCGATCTGCTCCAGTTCATGTTTATTTACAGTATCTGTTCTTTCTCCATCTGGTTTATAAATGTGAGATATTGTGCTTCTGTAACACACATACCCCCCCCCCCCTGGAAAAAAGCAAGGAAATGGCCCAAAATTGTTGCACAAAATTGTGCTCACATTGCCAGCAGGAAAAAGGATGGCGAGCTTTAAATAGCAAAGGGCAGCCTGAAGATCAACAACACCAGTGGCAGCAGTCAAGATGATATAGATGATACCCTCTTGTACTCAGTGTAACACCATGCAAGGGAAAATCCCAGAAGCTGACTCCTTTTTTCATTAGTTAACTACTTATCACCCAAACACAAAGCAATTGTCAAGACTGCTTTTCAACAGGTGTGAATGACAGCATCTTGACTTTTTCCTGCTAGTAACATGGGCACAATATCATGCAGCAAGTATCTCACATAGTCACCGGACATCAGAAGTAACTTGAGAGCACATAGCATTGTTTGTTAGTTTTTCCTTAATTACCAAACAATGGGTTGGGTGGAATAGGCACCAGATCTTTGTAAAACCATCCCCAGACACAAAACAACAACAGTAATTTCACAACTTAAATGAGTGAGCTTCTAGATATTTATTTTCTATTTTTTAAAATATCTTTTAAAATATTTTTACACCAGAAGTAGAAACTTTTTTAAATGCATGTTTGGCTAGGGCTCTCTTCCTGAGAGTCATTTAATTTGGCCCTGATTGCAAGTTCAAAAGATCAGATCTCATCTCCTCCCCTTGCAAGAATGTCAAGCTTGCAAGAATGTTCACATTTAGAATATTCATGATGACAAGAAATCAGAAATTCAGAGATTTTTTGCCTCTCATATGGCTTTTTCCAAAATCAGTATTACCCCACCCCAGCCTAGGTTCCATTCAAATTAAAGAAAAGGGGCTGGGCTGGGACTAAGCATTCTCTTTCAAAGTAAGCAGGTTTGTTGTTTTGAATACATTTGATCTGTTTTAAATGTGCAGACAGAAAAGGTTGTTGACGTCTGCACTGGGGGTGGGGGTTTGAACAGTTTTACTTTTGCAAAATCATAACTCGAAAGCTTTTTGCCCTGATGTCCCCATATTTGGCACAGAGCAGACTGTCTGTGACATCTGTGTCAAACCTGGTGCTGATCTGAGATCCAACTTCAAATCTATGTTTTTTTGTTTGGGGGTGCTCCCTTTTTTGTCTTTTGCCTTGTAGAATGCTGATTTGCTCTGCTGCACAATGTCTGCACTCTCATGCAGCAATAATAACAATTCAATAATATAAAATTTTACTTGGTGATAGATGGTCTCTCCCTAGCTGAAGGTTATCAGTAAGAGGCTGTACAATTATTTGTCCTATCTGTTCTAGTTTTTTCTAGTTTGGGACTTCATACACTGAACAGGAGATTGGATTAGATGGTTTACAACACTCGTCCAACTATTTCACGGACACTAGTGCATATTTGTTTCAAGTAGACACACACATGCATTAGTACCTGACAAAGTTCTTTGGTAAGTGTTGACAAATTCAGTGAATCCACTCTGTTTAATGGTTCCACTCTAGCTGTCTGGTACTAAGAGTTAAATTTAAGGTAAAGGTAAAGGTTCCCCTTGACATTTAGTCCAGTTGTGTCCAACTCTAGGGGGTGGTGCTCATCCCCGTTTCCAAGCCATAGAGCCAGCGTTTGTCCAAAGACAGTTTCCATGGTCACGTGGCCGGTGCGAATAGACACAGAATGGCGTTACCGTCCCCACGGAGGTGGTATCTATTTATCTACTTGCATTTTTACATGCTTACAACTGCTGGTCTTCCAACCTTGCAGCCCAGAGGCTTCTGCGGTTTAACCTGCAGCGCCACCACGTCCCTTAAGAGTTAAATTTAGCTTTTTTAAAAAAGCAACAATCACATCATAATTAAATATTCCCTGGGTAAGTATGCAAATCATCTCTCTTTTATCAAGTGTAACAATAGAAAATAAGGAACAGTCCAAGAAAATGAAGTTTTTTTTAACTTTGAATGTTTTACTGGATTTGTCTCAGAGATTTTTGGAGTCTACAAATGGAAACTGAAATTACAGTACTAAAATGTTTTCCCAAAGCCTCTTTATGTTGACATCTGAAAATATATTTCCTTTCTGAAAAACAATTTCACACATTGTGCAAAACTAACTACTGTGTCTTCTTGGTGAAATATGTTCAAGGAGCAAAGCAAGACATACCTAGTTTCCTCTCTCAAAAAGCTATGTCTTCAATACGTACAAAATTAACAATTTCATTATTTAAGTGGAGGTGGCTTAAACACTCTAAATGGTTAATAATCAAATATCTGGCAAAGGATTTCCCCCAAAACCAATTTTTCAAGAACTATTTAAATTAGCTGCCTTGCAAAAACAAACAAGGAAAAAACTTTAATGAAAACTAAATGGTTTTGGTTTAGTTTTGTTGTGTTAGTCAGCCCATGGGGTGAGATGGGATGGAATAAAAAAATGGAAGGGGAAAGTGAGTCCTATTTTCTCCCTACATTTTCATTGCAAAACGTTTTGAATGAAAATGTAGGGGGAAAGCAGCAATCACTTTCCCCCTCCATTTTCTTTGCAAAACCTGGAGGGGGGAAAGCTGCTTTTTGCAACAAAAATTGCAAAGAAATAAATTTTGATTTAGAAAAGGGTGGGCCATTTCATACATGGGGGCATCTTATACACAGAAAAATACAGTAAATTCAGCTACAAGCCAATTGCAAGTGACTAAGAATTACCTTCTGGGCTGTAGCTGTGATGTGGGTTTTCAACAAGTTTTGATGAATGCTACTGATAATTACAAAGCAGCTAGAAATACTACTAAACTTTGAGATGGAACAAGTTAGAAAAAGGAGAACAAAAAAGCAGTTTGAATATGAAGCACAAGAGGAGGCACCACAAGATCCGAAGCAGAAATTCAAAATAAGTTTCTATTATGCTGTCTTAGACATGGCCATGCAATCTGCTGAAGAGAGATTCGAAGAGCTACAACAATATAATTCCTTGTTTGGCTTCAGCTATGACCTATACAGGATCAACAAAACATGTATTGAAGATATACTTAAGGCCTGCAAGAATTTGGAAAAATCATTGATGCAGAATGGAAACAAAAATATTGATGCGGAAAATCTGTGCTGTGAACTTATAGCAACAGCTTGAAGACTTCCAAAGTCTATTCCACCACAAGGAGTACTTGCTCCCCCAAGCCCCGAAATGAAGACGCCAGACAACAACAATTTTGGTTTTAAACATGGGCCACACTTTATTAACGTATCCAATTTATTCAGCCAAATAGTAAATTCCAGATCCAAATTGAGAGGGGCCTGCGGTAGTGCGGGGAAATAACACCAAATAACCTTATATGCCAATGGGCGAGTCCCAGTCCAGAGGTTCCAGCTGTCTACCGACCGGAGGAACCTGCCAGACTTAATAAAAAACACCCCGGACCTCCAGCCATCGTATTTGATGACTTTTGGTCCGAAAGTGTACCAGCGCATCAGTTACCTTCAGTCCTGTAATCGCACGATCCGCAGAAACCGTCAGCACTGACGCGCTGTTTGCTTAATGAATTATTACCAAAGGGAGACACCGTGACGACCAGTTATTCCCGCACTACCCGCCAGTGTGACCGAGTATAAATAGCCCTCCATCAAACGCCCCAACCAAAAACCCCCATTTCCAGTGTGGGATAGGCGAAAAATCCCCCCATCCACAAGCCAATCAGGATGAAGGTCAAAAATTCCTATCCGGCCCCATAAGAAAAAACAGGCGACCCCGAACACACTAGAAATAAGGGCGGGCGGGCGGGTGCCAACGGCGAAAGAGCCCTTGTGACGCATCGGCGCTTCTTTAAATAGCGCCGATTCGCGCCACTGTACCACGTGGCCCTTTGCTGCTGGCGTCTCCCGGAACTGGGGGAGCAAAACAACGCCGCACTTCCGAAGGCGTTGCCCCCACCTCTCCGCGCGCGTACACTTGCTCCCCCAAGCCCCGAAATGAAGACGCCAGACAACAACAATTTTGGTTTTAAACATGGGCCACACTTTATTAACGTATCCAATTTATTCAGCCAAATAGTAAATTCCAGATCCAAATTGAGAGGGGCCTGCGGTAGTGCGGGGAAATAACACCAAATAACCTTATATGCCAATGGGCGAGTCCCAGTCCAGAGGTTCCAGCTGTCTACCGACCGGAGGAACCTGCCAGACTTAATAAAAAACACCCCGGACCTCCAGCCATCGTATTTGATGACTTTTGGTCCGAAAGTGTACCAGCGCATCAGTTACCTTCAGTCCTGTAATCGCACGATCCGCAGAAACCGTCAGCACTGACGCGCTGTTTGCTTAATGAATTATTACCAAAGGGAGACACCGTGACGACCAGTTATTCCCGCACTACCCGCCAAAACATGAGGACTAGCATCAGCTATGTCCCATGAGCCCACCCAAAGGGCCAAGTTCCACAAGCAGGCCCCCTCGTAAATCTTCCAAAAATATGTCCAGCCCTGCCTCAGACAGGTGGACCCCATCATCACGGAAATACTCCGGCTTGGCTGCCTTAATCCTGTGATGTCCAATCACAGACCCGAGGCCGCATTTGCTGACGCCTCTACAAACTTCCCTGTTAACCAAACGACGGGCATTATTAACCCTGTCCACATTCAAAGCACCACGCCAATTCAAGCGTGGTATTATCGTCGACCAGACGATCCTTAATTTGGGATATAAGGCATGCAGCCTATCCAAATCCCTCCTTATATCCAATATCAGCGCCTTACCCGGCACCTGGGGCAAATCATTGCCCCCCAAGTGGACTACCAAGATGTCTGGAGGCGAACCACCGAAATTGGTAACCCTTCCAAGTTGGATCCAACGCATGCCACGCATGCCCTTCCAGGAAATGGAAGCCCGGGCACCAAGCCCCAAATCACTTCCCCAATGGGAAGCAGCAGCATATTTTGCCGCCCAATAAATGTAACTGTGTCCCACGATCACGATGTTCCTGCGAGCCTCCAGCATCTCTCCACCTGAAAGACAAAAAACCCCTACCTATACGTTAGGTAATTGTCTGATATATTTACTATAACAACCAGATGACCAACGACCCAACTGTTTGATTCGTTCTGGATCGTAACCCATTGCTGCAGCTGTTGAAGCCGCCCCTATTCTAAACGAATGTGTCCCAAATCTCAAGCCCTGAACCCCAGCTCTTTCCAGCACCATATCTGTCAGTTTCCAAAATTGATATTTTGTGAGCGGAGTTCCGTCCCCGTGCTGAAAGAAATAACCACTGATACTTCCCCTAACTTTCCTGAATTGAATTATAGCTCTCACCGGGCATATGCTTTCATTACTGCATCGTCCCAGTTTTACCAAACCCCCTTTTCCCTGTTGGTCGGTCTTGGAACTCCTAATCTGGAGAATCACTTGCTCCTTCTGGATCAGTACATCCTCCCACTGTAATGCTTTCCGTGACACGTCCTGCTTCCCCATAGCTACCAACTCACTAATACGCAGTGCCCCAAAAAAGGCGACCAACGCTGCTGCATGAAAAAGCGTTGTTTCATAGCTATCCCTACACAACGTCCCCCAAAGCTCAACCAAGCGTTCCAAGAGCCCCAGGGATATGGGAGTCCTATCATCCTTCAACCTACCCCTCTCACGGGACCAACCTTCTAACATCTTCTTAATCCTAAAATCACCCGACCCATCTTTAAAGCCATTTGCCTTTGCATAAAAACTTAACGCAGCCAGCTTGCCCTGAATGGTTCCTGGAGCTAAACCCTTTTTATACAAACCCACAATAAACTGCTGAACATGTTCAACAGGTGCCGGCCACGACTGTTCCAGTCGCGCCGAACGCCTAAACTCTGAAAACTCCTTAACAGCCACTCTATACTTCCTACTCGTTCCCGGGGCCAAAGCCATACCTATCGCTCGCGACGCCTCCTCACGCCAATTTGCCAGACCTCTGCCGGAAGTACTTCTGGCAGATCCCTGGCCTCCGGTGCCAGTTCCCTGAAACGTTGGATCTGTTGGCGTGAAAGAGCATCGGCTATCCGGTTATCTACGCCAGGCACGTGATGAGCATGCATCACAACATTAAACTGAAGTGCTCTCAACGTAAACGCCCGAACCAGGTCCATGACCCTCTCCGAGCGTGATGTTAGGTTATTAATAACGTGGACAACTGCCAAATTGTCACACCAGAATCGAACCACAGTATTGGCCCATTCCTCCGCCCATAACCAAAGGGCTCCCACAATAGGGAAAAACTCCAAAAATGTTAAGTCCCTCGTAATACCCTGCTGATGCCATTCCTCCGGCCACTTTCCTACACACCATCTACCATGAAAATAAATTCCGAAACCTAATGCTCCAGCCGCATCCGAATTCACTTGAACGTCCGCTCTTAGATTAATGTCCGATCTCCAAAAAGAAACCCCATTGAACTGATCCAAAAATTGCTCCCAAATCCTCAAATCCTCTCTCATACCTTTCGTAACCCTTGTCTTATGAAATGGTTTCCTCAACCCTGACATGGCGCTGGAAAGACGCCTTAAAAAAGCTCTTCCTGGCGCTACCACTTTACAAGCAAAGTTCAAATGCCCCACCACTTGTTGCAACTCCTTGAGGGTCACCTTCCTTCTAACCTTAAAACTCTTAACCAAGTTCCTAATGTTCAACAATTTGTCCTGTGGCAATCTTGAAGACTGCTGAGCTGTGTCCAGTTCGATCCCTAGAAAAGTCAGGGTTGTTGATGGCCCTTCCGTCTTTTCCTCCGCCAATGGCAGGCCCAACTCAGCCGCCAGTTCCCTAAATGTGTCCAACAGCTTCTGACATCTTCCTGAATTAGCCTCTCCACAAAAAAGAAAATCATCCAAATAATGTGCTGTGGAGACACAACACATTCTTTGCCGAAGCAGCCATTCCAAAAAGGTGCTAAACCTTTCAAAGGCTGCACACGAGATCGAACAACCCATAGGCAGAGCCCTGTCCACATAATACTGCCCTTGAAATTGAAAACCAAGCAGGTTAAAATCCTCCGGATGCACCGGCAGAATCCGGAAGGCAGATTTCACATCGGCCTTGGCCAGTTCAGCGTTAAAGCCACAAGATCTGACCATTCTTACCGCCTCATCGAATGATGTATATCTAACTGAACACAGCTCATCCGGTATGGCGTCGTTTACAGACTCGCCTTCCGGAAAAGACAAATGATGTATTAACCTAAATTCACCCGGGGCTTTTTTTGGAACAATTCCTAACGGTGACACTCTTAAATCATCTAGCGGTGGCTTAACAAAAGGACCCACAACCCTACCTTCCTCAACCTCCTTCTTAATCTTTTCCAATACCACTTCCTCCATTCCCTTTATTGATTTTAGATTCCTAGCAAAAAATGCCTTTCGACAACCCAATGCCGGGATTCTAAAGCCGTAACTAAAACCCAGTAGCAAATAAGCCGCGTCTTCCCTCCTGGGATAGTGAACCAACTCCTTTTCCAGTATATCAACTCTGATTGGAGTTGGTCCCCTTTCCTGCAGAACTGCCACTCCCTTCTGCCTTTTTGCTTGGGCCACCGGACTTACCCTGCCGCTGACCTCCAGCCCGGAAGCAAGTAGCCCTCGGGTGTTTTCCCCCACAAGTAATGCACTCATGTTTGAATCTGCAAGGGGACTTGCTGCAGGACCCTTTGTTGTTAAATTCGTAGCAAGGCAGCCGGGGTTGAACCGCCTGCCCCGCCCCCTGGCGGGTGCCATAACTGCCTATAAACTTAAGGTTAAGGTGCCCACAATCAAACCTATCACCAAGATTTGTTTTTGCAGGCGACATGTGTTGCAACCAAAGCCCCGGGTGGACCTCGTCCCATCGGAGCTCCGGCCTGATAGCACTCCTCATTCGGAACGCCTCATCGTACCGCAACCATGCCTGGCCCTCAAATTCAGCCTTCGCCCTACGCAATATATCGTAGTATTGAAATAAGGCCGAGGCTTTCCATGGCTGCATCTTTACCAATACCCCGGCATATATAGTAAAGCCGGTAACCCAATTTGTCCAATTTCTATCCGGCCTCTTTCTCCTGTGTTTTTCCTTAATTTTTTCATCATCCTTGTCCAGCTCTTTCACTTCATATTCCCTATTCAATAAATCATAGAAATCAATATAATCGCCTCTCCAAATCCGTTCCTTAATTGCCGCCGTCAAATGGTCACCCAGAGGCGTACTATAGTCTGTATAAGGCATAGCTGTGAATGGGGCCGAATTATATCCCGTGTTAGGCACAGATGGATGACGTGGAATCTCTAAGTCTTTGCATTCCTTGGCTGGTCCAAATTTATCCAGACCAGCGCCGGGTATGCCCCAACCAAAACACTGCTGCGCAACTGGCGGCCAAAAGCCTCCAGGCCACGCCATGGGCGATGGGAAACCCATGTTGGATGAACCTAAAGACTGCTGGGGGCCAGTAAACCACGGCCATGCTACCCCTGGAGGTGTTGTGTTGTGTGCCGCCTCATACTCACCCTTTTTCCCAATTCGAGGTGCCTCGACCATCCCTTGTGCACCAGCCATTGGTTCCTCATAGGGATCAAACCCATATGATGTTCCTTCCTTGGGATCCAAATCCTCCGTCATCTCCATCCTGCCGCGTTCATGACCTCCCGATCCCATAGACTCCGCTGATGTGTCAACTCTTCCACCTTGTCTCGCCACCTCACAACCCTGCTCAGACTCAAGAACATCAAAGCGTCTGGTTAGTTCACTAGTAAGAGCTCTCAACTCAGCCCTACGCTTCCCCTTTGATTCCCTAGCTGACCGGCGAGGTGTCATTTCGCTGCCCTTCACGGACTGTTTTTGAAACCTTTTAGCTTCCAGGCTCGCAACCTTTGAATGCAGCTCCCGCAGCATAGCCCATGACTCCTCATCTGAAGAAGACTGCAAGGGTGACTCCTGGGCAGCTGTTTGCTTCTTTACGGGGTTCTTTCCCCTCTTTCTCCCTCCTCCCTTTTTAGGAGGCATTGTGTTGCAATTCCCAACTTTATCGGTTTCCTTGAATAACTAATGCCCACCAAACAATTGGCCTGCAATACCCTCCTGGTTCAGCAGAACTCTGCAATCACACAACCAGGCTGGTAATTGTTATTGTTAACCTATATGACTGTAATGTAGAGGTGTACACCTATCTGCCTATATACAGTACTTGTATAGGCCCAATTCACCTAAGTGGCAATTACTAAAGAAACCCCTATCAATCCCCGCTGCAATGCCTTTTAACCCTTCTTACAACTAACTTTAACTTCACCTGAACCCACAATGGGCCTTAACAATAATTTTGATTATTATTTTATTTATTCTATTTATTTATTTATTTTTATTTTATTTTATTTTATTTTATTTTATTTATTTTTTTTAAAAAAGTGAAACTAACACCCAAAATGGCCGCCGAATCCTAGACCATGCGGCCGAGGCCCAAAATGGCGCCTGCCCAAAATCACGCCTCCTTCCACCCCGGCTCCAAACCAACACTCCTTTTTCCAGCTGGGAGGGGTAACCGAACCAGGCCCCCTTTGATCCGCGGGCCCCTCAATCAAAAAACCCCTCCCAGTTCCCCAAAGCCAAGAGGCCAGCCCGTGAACAATACTTTTTTTTTTTTAATATTAGTAAAATATTAATAAAATATTAATAAAATATTCCAAACCCCTTGGGGGAACCGCGCCGCGGGCGAGCGCACCCCCCGGGCCGCAACCCTGACTCCCCCCCGATCCGCCCCGCGATCCACGGCCCAGCCCGGCAAAAAACCGCCTCCAAGCAACAGTAAGCTCCGGGCTGCGCTAAGCAGACAAGAGGGAAGCGGGCGAGCCCTCAGCTGATCGTCGGCCCGCGGCGGGAGCCGCCCGCCGCGCCGACAACCGACCTCCCTTGCAGCCTCGTTTAGCCTCCCTCCCCCTGATTAACCCGATCTTCAAAGGAATGCCAGAGGGGGAAGGGACCCGAAGGCGCCCCTCAAACCGTTCCGCAGCTCCGTTCGCCAGGCCACTCGCAACTGGAACAACTCCGTCTCAGGCTGCCAACGGCGAAAGAGCCCTTGTGACGCATCGGCGCTTCTTTAAATAGCGCTGATTCGCGCCACTGTACCACGTGGCCCTTTGCTGCTGGCGTCTCCCGGAACTGGGGGAGCAAAACAACGCCGCACTTCCGAAGGCGTTGCCCCCGCCTCTCCGCGCGCGTACACTTCTCTTCATAGTGCAGAAACAAACAAACAAACTTCTGGATAGTTTGCCTAATGTTTCTGTTGCTCTAAGGATCCTTCTCACACTTCCAGTGTCAGTGGCTAGTGGTGAACAGTTTCTCAAAGCTCAAGCTTATAAAAGCATATTTACGCTCAACAATGCTGCAAAGTAGACTAGTTGGTTTGGCAACTATATCAATCGAACATGCCGAAGCATCAGCCATTGACCTGAAGGAATCAGTGACAAAATTTGCAAAAGAAAAGGCATGCAAAATGAGATTTTGATGTGGGAAAATTAGAAACGTTTAAGAGACATTACAGTTTATAGGACTATTCAAAATGATTTGTGTGCTAAAACTGTTTTGTATTTGAGAAAGAAAATGGAAGACTGTTCCATTATTCGTTCTCTCAGTTTTTTAAAATACAGTGGGGTCTCTACTTAAGAACGTCTCTACTTAAGAACAATCCAACTTAAGAACAGCTCCATTTGCTAAATTTTGCTTCTACTTGAGAACAAAAATCCAAGATAAGAACAGGAAAAAAAACCTTTCCTGCTCTTTTTTTAACCTTAGGTCATCTTAGGTTTAAAAAAAATTCTCCCCCTAGTGGTAGAGTACGTATTAACCAGCTTTGCATTAGTTCCTATGGGAACTAATGCTTCAATGTACGAACACACCTCTACATAACAAAAAAACAGCCAGAATGGATTAATTGGTTTTCAGTCCATTCCTATGGGAAATTTTGCTTCAACTTAGGAACGTTTCAACTTAAGAACACCATTCCAAAACCGATTAAGTTCTTAAGTAGAGGTTCCACTGTAGTTTCTATGGACGGAAAAGAGCAGATACGGATTAAATGGTTTTCAATGCATTCCTATGGGAAATGCAGATTCAACATAAGAACTTTTCAACTTGAGAACCACCTTCCAATACGGATTAAGTTCTTAAGTAGAGACCCCACTGTATGTTTTTCACAATTTCAACTTTTGTACTTTCTGTGTTTCCTACAATTTGTCTGTTTTTGAAAATTGGTTGGGGTGTGTGTGCAAGTAGTTAGTCTTGCTTAGGGCACACAAAAAGCCTGGCACCAGCCCTGGTTGTAGTGATCTCCTTTGGCCTGAGTGATTAGGATGGATAGACAGAGGAAAAGGGATTGTGCATAACATATAGAAACAAGGGCACCTGGCTGCCAATATTTGGAGCTTTGCCTTCTGAGAAGCAGAAGCAGAAGAGCCTTGTGGCACAGTGGTTAAACTGCTGTACTGCAGCCAAAACTGTGCTCACGACCTGGGGTTCAATTCCAGGCAGCCGGCTCAAGGTTGACTCAGCCTTCTATCCTTCCGAGGTCGGTAAAATGAGTATCCAGCTTGCTGGAGATGGGGGGCAATGTGTAGCCTGCATAATTAACTTGTAAACCACCCAGAGAGTGCTTGAAGCACTATGGGGTGGTATATAAGCAGCACGCTTTGCTTTGCAGAAGAAGCAGCAGCAGAAGAAGAAGGAGAAGGAGAAGGAGAAGGAGAGAGAGGATTGAACTTCCCGTTTGAGAAGTATAAAATGAAACAGTGAAGATTTCATGTGATTAATGGCATCTGTGGCATAATCTGGATCCCCCACATGGTGTAGTGGATAGAGAGACAGACTAGGACTCAGGAGATCTGAGTTCAAAATTCTGCTCAGCCATAGAAACTCAATGGAGGTGTGGAATTGGTAAAACCACTCCTAAAATATCTCATTTAGCTTAAAAACCATATTAAGGTCACTATAAGCCAGTTTTGACGTGAGGGCACATGACAGTGATATAAACCAGAAATAAAATGGAGGCTGTGGTGAGAAATGGGCAAATGGTAAACTGATCCTCAAACAAGCCTTTCAGTTTCACTATGCCTCCATGTCATCAGTCGTCTAAGCACCTGGATCCTCAGTTACTGTGAATGGAAAAGGTGTATATCCCATTCCATTGTGTGTTTAGACTATTCTTTTAGGCTTCCAAAAATCAATCTGAGTTTTGTTTTCTGCCTTTAAAAATAAATAAACAAAAAAGCAATAGCTGCAAACAGAAAGTATGCTTGACTTATTCAAAGTATTGGTCAGTTAATCAGATTTGCATTCTGGTGAATTAAATTGTGCTTTAAATTTTAAATAATGCACATCATTTTGGGAGTGCAGCCTTATGGATCAGAAATAAACATCAGAACCTGTACTCACCAATTATTATAAAGGGAATTCCATCAGAGCAGTCGCTGTCTTTGTGTTGGTTGGTACAGCTTCAATCTGCTAAAGGGATATTTTTGCTCTCAGTTCTCATCTAGAGTGGTTTGCATAGTTTGCCTGTTCTGCTCCCTGATTATCTCAGTCACTGACTCAGATCCTTGACATGGTTTTTGTACATGGCTTATCTGATTGCAAGACAATAAAGCCTTATCTTTTCATTAGCAAAACAGAATACACTGAAAAGAAATTATTTCAAAATACTGGCAGCAATGGTTCTTGCTTTTGAAAGACATGAAATACACATGCCAATTTGTAAAGAAGATTCCATCCATGTGTGAAATTCTATTATAGGGCTGCAGACAGATATGCCATTAAATTGTAAAATGTAATTTTCAAATTCCTGAAAATATAGTAATAGTAGTTATAGCTCCTGCCTTGTGTTAGGTTGAAGAAGAAATTAATAGACACTGTACACTTAAAATTGAACTGGCATGAAAGGTAATTTTGCTGGTTTTGGCATCACTAGTATAAGATTTTAGAGACATTTTGTTTAAGAATAACTGATCTAGCAAGGAAGTGATGAAACGAACTTTGATTTACCTTACCTCCAGTGATGCAGAGAAGGAAGTTATTTTGGATCCATGCATTCAAAACCAGGATTTCCACATCACTGCTTTGAAAAGTAATTCTGAGCTATAAATCCCAGAAGGGGCTTGGGAGATTGTAGAAAGAAAGAATGACCTGCCCACCCGCACGGATAAAAGTGTCACGGGTGATGCAGCCTTTAGTGGGTGGATGGACGTAGCCTTTAAGAAGGCTGGGTCTGTCCATGGCAGCCTCTTTTGTTGCCTTTCCAGCAAGGGGTCTGGGTGCGATTGGTGAGAACGAGCAGTTTCATTTTTGCCCACATGGCTCCCATCCTCCTGCGGCAAATTGGAGTGCGCAACAGCTGATTACTAAGTTTTATTTTTCATTTACTGCATTAAGCTTGGATTATCTGATTGTTCATGGGGCATTGTTGTTGTTTGGGGAGTGGGAGGGTTTCCCTGTCAATCCTCCACCCCCCCTCTACCTCTTTTAATTCTGTGGCCACTTGGGTTCCCCTGCATTGACGTTTACCATTGTTCTTAATTAATATTTCGTGGGGTGTTGAATAAAGGGGGCTTTCGTTCATATTTTAGGTTTTGTGGATGTAAATTCATTGCACTCTTTTTAGTTAATTAGATAGTTAATCAAGGGGAATTGATTCAATTTGGGAAGGGTAAAGTGCAGTTGTTGTTTCACCTGACTCCCTACCCTCCCTCCTCTCCCACCTAAACCCTTGGTTCATATTGCTTTGGGGCACTCATTTTGTTTCTTTAAAAAAGGATTTATATTGATAGGAAGCCAGTATCTGATTGGTGGGCAAAGCCACCTGCTGGCTGGTTTGTTGGATAATAATAATGTTTTTTTTAAAGCAAAAAAAGCAAAAAGTAGACCAGAGGCCTTTTGCAAGGCCCCCTGCTGGGTTGCAAGACAAGTGCAAATTGAAGAATCATAGACAGATAAATTAATTTTAAAAATAAAATAAAATAAAATAAAGTAAAATAAAGTAAAATAAATAAGACTGGTAATAAGGAATAATTCAAAATAGAATGCAAATTAAAATAAGTTGATATATAGCTAAATTCATTTGGCTTATTGCAGGTAGCAGCTGCTAATACTTTGAGATAATTAGCTAATATGGCTTTGAAGAAAGGACAGGGTGGAAAAAAGGGTAAACAGCCAGTGAGGCATAGGACTCCTGCCAGAGTGACCCCCTCACTTTCTTCATCTGATGAAGAAGAGTGGCCGGATTATAGCGCTATCCTAGCTAAGTTAAGCAAGTTGGAAAGGAAGAGGGCATTAGCCAGGGAAGCAGGTAGCGCTGCTGCACCTCAGAGGTCAAGCAGGGAGTCCAAAGGACGTAGAATGGCTGAGTGGAGACAATTGGGTGACGTAATGATGTCACATAATACTCTTTTGGAGAAAGAATGTTCTGCAGCTTCCAGCACCAGGACCAAGTCTTCAGCACAATGTGACTCGGTATCTGCACTCATGGTGAGTGAAGAGGAAGGCACACAGGAGGCAGCGACAGATGCCAGGGAGAAGACAAGAGAGCTGCCTGCTGAGGAGGTCTCTGACCCAGGACTAAGTGGGCAGATGGGCATGGAGGGAGCTGGCCTTGGTACCAGCCAGCATGCTTTTGAGTTATCTGCAGCCAGCTCAATAAATACTGAGCTTATTCCTCCAGGTGAGTCTGCACTCACAAAAGTTACATCACACTCGGAGGGCATTTGGCCTTGGGGGATTGTTTTTCCACTGGGAAGTTTCCCGCCAGTTACTAGCATGCTCTCTAATAGTTTTGAGCTTAGCCCTTCCACTTTGGTGGGGCCATCTCTGGCTTTGAAGCCTTGGATGGCCCCATATCCTTAGAGCTTTTCACCATGCCTGAGGCCTGGTTTTGTCAAGATCTCTCACCAGTTCAATTACCCTGTGATCCCAAACACAGGGTACAACTCCATAGCCCAGAGTGCTCTGCCTTGTGGTGACCTTTGGGGGACCACCTTTTAATAGCCATTATAGAAAAAATTTGATAAGAAAATACATAGACATATTGGAGCTTTTAAATAGAAAGGTGGAAGAGAAGAAAGGCAGCAAGAAGGAGGACCAAGAAAAAGAGTGTTTTAAGAGGAAAAAGGCAGATAGGTGCTGGATTAACTGGCTGCCAGATTTCTTAATTTATGCTGGCACTATAGTAAAGGCATAACCAGTCTGGGCTTTCACCCTTTTGCAATACCTAGACTTTATTTATCGAGCTTACGTGGACTTCCCAGGCCCTGCTTGGCTTTTTTATATTTAAGGATTCAGGATGAGGGCTGCAATTAACCCCCAAATGTGGGATGTTTATGAACAGGGGCTCTGGCTACAGCTAATGACCCCATCTTGACCCATGTCAGGTAAGCACTTTGACAGTGGGCATTTGGTTCAAAGGTCAGCTAATTTTAATTCTCTCCACATTTCGGCTGGCCAAGGGGTTCAACCTCACCTGGTTTGCTGGGAGTTCAATGTAAAGGTTCTGCAGTCGTAAGCCGTGCAGATTCCAGCATGTGTGCTCCTTATGCGGGTGCAATCACAGTACCATATCCTGCTTCCAAGGTCACCCTGGAGCAGGTGGAGGTAAAGACGGAGGCAGACCAAAGAGGCCAACAGCAAGTCCAGCCATGTCTGCAAAGGGGGCCCAGCCCAATTAAAGTGTCAGTTCCAGAGGAATGGTTCCAGCTTTACTCCAATCGTGAGGCTGATATTTGTTAAGCAGCTTTACATTGGGATTTAGAATTCCTTTCCAGGATATAGATATGCAACTTCGGCAAGGAATTTAAAGTCTGTCAGAGGTATGGAAGATGTAGTGAAAAGGAAAATTCAGAAAGAGGTAGCTGAAGAGAGGGTAGCTGGTCCCTTCGTGGAGCCTCCAGTCCCAAATTTACATATCTCCCCTTTGGAGGTCATACCTAAAAAGACACCAGATGAGTTTCATTTAATTCACCATTTATCACACCCTGAAGGGGAATCTGTTAATGACATGATTCTGCAGGAGCTGTGTATGGTTCGGTACACATTTTTCAATGCTGCAATACGTATGCTTCGTGCCTGTGGCAATGGGGCCAAGCTTGGGAAGGCTGATATTAAATCAGGTTTTTTGTTTGCTGCCAGTCCATCCTGATGACTTTGAGTTATTGGGATTTCAATTTGAGGGCCTTTTTATATGGATAGGGCACTGCCCATGGGGTGTCCGATTTCCTGCACTGCTTTTGAGCTTTTTAGTTCTTTTTTTGGAGTGGGCTCTCCATTATTTGGATGATTTTTTATTTTCCGGGAAATCGGGATCAGGGCAATGTGATTTCCTCATAAGAACTTTCAGACTCTCACAAGCGAGCTGGACATTCCTTTGGTGGATGAGAAGACTGAGGGACCTTCTATGGGTATTACCTTTTTGATGATTGAGCTGGATACAGTTCAGGAATCCAGCAGGTTGCCTGAGTGTAAATTAAAGGATTTGCAGATCCGAATCAGAAGCTTATTGCAATGTAAAAAAGTTACTCTGAAGGACTTGCAAGAGGTGCTTGACCACCTTAACTCTGCCTGTAAGGTTATCGCCTCAGGCAGGGCTTTTCAGAGAAGGCTCCACAGAGCCATGAGTGGCTTAACGAGGCCACATCATAAGAGAAAATTGTCAGCAGACATGAAGGATGACCTTCAAACATGGTTGCGTTTCGTGGAGCATTTCAGTGGGATTTCATTTTGGAGGGATGAACTTTGCTTACAAGCTGACTTCCAATTTGGGAAGGGTTTTGTTATGGCATTTATTTTAAAGGCCATTGGTGTGTGGGTCTGTGACCTGAGACATGGAGTGACTCAGGCCACAGTGTGTGATCTCACATTTCTAGAGTTCTTTCCCATTCTGGGGGCTCTACGGCTGTGAGCCAAGGTTTGGGCCAATTCCTCAGTCATCTTCTGGTGTGACAATATGGCAGTAGTTCATGTAGCGAATACCCTCTTGTGTAAGTCATGGATGGTTATGAGACTGGTGAAAGCCTTCAGTTTACATTACCTGGAGTACAATATAATGTTTCAGGCTTGTCACATACCTGGTGTTGAGAATGAGCTGGCTGATGCTCTGTCCCATCAACAGATCAACAGGTTCAGGGTGTTAGGCCCGGAGGCTCAACTTCGACCAGAGATATTGCCCCATGAGGTATGGAGCCTTGGAGAACTGAAGCCAACAGGGCCATAAGTTTAGCCATTGTTCCAAGTACCCAGCGCAGCTATGCAGCAGCATGTGAAGAGTTTTTTGCTTTTTGTGCAAATGAAGGCATGGGCAGACCATGGCCTATAAGAGTAGACCACTTGCAACAATTTGCTGTTCACCTACATTTTAAAGATTTGGCTCCATGCACCATTCAAGGAAAGATGTCTGCTCTGGCATTTTATACTGAGGCTCATGGTTACCCAGATCTGGCCAATGATTTCAGGTTAAAAAGATAATCAAAGGTTGATCTAAGGAGAGGGGTACGAGTGAAGACATGCACACTCCCATGTTCTCCAGGATACTTGTCCAGTTAGGCCAAGCTTGGAAAGTTGACTGCGCTGACCAATTCAAGCAGAGTTTGTTCAAGGCAGCTACGGTATGCACATTCTTTGGGGCCTTCTGGATTAGCAAGTTGATGAGGGCATCAAAATTAGATAATTCCCTTACCTAGAAAGATGAAAAAAGGGAAAACAAGGAAGGGCCCCTTAATATTGAAAACATGTATATATTTATCATCTGGAACTGTAAAAGGGTATATTCTGTATATTAAAAAGGAGAACTAAATTGAAATAAGGGAGCCCTAATCAGGGTAAAGATGTAATATGGTGGTTTTTTATTTTAGGTAAACTAAACTAGATATAAAGCTGGGTCATGGATCTGGAACCGCTTTCAATAAGAATGTTATCAGAAGACCATGAGAATTTTATATAATATGAGAGTAATATTATGATAGTAGTCATATTATATACTAAAATTTGTATATGAATGGTTTGAATGTTTGAAAGATGTTTGGAATTTGGGGGATAACCGGGAAGACACTGAGATGGAAAAAAACAAATAATTGTAAGCAAAACATGTAACACGATGTTTGACAAGCACAAAACAATGTAGATAGATTGAAAAACCAATAATATTTATTTATTTATTTATTTATTTATTTATTTATTTTATTTCTATCCCGCCTATCTGATCATATTAGACCACTCTAGGCGGCTTACAGTAAAAACAACAATGTAATTTTAAGACTTTACAGCAGAAACGTAAATAATAAAAAAGAATAAAGAACAGAATAAGAAAAAAAGATCGTCAAGGGTTTTCTGTTGGGAAGGCCCGCCTATACATCAATGTTTTTAGTTGTTTCTTAAAAATGCCCAGCGAGGGAGCCGCGCGAATCTCAGGGGGCAAGTTGTTCCAAAGGCGAGGAGCCACCGCCGAGAAGGCCCGGTTTTTGGTCTTTTCCTTTCGGGCCTCTCTCGGCGTTAGGCTCCTCAGCCTTATCTCCTGGCTCGCGCGAGTGACACGGGTAGATCTAGGTGGGAGAAGGCGTTCCGCCAAGTATCGAGGTCCTAAACCGTTTAGGGCTTTGTAAGTAAGTGTTAACACTTTGAAATCAATGCGGAATCGGATGGGCAGCCAATGCAATGCGGCCAGAGTGGGGGAGATATGTTGGTATCTTCTCAGCCCACTGAGTAGTCTGGCCGCCGCATTCTGCACCACCTGTAGTTTCCGCAGCAATCTCAAAGGTAGCCCCACGTAGAGCGCATTACAGTGGTCTAATCTCGAGACTACAAGCGCATGCACCAGAGTGGTGAGAGACCCCACATCAAGGTAGGGCCGCAGCTGGGCTATCCGCCTGAGATGGAAAAAAGCGGAACGGACCACGGACGCCACCTGGGTCTCCATGGTGAGCGCCGGGTCAAGATGGACACCCAAGCTACGGACCCCATCCTTGGCGGGCAGGGTCACCCCCCCAAAAATGAGGGAGTTTCCCTTGTCCCCAGGTGTGGGGGAGCCCACCTTCAGTACCTCCGTCTTGTCCGGGTTCAGCCTCAGCCCGTTCTCCTGCATCCATTCCTGTACAGCCTCCAGGCAACGCCGAAGGGACAGAACGGCATCTCCTGCAGTTGGAAAAAAGGAGATGTAGAGCTGTGTGTCATCCGCATATTGATGGCACTGCGCTCCACACCTCCTGATGACCCCTCCCAGCGGCCTCATGTAGATATTAAACAGCATTGGGGAGATGATCGACCCCTGTGGGACCCCACAATTAAGGCACCACGGGGCCGAAACATTCTCCCCAAGCTGTACTCTCTGGGGACGGTCCTCCAAGAAGGAACGGAGCCAAGCAAAAGCCCGGCCACCTATCCCCAACTCGGCGAGCCTCCCCAGGAGGATACCATGGTCAATGGTATCAAAGGCCGCTGAGATATCGAGGAGGACCAACAGAGACACTTTGCCCCTGTCGGCCTCCCTCAATAAGTCATCACACAGGGCGACCAATGCCGTTTCTGTCCCATGGCGCGGCCTGAAGCCCGACTGGAATGGATCCAGGGCATCTGTTTCATCCAGGAACGCCTGGAGCTGATCGGCCACCACCCTCTCGACTACCTTGCTTAAGAAAGAAACATTGGCGATGGGCCTATAGTTGCCAATTTCGTCCGCCGCCAAACTGGGTTTCTTTCTTATGGGCCTAATGAGTGTTTCCTTGAGGGCAGAGGGAAATCTACCCTCAAGGAAAGACCCATTAATTATTACAGTAGCCCATTCCGTTGTTGAGGGCCTGGCTGCCTTGATTAGCCAGGCCGGGCAGGGGTCCAAAGAGGAGGTGGTGGCACGACAGCGATCAAGCGTCCTGGTCACAGTGTTGGGCGATACGGGCTGAAAAGAGTCAAAAGACACCGGGCAAGACGGAGCGCTGGACATCTCAACTCGACTCACTGTATTCAAAAAAGGAGCGAGATCCCGGCGGATGGCCTCCACTTTGGATTTAAAAAATGCTGCAAATTGGTCCGGGGTAAGACTAGGGGGAGGCCTATCTCCCGGGTCAACTCCGGATAGGTCACGTACTATACGGAATAGTTCCGCCTGCTGGTTGGATGCCTCACTTATCCGGTTAGCGAGGTAAGTTCTACTGGCAGCCTTTACCTTAGACTGGTAAAGGTTAGTTGCGACCTTAACAGCTATACGATTGAAAACCGTCGGGTCCTTTCTCCATTTGCGCTCCAGCCGTCTCCTGACCCGCTTCGACACCCGAAGATCCTGGTTAAACCAGGGCACCGGGCGATCTCTGCGGCGGAGAGGGCGTTTAGGTGCGATCGTGTCAACGGCACTAGTCGCGGCGGTGAGCCAGCCGTCAACCAGGGCCTCGACAGGAGCGCCAGCCAGGTCAGCCGTAACCCCTCTCATGGCATCCTGGAATCCAATCGGATCCAGTAGCCTTCGAGGGCGGACCATGACAATAGATCCCTGCTCCCTGCGAGGGGGGAGGGCCAACTTGAGGAAGCATTTTATTAGGTGGTGATCCGACCATGACAAGGGGACCGACTCAAGGTCAGTCACCATCGGTCCACTTTCATTCCCATTGGTGGAAAAAACCAAATCTAATGTATGGCCGCCCACGTGCGTAGGGCCGTTGACATGTTGGGACATGTTCAAGAAGGCCATGGTCTCCAAGAACTCAAGAGCTGGTCCAGCGGGCTCTGCCCCCGCATGCACGTTGAAGTCCCCCAAGACCAATAATCTCGGGGAGCCCAGCAGTGCCGCGGAGACAAAGTCCACCAGCTCCGGTAGGGAAGTGGCTGGGTCGCGGGGAGCACGGTAACCCAGCAAGATCCCAATACCGTCCCTGGCCCCGATCCACACGTGGAGAGCCTCAAGACCTGGTTTTACCACCGAGGAGCGCCTAATTACTTCCAGGTTGGATTTATAAACGATGGCAACTCCCCCTCCCCGACCCTCTAGTCTGCCCTGGTGTTGGACAGCATAACCGGGCGGGCAGATGAGAGCTAGAGGGGGACCCCCCTCTCCGCCAATCCATGTTTCGGTTATGCAGGCCAGGTCTGCATCTTCCTCCAGAATAAGATCATAAATTAGCTGGGTTTTGTTAGATACAGACCGGGCGTTCAACAACACCAGGCGTAGAGTAGAGGGTTGGCTGGTCTGACTACCTCGGTACTGGAGGTTGGTCTCCATCTCAGAACAAGGAACAGCCTTTAAACATCTGTCCCTTGTTCTTCTAACACGAGTTTATTCAAATGTTTATTCAAAAAAAAATTAGATAATTCCCATTTGGCGTTGCAGATGGAAGACCTGCTAATCTCCGAAGATGGGGTCTTGTTGCATCTGTGTAACCAGACCCTCAAACTAGATGATCTCTGTGGTTATATCCAGCTCTATAATGTGATTTGGAGGCACATGCAGAATCAAGATGAAATAAAATTAGACTAGAGATGGGCATGAACAAGAAAATGGTGGTTCATAATGGTTTGTGGTTCATATTCACAAACCACAAACAATGAACTTTCTGGTGAAATAAACCATTTCATCGTTCATGTGATTTAGGACTTCCAGGAGTGGTAGAATGCCCCCTGTGTGAGTCTGAGTTGCTGAACTCACAGTGAGTCTTCTCCCCATTCCCTAAAAGTTTGTCAAAGATTGGATTTGGGACATCCGAATTACAGCTTCTCAAACAGGTACCACCAGGAAAGTGCTCTTTAGCAAGGAAAAGAGAGCTCAGATGTTTTTCTGTTTAAGAAACAGGGACTGTTATTTTTTTTTCTTCCTACACATTGCATTTATAAAAGGGAGGAAAGGCTAAGGTTACCTGTAGGAATTTGAAAGATGGGTTTACCAGTATCTCCTTAATAGAAATGATCTGTGGAATTACTAGTTTAGATTACTTAAATGTAAATTCTGGGATAAGATCCAAAAGAAATATGTGAAAGAGTATGAGATTAGATTATCTTTGAATCCACAAATCAAATTTCCACAAGCAGAAAAACATTAATAGGTGTTAGCAAGTCAAAGATTATCTGTGATTAGAAGTTATCAATTGAATGATGCTAAACTAAAGTCAAGGTAAGAATACAATAAAGGCCTTAGTTCTTATGAATTAAAGATTGTACAGAGACAGTTTCTTGGCTAGATGATAACCCAATAGGAAATACAAGAAAGCCACAGGAAGCTTATATTCTAACATAAGATAATATATACTTTCTATTTAAATTAATAAGGATTAAGTGTCCACTAAACATAACAAACATCCTCACAAAGGTTATATTTCCCACGAACTGGATAAAATCTGGAGTTATTCTGCAATCACCTGGAAACAGATTTGTTAGCTCTAGTGCTTAATTCACAGACCTACTGAATAAATGAAACTTAAATTAGCACTTATGTAAGTCCCATTCATTCAATGGATCTAGGGAGGTGGGAATAAAAACTGGATTTGGCCTTCAAAAGTGGCACGATTGAGAGACAGGCACAAACAGCAATATTGTTGATTGGAGTTATTGTGAGACAATGGAGGCATATGATATTTTTGCCATGTTTAAGGAATTATAGGATTGTTTAAACATTCGTTTGATGTGTTTCATGCATTAATCTATAAAGATGGTTTTGGGTTTTTTTAAAAATAATTTTTAGCATGTATACATTACAGAAACAGCAATGTCTACGCTGGTTTGGGCATGTTGTGAGAATGGCTGACAGTCAGATTCCAAAAGATCTCCTGTATGGAGAATTAGTGCAGGGAAAGCACCCCAGAGGGAGACCACAGCTGCGATACAAGGATATCTGAAAGCGGGATCTGAAGGCCTTAGGAATGGACCTCAATGGATGGGAAACCTTGATATCTGACTGTTCAGCCTGGAGGCAGGCGATGCAGCATGGCCTCTCCCAATTTGAAGAGATCCTTGTTCAGCAGGCCGAAGCAAAGAGGCAGTCCCAAAACCAGCAGAATCAGGGAGCTGGACAGATTGTATTTGTCTTCAGTATGGAAAAGATTATCACTCTTGTATTGGCCTTCTCAGCCACACTAGATGCTGTTCCAAGACCTCTATTCAAAGCACATTACCATAGTTTCTTGAGACTGAAGGATGCCTACACTATAAAGGTAAAAGTTCCCCTTGACAAATGTCCAGTCGTGTCCGACTCTAGGGGGTGGTGCTCATCTCCGTTTTCAAACCGTAGAGCCAGCGTTTGTCCGTAGACAGTTTCCATGGTCATGTGGCCAGTGCAACTAGACACGGACTGCCGTTACCTTCCCACCATGGTGGTACATATTTATCTACTCAAATATTACATGCTTTTGAACTGCTAGGTTGGCAGGAGCTGGGACAAGCAACGGAAGCTCACTCTGTCACATGGATATGAACTGCTGATCTTTCGACCTTGCAGCCCAGAGGCTTTGCGGTTTAACCTGCAGCACCTAAATAGATCTACCTCTAACTAGTCCAGCTCATTAGTAGAATGAGGGATGTGGACTGGAGTGGGGGGCATCTCCCTAAGTAGGATGTTATCATATTTTATGGGCAACTACTCCTGTCTCATAGAGTTATAATTAGATGCAAGACCAATATCATCTGAATGAGTCTCAGAGTCCTTTACCTTTCAGGGGGTAAAGGAGAAAGGAATTAGCATCCAGACAAAATATGGGAAAATGCTCTAAAGTCATCCATTGCAAAGAAGACATAAACAGCTAGTGTTAAAAAATATGGGACAATAATATATTTCTCTTGATTTGTTTTGTCTTGCACCTTTTCTCAGGGATCAAACAGTGATATTTCTGTGGTAAATGTTGACATATGACTGGATCAGGGTCTGTTATTTAATCCTGCGGGAGCTGTGCAACTTGATCCATGAGAATTATATCTTTTATGTACCTTCTGACAACAAATGTTTAAATATTCATGAAGAAACAGCAACCCCTTCCACAATTCTGAAGGCAAGGATAGTTCTCATTATTTTCAGTATAGAAAGGAAGATTCAGTGATGGCCATGTATCCTATTTAAACTAGACACTACTCCATTCAAAAGGATGTCAGAAGCAGTCCACTATTTGACAGTGCCTTCAGTTTTCATGGCTGTGTATCCAAGTCCCCTTGAATGATGTTGGCCAGGATATCCCAGTGGTATGAAACTTTCCAGAACTTGCTTAAAGGAGGCAGTAATGAGACCATTATTGAAAAAGCCCTCCTTGGACCCCACAGTATGGGATAATTACTGGCCACTCTCTAATATCCCTTTCTTGGACAAGGTGCTGGAGTGGGTTGTGGCTTCTCAGCTCCAGGGGTTTGTGGGTGAGATGGCTATCTAGATCCATTTCAATTAGGCTTCAGGCCTGGTTATGTGACAGAGACTACTTTGGTTGCCTTGGTGCACAACCTATGCCAGGAACTGGATGGGGGAGTGTATCCCTTTTGATTCTGCTGGACCTCTCAGTAGCTTTCCATACCCTCAACCATGGCATCCTTCTGGGCCATCTCTCTGGGTGGGACTTGGAAGCATTGTTTTACAGTGGCCCTGGTCCTTCCTGGAGGGGAGAATTCAGCAGGTGGTGCTGGGGGAAGTCCTGTTCAACAAGCTGGCCTTTGGCCTGTGGTGTCACCTCAGGGATCTGTTTTGTCTCCTGTGCTATTTAACAACTGCATGAAACGACTGGGAGAGTTTGTCCGAAGTTTTGGGGTTCGGTGTCACCAGTATGCTGATGATGCTCAACTCTATCTCTCCTTCCCATCTAAATCCAAGGAAGCTGTTTCAGCTGTAAATCAATTTCTGATGTCAGTAATGGACTGGATGAAGGCAAATAAACTGAAACTTAATTCATACTAGACAGAGGTGCTCCTGGTCAGCCAAAAAGCAGATCAAGGAGTAGCCTGTGCTGAATGAGGTTACACTCCCTCTGAAAATACAGATGTGCAGGTTGGGGGTGCTCCTGTATTTATCTCCGGGCCTGGATGCCCAGGTTTCAGCAGTGTTCAGGAGTGCCTTTGCACAGTTAAAACTAGTTGGCTCTGGGACTCCCTCCCATGGGATGCTAGGCTGGTTCCATCATTGCTGTTCTTCCACAAGAAGGCAAAGTCCTTTCTGTTCAGACAGAATTTCCCTTAATAACTGGTGGGCTGAGACTTTTTTTTAATGAATGGTTGTGGTCTGTTGTTTTAAATGTGTTTTAGTATTGATTTTATTACTGTTCTCAATATAATACCAGTTTAATTCTTTTTTACTATTTGTATACCTACTATTTGTAGGTTCTACATATTGTCTTTTTAATAATGTAAGCCGCCTTGTGTTCTTTTTAAGGAGAAAGGTGTGATGAAAATGAATGAATGAATGAATGAATGAATGAATGAATGAATGAATGAATGAATGAATGAATGAGTGAATGCAAGCATGCACAAAGAGGCACCCAATGCCCCCTTCTAAAAACTCTTCCCTTTTCTGCCAGCTGCAGCTTCACCCGTACAAGCAAAGATGGTTACTGATTGCCAGGCTTGGAGAAAGCTTTCTGCTCCATGAGCATTATGTGGAATCCTGGTCATGGAATTATAAGAAGGGAAAATGTCACCAGTATAACAATCACCTCTCTCTAAAGAGAGTATGATGCTGGGCAAGGAGTCACTGTGAGCTCAAAACTACCACCTTTATCTCTGAGACAGGTCTTTAATCCTCAGAAGCGCATACTATATACCTCATGCACTATCTTGACTTTAACAAAACATTTGCTTACTTCCAAAGCAATCAAGAATAGACTTTGTGCTTCCTTAGACAACACAACAGACCTGCAAGGTAGGACCTGGTAATTACAGTAGCAGCTTAGTGACCTTCTCCAGTCCACTGGAATTAGATGTAAGCCCTGCTGTTTCAAGAGACCAATACTCAGTAACGACTATATTTGTTTTTATTAAGAAAATAAAATCCCACTAGAATACAGTTGTTGTGCCAAAGCATAAAGCGTAACTCATATTCAAAAGCTACAATGGTTAAATAAAGCTGCTATTTCTTATTAAAATAAGAAAGTGCACGCGCGCACGAGGGGCGCATTTTCGTGCCGTTGAGTTTCGCTGCGTTTTTGCTTCCCCAGGTCCGGAAGGAGCAAGCAATGGGCCACGTGACACTTGGGAGGGGCCGGCGCTGATTTAAGGAAGCACCGGCCCATTTGCAGTTGCTCTTTCGCTTCTGGCACCCACCCGCCCACCCTCTTTCTAGTGTGTTTTTGGGGTTGCCTGTTATGGGGCCGGATAGGAATTTTTGACCTCCATCCTGATTGGCTTGGGGATGGGGGGATTTTTCGCCTATCCCACACTGGAAAAGGGTTTTTGTCAATATTTAAGGATGGTTTCTAATCGGTCACACTGGCGGGTAGTGCGGGAATAACTGGTTGTCACGGTGTGTCCCTTTTGTAATTATCATAAAACAAACAGCGTGTCAGTTCTGACGGTTCTGCTGATCGTGCGATTACAGGGCCGAAGGTGGCTGATGCGCTGGACCACTTTCGGACCAAAAGTCATCAAATACGATGACTAGAGGTCCGGGGTGTTTAATTGAGGCCTGACAGGTTTCTCCGGTCGTTAGACAGCTGGAACCTGGGGCCTGGGACTCGCCCATTGACTGATAAGGAATTATTTGGCGTTATTTCCCCGCACTACCGCAGGCCCCCTCAATTTTGGAATTGGTTTATCTGGTTGAACTTGAATTGGTATTAATAAAGTGTGGCCCATATTTAAATTCCAAAGAATTGTTGTCTTGTGTCTTCATTTCGGGGCTTGGGGAAGCAAATACTGAAAACTAAACTAAGTAATCATCTTGCTTCTAAGATGGGCTATTCCCTCCCCTTTCTTCTGGTTTCAAAAACACAAACCGTTTTTCTTTACTACATCCTGCAAGCATTCTTTGACATATACCAACCACAAACCAACTTAGAACTTTTTCACATACAAAAAAACAATCATTTCCTACATGTCTAAGACCTCCTTCTTCTTGACACTTAGCAGCTGTTATCCAATTAATTGCAAGAAAACGTAACACATCTCTCCACCCATATTTCTCATGAGTCCACAGGTGTTTTTATCTTGTTTCCAATTAAAGTGGTATTCTTGTTTGGTCTCCTCCAGGCCTCTCTCTGGCCTTGCATTCTTATCTCTGTAACAAGCTCCTCTTGTACCAGCCGACTGCAAAAACAATGTCACACATTCCATTGCTTTTAACTCCTCTTGATATAACTTAACAGACTCCATCTTCTTTTATGTGACTACAGGTCCCAGCATTAAAACCAGTATTTCGTAATTTTGGTTGTGGAGAAACATCGAGGATATTTAGCCTGTTTATCATACTCATATATGAAATTCATAAGAAAGGTAAACTGAACATGTTTTGTAATTTAGAAATGTAGGTCAGTAGGGCCCTTGTATCTGCAGGAGATTGGTTCCAAGTCCCCCCACAGATGCTGAAAAACATGGAAAATAGCAAACGCTATATGTAACATGGTCTTTGGCTTCCTCTAGTGGCCAAGTCTGGTAAGTTCATTGTTAGAAATATATATTTATGGGATTTTTATTTTAACATTTTTAGACTGTTGAAAAGTGAATGAGTGAATACGAAGGGGACCCTAATGTAATTTATAAATAAATAATCCAAATTACTGGTATATTTAAAGGGGAGCATGAAAGATTCAGCATTGAATCAACATCTTTTGTGTTGGATAGCCAGCTGAAAGAACTAATTTGATAATCTGCCCAAGAAATCCTAAGCAAAAGCTTGCCTTTGACTTGTGCATAAGAAATAAGTTCTAGTAACTTCTTGATATAAAAGCATAAAGTGGCTGGAATCTTATTCACTCAGTTCCATACCCACAAGGTTGGTAATGCCATTAGGCATATACTTTAATCTTTAATTAGGAGTTTCCTGTTCTTTGCCACCCAGGTTCAGAGGCTCCTTAGAGGTCCCCCTTGACCTGTGAAAACTTTGGGGGCCTTTGGAATGATGGCGAAATGGCCAAATATTGCTGCTGCCACGACTGGGAATGGAACCAGTGACAGCAATTTCCAGCATTAAAACTTTATCTCCATTATGTACAGTGTGGAAAAGTCTTTGTTAACATGGGAAAGGGGAGTTTAATCCTCTCAGTTTAAAAAAAAATCTGTCTTTGTCCAGCAATTCAAATTAGAAAATAGGTCCAATGGGAGATTTTTTCTAACACATGCAGTTCAGGAGTGAGCAAAGTACAGCTCAGCAGAGGCTGATGTGCAATATCCATCATCCCCTACCATTGACTGTGCTGCCTAGAGGTGATGGGAACTAAAGTCCAACAATGGCTGGAAGGGTATTCTTTGGCCCTCCTCATGTAGGTTGCTGAGATTGTTGCTGAATTGGAAAGAGTTAGACCTCGCCTCCTTCCTAGTGTATTGTGTTCCATGTGAAAATTACTTCCCACATCTAATATCATTTAATAAAAAAAAATCTGATATGGCTGCCAAGCTAATCATATTAATAAAGTAATCCTAGTTTGTCCTTTTGTTTCTGGCAACTGAGTTAATAGCAAGCAGGTGTCTTCTCAAAAGTCTCTTTATTTCATCATCATATTAGAAAAGTGGGGTGTGCCTCTGATGCAAGCTGAACTCAGGCAATTACAATTTTGACTTCAAAAAGTAATGTGATTGGTTTCACATAGTCAGATTCAGTGTAAAATGTAAGGTGTTTGTACTTTTTGCCACACTGTTTGTCCATTCCAACTGCTGAACTAATTCATTATGCTAGCACTTTGAGATCAACTTTAAACAGATGATTAGAATTAACTTAATCTGACTAGATTGCCCTAAGCTTCTCAGAAATCATTTACAGGTGATTAAATTCATACATTTTCTTCTAATTTTTGTTACATGCTGCTTGGTGTCCAATAATTTACTTTAGTGGTGAGTAAAATTGAGACAGGCACGTTTTTAAAATAAACACACAAATAATTAGGCAGCTGTTTCTAAAGTGTGCTTAGTGAATTTAAACCCTTCACAACAACATTGGGAAAAATACAGATTTACAAGGCATGCTGTGTCTGCAAGAAAATCTGTGTGCCTAGTTTAATATGCATTCATGAACATTAATCAGTTTTCATATATGTGACCTTATTTCTCTAGCAAAGTTCAGATGGGATGTTAGGCCAGAGCTGAGGAAGTTACTTTCTGAATCACAACTCCCATGCCTTTTGGAATATCCTGAGATTTTTATGACCAGAAAGTAACTTTTCATACATTTGTGTTGTGGTAGATATTCAGTTGAGCTTATCTCAATTTTCTTAGACTGGTGGGTAGGTGCGGGAGTAGAATGCCATGAAACTGTTGGGCTGAGGTGGAACCTAGCTCCATGTTGGCAAGTTACTTTCTATTTGACTATAAAAAAGGGGCAATACATTGCTCAGTTCTGAGAGTACCCCCAGACCAGCACATTCTTGATTGTTTTTATTTTAATGGACCTCATTTGTGTTTTGTAACAGACCTTTTCAGTTTTAAAAGAACCATTTTTGCAAGGAAAAAAAGGTGTGGGGTAGACAGGAGCATGGAGGTCATCTCCCATGTTTTTTAACATGAAAGAGAAGGGACAATAATATTTTAGCTTGTTACTTAAATAGAAGCTTGGAAAAGCTATTTTCTTAGACTACAATCATTGCTGTCCCCACTCCTACAAGCCAGCATTGCAGAGGATTCTGGGAGATGTAATTCAAAATAACTTCTCCACGCTCTGACTTATAACATATTTGAGTTATTCAAGATTTATTGTGCCCTTTAGATTTGGTTGATAAACTTAAACATTGGCCAAAGGACCAGTGTTGTTGATTTATGTCACAGGAAATTATCCTTAGTAATCGGGGCAAAAATCTGGATGCTTAGGATCTCCAACAGGATTTGTCTCAAATGACAGGAGTGGAAAACTAAATCTCTACTTTGTACTAAGGATATCTACTGTTACTCAGAGTAGATTTTACTAGACTATGACCAAAATATTGTTGCTTAATGTAGTAAATTGTGCTACAATATGCCCATTGAATCAATCAGAATTTAGTGAGGCAGCTCTTCCACAAGTTCCATGGACTTAAATGAGCCAACTCTACCTATGATTTATAATGCTAAAGTACATCCTAGTTTGAGTAGACCCATTTGAATCCATGGAACATACAGAAAAGTTGACTCAAGTCCCTGTTATTTCAATGGGCCTATTCTAGGGCAAATCACTACTCAAAGCAGTGGAGTCTTGATCATTTTTTACCAGAGGGATGTTAAGAACATTTGCTAAATTCTTCATTCTCATCAAATTAGGCTACTGTGATTTAAGAAGACACTTCAAAAAGATTTCTTTTTGCAAGATTTCACACCTCCAGGTGAGAGTAAGATGAGGAATACTTTTTTTTCTCATGAAAATTTAATTAAACAAGAAGAGATAGAATTCCCTTGTGCCTTCGATGAAGTATGAGGGGCAATGTTGCCAATGTTGATAAGTTCAGAGGAGGGTAACAAGGCTAATCAGGATACTGGATAATCAGGATACTGGAACCCAGACTTTATGATTGATAGAACCAGTCATGTTTAGGCTGGAGAAAAGAAGACTGGGAGAGAGCTATGACATTTCCCTTCAAATATTTGAAAGGTTATTGTACAAAGGAGGGGGCAAGATCTGTTCTTGATCATCCCAGCGTGCAGGACACACAACAATGGGCTGAAGTTACAGGGAGACAGATTTCATTCAAGAAAATACTTCTTAATTGTCAGAGCAGTATAACATTGCCCTCCCAACCCCGGAATAAAGACACGAGACAAATAATATGGATTAAATACAGGCCACATTTTATTGATTTAAAATTCAAATACAAATTTGCCGTCCTTTGGCAAAGTGGGGGCCTGCTGTAGTGCAGAAACAGGTAAATTTCAAAGGTATCCAAATACCCCTTGATCAACAAATGGGCGAGGCCCCAGCCCCAGGTTGCAGCGGTCTTAAAGACAGGAACCTGGCCAGTTGCTAATAAACACCCCCAGACCTTAAGCCATCTTTAGTTGATGACTGTTGGTCCGGAAGCGGCCCAGTGCATCTTCCCCCCACAGGCACTGTAACTGCATGATCCGCAGTGCCAGGAGGTCGGAGGCACTGTTGACTTACCTGAAATTATAGTGGGACTCATCGGAAAATATCTGTTTTTTCTGCACTACCCACCAGTGTGACTGAAATTTCCACCAAAAATACCAATGTCCTTTCCCAGTGTAGTATAGGCAAAAAATCTCACCGTCTGGATGAAGGTCAAAAATTCCTATCCGGTCCCTTAAAGGCAACCAGAAAAACTCACACTAGAAATAGGGCAGGCAGTAGTCCCCATATGGTAAAGCATCTAATGTGATGGGATTGTAGTCTGTATTAGGCATGGATGGATATGGCCAGGCTCCTGCGTTAGCCATACTACTCAGTTGAGTGGGCAGGGCAAAAGGAGCATAGGGCATGCCCCAGTCACTAAGTTGAGGACTAGTGCATAGCCAAGCAGTATTTGTTGGCCCTGCACACTTTGTGTTGTACTGTGTGTATAGTGTTTGGTTGCATTGCCCTCTGCCGACCCATGGCCATACGGGGACAGGTGTGTAGGAGCCCAGTGCAGTGGCCAACTCACCAGATGAAGTTGTGGCCACGCTAGGTTCCTCCACTGGATAAGGCTTGTTCAAAGCTGACTTCGTCTACCTCATCTTGTACTTTGAGGCACGTAGTCACTGGTTCGTGCACTACCAGAGTTGATAACCTTCTCTCCTTTTCTGTGCTCCATGCCCTCGGTGTCAGTGAGGCCCGTCTGCATCTCTGCTGGTAGTTGCTTTGGGAAGCTGTTCAGACTCAAGGACAACAAACCTATCCATCATATCTTGTGCCATCGCCTTCAACTTGGCCCTATGATTACTCTTTGTGTCCCTGGCCAATCTATGTGGTCAAGACTCACTTGGCTTATAAGCCTGCCTCACCATTCGTTCAGCCTCTAGAGCCAAGATTTTTTCTTATAATTCTTGCCCTACAGGCCAAGATTCCTCATCCAAAGAGGATTGGGGAGGAGACAATTGAGGAGATGGCCGGCTGTTTCCACTTCTTGTTGCCCTGCCCCTTCCTCGATGCCATTGTAAACCAAAGTTTCCTATTAATTAGGTGGGGATAATATTCCCAGTAAAACAGTTGCTAGTCTTATCAATTATCTATTAGCATCCCTTGAGACCCAGGTGCAAAACGTGACACTGCCTGGATGTAGAGTAACAATTACTTCCCAGGGATTGTCCCTTGCTCTGCCCAGACTCCTTTATTTAATAGCTTTTAGCACCCACAAAGTGTTGCACTTGAGACTAGGCAAGGCTTTTACTTTATTTTGTTTATTTTTTAATTTTTAACAGCCGGTCACAGTTCCTAACTAGTATAGCCCTCTACAATCACTTTCAATACTTAATTACTATTTATATTGCTCTATCAATTAATTAATCAGATTAGTATGATCAAATGTGTAAGTAAATTAATTGGTGAATAAATTATTTAAAACAAAGACTTAACCACCAATGTTGAATTAATTTGTGGTTACTACAATAATTAACTTATTTAAAAACTATGTTGCAATTTTTTACCTTAATGCAATTATTTATTTTTATTTATTGTTTTTTGTATATCTTATTTCCTTATTTTATTCTTATTTATTTTATTTGTTAGTATTATTTTTATCTAATTAATTTATTTTATGTCTTTATCTTGTTTATTTAACTTATTTATTTATTTTTGTCTCTAATTTAAATTAAACCCTTAATGCAGTGGGCTAGTCGCCCTTCAGGTCTGCTAATTTCCTATGCCTTTAAGCGTTTTGAGGGGGGGAAGCAACCGGGTGAGTGCACTAGGACGGCTGTGAAGCGGGAACCCTTCCTGCCCAAATTGCTTCTAAAAGGGGGGGAAGGAAAGGAGGCCCGGCAAAAATGGTGTAAGTAAAACAAAACCCTGCTCAGCACGGTAAAAGCTTCCTTCCTTCAATTAATGCCGCCAAAATTTCCACTTATTTAATCCCCTCTTTCTTTCCTTTACACTTTCTTATTTTTTCTATCAGTTGTTATTGTCATTTATTTATTTTATTTTATTTTTAAAAATCCTTTTGCGCCAAAGCGCGGCCAGTGCGAAACGCTGCCACTTCCCCCCTTTTGCTCACTCAGCCACTTATAATCAAAACAATATACAGCATAATAGTAAACAATAATTAACAGAACCATGGGAGGGAGCCAGTGCTACCCTCCCTTCCTTCAGGTACGATCAAACACCAGAGACACAGTTGTAAAATTGCCAGCAGCACAGCTCCAGACTCTGTTTCTCTTGGTGCCCCCCAAAAAGAAGAGGGCAGTGCAAGGGGGGAATGCCCCTTAAATAACCTGCCGTTCTCCGCTCCTCCTTGGAGATCTCGTGATGCTAACTAGTTTCATGTTATCTGGGGCGTACGGCAAAGAGCCAGCTACGCTGCCCGAAGTCTGTCAGACTCATCAGTGGCTGCAGCAATTGCACAAATTACATCAGGAGGTGGTGAGTACTCAAATGCTAGAGACATTCAAAAGAAAATTAGACAGCCATCTGTCAGATTTACTTTGATCTGGATTCCTGCTTTGAACACATGTGTTAATTTGATGGCTTTATAGGCCCTTTCCAACCCCATTATTCTATGATTCAATGTTTGGGGCCATTTTTTAAAAAAAATGTCTCCATAATTTGCATAGACTATCTCTGTGCAAGAGAGAAGCAAACCACAAACACACCTAGAATACAGTGTTTAGCTGATGGTCACAAAATATGCAAATCACCCTTCCCATGTTTGTGGTCCTTAGAAATCCATGTGACAAAGCAGCAGCTGTCATGATTTTGCACAATTTATCTGGATGATAGGACATTTTTCTCAATATGTGTGTGTGAGAGAGAATCATTCTTGCTCTCTTCTCGTGTCAAGAGGGCGACAAATCCTTCCGCTCTCCACAAGACAGGGAGATTAATTTTGAGGTTCCTCAAATCTGTGCATGAAGGTACAACCAGTGAGGATTAACATCTGTAGCTTAATCAATGGTCTGATCCTGTATTAGGCAGGATCCTTTGTCTATTCATAGATTCTACTAAATTACTTAGTAATTTTCTTACCTTTACAGCTATTTATGCAGCTTCTCAATGCTAATGTCATTCCTTTGCTGAGCCAGATGAGATACGAACTGGCATCTGCTTTCTCATCTTATTAAAATGTGTTATTACAAAGCATTTCAAATTTCAGATGTTCATATGAGACAAGCTGTAAGTCTAATTGCAGTCTAATAGTTGCACTGATTGTCTATGGACTGTAGCTATCACGCGGTGTGTCTCCCTGCACCCTTCTCTTCTAACAAATGTTTTCCTGTCACTGGCTGTAAGTGAAATTGAAATATTATTGAGTTGCCTTTGACAATTAAAACAAAAGAGAATGAAAAGAAAAAGAGTAATATTTTTTTCAATCTACCCACATGCTATAAAAGAGGAAAACATTTAAATCAGCTGAATTATACAGCTCAATTTTAAAGCAATATCATTCTGCAAAACAGCTCATATAAGCCACAATGCTCTCCCATGAAGACTGATCTTTTAAAGTTAAGTAACATTCATGCAGCTAACATTCCATTATAGATGCTAGTGTTGGAAATTCTACTAAGGATTCCACTCAACTGTAAGCAAAAAGATCATGTCAAATTAGTGTGGCATACAGAGAAAGTGAAGAAAAATTTTGCTTGGAATACTAGAATTGATGGAAGGCTTGTATTGCATAATATGCTATGGCTCAGAAAGAAGGAAAAGAGTGTATACCAGGTTTCCTTCTTGAGATCCTAAAACATTTATTTTTATTCACATATTGGAATATGTTAAGAGCATTAATGAAAGGATAGGTCTTTTGTCTTGTGTACATTAGTAGGCATCCTTCAATCTCGAGAGACTAAGATAACATGCTCTGAATAGAGGTCTTGGAACAATGTCTAGTGTGGTTGAGAAGGCCAATTGGAGAGTGACAATCCCTTCCACACTGAAGACAAATACAATCTTTCCCCTGTCCAGTTCCCTGATTCTGCTGGTTTTGGGACAGCCTCTTTGCCTCAGCCTGATGAACAAGTGTCTTCTCAAATTGGGAGATATGCACTGCCTACCTCCAGGCTGAATGCTCAGATATCAAGGTTTCCCATTGTTGAGGTTCATTTGTAAGGCCCTCAGATCCCATTTGCAGATATCCTTGTACCACAGCTGTGGTCTCCCTCTGGGGCGCTTTCCCTGCACTAATTCTCCATACAGGAGATCTTTTGGAATCCAGCCATCAGCCATTCTCACAACATACCCGAGCCAACGTAGATGCCGCTGTTTCAGTAATGTATACATGCTAAAAATTCCAGCTCGTTCTAGGATTACTCTACAGTGGACCCTCGACTTACAGACGGCTTGACTTACAGACTTTTCGAGTTACAGACTTCTCTGGCTGCAAAATTTAGGTTCGACTTGCAGCCTGAGAATTGACTACAGACCAGAAAAAAACCAAAATGGAACAAAAATGGAACAAAAACGGCTGGTTATGGGATTAATTGGTTTTCAATGCATTGTAGGTCAATGGAGACTCGACTGACAGACTTTTCGACCTGCAGCCACCGTTCCAATATGGATTAATTCCATAAGTAGAGGGTCCACTGTATTTGGAACTTTTTCCTGCTAGTGATACAAAAAATGCAAAGGAGACAACACATATGGAACGTGTTCAGCTTCCTCTCCTGCCATGCACAAAAGGTCCAGGCCTCACTGAAGTATAGGAGTGTACTCAGGACACAGGCGCTATAGATCTGGATCTGGTATATGCCGTCAGCTTCTTATTAATCCATAGTCTTTTTGTGAGTCTAGAGAACATGGTAGCTGCTTTACCAATGTGTTTATTCAGCTCAACATTTAGGAAGAATGTGTCAGAGATCGTTGAGCTAAGGTACACAAAGTTATGAACAACTTCCAATTCTTGTGTAAAGATGATATTAGAGGGAGGTGAGTTCACACCCTGGCCCATGTCTTTTGTTTTCTTCAGGCTGATTGTTAATCCAAAGTCTTGGCAGACCTTACTAAAATGATTCATGTGTTGTTGGAGGTCTTCAGCAGAGTGGGCAACAATGGCTGCATCATTGGTGAAGAGGAAGTCCCGCATGCATTTCAGTTGGACTTTGGTCTTTGCTCTCAATCTAGAGAGATTAAAGAGCTTTCCATCTGATCTAGTCTGGAGATAGACACCTTCTGTTGCAGTTCCAAAGGTGTGCTTCAGCAGGACAGCAAAAAAGATCCCAAACAAGGCTGGTGTAAGGACACAGCCCTGTTTCACTTTGCTTCTGATGTCAAAGGGATCTGATGCTGAGCCATCAAAAACCACAGTGCCCTTCATTCCCTCATGAAAAGACCTGAAGATGTTAAGGAGTCGAGGTGGATATCTAATCTTGGGAAGTATTTTAAAAATGCCATCCCTGCTAACCAAATCAAAGGCCTTTGTAAGATCTATAAAGGCCACAACGAGTGGCTGTTGTTGTTCCCTGCATTTCTCCTGCAACTGTCTGAGGGAGAATACCATGTCAGTGGTGGATCTATTAGCTCTAAATCCATATTGTAATTCTGGATAGACTCTGTCTGCAAGCACCTGGAGTCTCTTCAGCACAACATGGGCAAGCAGCTTCCCTACAACGCTGAGAAGAGAGATGCCATGGCAGTTAGTGCAGTTGCCCCTGTCTCCTTTGTTCTTATACAATGTGACGATGTTTGCATCCTTCATGTCCTGTGGTACTCCACCTTCTCTCCAGCAAAGACATTTTTACTAGGGTAAAGGTAAAGGTTCCCCTTGACAATTTTTGTCCAGTCGTGTTCGACTCTAGGGGGCGGTGCTCATCCCCGCTTCCAAGCCATAGAGCCAGTGTTTGTCCGAAGACAATCTTCCGTGGTCACATGGCCAGTGTGACTTAGACACGGAACGCTGTTACCTTCCCACTGAAGTGGTCCCTATTTATCTACTTGCATTTGCATGCTTTCGAACCGCTAGGTTGGCGTGAGCTGGGACAAGTGACGGGAGCTCACTCCGTCGCGTGGATTCGATCTTATGACTGCTTAGTCTTCTGACCCTGCAGCACAGGCTTCTGCGGTTTAGCCCGCAGCGCCACCACATCCCTTTTTTTTTTTTACTAGGGTACAAGCTTTTAAATTCGACTTGATTGCCACACAATAGAAAGATTATCACCAACAATGTGTTTATGTAGTGTTTCTAGTCCATTCATACCATATCCATACAATAAAACATATTTTTACCCGGATGAAAGAGTTATCCAGTGTTTGAATAAAATGAGTTGGCTTTATTACATACAGCATAAATCTCATTTGTCCCTTTTAAATTCTACACACTGCAGTCTCCATTCCTAGTTGAACCTGTGCACCAGGAGAAAGCTATACTACACAGATCTCTTATTTATCATCAGCATTGCACTAAAATGTCAGCTGAAATTATAGAAAAAGAAATAAAATGAATTGAACCTTGGTCTAGGGTTTAAGACAACAAATTATGAATATTAAGTCAAAAAGAAGAAAAATATCAATGAAAATGCTGTCCTTCAAAGGCTAATCTAGTTTGGCTGATTAAAAAGGAGTATGGAGTCCATTAAGTGACACTTTAATTTAATAAACCACTGAAGTGAAGTCACAAAATGAAAGGACATTGAAAGCTATTGGTGCAAATCAAGTATAAATTAATAGATGTCCATATAGGAAGACTATATAAAAATATCCTTGAGCTTGTCTATTATATTTCAAAGAAGCTGCATTAATTAATAATGACAGTCATTAACCCTTACCCATGGGAGGGCACATTTAGCTGAGAAATTAACACAATAATACAGTTGTGTTCAAAATTATTCAACCCCCAATGCTGTAAAGGGGTTTAGGGACTATAGTGTACATTTGGAATTGTATTCAGAATGAAATCCTACAAGGACGTTTTAAAGAACCAAATGCAACTAAAATAACATCAATTGTTTATGTAATACAGTAGTAAATGTTTCTTTTGTGGTTTCTTCATTGCCACAATTATTCAACCCCTTAAAGACTACCACTCTGAAGAAGAGAGGTTCATTCAGGTGTTTTTGATCAGGTATTGAAAACACCTGTGGATGTCACCGAGCACCAATCAAGCATAATAAGCACCAATTAGGCAGCTTTAAAATGACTGTGATACTCAGCTCCTTCTAGACATTTACTGGTGTGGTTACAAACATGGTGAAGTCAAGAGAATGGTCCAGGAAGACAAGAGAAGAGGTGATTTGTCTTCACAGGAAGGGCAATGGCTATAAGAAGATTGCAAAGAAGTTAAACATACCAAGAGACACCATAGGAAGCATCATTCGCAAATTCAAGGCAAAGGGCACTGTTGAAATGCTACCTGGTCGTGGAAGAAAGAAGATGCTGACTTCGACTGCTGTGCACTACCTAAAGCGTAGAGTGGTGAAAAGTCCCCGTGTGACTGCTGAGGAACTGAAAAAAGATTTGTCAGATGTGGGTATAGAAGTTTCAGCTCAGACAATAAGGCGCACACTGCGTAATGAAGGTCTCCATGCCAGAACCCCCAGGCGCACCCCCTTCCTGTCTCCCAAGAATAAGAAGAGTCGACTGCAGTATGCCAAAAGTCATGTGGGCAAACCACAAAAGTTGTGGGATAGTGTTCTGTGGACTGATGAAACAAAATTAGAACTGTTTGGGCCCATGGATCAACGCTATGTTTGGAGGAGGAAGAACAAGGCATATGACGAAAAGAACACCTTGCCTACTGTGAAGCATGGCGGAGGGTCAATAATGCTTTAGGGCTGTTTTGCTTCTGCAGCTACAGGGAAGCTTCAGCGTGTACAAGGTACCATGAATTCTCTTCAGTACCAGGAGATATTGGATGAAAATGTGATGCAGTCCGTCACACACCTGAGGCTTGGGAGACGTTGGACCTTTCAACAGGACAATGATCCCAAGCATACCTCCAAGTCCACTAGAGCATGGTTGCAGAGGAAAGGCTGGAACATTTTGGAGTGGCCATCACAGTCACCAGACTTAAATCCGATTGAGAACCTCTGGTGGGACTTAAAGAAAGCAGTTGCAGTGCGCAAGCCTAAGAATTTGACTGAACTGGAGGCTTTTGCCCATGAAGAATGGGCGAAGATACCCGTAGATCGCTGCAAGACACTTGTGTCAAGCTATGCTTCACGTTTAAAAGCTGTTATAACTGTAAAAGGATGTTGTACTAAGTACTAAGATTGAATGTCACTTGGGGGTTGAATAAAAACTAATAATGATGTGAGCACAGAAAAGACATTTGTGGTTATTTCATTATAAACTTAAGGTTATATTTCTCTGACCTACAAGTGCCTCTTTCATGTAAATGTAAGCAAGATGGCTGAATGATCAAAATCAATGTCAAAATGGCCAAAACATTCAATTTCAGTGGGGGTTGAATAATTTTGAACACAACTGTATGAACTCGGTACATTTGGCATCTTAGTATATCTTCATTGTGATTAACAATTCACATACAGAGACTTGGTTGCTACATAATAGAAAGCTTATCATCAACAATGTGTTTCTCTATGTAGCCTTATCATTATGGAAATACGTCTTGTTAGTCCATTCCTACCAGATCCAGACAATAAAAAATGCTCTTGCCCAAATAAAAGAGTTATCCAGTGTTTGAATGGAATGAGGCAGCCTTATTACAGCATGAATCTTATTTGTCACTGTTAAACTAACAATGGCTTTTAAGGAATGTGGAATGTTGTTACATAATGTACTAATATAAAGATAATTGGATGATTTCCCCCAACACAGTCAATTGAGCTAAAACCATCATAGTGATTCTGCAGAAGGAAGGAGTTTAATTGAATCAGCATATTTTTAAAGCAGAATATCCCCCCCACACACACACACATTAACAGAGATGTAACATAATTTAATGTTATATAATGTGCTCAGTAGTTAGACAATGCCTACTGCATTGGTGTCATGCTTTATTTGCAACAAAGCATACTGTAGTTGAATGGAGGTCTGCAAATCACATAATAACTAATAAGAAAAACATTCAGAGTACAAGATCTCTAGAAGATAAAATAAACCCAAAGCAATGGAATGTCCAGCTGCGATACCACTGGCTCAGACCAATAGCATTTTTCTTTTCCATCCCAGAGAAATAATGGATATGAAACAACATTATAGATTTGAGACAGATGATGATGATTAAATGCTCTCAGGAAGATAATATTCTATGAATAAATTCTTTATCCTAATCTTTTTCCTCCGTGCTTTCTTCTGCTGGACCTACTAGCTATTATGCTATTAAAGCTATTATGTTGAGGAAATGTTGCGTTGAAATTTCTGTACTTACTCCTTTGTTGTTCCTTTGTTTTTGTGAGTAGACTGAAAGAGAAGAGGAAAAGAAAAGGAGCTGGCACACAACAAATCAATCAAGATATTATTTTTATCTTTAACTCCTGAAGAGTTGCCAATTTTTGGAAAAGAAAATAATTCTGATATATGTACACATCTGAAATGTGAGGGGCCAGTAGAGGTCAAGATGCAGACTGGAATGGGATCAAAAAGTAGAGCCCCGTTATAGAGTGGCAGAAACCAAAGCTTTGTTTACATAAAGCTGGAAGAGCAATGGATGCATGTGGATCTACTGGTAAATAAGAACATTGGGTGATTTTGGTAGATACTCAAGAATGTCTGATGGTCACTAACTTAATAGTACACTCAAGAAAATGACTCCCCACCACCCTAAACAATGTTACTGAAAGGGGAAATGAGAAGTAGCTTTTTCTGTGGATGCACAGTAAGCCACATTCAGTTCCAATTTCCTATGTTCATTAGCTCCAACTGTGTGTCTTTTGCAAAAGGCTCAAGTTGTTAGTTACAGTTAAAAACAGCAACAAAATAAAACATGAACACCTGAACAAATGAATACATAACTGTGGGCCGTCAACTCAATTCCGACTTGTGGCAACCTTTTTCAGTGATTTCTATGCAAAGAATATTCAGAAGTGGGTTTTACCATTCCCTTCATCTGAGGGCACCCTGGGACTGTGCAGCTTGCCCAAGGCCACACAGGCTGTCTCTGTGGGATGCACAGTGAAGAATCCAACTCACAATGTCTGACTCTGCAAGCCACATTTCAACACCACTGAACTAACCAGCCAGCTCTGAACAAATTAAAGTAAGTAAGTAAGCAAGCAAGCAAGCAAGCAAGCAAGCAAGCAAGCAAGCAAGCAAGCAAGCAAGCAAGCAAGCAAGCAAGTATCGGAACAATCATAGATGTACAGTGGTGCCTCGCTTAACGATTGCCTCGTTTAGCGATAAATTCGCATAACGATGTGTTTTTTTAGAAAATAATATGCACCGTATAACGATGTTTCCTATGGGCGATTTTCGCTTAGCGAAGTTTGGGACCATGCTTCGCATAACGAATGCGATTTTAGGTCCCCTGCTTCACTTAACGATGTTTCTTTTTTCAATTAAAAAAGTGTCTTAGAAGGGTCAAAAACGGTTCTAAATGCTTGGATTCGTTAGAGGACCCCTTAGGTCATGTGCAAACCTGATTTGGCTTTGATCGGACTTTTCGTTAATTTATGATGAATTATTTTTTTCGGCCCATAGGAACCAATGGACCTGTCAAAATCTGACAGCTCCATGCTTTCCTATGGGGGAGAAAACAATTCACCATAAATTAACGAAAAGTCAGATCAAAGCCAAATCAGGTTTGCACACGACTTAGAGGGTCCTCTAACGAACCCAAGCATTTAGAACAGTTGCTGAGTCTTCGTTAATTTTTTGTGAATTTTTTCTTCCCCCATAGGAAATAATGGAGCTGTCAGATTTTGACAGCTGTCAAAAGTTGGGGGGAAAAAATTCACCATAAATTAACGAAAAGTCAGATCAAAGCCAAATTAACTTTTGCATCCGTTTTAGAGGGTGCAGAAGCTAATCCAAGCATTTAAAACCATTTTTGACCCTTTTATGACACACTTAATTTTGCAAAAATTGACTTTGCAAAGCCATTGAAATGTATTGAGTCAGCTTCAATACATTCCAATGGAGGAAACATTGTTTCGCTTAGCGATGTTTCCTATGGGTTTTTTTCGCTTAACAACGGCAATCCGTTCCAATTGGAACGGATTAACCGGTTTCCAATGCATTCCTATGGGAAATGGTGTTTCGCATAGCGATGATTTCACGTAGCGATGTTTTTTTTGGAACGAATTAACATCGCTATGTGAGGCACCACTGTACTTTAAAGAGCAACACAACAAAATTCACATTACAGCTGTGTCATGAGTGCAAAGTAAGAATTAATAGCATCTACTATAATTCAAGCAGGTACATCTGGCCACACCCTAGATTACATGTTCAGACATGTGCTTTATGAACTATTTGGAAGGCATTTAATCAATGCTTTCTCTTTTTATTAATTAGCAACTCAGCAGCCTCATGCTGCCAAATTGTTTACCCTCTTAAAAAAGATACAGTTTAAAGGTTATTCTAAACATATATTTTTTCTGTGGGCATTTGGTTTTAATTCATAAATATTAGTATATTTAGTCTGTGCAATGGCCATAGGAGAAATCAATCTCCCTCTCCAAAGAGAAATAGCAAAAATTCACCCTCGGAGAAAGCATTTCAGCTCTCCCCTAAACCACTCCAGTTCTGTAGAAACTTTTCTGGAGGCCCTAACCTCTTCAGTGTTGCAACTCAGATGCCAAGAAAGGATAAAAGGAAAGGTCCTGAATGGGTCATTGGATGTAGTCCAGAAGAAGCTGTGAATTCACAGGGTCCACATATTTTCTCCTGCACAGACACCTCTCAATGAAGTAATCATGGAAATCATAAATTAATTTCTCTTGCTTGCTTTTACTGAGCCAGAACTAGTCAAACAGTAATACTGAGGAAAATAATTTGTGAGAAGAAAAGAGGAGTGTAAGCAGAAGCCCTTCCTCACTTTTGCTGTGCTTGCACAAGCCTGGAAGACCTTTAGAGATCTCAGAAGTTTGAATGCTGGAACACTCATGAGATAGATATTTGGCCTGCTTCTTACTCACTATAACGTGGTGGCAAGATTCATGTCCAGGAGACCATGTAGATAACAAAGTGAAAATAGTTCATTAACACAGGAATCAAGGTGTTAATTATCAACCTCTAGCCACTATGATCAGCTAGACTTGGTTGTTATGGGAATGTGAAGACATTTTTATGGGACAAAGCTTATATTAATAACCCAGCTTTCACATGTGCTTGCACTTGTCTTTAAAGAAGTAGATTTTGATCCACAGCAGCTCACACTGATATAAAACTGTTAGTCTTTAAAGTGCTAAAAATATTTTGCCTTTTGTTTTTCATTTGTCAAGATGCTGAGGCAAGTCAACACAGGTACTTCTTTGGAAATTCCTTCTCTTCAAGATTTTTTTTCACTGGTGACATGGATAGATTGTTTTTGTGATCTACAGGTTGTTTTCTCATGGGCTAAAGAAAACAGTACCACTGAAACAAGGATTAAGCTTCCTGGGGGTTTGTAAAAGATGTTACAAAGCACCCAAGGTCAGTTTGGCTATCATGTGGTTATGGCCACCTTACGGTATACTGTAGAACTGACCACTGAACTCCAGCAACTGGGAAAGCTGGAGGTTGGTTGTTTGGTTTTGGCAGCAGATACTGCAAGTCTTATCTGGTGTCTGTCCTATGGACACTTTGATTTAGCCCATATCTTCCTTGCTGCGACACAACTGGCTCACACTTCATATGAGCATATTACAAGGATAATTCTTCCCCTAACCATCTGAAATAGAGCTTTCCAGTGAAGCAAAGAGCCTATAAGTCACTACCATGTAAGTAAACATGCAGAATCTTACACTAGCAGACTGCATTGTATGAACATATGAACATGAGAAGAGCCATTCTGAATGACACCAAAGGCCTAAACATTTTTTAACAAATTGACCAGCTAACAAGGAGACCGCCAACATGACACGAACACAATCATATTCTCCATCTCGTCTTTCCAGCCTCTCTATTTGACAGGCACACATAGTTTTTGAAACTAGAAGTGACAGACATCCTGATTAATAGTGACTGACTGAAGACTGTCAATTTATCTAATTCCCTTCTAACACTGTGAAGATTGCAGTCATCATTACATCATGTGGCAACGAATTCCATCAGTTGATTATGTGGAATTTGCTGCCAATTGATGAGATAGCTGCCAACTTAGGCAGCTTATTAAGGAGGTCAGATAAATTCATAGATATGATTGTGAGTTGTTTATTTCCTTTGTGTATTATCCAAAAGTAAAAAGAACCTTTATAATGATTCATAATTATGCCTCTTTTGTCTTCATAGGGGCTTATTTTTCAAGGTTTCTTTCCTGCACATGTTAAAGACAAACCTTGAAATTCTGATTTCTCCAACTCATTGTGGCTTTCCTTCTGTTTCACTGACAACATCTTTATGTCAGATTCAACACATTCTGAGAAATGGAACTGTTAAATGATTATTACTTGTCTCCTTCAATCTACCTGTAACACAGAGCAGTTCTCGTTATTGTCATTCCTATGCCACATAAATTCTTCAGATTTATGCTGGTAGGGTCTGACAGCAGCATAGTATGGTAAGTTTATTTGGGCAATTGTTTAGCCTTGAAAGACCTTATACTACTCTGTGCACTATTTTTGCCGCTAAGTGAGGTTGGCTGTCCAGCCAGGGAAAACAACACCTGCCCAATCTCAGGATAAACATTTTCAGAAAACTGAAAGTGGAAGCAGAGTTCCATCATAGGCACATGGAGTTTGAAATATAAGCTTGACCACGTTACAAAAATTCTGCTTGTCTTAGCATTATGGATATGATATCCAAGACATCTCTGATGGCATCAGAGAATCTTGGTCATGCTTCAATCAGAAGCCAGAATTTCCTGAGGGTGATAATGTTCTCTGAATGTATCCTAGCCATATATTCAGTAGTACAATTGTATGATGACACACAGAGCATACTGAATATCATACTGATATGTATCTGCTTACTTTTCTGGACAAATGGCTTTCCAAACTGGAAAGGAAGCAGGGGGCAATTCTCAGTAGCATTTGATAGCAATGGGATCTGAACTAAGGAATTTAAGAAACAAATCACTGTCTTACTGTGAACTTGCTAGATAGGTTCTTGGGGACTTGCCAGAAAGACAGACAGTACAGCCATAGAGACTGACCAGTTTTAATGTTTTACTCTTCCATACATGTACATATTAACCTGCTAGATTATATTTCCTGTACTGCTTCAAGAATGCAAACTACCAACATTATTTTAAGATCTTGACTGCTGCAGTTTTATTAAACATGCTCTGAACTTCACTGAGGATTCCAAAGTGACATTTTATTTTATTTTATTCCATCATTCTTCCATAAAGGAACCCAGTAAAAATGAAATAGAGGAGAAAGAGTACAGTAAAAATAGAGTAAATTAATTAAGGAAAAGATAGACAAGGGTACATTCTGTCTCACTTCTCCACCTTCTTTGTCCCAGGATAGGTGGTATAAGGATTGCATATCAAGTAAAGTATCATGTTATGCTTCCACTCATAAAAACATCTCACCAATATAATAACATGGGATAGTGTTACTTGCTCAACTGTGGCTGTTGTGTAACTGGCGATGAAAAAGGCTTGTGCAAGTGGCACCATCCCATGTTGCTACCCTGGAGGTTTCCATACAGGGGGACCTTGTAGGATACTGGGCTGTGACAATTCTGTACTTGTCAACTTTGTGAAATAACTGGCCATGCCTCTAAAGAAGGCACCTAGGAATGGTAGCTCATCTCAAAACAAAAGGAATATGTGGTATTTTAAAGTAGGAGATTTGCTTTTTGTGTGTCAGAGGATTGCCATGTGAGCCAGATGACAAAAAATGTCAGGAATCTGGCTGACATGGAAAGCCTGCATGGAAAGAACAAGTTCCCCACTCCAGGCACATTGTTTTTAACATGAGAAAAGGAACACAGAGGAGACAGACCTAGTGCACTTTCCCTGAAGCATGTGAAGTGCATTTCAATAATGCCTGAATAGGGTCCTAGCTGAGTCTTGGTTTGATTATTTTTTAAAAAGCTTAAAGATTAGGAATTAATGCTAAAGAAAGCTAAATTTCCTCTGATTTCTTTGAGTTTCCTGTCCAGCACAACTAGAGGTACTTTGTCCTATCCTGCACCACATCATCAAAGCTAGTAATTAATCGGAGCTAATCTATCCCCAGGCTCTCATTAATCAACTCTTTTGAACTATCCTCTATATGTTTATGTATTACATGCACACAAATTCTGCCAAACCACTCTAATGTGCTAAAGGCTTCCTAATGATTATGCAATATAGTGGAGTGGAAAATCATGCCAAAAAATAATTACAGAAATTATTTGTGCACCCCCCTTAGAGTACTCTTTCTTCTGTTGAAACAGCCTTACTTCTAGTGTAAGAAGCTGAGGTTATCAGCAAAACGTTTGCCATAACAACAACAACAACAACAACAACAACAACAACAACAACAACAACAACAACAACAACAATCTAACTTGAGTCATAAGCTGGAAAGTCATTATTCACCTCTCACCATGAATGTTGATTGAGGTTATATTTATGTCGGGGGAGGGGAATAATCTAGTGTTGCATTAGAACTGTTTTGTAGATCAAGTTTCTGAGTTTGCTTTTTTCATTTTGTTATGCACTAAAGGAAATAGAGTGTAATCCTCGAAACCATGTGGCCCAAAACGTATGGGGAAGTTAGTGTGGTCTACTTTGCAATTAAAAGATTCTGCTCTTTTGTGTGATCTATTTTATCCCTCACTTGAGTGATCCTTCTGTTCACACTGATCAACATTTTTTCTCCTGTGAGAAGGGTCCAAGCAGGTCTCTGGATTGTCCCAACCCACCCACCCCTTTTGATTGACGACACTCCTCTCCTGCTCCATTCCCTGCCTTTACCTGTGGCTGCCCTTCCTTCCTTCCTTCCTTCCTTCCTTCCTTCCTTCCTTCCTTCCTTCCTTCCTTCCTTCCTTCCTTCCTTCCTTCCTTCCTTCCTTCCTTCCTTCCTTCCTTCCTTCCTTCCTTCCTTCCTTCCTTCCTCCCTCCCTCCCTCCCTCCCTCCCTCCCTCCCCTTTCAATGCCACAACCCATCAAATGTGTCACAGGTTGTCTCCTCAGATAACACCACACACAGTTCTATTTTGGTGCAGACTAACCATCCTCACAGGCTACATAATGATTTAAATAGACATTGGAGCTTCATATTCATATCCTTGGGGGATAGAAATATGAAGGTTGGCACCACAAGTGCCGTAGTGGTCCATTCCTGCTCCCCAGAACCAGCCCGGTCCACTCACCAAGCTCCTCACAGCAAGGGTGTCCAATGGCAGCAACATCATACCAATCATGGATGTAGTTCTGTCAGTGCTGCCCAGCTTCTCCCCACAGCCAACCACTCCAGCAAGGAGGCAGAAATATTTTTTTAATGAATAGGGTCTCCCTCCGACAACCTTGCCTCTTATAAAAAAAATATATATATGTTCCTTTGTAATTCAGACTAACTGTTCCCGTACTCCATGTTTTAGTATTTTCTTATTGTTGAAAATCCCACAAGGGGTTCATTCACATACCCATTGAACCTTGCACTTAATATACCACATTCATAATTTTCGTGAACATAATAGCAATACCATAAACCAGAGTACTAATAATAGCATCAATGCTTTTCAATATTATTTTACATTATGTTACTATTTCATATTATTTTATATATGGTGGTCTGTTTTAAAAGCCCACAAATGGGGTTGCAGAGTCCAAGTTGCTCCTTCTGCTCAGGCTTAATCTTTTATTCTTTGGAGCAAAATGACTGCAAAAGATTTCTTTATTAGCACTGGCAGCAGTGTGACGATGTGTGTTTCTTTCTCTTTCCTTATTCATCCCACACCCACTATTTAAGTGTACTGCACCTCTGCTCTGACAGATATTGTATTACTGTCTATATTTCAAATGTGGCTGGATGTCATCCCTAGAAGAACTTGCATCAGGAATGTCATCAAGCTAATGACCAGAACTGATCACAAACAGTTTCTGCTTCAAGGCTGAATTGATTGTCAGACCCACACTATTGGCTAGCATTTACCTGAGACACTGTAACATCTCTGCACTGTTTCAACATAACACCCAGACATAGAGCAGATACTGGTAGATTTTCTCTTAAACAGATTTTCTATTAAGTAGAGAAAATCTGGGGAAAATATTTCCCTCATTTCTTTGCATCTCTGCATGACAGGTAGTGGGAGCCAACTTATTTCTTGCATTCAGGGAATATTTGTCCCTGTACAGAGAAGCAAGTAATGTTGTTTGACTGCAGGAAATTTTTGAAAGATGTTTTACAATCAAATCCCAGCCAACTCTATGACTTTCCCTGAATTACCAGTTCAATGGAAGGACACCCAATTGCAGTTCTGCCAGGTATTTACAACATCTGGATAACCAAATCCACTCCATGCCAGAGTAAAGGGCATACAGATGAGGGCTGACATACCCTGTGCTCTCCAGGAGACTCTGTGACCTACATCATCCTTGGGTCCATTAGATTATCTGTCCATTTCCAGATTCCCTGTAAATGAGAGGAATGTAAATGTTCATGACCGGAGAGGCTATATAAGCATTCAATCTTAATAGCCTAGTAAGACATCAGTAAGCTTTATTAAGCCAAGCTGAATAAGGGGGAAAAATACAAAGAATAGGCATGTTCACTGTGTTTTGATGCACTGTGTGGAAAAACAGACCGAATTGGATTTTTTTTTTATTTCTGGGTATCTACAGGGCACAGCAAAGAGTCCTTTTTCACCCTCAAAAGGAAGCAACACTATAGCAGACCCTTATTATTCCATTTATTACTCATAAGGCTAAAACATGATTTGCAGTTTGAATTAAGAAAAGGGAAAAACTGAAACACAGTGCAATGAGTTCCTGGCACTAAAAAAAGGAGAGGGAAATGAACCCCAGTGAAGCCCAAGAACTTCTCTGGACCTTCCAACCACAGAAATGATTGGAAGAGGTCAAATAAGATCACTGTGCACTACATATCCTCTTTCCGCTCTGTGCTAGCTGTTCTGTGGAGACGTAGGGCAAAGTGAAAGAACTGAGCTACTGTTTCTCTATCTCCTCTTAGATTAGCTTACTAAACTTGACTGAAATTCTATTACTTTAGGATTGAGTCTGTGGATGATTACAGAAGAATAGTTGCAGAGACAATAGTTTGACTGGATTGTTCACAAAGTGGTGCAAGTGGGCAGCTGGTTGCGTGGAGCCATTGCCTCTATCAGCTTCCCAAAGTCTACATTGACAACCACAGAGAAGAGCTGGTCATCCAATGCTACCATCTCTCAATTGACGTGGTTATGTCTTCTGGTTTTGCACTACCTTTGGCACTGTGGCCTGCTGTAGCTTCTTAGAGGCTAGGAAATTTAGGGAATGTAGATAACAGAGGCTACTGTTACCAGTTCCAGAAGATTGAGACATGAATTGTTTATTGTGGCATCCAGACCTAGCCACTAAGCCCTGTGAAGTTCAAATTCTAATAGAGAAATACATGGCAAGGCAGTATTGGTTTTGATCTTCTTGCCCTTCTCCTCTCCTTCTCACAGGAGGATTTCAGCCTTTCAAACCTAACAAGGTAAACAAGTAATTAAAATTTAGTAAACTAAGCTGACAACGAAGGAAAAAAAGAGAATATTCCAAAACACAGAGGCTAATCTTATCTATACAGCAACACGATTCTCACACTTTGCCCTGCAGCTATGCAGAATGATTGACCTAGTAGCTGCACAGGAATTTTTAATGTGCAGTGTGCCTAAGATCTCTCCTAGAGTGTCCAGGGAAATCTTCGGTTTTATTAGGAGGTTCAGCTGTTACACACTTTCTCCTTTGCTGCTAACAACTCAGCCTACTGATGCTCTGTAATACTTTGAATTTCCTCATTCCTCTGTTAAAATCGCTGAGTATATTCACTTAAAAACTTTTAAACACAATGAATGCTGGAAAGATACATGAATATGTTGCCCCACCCTGGAGGCAATCAGAGGCTCTTTGGTCTGTCCTGTGGTCACCCCAAAATAGCAAAAATACCCTGACCTTATAAATGTTGTCACTTTTACTGGAACACAGGATACATGCCTACTGCACTTTGTACCCATTGTCTACATGACAACAAATAAGAAGTCAATAAATGACTTTGCTTACAAAACTGATTTCCTTCGTTTTATTCATATTTTAAAGATAGCTTATATTTAACTTATACAGACTGGCATTTTATTAGTAGTCTCTGGTTTACTGATACCATCACTTTATCACTGTAGCATCCTTCAGATGCTTGACAAATTAAGAGATGAGTAGAGGATAGAGCTCTGATTTTGTGGAGGTTGTGAATCTCCTCTAAGTTTTAGTCTGAACTTGAAAAGAGGCATGCAATAGTTTGAACATATTTTGGGGATAGGGTTCAGCACCCTGGAAAGTTCCTGTGGAGTTTGGACTAAAATCCAGAAAAGATACTCTGCCCTGCCAAATTAGGGCCAGCCTCCACTGGAGAAGAGATTGACATTGCTTTAGCAAAATATTTCAGCTTTCATCAATTAGCCTTGAAAGGACTATCTACACCTTGCATAATACAATGGAAAATATGAGGTACTCTGCCTAGTTTTCTAATCTGGTTTGCAACAGCATTTTGCCTTGTTTGATTGATGGAACTGTGGCTTTTCTGGGGAGGGAAGAACTGTTCCAATTTCCTGATCAGACTATCCAGTCATTTTAGTGATTCTCCAGTGGCTATTCCCGTCAGCAGAATCAAAAGAAGGCAGTCAATTAATGGAGCAGATGTAGGTTATGCAAGGGAATCTGATGCATACTTTCAGTAACTGTCACAGGATGAAGCTGTGATGTATAGCTGATTAGTTTGACTGAATGTGACAGAGTGTTTACTAAGCTATGTGAGTGTAGACATGCTGTGCCCATACCATTCTTTTAGTTATTTGCAGTACTTCACAAAATAAGCTTAGTAAGATGATTGGTTATATGCTGCATTATCTGCTTTAGTGGTTTTGATGTCTGCTCTCAATATGGTGGAGATTCAAGGTCTAGAGGGTTTATCCAGAAATTCGTTCTGCATAATTTGTATTGGTCAGAATTGAACATCAGTGCATATGGTTTGCAAAACACTGCTTGTTTTGTATGGACCTGTTACTGGCCAGTGGTTCATCACTGTGCTGAACTCTCTCATGGCTTCTTCCATAGCCCCACCATGTGTATTAGGGGCTAGTGGTCTATTATTACACATTAACACATGCATCATTACTGCAACAACAACTAGAATAAGTTAACAGCTGTATTACATTAACCAGTGAAAATCTTCTTTATCTTAATCACTAAAATTCTGTTCTGCATTGGTAGATGGCAAGTTGAGAGAAAAAGCACATTGCACCGCATTCCTTTGTTCCCAGAAAATAAATAATCCCTTTGTCCTGCTGCACGTGGTGTGCAATCCTGGCATCTTATCAGAGGATACTCTGAGCCTGAAGTCACTGGATGTACACAGCTTTGTAGCTTATCTGTACTGTTTCATTGTCTTCCATCTTGGCCAAAGTCTTGTTGCCACAGCAGTCATGTACCCGTCTTTTTGCTGACTTCATAATTAGAAGTCCATGCTCTGATCAATCCTTTCCTCTTTTTACCAACAGGAAACAGTCAGTTATGCTGTTTATCAAACAAACCAAGTTTTCCTCAATTCTGTTTAACAGGGAAGCCATTTCGTAAGTCTGTAGTCCATTCCATAGACCATGCATCTATAGGCCAATCCAATCCACATCTCCATAGACTTTTTCCCCAGTGTACCTTTGGAGTCTGAAAGGATCAGAAAAATGACTAGGGGAACATTTTTGCTAACGTTAATAAAGGAGATACCTGATGGAAATGATTAGCTGCCAGAATTGTCTAAATAGACACCTTGGGGCCTCAAAGGCTTTTGCGTAGTCAGCGAAGCAGAAGTAGATGTTTTTCTGGAACTCTCTGGCTTTCTCCATAATCTAGGGCATGATAGCAATTTGGTCTCTAGCTCCTCTGCCCCTTCGAAATCCAGCTTGTACTTCTGGGAGTTCTCGGTCCACATACTGCTGAAGCCTACCTTGTAGGATTTTGAGCATAACCTTGCTAGTGTATGAGATGAGTGCAACTGTACGGTAGTTGGAGCATTCTTTGGCACTCACCTTCTTTGGAATTGGGATGTAGACTGATCTTTTCCAATCCTCTGGCCGCTGCTGAGTTTTCCAAACTTGCTGGCATATTGAATGTAGCACCTTAACAGCGTCATCTTTTAAGATTTTAAATAGTTCAACTGGAATGCCATCACCTCCACTGGCCTTGTTGTTAGCCAGGCTTTCTAAGGCCCGCTTGACTTCACTCTCCAGGATGACTGGCTCAATGACAGCAACCACACTATCTGGGTTGTCTGGGACATCCAGCTCTTTCTGGAATAATTCTTCTGTGTATTCTTGCCACCTCTTCTTGATGTCTTCTGCTTCTGTCAGGTCCCTCCCATTTTTGTCCTTTATAATGTCCATCTTTGCACAAAATATTCTTTTAATATCTCCAATTTTCTTGAACAGATCTCTGGTTTTCCCCTTTCTATTATTTTCCTCTACATCTTTGTACTGTTCATTTAAAAGTATGGGTGCCCTACAGAACCTAAAACAAAGCAACATAAAAACAAAGAACAACCCCCCCCCCAAAAAAATCCCGAATGAGGATAGAAAATTAAATTAAATATTACTGTCACAGGCTGATGATGTCATCACATGATATACTTGCATTGTATACAGTTATATCAATACAAGTTTTTTAGACCAAGCCGTTGTCAGTTTCAGTGTTTTTGTCCATTCCTGCTATCAAGACACCACTGCAACATTGCATCAGTCAAACCCATTATTTATTGCCACATATTTTTAATTATTATTATAGATAGTACACTTGAAAGATATTTTCTACTGCAAACTTCCTGTCCCTTCCTTATCACATCGTTTGGATGCCACATTCCTCTTTGGAACTGTAATTCTTTTCCAAGATTAAAAAAGGCAATGTTTTAACCTGCTGATATACTTTCTGAGATACACTGTTTCATGCCACAGATAAATCATTATACTAATAATATAAATGTACACTATTTAATGGCTCCTGTAGTTGAGATGTTTTAAAATAATCTGTAAAACTTCCATTGTTATCTATTTGCTGTGGCGATTGACCTTGTTGACCTTGTCAATATATATTCTGGAGGGATTATTTCTGGATGGCGCAACGTCACCTGAGAGCACGAGTCTTTTAGAGCTAGATATTTAGTCTCATTTATATAAATATTATCTCCAGCACATCTAATAAATTCCTGGTTATTTTCAAATAACAATGGAGAAATTTAGCTATTGGGAGTTGTTGTTCTTGTTGCTCTGGTCTCTCTGCTCTAGCAGTAACTGGGGTTGCTATCGCGCCCGCTTCAACTGCCCCTGTGGGTGCCTCATTCTGCTGTACGTAGCATACTTTCTTAGGCAAATTCAAATTCCCTTTTTGTTGCCCAAACTCTCTATTCTTAGCACATTGAGCTATGAAGTGTCCTTGTTCTCCACAGCCAAAACAGGATCTAGAAATGTTTCATTCAAAACTTGGGGACTTACGTTTCCTTCCCAGTTTTTGTATCTCTGCTGGGTCTGCTCTGAGGGCTTGCCTCTAAAATGGCTTCCAACTGCCTGTTGATCTCTGAGGTATTCTCTGGTTTCTTTCTTTCTGCCATCCCAAGCTTTTCCTCCAATTTTTACCTCAAGAGTATCTTGGATCTTTAATTTCTGTGATATGGTCAGCTATTTCGCTGGCCTCTAAAATATTTTTAGGCTTTATCTTTTTTTCAGAATCATTAAACTTTTCTGCCTCAGCTTTGAGCTGTAAATATTTTTCCTCAGCCCCAGCCCCTATTTCCAATATCTCCTTAAAATCTAGCTCCATTTGTCTTAACTGGAATTTCTGTTCCGATTTCCACTCTTCCAACTCTATTTGTCTTTTTCTCTGCTCATAGGATATTTGACTGACCTCTTGCTCATCTTTGATCACTAATGCTTTCAATTTCAATTCCACTTGTAATTTCCTTTTTTTTTTTTTTTTTTTGGAATTTTTGAAATTCTAGGAGGCTTTTAACACCTTTTCCCCCTAAGGTATCCTGTTCCTGAGCCTTATATTGCCCATCTACTTCACGGTTTTCCTCTGCGTGAGGTAACCCTTGTCCATCAGATACCTCCATTGTTAACCGTTTCCCTCTCTTAGAAGGCCTGGTTTGTCTGTTTTCTCAGATTCAGATAGACAAGCCTCATTTTAAAAGGGACCTATTTTTTCTGTGTTAGGGAGAGATTGATTGACACTTAATAGCTTTCCCTTTGACAGCCTAGGTTGGCTATTTTGTTACTTTAGGCCTCATTGTTCCCTGTAGGATACACTGTTTCTGTTTCTTTTGGCCAGCCACCCAGCTTATTTTTATTTTTCTGTTTTACAAGCCCCTCTGCTTGGTTCAGTTACCTCAGATCTGTGTTTGACTTTGGCTTCCGCTTTTGCCCCCTCAGCGCTCCCTTCTTAGAGCCTAGGACCCAAAGCTAGCCCACTAGTCTTTCACAATCTTGAGGTAAACCTTGAATTGTTAATTTTTCCTCAGAGCTTTTCCCTTTCTTTAGTATTTCCCTGGTCTGCAATCAGGAGTCCCTTTTAAGCTTTTCACCAAACCACTTTCAAGAGTCCAACTGCTGCCCTTACAGCACCAGACTACTCAGGAAATTTCACTTTTTCTTTGGTTTACCGGAATCCCTTTGGCTTTCTGTATTATCTTTTGATCCCACCACTGGTCACCACTTGTGGTGATCAACCTTGTTGCCCTATTTATTTGGTCCTCACAAGGGATCACACCCTTTTCCCTTCACGCTGCCACCAGGTTTTCTCCTAATACCAATTATGTTATACACGTGTGCTGCCAAACTAAGGGTTATTGAATTTATTTATTTATTTATTTATTTCATTTATACCCCGCCTATCTAGTCAATTGTGACCACTCTAGGCGGCAACTTAGGAACCAGAGGTTTAATTAGCAAATATTCTTTTACTGTCAAGTAAATCATAAAGGTAAATCACATATGAACTGTATCAGGTATTAACGAGGATAGGATTATGTATACAATCACTTTTATTCCAAACTACTATATATCTTCAATCAATATCTCTCTTGTAGTACTTACAATTTCATTCTTGCTTGTTCAATATTGTTTAACCTTCTCAATTCCCTCTCCCAACACTCTCAGCTCAATTCTCTAACTGTCTTCTTCTCTCTTCTAAACTCTAACTGCCATTCCACATTCCCCAACTGTCTCACTCACTCCGCCCCTCCTGCCCTGTCCTTGGCTCCTCCCCCCTTGAGCTTCTGTGATGGACAGGCAGGAATGATGTCACCTTTTGGAATTTCATTACATTTGCTTGCCCCTTTAAAAACAATCTAGACAGAAATCTTTCTAATAATCAAAGTTCATGAAAGTAAAATTAGCCAGCAGTCTGATTTTGCCAATCTCTGAGACTTTATACCTTAGATAAAGTCTGACAGTGCAGCCAAAAATCATTAGCAACTGAAGTGATGACTTTTGATTCATTATTCACATAGCAATATTTCTGACTTCTCTACTTTCCTTTGCTCAGAAATTCATAGCTTCAAATAAGAATGGAAACTTTATTCACAAAGTTGCTAATTGTACAATCACAATGATGAAAATGATGTAGCATGAGACCATTCTAATATATTTATTTATACGGTCATAGGCAAATTGAAACCAACTTAATTACAACTACATGATTTATGCTTATCATTAGACAAAGCCAAGAAATATGCATATGAATTAAGATTAAAAACAAACATGAAGCACCTGTAATGGCATTTCCAGGGTATCCTTAGGAGATGCTACTGTTTGGGGATTCAGTCAGCAATTCCCTCAAGCATTATTTTTATTCCTTTTGTATAAACAAATACTTTTTCCAGTTTTCTTTCCTGGTACTTTCTTCAGCTACAAGCATTGGATTTTCATATTTATGTGACTTCTGCCCCTCAGAATTCACAAGAAATCCCCCAAACCAGGATTCTAGTGGCTTTAGCCAATAAACCAAAGTCCTCAAAGGAGCTTTCAGTGACCTTCAATTAGGGAATGAAGGCTCTATTAGCCATTTTGTTCTTGTGAAAAAGACAGAGAAAATGGGTGGGAGTGGGAACCCAATGAGCAGAGAAACTACCACTCTACTAATCCCTTGCAACTTCCAGAGTACATGTCTGGGCACAGTTGGCATTATAGCAGGGTCTTAACCCAGTCTCTGTATTTTTTTCCTTGCCCTCCAAGTTTCAATAGTTGTTTTTTAAAAAAAAAAAAAATTGGTGAGCCATAAACAAGCACATGGCTGCCATGCAAAGGCTGGAATAGGAAATGTAGTGTCTAGAATGGTCTATATCTCATTGATGATATAGGTGGCCTCAGCTGGGAACTGCAGGTAACAAGTAATGGTGTTCAGTTGTATTCTCTTTTGGCTTCGTCTTGTAGCAGTCTTTTTCTTGGGTATCTGTCTTGCTCTGGCAATTTAATTTTCATCTCATTGAGTAGGTATTGTATTTTGAGAAATAATCACTGTAGATCTGCGAGTTTTGAATCCCTGTCTTGTGGATCTAAGCAGATGTTATAGTGTCTGTGAGCATGACAGTAATTGAACGATTTTGCACAGTGGTGTTCAAAAAGTTTACTTATTGTTTAAATGGTCTAAACTCAGGATGATAGTGGTATGGAAGCTGTTGAAGCTCTGGTGGAGATTCTTTAGTAATTGCTCTCCATGGGTCCAGATGAATAAGGAAGTCATCATCATATCTCAGACAGTGGAGAGGATTGAGGACACAGGAGCTTAGAAAGAGCTGTTCCAGCTCAGCCATTGTTGTGCCCATAGCCACTGATATGAAGATAGCCTTATTACCAAAGGTGAAATACCAGTACCAGTGGATCTCCCACATTCCAGTTCAACAGTGAAATTTCAGGGTCTCCACAAAAGCAAATTGCAGTCTGTGTTCCACCTCCATTTTAGAAGAAGTGGGAATAAATTACAACCATTCAATATTCAAAGAAAAAAAGTTATTCCTGATTATAAGGTTCCTTTAGAAAAAGACATTTCCATGATGTATTTACTGGTTAAATGGGTGACTGAATGATGTATTGACTACATGACATTCAAAGAGGAAGTCAAAGAAAATAATTATGAGGGGTGGCTTTACCTGAAGCAGAAAGACTCTAAATTCCCACACAAAAGGATAAATCTAAATAAAGATGGTCCTAGACAACAGAAAAATTAACGATCTGAGAAAATGAGACGCATTCTTCTACTGAAAGAGGTACATAAGGTCCCAAAACAGATGGGCCATCAATGTATAGATTAAAGTCCTCAGCTATCAAAGATTTCTCCAAAGAACATCTCAAAGTTATCTGGAGATCAGAAAAAGTCAAGGTGATTTAAAGCACTGCACAAAACCCGAACCACTCAGAAATCATCACTCAAGGTATTGGCAAGACAAGCACATATTAAAAATACATTACCAGATATGCCTCAGCCAAGGCATGTGTAATTGTCATTGCTTTTATTTCTGATGTCCAGGCAAGAGAGATGTTGTTCATGTAGTTCAAATGGTACCATCCATGTACAAGAAGGAGGTAACAGTAAGGCCCCCGAGAGATGAAGAACAAGGAGAAAAGATCTTTAGGGGGAAATGCCGAAATTCATTTGAGGACAGAAGGCTAACCCAGTGTTAGTACCAATTAGAGTAGACCTATTAAAATAAGTAAATCTCTTCCCCCAAGCTTTAAAGGTTGCCTTTCCCCTTCTATCTGTTTGCATCTTTCTGAAAATTTGCAGATTGCTTCTGTCCATATACATGTGCTGTCAAGTCAATTCTGATCTGAGCCTTCTCAGGGTTTCCTAAGTAGAGAGTAGTCAGGATGGTTTACCATTCCCTTCTTCTGAGGGTACCAGAAAGGTATGATTTGTAATTGACTAGACTTCCCTCTAAGCCAAGCTTGTCCAACCTCGGCCCTCCAGATGTTCTTGGACTTCAACTCTCAGAAGCCTTCAGCACCACCTCTGCTGGCCAGCACCACCTCTGCCGGCCAGGATTTCTGGGAGGTGAAGTCCAAGAACATCTGGAGGGCCAAGGTTGGACAAGCCTGCTCTAAGCCCAGTTTCTTTTTCTTATGTATGTAATTTTTGCTGCAGTGGTGCAATATCGAGATGTTCCTGCTGGCCTTAGTGCCGTAAAATATTGTTTCTCAAAGAGGAGAATATTGGAGGAAGAGATGTTCTCCATATTTTTTCAATAATAATGGTGTGTCATTAAGTCAATCCTGACTTATGCTGATCCTTTTCAGGGTTTTCCAGGTAGAGAACACGCAGAAGTGGTTGATCATTCCCTTCTTCTGGGGGCATCCTGGGACAGTGGAGCTTGCCCAAGGCTCTTCTCCCAGGAGGCACAGTGGGGAATTAAACTTTCCAACCTATGGCTCCGCAGCCAGATACCTAACTCACTGAGCGATCCACCCAGCTTTCTTCCATATAATATCTCTTTTTCATGCAAATTGTTCTCATGTAGAACAATCCCCACTGCAAACACACACATTCTTCCAGCCTTTGGCTCCACAGCCATATACTTAAACCACTGAGCTCTCCAGCCAGCTGTTTCTCAATGTGTTTAGTTGTATAGTCGTGTCCGACTCTTCGTGACCCCATGGACCAGAGCACGCCAGGCCCTCCTGTCTTCTACTGCCTCCCGGAGTTGTGTCAGGTTCATGTTGGTTGCTTCGCAGACACTGTCCAGCCATCTCATCCTCGGTCGTCCCCTTCTCCTCTTGCCATCACACCTTCCTAACATCAAGGTTTTTTCCAAGGACTCTTTTCTTCTCATGAGATGGCCAAAGTACTGGAGCCTCAGCTTCAGGATCTGTCCTTCAAGTGAGCATTCAGGGTTGATTTCCTTTAGAACTGATAGGTTTGTTCTCCTTGCAGTCCAGGGGATTCTCAAGAGTCTCCTCCAGCACCACAATTCAAAGGCATCAATTCTTCGGCGGTCTGCTTTCTTTATGGTCCAGCTCTCACTTCCATACATCACGACAGGAAAAACCATAGCTTTGACTATTCGGACTTTTGTTGGCAAGGTGATGTCTCTGCTTTTCAAGGTGCTGTCAAGATTTGTCATCGCTTTCCTCCCAAGAAGAAGGAGCCTTTTAATTTCAGGGCTGCTGTCTCCATCTGCAGTGATCATGGAGCCCAGGAAGATAAAATTTGACACTGCCTCCATATCTTCTATTTCCCAGGAGGTGATGGGACCAGTGGCCATGATCTTAGTTTTTTTGATGTTGAGTTTCAGACCGTTTTTTGCACTCTCCTCTTTCACCCTCATTACAAGGTTCTTTAATTCCTCCTCACTTTCTGCCATCAGAGTGGTATCATCTGCATATCGGAGGTTGTTGATATTTCTTCCGGCAATCTTAATTCCGGCTTGGGTTTCTTCCAGTCCAGCCTTCCGCATGATGTATTCTGCATATAAGTTAAATAAGCTGGGGGACAATATACAGCCTTGCCGTACTCCTTTCCCAATTTTGAACCACTCAGTTGTTCCATGACCAGTTCTAACTGTTGCTTCCTGTCCCACATATAGGTTTCTCAGGAGACAGATAAAGTGGTCAGGCACTCCCATTTCTTTAAGAACTTGCCATAGTTTGCTGTGGTCCACACAGTCAAAGGCTTTCGCATAGTCGATGAAGCAGAAGTAGATATTTTTCTGGAACTCTCTGGCTTTCTCCATAATCCAGCGCAAGTTAGCAATTTGGTCTCGAGTTCCTCTGCCTCTTCGGAATCCAGCTTGTACTTCTGGGAGTTCTCGGTCCACATACTGCTGAAGCCTACCTTGTAGGATTTTGAGCATAACCTTGCTAGCGTGTGAAATGAGTGCAATTGTACGGTAGTTGGAGCATTCTTTGGCACTGCCTTTCTTTGGGATTGGGATGTAGACTGATCTTTTCCAATCCTCTGGCCACTGTTGAGTTTTCCAAACTTGCTGGCATATTGAATGTAGCACCTTAACAGCATCATCTTTCAAGATTTTAAATAGTTCAACTGGAATGCCATCACCTCCACTGGCCTTGTTGTTAGCCAGGCTTTCTAAGGCCCACTTGACTTCGCTCTCCAGGATGTCTGGCTCAAGGTCAGCAACTACATTGTCTGGGTTGTCCGGGATATCCAAATCTTTCTGATATAATTCCTCTGTGTATTCTTGCCACCTCTTCTTGACGTCTTCTGCTTCTGTTAGGTCCCTTCCATCTTTGTCTTTTATCATGTTCATCTTTGCGCAAAATGTTCCTCTAATATGTCCAATTTTCCTGAACAGATCTCTGGTCTTTCCTTTTCTGTTATCTTCCTCTATTTCTTTGCATTGTTCATTTAAGAAGGCCCTCTTGTCTCTCCTTGCTATTCTTTGGAAGTCTGCATTCAAGTTTCTGTAGCTTTCCCTATCTCCCTTGCATTTTGCTTCCCTTCTCCTCTCTGCTATTTCTAAGGCCTCGTTGGACAGCCACTTTGCTTTCTTGCATTTCCTTTTCTTTGGGATGGTTTTCGTTGCTGCCTCCTGGACAATGTTACGAGCCTCTATCCAAAGTTCTTCAGGCACTCTGTCCACCAAATCTAGTTCCTTAAATCTGTTCTTTACTTCCACTGTGTATTCATAAGGGATTTGGTTTAGATTATACCTGAGTGGCCCAGTGGTTTTTCCTAATCTCTTCAGTCTAAGCTTGAATTTTGCTATGAGAAGCTGATGATCAGAACCGCAGTCAGCTCCAGGTCTTGTTTTTGCTGACTGTATAGAGCTTCTCCATCTTTGGCTGCAGAGAATATAATCAATCTGATTTCGATATTGCCCATCTGGTGATTTCCATGTATAGAGTCGCCTCTTGTGTTGTTGGAAAAGAGTGTTTGTGATGACCAGCTTATTCTCTTGACAAAACTCTATTAGCCTTTGTCCTGCTTCGTTCTGAACTCCAAGGCCAAACTTCCCTGTTGTTCCTTTTATCTCTTGGCTCCCTACTTTAGCATTCCAGTCCCCTAGAATGAGGAGAACATCTTTCTTTGGTGTCAGTTCTAGAAGGTGTTGTAAATCTTCATAGAATTGTTCAATTTCAGTCTCCTCAGCAATGCTGGTTGGTGCATAAACTTGGATTATTGTGATGTTGAATGGTCTGCCTTGGATTCGTATTGACATCATTCTATCATTTTTGAGATTGTATCCCATTACAGCTTTTCCCACTCTTTTGTTGACTATGAGGGCTACTCCATTCCTTCTACGGGATTCTTGCCCACAATAGTAGATGTGATAATCATCTGAGCTGAATTCGCCCATTCCTGTCCATTTTAGTTCATTGATGCCCAGGATGTCGATGTTTATTGTTGCCATCTCCTGTTTGACCACCTCCAGCTTCCCAACGTTCATAGATCTTACATTCCAGGTTCTTATGCAGTATTTTTCTTTGCAGCATTGGATTTTCCTTTCACTTCCAGGTTTCTCAATAGCTGGTGTCAAAAGCAGATGATTTCTCAATGATTACAGAGGACAGTCAGTCTCTTCTGTCTCGAAGCTGTCTGTGTTAGCTGTTATTTACTCTTCAAAGGAGAAAGAAAAGAAAATGCAGAAAAAAAATGCTTGGTGGTGTCTCCCCCACATTTTTCAAGGAGTTGGTGTCAAAATGTACTGATTTCCCAATGATATTAGGTGGAATGGCAGCCTCTCTTTTGTCAGGAATAAAATTGAAAGGCTTCTGTTACCAAGCTTCTCAGGCCACCAGATTTTCTTCACCCCCATATTTGTTCAGTTTTTGGTGCAATATTTGTTTGTATTTCTTCCTCATGTTCAGTTTTTAAACCCCCAGAAAACTGCAACTGGACAAATAATTTCCAGGATTCCAGATAGAGCAGGTTGGAGTGCCTTGTAAAAGGCACAAAGCAGGTCAGTCCTAGTCTGTATGACCTGTAATCAGGTATAAACTGGGTCAAGGGACTTCTGCACACATCTAGTGTGACCCATACACAAGATTATGTTCAGAGCTCAAAATGTCTATTTATTTTATTTCTTGACAGAACTGACTTTAGGAGATAGAATGGCCCCCTTCTGAATAGCTGAAAACTAACATATTTTAGACAAATAGATACAGTGGGGTCTTGACTTGAGAACTTAATCTGTATTGGAAGGCGGTTCTCAAGTCAAAAAGTTCTCAGGTCAAATCTGCATTTCCCATAGGAATGCATTGAAAACCATTTGATCCGTATCTGCTCTTTTCCATCCATAGAAATTAATGGGAAGCTGCTATTCCTCCTTCAATCACTAGAGGGGGATATTTTGTTTCTTTTTTTCTTAGGTCAAGAAAGGTTCAGGGAAGGCAGGGAAAATACAGTCCAGGCAGTACAGTGGACCCTTGACTTACAGAATTAATCTGTATTGGAACGGTGGCTGCAGGTCAAAAAGTCTGTAGGTCAAGTCTCCATTGAGCTACAGTGCATTGAAAACCAATTAATCCCATAACAGACCGTTTTTGTTCCATTTTGGGTTTTTTTTCTGGTCTGTAAGTCAAATCTCAGTCTGCAAGTCAAATCTAAATTTTGCAGCCAGAGAAGTCTGTAACTCAAAAAGTCTGTAAGTCAAGCCATCTGTACAGTAAGTCAAGGGTCCACTGTACCAGTGTTTGACAATGACATCAAGGTGTGTGTTTGCAGTGGGAATTGATTTACATGAGAACAATATGCATGAAAAAGGCATACTATATGGAAGAAAGCTGGCTGCATAGCTCAGTGAGTTAAGTTCTGGTTGGGGAGCCATAGGTTGGGGAGCTTAGTTCCCCACTGTGCCTCTAGGGAGAAGGGCCAGCCAGTGTGGCCTTGAGCAAGCTTCACAGTCCCAGGATGTCCTCAGAAGAAGGGAATGGTGAACCACTTCTGTGTAGCCCCTACCTGGAAAAGGGTCAGCATAAGTCAGAATTGACTCAATGGCATACCACTATTATTTGAGACATATGGGGAACATATCTTCCTTAAATATTCTCCCCTTTGAGAAACATTATAGCACTAAGGCCAGCAGGAACTTCTTGATATTGCACCACTGCAGCAAAAATTACAAAAAAGAAAAAGAAATTCAGTTTAAAGGAAAGATTAATCCATTAAGGACATTGGTAGAGCAAGGGTAATGTTCTGTGTCACTAAGGCCAGCAGGCAGTGGTTAGTATTCACATGACTGCAACAAAAACGGGGGGGGGGGGGAAAGAAGGGGATAAGGAAAGACAGGTTGTAATGCCCTAATTGTGTGAAAGAAACAATGAAAGGCCATACAACAATCATCTACCCTCAGTTACTTTAAGAGCTAATCCTAATACTGCCAGAATAAAATATCAGGCCAAATCCTCCTGTATGGCTAAGCTAGTAGAAGAGAAGCATGATTCACAAGGAGCAAATCTGATGCTAATTAATGAGTCACAAAGAGTTGGACACGACTTAATAACTAAACAACAACAATGAGTTCTTACTGTGTGACAGTCAGGTCTATGTGGTCAGGTCATGATCCATGTGGCTACCAGAGAGGATCAGAGAAGGGGCTTTTGAGTCCCTAGCTCAGATATGACTGGATGCAGGTAGCTGCCATTAATTGGATGACCAGCAGCTGGAAATCCCCATTGTGCAATGGTGTTCAGGAAGAAGATGCCTGGCATGGTGGTGGCCAGGGGCACCCCTTCTCACTTACGACACAAACTGGGCCCGCAGTAAGTGCCTGGGGTGACCTTGCTTGTGTTTTACAGTCAGATGGCTTGATGCATGACTAGGAATACAAGTGGGGACTTGTTAATTAGCATCAATTTGCCAACTGAAACAACTACACAAGTAGATTTGTCCCCAGCTTCACAAAACTGCTCAGTGCAGCAACTCAAAGGCAGTAATTTCAGGATCAGGGCAGTTTTGTAACCTTAGCATATTGGTGAAGGAAAAAAGAAAGACACTGTGCAACTATGTAAGAAAGGCTACATAACCAGGGGCACAAGCCTTTCTGTTTTCTAAACAACCCCATGAAATGGCTACACAAGAATATATAGACATGGCTAGGGATGTCTGGTTGGGACGTGGTGGCGCTGCGGGCTAAACCGCAGAAGCCTTTGTGTGCTGCAGGGTCAGAAGACCAGCAGTCGTAAGATTGAATCCACGCAACGGAGTGAGCTCCCGTCGCTTTGTCCCAGCTCCTCACCAACCTAGCAGTTCGAAAGCATGTAAATGTGAGTAGATAAATAGGTACCATCTTGGTGGGAAGGTAAACAGCGTTCCGGGTCTAAGTCGCGCTGGCTACGTGACAACGGAAACTGTCTTCGGGCAAACGCTGGCTCTATGGCTTGAAAATGGGGATGAGCACCGCCCCCTATAGTCGGACACGACTGACTAAAAGGTCAAGGGGAACCTTCACCTTTACCTAGGGATGTCTGAGCCCTACCTAGAGCTTCTTTGATATTGCCCAGGGCAGCTCTTGGATTTCACTGCATAGTTTAGCATTCTTTCATCTTCTCATTTGGTGCCAAGAAATCAATGAAATTATATTTTAATTTCCATTTTCCCTTTCCTTTTTTCATATTTATGGGCCATCTTTTAACCCCAGAAACACTGAACAGGATAAGGAAACTCTCTGGGGAGGCTTGTTCTGCTTCAAAGGTAAACAGTGGCTCTTTGAGCCGCCCGATTGTCTCCCAAAAATGAAACGAATACCCTCAGTCTCGATTTGCATGTGTCTGAAGACAAAAAAAAAACTCCCTTGAGTACATTGTTATCAACAAACAACTAGCAAACAAACTGTTATTATCAGCAATTATACTGTAGAGAGTAGGAAACACATACCTATTCTTGGTACCTACACTTTTATGTGAAGCAGGGAAAGCCACAGTTTACTGCTCTGCTTCAGGCAGTAAAATGGTTTGGGCCAGCCCTCTTGACATTTCCAGCAAGAAAAGGGGGGACTGGAAATCTAACAAAGCCCGTACTAAGAAGAAAAAGAAAAAAGAAAAACACCTCAAAATCTTCAGGTCACTATTGACATCTTTCCTATTTCCTCATTACTTTACAGGTGACTAATGCAGGCAGTTAGAGTGAATTAGTGTTATTGCTTCCTCCCCGCGCCCCACAGTGGAAGTTTTACATTCATTCAAAAAGTTCTTTTTCCATTTAGAACTCCTTGATAATTCTAAATCTTACCTGTCCTCTCAGCTTGAAATTAGGATCTGCTCCATCCGTATTCCATTGCAGAAACCACTGAAACAACTTAAACAAGTTAATAGCACACATTAGTGGAAATCTGAAATAGCTGTTGCCAGGGAAAGCATTTAAGAATAGCTTACATAAATAAAACAAAAGACATTTTTTTCTAGCTGGTGTTTCTGACATCAACCAACTGGAAACGTTCTAGTGATAAGTAGCCAGATATGGGTGGCCATATTAAATTTGTTACCAAGAAAGCAATAACTTAAAGACACCACACATTTATTACAGGATAGGGTCACTGATTAGAGATGCATCTAGTATAATCCTGGGCTGCAGATTCTTCTATATATGGCATGGCCCTTTTAATTGTGCTTGGAGATTGGCCTGTTCATCTTAACACTACACCTTCCAAAAAACCCATTTGCCAGTTCTGCCACCATTCCCCCCCACCTATATGATTACAGGCCATTAAGGAATATTCAGATCCTTATCTTTCCGTAAGATCATCCTAGACCTACATAGTGCAAGTGCTTCAGTGGAAGATCTTACAAGATACCTTCATCTGTCTGCCAAGGCATATTGTCTTCTGTCTTTGATAAGCAGATAAGTCTCTATTTTGTTGTTGTTTAGTTGTTAAGTTGTGTCCAACTCTTTGTGACCCCATGAACCAGAGTACGCCGGGCCCTCCTGTCTTCCACTGCTTCCTGGAGTTGGGTCAAATTCATGTTGGTAGCTTCGATGACACTGCCCAACCATCTCGTCCTCTGTCATGCCCTTCTCCTCTTGCTTTTCCCAACTTCAGGGTCTTTTCCAGGGAGTCTTTTCTTTTCATGAGATGGCCAAAATATTGGAGCCTCAGTTTCAGGTTCTGTCCTTCCAGTGAGCACTCAGAGTTGATTTCCTTCAGAATTGATAGCTTTGTTCTCCTTGCAGTTAAGGGGACTCTCAAGAGTCTCCTCTAGCACCACAATTCAAAAGCATCAATTCTTCAGAGGTTAGCCTTCTTTATGGTCCAGCTCTCACTTCCATATATTGCTACTGTTCCATTGGCAACAAGTTTTTAAGGCCAGGTTCACCTATGCTAACTTACGACCTCTGGAGATTGTTAAAACCAAATTTGAGAGAGCCATCATTGGAGTTCCACCTTGTATTTCCAATGTGGCTCTTCGCTTAGAGGTTGGGTTAATATCCAGTAAAGCACGGGCTAAAGTCCTTATGGTAAAACACTGGTTTGGTTCAAGGTCAGCAACCACACTATCTGGGTTGTCTGGGACATCCAGATCTTTCTGCTATAATTCCTCTGCGTATTTTTGCCGTCTCTTCTTGATGTCTTCTGCTTCTGTTAGGTCCCTACCATTTTTGTTCTTTATCATGTCCATCTTCGCACAAAATGTTCCTTTAATATCTCCATTTTTTTGAACAGATCTCTGGTTTTTTCCTTTCTATTCTTTTCCTCTATTTCTTTGCACTGTTCATTTAAGAAGGCCCTCTCATCTCTCCTTGCTATTCTTTGGAAGTCTGCATTCAATTTTTTGGAACTTTCCCCTTTTCCCTTGCATTTTCTTTCCCCCTCTCTTCTCTGCTATTTGTAAGGCCTCGTTGGACAGCCACTTTACTTTCTTGCATTTCCTTTTCTTTGGGATGGTTTTTGTTGCTGTCCCCTGAACAATGTTACGAGCCTCCATCCATAGTTATTCTGTCCACCAAATCTAGTTCCTTAAATCTGTTCTTCACTTCCGCTGTGTATTCATAAGGGATTTGGTTTATATTACACCTGACTATACCTTACTTTCTTGGGCTCCATGATCACTGCAGATGGAGACAGCAGCCATGAAATTAAAAGACGCCTGTTTCTTGGGAGGAAAGCGATAACAAACCTTGACAACATCTTAAAAAGCAGAGACATCAACTTGCCATCAAATGTTCGAATAGTCAAGGCTATGGTTTTTCCTGTAGTGATGAGATTTTTGAGGCTCCAGTACTTTGGCCATCTCATGAGAAGAGAAGACTCCTTGGAAAGGAAAGTGTGACGGCAAGAGAAAAATGGGACGGCAGAGGATGAGATGGTTGGACAGTGTCATCGAATTAACCAACATGAATTTGACACAAGGCAGTGGAAGATAGGAGGGCCAGGCGTGCTCTGGTCAATGGGGTCACGACACGACTAAATGACGAAACGAATGATGAAACAATACCTGACTAGTCCAGTAGTGTTTCCTACTTTCTTCAGTTTAAGCTTGAGTTTTGCTATAAGAAGTTTATGATCAGAGCCACAATCAGCTCCAGGTCTTGTTTTTGCTGACTGTATAGAGCTTCTCCATCTTTGGCTGCAGAGAATATAATCAATCTGATTTTGGTATTGCCCATCTGGTGATGTCCATGTGTAGAGTCACCTCTTGTGTTGTTGGAAAAGAGTGTTTGTGATGACCAGCTTGTTCTCTTGATAAAACTCTATTAGCCTTTGCCCTCTTCTGTTTTGAACTTCAAGACCAAACTTACCTGTTGTTCCTTTTCTCTCTTGACTCCCTACTTTAGCATTCCATTCCCTTATAATGACAAGAACATCTTTCTTTGGTGTCAGTTCTAGAAGGTGTTGTAAGTCTTCATAGAATTGGTCGATTTCAGCCCCTTCCACATCGGTGCTTGGTGCACAAACTTGGATTACTGTGATGTTGAATGGTCTGGCTTGGATTCATATTGAAATCATTTTATCATTTTTGAGATTTTCTCCCAGTACAGCTTTTCCCACTCTTTTGTTGACTATGAGGGCTACTCCTTTTCTTCTACGGGATTCTTATCCAGAATAGTAGTTATGATAATTGTCTGAATTGAATTTGCCCACTCCCGTCCATTTTAGTTCACTGACGCCCATGATGTCAATGTTTATTCTTGCCATCTCCTGTTTGACCACACCCAGCTTATCAAGGTTCATAGACCTTACATTCCAGGTTCCTATGCAGTATTTTCTTTGCAGCATCAGACTTTCCTTTTACTTCCAGGTGTGTCCGCAGATGAACGCCCTTTCGGCTTTGGCCCAAGCACTTCATTAGCTCTGGAGCTACTTGTACTTGTCCTCTGCTCTTCCTCAGTAGCATGTTGGATGCCTTCTGCCCTGAGGGGCTCATCTTACAGCATCATACATTTTAGCTTTTTGTTTCTGTCTAAGGAGTTTTCTTGGCAAAGATACTGGAGTGGTTTGCCAGTTCCTGCTCCAGGTGGATCATGTTTAGTTTGAACTCTCCACTATGACCTGTCCATCTTGGGTGTCCCTGCATGGCATAGCCCATAGCTTCTCTGAATTACTCAAGCCTCTTTGCCACAAGGCAGCAATTCATGAAGGAGTGAGTCTCTATAGTGAGTAATAAATGAACACAAGCTTGGGATCAGATATGAATATTCAGAATTGAAGGCACTTTATAACTTACTTAAAGTGAGCAACTCTAAACAGAGGAACGTCATAAGGAGGCAAAAATATGAAACAAGAGATTGCCAGTTTATCAGTGGGTTCAGTTCTACACCTTGCATTGTGAATTGGGATGAATCTTAGATTAAAATAAATCACACTATGGCAGAAATCTAGCAATAAGTCGCAACTGGAGTTGGCCTCTTGAATCAGTGCAGATTTGGTGAGTCAGCACTATGTGAGTTCCATTGATTCCGTGGGCTTACTTGCAATGATTCAAATGGGTCTACTCTAATTATGAACTACTCTGTTAAAGTAAACCACAACTTGAGTAGACCCATTTGAATCAATTGAACGTAAGGAAGAGATGATTCCCCAAATCCTCACTGATTCAGTGGGCCTATTTTAGTGTGACTTAGTAGCCTAAGCAACAGGATTTCAGGCAATTTCTGTTAATTATCTCACCAATATCAAAACATCCAGGAGAAACCAACAACTGTCTTGTAAGCAGTCACTGGTAATCACATCATCGCAGCTGACACTTTCTGTGCTTTCTGCACTTCATTTCCCTCTAACCTTGTTAGTTATAATAAAGGGCAAAGCTGTGCATTAGGACGTCAGGTGGCAGACAGAAAATGAGGTCAAAAGGCATCCTGCCACCCACACATTCTGAACATAAATACATTGCTCCATGTGGTCTGTGTTGAGGGACCCCTTTCTAGGATGTAATTAATGAGATAACAACATCTCTAGATGACTACTGTGGAGTTATCTCTTTTCTATGGAAAATTTCACAAAGCAGAAATAGTGCTGACAAGAAGAGTAAGACAGTAGTGGGAAATACACCCAGCCAGAAATGTTTTGCCATTTTTGATTAGTTCTATGAATTAGTTTCTGCCCATTAGTCCAATTTGTTAATTCTCCTGTTAACCAAAATAGATTTTATTGCTTAATGATATAATTTTGCTGGATACATTTCTATGAGCATTTTTATATTAGAAGAAACGTTGGGTAGATGCCTAATTTCTGGACTAGTGTTAATGACATTGCTAGAAACACTCACAATTCCCATAGGATAATACTTACCTAATCATTCCATATCTGCTCACTTAATGTGTCTCTTCACTGCTGTGTTTACAAGCCACAGAGGTTTACAAGCTATGCCACATTTTTGTCATTCAGGTATTTTCTCTTAAAAAGGTGGTGTGGATATAATTCTCGCACATTCCTAGGTATGCATAATAATAATAATAATAATAATAATAATAATAATAATAATAATAATAATAATAATAATAATAATAATAATAATAATAATAATAATAAAAGCGCTGTAAAATGGATGAACCCCATGTTCCTTTGCCCTCCCACTCCTGAATAATGAGGTGAGATGCAGGTGATGGTTATAAATAGGGGCATACTTTATTAAACCAACATGTCATAATTTATGGCTTAGAAACTGGGGCATGCAGTAGTGTGGTATCAGGTTTGATACTGAAGGTCTCACAGGACCCTCTCACTGACCTATACGGGTGAGTCCCAGGCCCCGTTGACGTGCAGTCCCTAAGACATGACCCTGGTTGGTGCAATATCAACCCCCCCCCCCGACTGAGGAGGGCCCCAGCAGGTCTTTCCTCCCAGCACGCTAACCTCACGATCTGTACCAAAAGTTCAGACCTGCTATGCACTGCTTGAACTCCATGGTCACTCACTGATTCAGTTTCCTACTGCACTACACGCCATGGAATGGGCAAGCTTGCTATGCCCCATTTCCCCTATCCAGCCAAAAAGTTTGGCATGCAGGCCCCTACAAAGATCCCTCAAGAAAATCTTTAAACCAGCCTCAGATAAATGAACCCCATCACCTCTATAAAGCTCCGGTCAGTCCAACTGGATTTTCAGGTGTCCTATTACTGATCCTAAGCCATTAACCATTGCTCTGCAAACTTCCTTATTAACTTTCCTGCATGCTCTGTTTATGCAACTAGCATTGCAGTTGGCTGTCCAAGCATGCCAAGGAATAATCGTAGACCAAACTATTCTTGAAAACAGATACTTTGTCTTCCAGCTCCTCAAATCAGCCAAAATGTCCTGCACAAAGGACTTGCCATTTCTCTTGGCTAAGTCATTACCCCCCAGAACCAAGGACACATCTGGGGGTACACCAGCTGCCGCTGCATCTGCCATGCTGGAAAAAAAATGGCCAAAAGTGTGCCCCTCCAGACAAGCCATTTCAAGCTCGCTGCTGGTTGCAGTCCCAAATCTTGGCCCCATGCCGTCCTGGCAGCATAATCTGCTGCCCAGTGAAGGAAACTGTTACCCAGCAACAGGATCCTGAATTGCCATTTGGGTAGCTCTGCATCTGAAAGAATGAGACAAAGAGCCTGGCAGGAGCCTACAGCTGTGGTAAGTCTCACACGTAAAGTTTGTATCTATGGGGGGAGGGGATCATCTCCCCACCTTCCTGATCTCCTCTACGCCATACCCTAGCATGGTGGCAATAGATGCTACCCCAATGTGAAATGAGTGGGTTCCAAACTGCCCAAACCACTTGTTCCAAAGAAGCTCCAATTACCTTCCAAAATTGGTATTTTGCTAGTGGGGTACTGTCGCTATGACAAAATAAGTAGCCCTGATCTCCCCCCCCCTTTTCTTAAGATAATCCTCCAGGGCCCTAACTGGGCATATTTCTAAAATGGAGGAAGTCCCTAGTGAGATAAATGCTCCTTTCCCTAATTGATCTGTTTTAGATCTCCGGAAATGCAATTGTAACCTGTCTTTACCCATTGTGACATCTGCAAGTTGTAACACCATTCGTGATGTGTCACGCTTGCCGGCTGCCACAACCTCACTAATACGAAATGCTCCAAAAATGTCAAAAGTGTTGCTGCCTGAAAGAGGGAAGCCTCGTACTTATAACTACAAATGTTACCCCATGATTCACCAAACCTCATCAGTATGGCTGGAGAAAAAGGGGACCTATCATTGGGCATTCTGATTTTTTCCTTACTCCATCCTTCAATCATCTAACGAATTCTAAAGTCCCCTGTGGAATCAGCTACTCCAAGGACCTTAGCCTGGAATGCCAATGCCGACATCTTGCCCTGAATACAGCTAGTGCCCCATGCCCTTTTGAAAAAGAAAAAATGCCAAATTGTTCTAGGTGATCAACTGGTATGGGCCACATCTGTTCTAATTGCTCGTGAACTCTAAATTGTCTAAACTCTTCTCAAACTGCAAAGTGACCCCACTGAGTACTCGGGGCAAGAGCCATCCCTATTGCTCTTAGTGCCTCCTGCCTCCATTTTGCCATATCGCTTGTGGGAGGACTTCTGGCCACCTGCAAGCTCCTGGAGTCAATGTCTTGAACTACTCCATCTGTTGACGGGACAGGGCGTCAGCTATATTGTTGTCTATGCTGGGGATGTGCCTTGCATGAAATACTAAATTAAATTGTAACTTGTGTAATACTAGCACCCTCACAAGCTTCATGACCTGTTCAGATCTAGAAGACATGTTATTAATGACAAGCACCACTGCCATATTATCGCACCAGAATCTGACTAATTGGCCCATTCCTCAGCCCATAACCAAGGGCGCTGAGAATGGGAAAAAACTCCAGGAGTGTCAAGTCCCTGGTCAGTCCTGACCTTTGCCACTCCTCAGGTCAAGTCCCTGCACATCAGCGACCCCGGAAATAAATGCCAAATCCTAATGACTCTTCAGCCCTCTTTGAACTTGGAATTCATTCTGGAGGTGTAATTCTGCTCTCCAGAACAAAACTCCTCTAAAATTGTCCAAAAATTGTTGCCACATTTTCAGATCTTGTCTCATGCCTGCTGTAATCCTAGTTCTATGGAAAGACCCTCCATGGCTGCACAGAGTCTGCACAAAAAGGCCCTACCTGGGGCAAGTACCCTACAAGCAATATTCAAATGGCTCACTGTCTCCTGTAACTCTCTTAGGGTGGTCTTCTTCTGCCTCAATAGATGTCTCAATCTGACCTGCAAGTCAACCACCTTTCTGTCAGGAAGCTTTTAGTATTGGTGACAGATATCCAACTCTATACCCAAGAATGTGATGTTAGGTGTTGGCCCTTCTGTTTTCTCCTCAGCCAAAGGAAGCCCAATCTCCTGAGCCAATTTCTCAAAAATCTCCACCAAGAGCCTTCAATTTCCAGAATCCTTGCAACACAAAAAGAAAAACATCTAGATATTAGGCCATGTTATGGAGGCCGCTCCCCCACATCTCGGTTCCCATTCCAAAAAGGAGCTAAAGTGCTCAAACGCTGCACGGTATACTGAGCAGCCCACAGGTAATGCTCTATCAATGTAAAAGACACCCTCAAAGGAAAAAACTAACAACTCAAAATCCTCTGGGTGAACTGGCAGTAGATGAAAAGCCTATTTTACGTCAGCCTTGGCCATCTCTGCCCCTATGCCACATGCCCTAATCGTGCACACTGCCTCGTCAAACAACATATACCGTGTAATGCAAATCTCCTGTGGTATGCCGTCATTGACAGAGTCACCTTCTGGGTAAGAGTGGTGATGTATGAGCCTGAATTCACCTGGGGCCTTTTTAGGTACAAGCCCCAAAGGAGAAACCCGGATATGCAGGACCGGTGGCTGAACAAATGGACCTAACACTCTGCTTTCTCCTTCTCAATTTTTTGTTTAATTATTTCCTCCTTACCTTGAACAGACTTTAATTTTTTGGCAAACGTTGCCTTGCGTCTCCCCAAAACTGGGATACGAAAACCTAACTGAAACCCATCAAGTAAATATGCTGCCACTTCCTTTAAAAGGTAGTTAGCCAACAAAACTGTAAGCACCTCCAATTGAATAGGGCTGGGTCTCTTTTGTTGCATGAGTTGCTGCATCAGGCTTTCCTGTTACTGGGAACTGAAATTATACCCAGTGTCAGGTACAGAAGGGTACAGCCAAATCCCAACTCTCTCCTATGCCCCAGTAGGGGTGGAGAAAGGTGTTGGGGGATAAGGGGCTCACCAGGCACCAGTGGATGAACCCAAAGGCACCTGACTTGCCGGCCAGCCCTGCACGCCCATGGTCAACTGCTTCTGCACTTATGTTCCCAACCCCCACGGCTACATTGGCGGGACTCCACTAATGTCTGGTGCAGCAGCGAGCTCACCTGACATTTGAGTAGTGGCTGCATCCCAGCTGGTTGAAGGCCTTTCACCATCCAACCTGCTGTCCTCGACCACTTTCTGCCTTTGGACTTCTTTACTGCCTGGTCATGCATGCACGCATTCAGCTCTGCTCTCGACCTGACCAATCAATTCTGCTGGCTGGCGTTCCCTTGATGAATCTGCAACTCCCAATGCTCCTTGCACATTACCCTTTAAAGCAGCAAAGCGAGACAAGAGATTATCAGCAAGGGCTTTCAGTCGAGCATGCTTGTGTGCCTTGAACTCCCTTGCTGAGCACCTAGGCTAATTGTCCTTAGCCTCCTTATGTACTTGCCTACCTTCTGCTGCTCCAATGCTGCTATTTTAACCCATATTTCCTCCCACTCAGGCCACCCCTCCTCATCTGATGATGATGATGATGATACAACTGGAGGAGATGCCCTGGGAGCCCTGTGCTTTGCAGGCTGTTTGCCTTTGCTATTTCCCTGACCCTTTTTGGGGGCCATGGCTGCTAACAAAAGCTTTTACTAAATAATCTACCCGCTAGCCAGAAAGCCAACCCTTACTAATATGCTCCAATTGTAAGGAACACCCTACGTTGTACCCTTATTGTTCATCTATTTATTTAGCTATTAATTTATAATAATAATTCTTTTTTTAATACAAGCCCTCAGGATTAGCTAACCAACAACTGGTAGTTGCTCCAACGCAACTATTCTTGTTGCTATTATAATCTTATTTAATTTTAAATTGAACTTATTTATTTATTTATTTATTTTTATATTTGTTGTTATTATAATCTTATTTTATTTTAATTTGAACTTATTGATTGATTGATTGATTGGTTGGTTGATTGATTGATATTTTCAATTTTTAAAATGTGTGTGCACGTGTGTCTGTAAGTGTGCTGCTTCCAATTAAATTTAAAGAAACTTCAACAAACACACAACCAGGTAATTAACTGTGTGTATGGGGGGGCATAACTCTGTTCCCAACTGCCTTTAGTGTGTGTTTAAGGATGCTCCCCCCTCCCCTCAGGTAACTATGAGAATAGCGTGTCTCACACTATCCTGAGGGGAGGGCAAAGAAGCTCTGTTTGGTGACAAGCGCTGCCAGAGCCGACATTCTCTGCGCCAACTAAAAGAGGAATAGCTTAGAAATGTGATTAATAAATAATAAGTGTTTGGCACATCCAATATTCAACAGAAACGTTCTGCAGAGCTTTAAGTGTCCAGCTGATGCCATGCTAAATGTATCAAGGTGTTTAGCTAGGCTAGCTAATATCCTTCTTGCATGTTTATTCCAGAATTAAAGAATGAGGAAGCTAGAATGGACTTTAAATGATCCTTTCTGAATTTTAAATAGGAGCGACAGTAATAAAGTTGGTACTGTATATACAGTAACTCAATGGAGCTAGTGAAGGAAGGAAATGAAGTGACAAGGATTTAAGGTTCTCATCTTTGAAACTGATTTATGATGTGTTATTAACAATATACTAAGTCACATTGAAGGCATAGCGTCAATCCTAGCATTAAAATTATGTCAACCCATCAAAGTGGGTGGTTCAAAGACTAAGCAGCATCCTCAAGGTCACCAAGGATGGTTGATGACTTAAATGGTGTAAAGGTTGTTCTATTGTAAATCTACATTTTCCTGGAGATGCATATCATGGTATAAAATAGCAGAAACTAGAACTTTTTGTATATATTGCATTTGGATTCTGAAGAATTCCAGTTTGCACAATGATGTTGTCATGTAACTCTTGAAGTGTGCTGCCGTTCAGGAACATTTGTGCTAGATAAAATCTATTACTCATTAAGGTGTCTATTTTTGTTTTACCACCACAATGGAATATACAGTACCTTTAAAACACAATCCATCCAAACGGGCACACCATATTCCTATGATAAATAAGCTTCTGTAGCTTTGAAAAACTATCCCTGCTATATTCAGTAATGAAGAATTGCAGTTCCTTTTTTTGCTTTCTTAATTGTCTTTCAGAATGAAGGTAAAGCAGTTTGGGACAGAATTTTCTTTTGACTGAAAGAAGACATTTGGAGAAGAAAGCTGCCTAAAGTGGTCGAAATGACTAGATAGGCGGGGTATGTATGTATAAATAAATAAATAAATAAATAAATAAATAAATAAATAAATAAATAAATAAATAAATAAATAAATAAATAAAGGAAGGAAGGAAGGAAGGAAGGAAGGAAGGAAAAGAAAAAGAAAAAGAAAAAGAAAAAGAAAAAGAAAAAGAAAGAAACGCTGCTGTTATCAACATGATCTGAGTGGCCAAGGGCCAGGTTTAGCACTGCAGAAGTCATTCCAAAGATCCCTGGAACCATTTTTCTATTGCATGGAGAATGGTACTGTTTGATCAACTAATTATCACATGGTCAGAATTTAATGAAGCTGCAAATATCTAGGGAGGGTGCAAACTGGAATGAAGATGCTTCATTTAATCAGCTTCAACAACTTGAAGAGTCGTATATGATTATATGACACAGAGAATCTCCACACATATGTGGGGCTTTAGAAATTAATTTTTCCGGAGACCTAATGAATTTATCCCTTCCTTTACTGGGATGGGGATTTCTGTAGTTCCAGAAGGTAGGAGCCAAATTCATAGATTCAAATCCTAGAGAGATTTTGATTAAGTAACACTGCGACCATGAGAACATAATTTCCTCAGCATTTGTCCAAAAGTTCTGCCTTTAGGAATTGTGTTCTACAAGCTTTCAATCACCTTCATGATCAGTCAGACTTTGATGAACCTTGAATGGCAGAAGCCCCTGACAAACATGATCTTGCAGATTACAGCTTCAGCCTCAACAGAACTTATCCATGTGTTTTGTTTTGATCAAAAAAAGTTCAAGGATTCTGGACAGGTTCATGCCAACATCTTTTAAAATGGTATTTTGACTTTATTTTAATGGCAAAGCTTTGGCCTTTGCTAAGATGATGCTCAAAGGAGAAAATAATAAATGACTGTTTACTACAAAAGGTCATTTCAGTCAAATGAAAGGGCATATATTTTATTTCATTAATTAATGCATAAAATATTTAAGCCTTCCACCAAAAAAAAACACAGTGGAACAGAATTCTGTCTGCCCACTAATTACATGTTTGTGATTTCAAAGACATATGAAAGCTCCAAGAAACTTTACATGCCACATTTTTCACAGGCATTTGTTCAGTTCTTAAATTATTCTGCTTTGTAGATAATTGCCTGTCTTCAAAAGTCATGTCTGATTTAGCAACTGTTACTATGCATTATAAATAACATACAAAATGTGTACCTTTGTGTGTGTGTGTGTGTGTGTGTGTGTGTGTGTGTGTGTGTGTGTGTGTGTGTGTGTGTGTGTGTGTGTGTGTGTGTGTGTGTGTGTGTGTGTGTGTGTGTGTGTGTGTGTGTGTGTGTGTGTGTAGAGAGACAGACAGAGAGAGAGAGACGAGGAGGAGGAGGAGAAAATGGATTTCATTCTACTAAAACGAAAGAAAGAAGCAACCGTGGAGTGGATGTAAGGATGTGAAAAGAAATACAGTATCTCTGAATGGAGTCCTGAGGGATGAGTACACCTCTAGAATAAAATGGCTTTATAGACCAATTTTGGGAAGAAGTGTTTAATGAAATAAATAAAATTATAAACCAGTTGATTAATACACCTCCAGAATTAGCACTTCTTACTGCTGGAAGAAATATCAACAACCTCCAATATGCAGATGCAAGCACTCTGATGGCAGAAAGTGAGGAGGAATTAAGGAACCTCATAATGAGGGTGAAAGAGGAGAGTGCAAAAAATTGTCTGAAGCTCAACATCAAAAAAATGAAGATCATGGCTACTGGTTCCATCACCTCCTGGCAAATAGAAGGAGAAGATATGAAGGCAGTGACAGATTTCACTTTCTTGGGCTCCATGATCACTGCAGACGGGGACAGCGGCCAGGAAATTAAAAGACGCCTGCTTCTTGGGAGGAAAGTGATGACAAACTTCGATAGCATCTTAAAAAACAGAGACATCACCTTGCCAACAAAAGTTCGAATAGTCAAAGCTATGGTTTTTCCTGTAGTGATGTACGGAAGTGAGAGCTGGATCATAAATAAAGCTGACCGCTGAAGAATTGATGCTTTTGAGTTGTGGTGCTGGAGGAGACTCTTGAGAGTCCCTGGACTGCAAGGAGAACAAACCTATCAATTCTAAAGGAAATCAACCCTGAGTGCTCACTGGAAGGACAGGTCCTGAAGCTGAGGCTCCAGTACTTTGGCCATCTCATGAGAAGAGAAGACTCCCTGGAAAAGACCCTGATGTTAGGAAAGTGTGAAGCCAAGAGGATAAGGGGACAACAGAGGACGAGATGACTGGACAGTGTCATTGAAGCGACCAACATGGATTTAACCCAACTCTGGGAGGCAGTGGAAGACAGGAGGGCCTGGCATGCTCTGGTCCATGGGGTCACGAAGAGTCAGACATGACTAAATGCCTAAATAATAACGACAACAATGTGACCCTGGCGCAAGCTGAATAGTCCTATGGCAGCCCCAGTGTATTCTCCACCAAGACAACCCTGAAAAGGGATACCATGCATCAGAATTGATTTGATGGCACATTGTTCTTGTTCTTCTTGTTGTTCTAATTTGCTGGGAAATAGCAAGCTTAGGAATTCTGTTCTATGGCTCCCTAGAAAAATCAGAAACTGGACTTGAGCCAAATTGTACAGACTGTCCCAAGGCCAAGGAATGAGGCATCAGCAAAGAAATAAGTATATCCTTTACTGTTGTGCAAGAGAGCTATTTCTATATGAAGACCAGAACAGTGCTTTGATTAAAACCAGTCAAGGGTATTGTTGTGTGAGAAGTGATTTCAGAGATAATACAAGGGTACTTTCCCAAGCACTTTTTAAAGAAAAGGAGGTAGAAATGAGATCTTAGTAAGATAAATGGTTGGCCAGGTTAAGAGAGTTTCCAAAGGAGTTGGGATTCTGGATATTATAAATCTTTCTCCATTCTGCCTTACTATTTCTCCAATAATACTGTGCTGTCCAAAATAAGGCACAAAAATGTTCTGCCAGAGAGATTATTGAGTATGTCCAAGTCAGAAAATAATGGAATTAAAAAAAATCAATGCTGATAATAGAGGCTGGTTTGGAGAAATGGTCAAAATAATAAGAGAAGTAAGGTTTCAGAAATGAAATGGCAGCTTTAAAAATGACACCAAAATGAAGCCCCTGCAAGTACATGAATTCAAAACCATGGAATTTTTTTTAATCGGCTGTGCTTTATTATTGATGTGGATGGCATTAGTTGGGGTAGTTGAATATTATTTATGCTCAGCATGGGTGAGAAAAAGGGAATTTATCATCTGTTTGAACTTCACACCTAGTTGATCTTGACACAAAGATAGACCTGTGCTTAGGTGCAGACTAGAGAAAGGGGAATGGAATGATCAACTCACAGGTTGAAAAGCTCCTCGTAACAATCAAAAATCCAAAGAAGAATCCCTACACATAGGCTAGAAACTCCCCCTAGTGTTGAACTTCCTACATTCCTTCCACACTTTAATTGCATAATTACAGGGAAACAATGCACCATGAATGCATAGAATAGCCTAGCCTTCCCTCACTGCTGATGGCAAACAGCGGATCACTGGGCCCATAGGCAGAGAGGGCCCCACCCCCCACAGCTGAGCCCTCTGGCCCCACAGTCTGTTCCCCCACCCCTTTCAAATGCCCCTGTTACCTCCTAGTCCTTAGTTTGTCTGCTGCCACTGCTGCCTGCACCACCACAGCCTCTGCTGCCATGGCCGCCATCACTGCTGCCGCTGCCAATACTGCCACCATCTTTGTAAAGATGGCAGCTGTGGCTTCCCTTAGAACAATGGAGCCAGCTATAAGGGAAACTGGGCTGTTCTTTGCAAATATGGTGGCTGTGGCTTCCCTTAGGTCAGTGGAGCTGGCTTTAAGGGAAGCTTCCACCACAATCTTTGCAAAGAGTAGCTGCAGCTCTGCTGCTCTAAGGGAAGAAGCCACCACCACCATCTTTGAAAAGAGTGGCCCAGTTTTCCTTAGAGCCGAGGTGTCAGAGGCCATGTCAGTGCAGGTGGCCAAGGTAAGGAGGTGATGGGACATTGGGAAGGGAGTGGGAGCAGGTTGTGGGGATGGAAGCCTCATGGTTCCATTTTTTAAAGACAGCTAAGGGCTGTCTAAAAAAAAGAACCAATGAACCAATTTGTGGTTTGATTGGTCAACCCTGGGCATATACGTAGCTCATAGTTCATTGACCCTGAAGAACCACAAACCAAGACAAATTGTCATGTTGGTGGTTTGTCCCCATCTCTATATTTACATTTTTACATCTTGGATTTTTACATATTTATTGGTTTTATTGTTTTTACATTTTGTAATGTGACCCAGAGTAGATCCAGTCTAGATGGGCGGGGTAGAAATCTAATAAAATAAATAAAAATAAATAAATAAAATATTTGTTCAGTGTCTTTCATACCTGAAACAAGTTTTAAGAGCATAGCACTGTTACTACATCTCCCTCTCTCAACTCATATTTGTAGTTATGTAATTCTGTTTCTTGTTCTCAATTTATGCTGAGTCACAACATGAAGATGCAAGTTAATCTTGGTCAAAATTCTGTTATTTAAGCCTGATGATGTTAAGTGCAACAGTGTTAATCCAAGTGGATAATTACTTCCAGTTAAGAATTCAAAGCTTGTGAAGGACTGGCTTGACACCACGATGAGACAGCAGCAGGAGGACAGAGCTCTGTTCCCTGAGCTGAATTCTGACCTGTTTGGGACACCCCAGGGTGTCAAAACCACCCCGGAGAGGTGGTGAACTGGGGGGGGGAAGCCTGTTGATCATGGGGGGGGGACGGCGGTCATCCCCGTTTGATCCAGGAAACTCCCCAATCAGCCAACGGGCAGAAACAAGCAGCTAGGAAGTTTGCTTGCAAGTCGTCAGCAGCCGGCAATAAGAGAAGCAACAATCAGCTATTCAACATCGATGTTATTATCGGGTGAGATATATTTTTACAACTAACTGCTTATGATTACCCCTGGAGAAGACAATTCCTATATACAGAAAAAAGAATCTTCTATCAAGCCCATCATTTGTAGAGCAGCAGAAAATCTGGAGAGAGGGACAGTTGATGCAAAGAAAATAATTTAAAGATTAATGGGACTAACTACTCATTTAAATACATTTAAAATATATTTTAAGAATATTATAATTTGGCATTTTAAATCTTAAGAAACTTTTCTCATAAGCTATTATCAGTCAAGCAGCAAGTCTGGAGTTATTATCTTATGTTTTGGCTATCTGAAGTCTTTTGGCATAATGCTCAGAACAGTGACCTTGAGCACTCTACTGCTGTTTAAAGCTTGGAAACCTGTTTTTTTTATTTCCTTTTGATTTTTTCATGCCTGGCTGGAACATAGACAAATTAACCCTAAAGTGGATCTTTTTAAACTGTACTTTGGGAATCAGTATATTGGGCCAGAGTGAATTTTCTGGAACCACCTCCAGGGACTTGGAATTTCAGTTTTGGCTGATGCAGAATTGCAGGAACTAGGCTACCAGGACATGGATACAAACACTGAATTCGACTGTGAAATGTGGGGGTTTTGAGCCTTGGTTTAAGCCTATTTGGCCAAAGTAGATCCTCTGAAACTGCCCCGGGAGCTGGAAGTGTTTGTGTTTGACCAGCTGGTGTAAACCTGTGGGAATTAGGCCATCAGGCCACGGATATAACAATTGCATTGTACCTTGGTACTTTGGGGGTTTAAATTTTGGTTCAGGTCTATTTAGTTAAAGCGGACTCTTTGAACTGACTCTGAAGACTTGGGATATCTGTTTGGCTGGCATCAATTTGCCAGGGATCAATTAGGCCACAGATACAATCATCGAACTGGACTGTGATACTTGGGAGTTACAAATCTTGGGTTAAGCCCTTGGGCAGCTGGAACAGAATGGCACAACAAGGACAATTTTGGGATGAAACAAAATCTACCCTTCAAACAATCCTAGAAATAGTGAGATCCCACTACCAAGAGACAAAATTATTCAGCGAACATGTGAAGAAGAATTATAGTCAACAAGAGACAGGGAATAACGAAAAAAAGAAATGAGAGTGTGCCGTATGGTGTATGCCAATCAAAAGAGGAGCTGGAGGAAATTAATGGAGAAAACCTAAGAGAAACAACTCCAATCTTGGATCTGAGGAGAGTATTAAGGGAAAACAAGGGGAGAAAATCAGCAAAATTGATTTTTAAAAGCCCGGAAGATCTATTGAAGATAGACTAAGTGCATAAAAATCTAGTGGAGATAAATCAGATGCACAAAATGGTTTCAGAGGACATGAAAGATGGCAGAAGGCTTAGAGTCAGAAACAAAAAGTGTAAAAAGAGAAATAAGAGAGGGAATTACTTAGAAAGATGAAAGTGGAAAATAGGAAGTGGGCCCTTAATGTTGAAAGCATGTATATATCTAACTTTGGGAATTGTAAAGGAGCATATCTTTTATATTAAAAAGGAGAATTAAATTGAAATAAGGGAGCACTAATCAGGTTAAAGATGTAATATAGTGGGTTTTCTTTTTAGGTAAATTAAACTAGATATAAGGTTGGGGCATGGATCTGGAACTACTTTTATTAAGTATGTTACTAGAAGATCTTGAGAATATTGTACACTATGAAAGTAATATTATGATAGTAGCCAATATTATATACTAAAATACGTGCATTAATGGTTTGAATGTTTGAAAGATGTCTGGAATTTGGGAGGACAATTGGGAAGACACTGAGATGTAAAAAACAAATAACTGTAAGCAGATCATGTAACACGATGTTTGACAAGCACAAATTAAATGTAGATAGAGTGAAAAACTAATAAAATGTATTTAAAGAAAGAATTCAAAGCTTGTATTTCTTGTTTCATGCTATATCACATGACTGTTGTATGATAAGAGACATGAGGGCCAGCTGCATAACTAGCTGCAGTTGACCACAGAGATTTATGCCGCTGGTCTTCTGCCAGAAGGTGTAGTGGGATTCTTTCCATTTTTAAATTCCTTTTCCATTCTTTTTCCATGCTTAAACTGGAAAGGACTGTCAAGGTGCAGAATTACATCAGCACTGAATACTTAATTATCATAGCTCCTTTTATATCTTCAGGAGTATCTGTTGCGTATATGTATTTTACTAAAAGTAATAGTAAGTGCTTGTATTTTAAGTTGAGAATTATTTATAGAGGAAGTGATTAAAAGAACAAAGTTTACTGAGCTGTGATGCAGCTATCTAGGGAAAGGGAAAGATTAGAGAATATTACTGAGGGATTATGACTATAATAATACTAAACTAGTTTGTAATTACTGCTGTGGGAGTTCAAAAACAAAACTACAGAATTACTAAAGATAATATAAATAAAAGACACATCATCATGACAAGGATAATCAGCTCACAAAGCAAATCCAGTGTAAATATTTTTGCCTGTTTTAGTTTAAAAAAATGGTTTTGGTAATAAATGGTTTTTCTACTGGCTGTTTTTGTTACGTTTCTTTTAAAAGTTTATACTGTTTTGACAGAATCATATGTGGATATTCATGTGGTTTAGCCTTTTCAGAACAAGTTTGAGCTAATTAGCCTAATGGCAGTCCAAGCAAAAATCTACATGGAAGTTCTCATACGTATTTACCTTGTAATACAGTACGTTTCTTTGAAGTCATGTCCCAAATTGCAAATTTAAAATGCATTTTCAGCAATGTGAATTTTTAAACATATACTGAGAAATACATTAGACCATTCAGGATGAACTGTAGTCCCTCTAATAGTCCTGGATGTACCAGTCAGGGGAGTTTGCATTAGAATTAATATAAGTAACAGCCACTAATCCACTGAAGGGCTGAGTATGTTATCCAGCAGGGTGGCATGGTGACTGCCATTTTGGAGGTCTCTTTCCCAGGAGGTAGTGAGGTTGCACAGAGATTTTGTGGCAATTGCCCCCAGCCAGTGAGGTGGGCAAGGAGCAGGAATCTCCAATTCCTGGATTGGCAGATTCAAATCTGAACCACCTCTTAAGATATAAAAGGGAATGCTGGCCAGGATCAGCTATTCAGCTTCAAACCTTTTCACCCTACCTCCTTTCCTTCATTTGGTGTTTTGTTTAGCAGGTGAGGAGGTTGTGTGCATTCTGTCACAGTTGTTTTGTGGAGGAGCTTGGAAGCATGAAGACAGACTGGATCAGAGGGAGATAGGGTTAGACAGATGCTTGACCCTCCCTAGTAAAATTCCCTTTAAGGGAGTAGGACAGAGAGACCTTCTGAAGCTTAGCTTAGGAGACCATGCATTCTTCACTTTAGGGGTGCTGGAAGGGGGGGGCACATTGTAGTAGACACCCACATAGTCAACCCCATTTACCAGTTATCTTGGTTATAACAGCAGTTAGCAGCTGGGGCAGCTGGTGTTGAACTCTCTTCCATGCTAGCACAGTCACTATTGGCAGCTGTTACCAGTGAAGTTGCGCCCTGTTTGACTTCCAATGTTTGCATGCTTGTGTGATTATTTCCTACCCACACAGGACCACAACCTGTTGGCTTGGTTAACAAAGATCCAATTTCTTTAATACATGCAACTGACCCACAGGAAGGAGGATCCTGTACCTAGACAGGAAAATGGAAGAAGTATCAGAATATGAAGATTTGAACAGAATTCAATACATATGTAGTATGACTTTTTTGGGCATAAAAGATGTTTATAGAAATATTTTATATATCTATATATTTATCTCTCTCTCTGTCTGTCTGTCTGTCTGTCTGTCTGTCTGTCTGTCTGTCTGTCTGTCTGTCTATCTATCTATCTATCTATCTATCTATCTATCTATCTATCTATCTATCTATCTATCTATCTATCTATCTATCTATCTATCTATCTACACACACACACAGACAATTAAAATAGATACAGTACTCTGAAAATTGACATCAGGACCCTCAGTTGATATTATTGCAATTAAAAGCCTTCTGGAACAGGAATTGCAATTAAAAGCCTTCTGGAACAGGAAGGTTTTGACCTGGCACGAAAATGTCATCACCGTCAGCACCAGATGGATCTCAGTCGGGAGAGCATTCCATAGTCTGGGGGCAGCTGCCGAAAAGGCCCTTTGTCTACAAGCTGTTTCTCTTACCTCCTTGAGGGATGGCTCTTTCAAAAGGGCCCCCTGGCTAGGTCTTGCCAGGTAGGTGCATATTGAAGGAAGCGGTCCTTCAGGTATCCAGGCCCAAGCTGTTTAGGGCTTTATATGTCAAAACAAGCACTTTGAATTGGGCCTGGCCCGCAACTGGTAACCAATGTAATTTAATCAGAATCAGCTTGATATGTCTCCTAGCGGCCTCACCACTCACCAGGCATGCAGCTCAATTCTGGACCAGTTGCATTCGCCGGACCATCTTCAAAGGCAGCCCCACATAGAGTGCATTGCAATAATTTATACAAAATGTTACCAGTGTGTGCGTAACTGTCACGAGACTCCGCTTGTCCAGATAGGGCCATAGCTGGAATAATTTCTGCAGCTGAAGGAAGGCGCCCCTGGCCACCAAGTCCACCTGGGCTTCCAGAGTTAGACTGGGGTCCAGGATCACCCCCAGGCTGTGGACCCTGTTCTTTAGGAGGAGTGTAACCCCATTCAGGGCAGGGAAATGGCCCTCCAGCCTGTCCAGCAAAGCACCCACTAACAGCATTATGTAGAGGTTACCTGTACCCCTTCAAGCCGCATGTTTAAAAATAGGGATGGGCAAGCTCAGCCCTGGGACTGAGTCTTGCTCTTCTGGAGTCCCATTCCAGTTCTTGTGAGCTTTTCCATGATATCATCATTTGACACACATTCACCCATCCGACTATTGTATATTCTTTCCCCGTTATGAGGGACTGAAGTGCCTTTTCTAAGATTTAGCAAGCAACAGTAAGAGCTTTAAACTGAAGTATGTAAATGTTTTATTGGAATAATGATTCATGGAAACTATGTGACATATTACCTCATGTAGTAGATAAATGGAGACATGTGGGTGGATGGAGTTATGTAAACAGTGAGGTCATTAGTGTAGAAATAATGGTTCACAATCTTCTTAGGTGGCAAGATGGACACAATTGCATTGATAATCTGATTTATTCATGTAGTATGACTTTTAATCCCTCCATGGATTGCTGCCTTGTCATGGCGAAGGGGCATGTGTAATTTAGAGAAGCTACGGGCTATGCCATGCAGGGAAACACAAGATGGACAGGTCATAGTGGAGAGTTCTGACTAAACGCGATCCACCTGCAGCAGGAACTAGCAAGACGCTCCAGTATTTTGCCAAGAAAACTCCATGGACAGAAACAAAAGGCTAAAATATAAGATGCTGGAAGATGAGCCCCTCAGGTCAAAAGGCATCCAACATGCTACTGAGGAAGAGCAGAGGACAAGTACAAGTAGCTCCAGAGCTAGTGAAGTGCTTGGGCCAAAGCCGAAAGGATGCTCAGCTGTGGATGCACCTGGAAGTGAAAGGAAAGTCCATTGCTGCAAAGAAAAATACTGCATAGGAACCTGGAATGTAAGATCTATGAACCTTGGCAACCTGGAGGTGGTCAAACAGGCGACGGCAAGAATAAACATTGACATCCTGGGTGTCAGTGAACTAAAATGGATGGGAATGGGTGAATTCAATTCAGATGATTATCATATCTACTAGGAAAAGAACAGAAAGGGAACAATCAGAGATCTGTTCAAGAAAATTGGAGATATTAAAGGAACATTTTGTGCAATAATGGACATGATAAAGGACAAGAATGGTAGGGACCTAACCGAAGCAGCAGACTTCAAGAAGAGGTGGCACGAATACACAGAAGAATTATACCAGAAAGATCTGGATGCCCCAACAACCGAGATAGTGTGGTTGCTGACCTTGAACCAGACATCCTGGAGAGTGAAGTCAAGTAGGCCTTTAAAAAGCATTGGTAACAACAAGACCAGTGGAGGTGATGGCATTCCAGCTGAACTACTTAAAATCTTAAAAGATGATGCTGTTAAGGTGCTACATTCAATATACCAGCAAGTTTGGAAAACTCAACAGTGGCCAGAGGACTGGAAAAGATCAGTCTACATCTCAATGCAAAAGAAGGGCAATGCCAAAGAATGCTCCAACTACCGTACAATTGCACTCATTTCACATGCTTCAGCAGTATGTGGACTGAGAACTCCCAGAAGTACAAGCTGGATTCCGAAGGGGCAGAGGAACTAGAGACCCAATTGCTAACATGCGCTGGATTATGGAGAAAGCCAGAGAGTTCACTTGTGCTTTATTGATTATGTAAAAGCTTTTGACTGTGTGGAGCACAACAAATTTATGGCAAGTCCTTGAAGAAATGGGAGTGCCTGACCACCTTATCTGTCTCCTGAGAAATCTATATGTGGGACAGGAAGCAGCAGTTAGAACTGGATATAAAACAACTGATTGGTTCAAAATTGGGAAAGGAGCATGACAAGGCTCTATATTGTCCCCCTGCCTATTTAACTTATATGCAGAATACATCATGCGAAAGGCTGGACTTGATGGATCAGAAACCGGAATTAAGATTGCCAGAAGAAATATCAACAATCTCAGATATGCAGATGATACCACTCTGATGGCAGAAAGTGAGGAGGAAGTAAAGAACCTCTTAATGAGGGTGAAAGAGGAGAGTGCAAAAATGGTTTGAAGCTCAACATAAAAAAAAAACCCTAAGATCATGGCCACTGGTTCCATCACCTCCTGGGAAATAGAAGGGGAAGATATGGAGGTTGTGACAGATTTTACTTTCTTGGTCACTGCAGATGTGACAGCAGCAACAAAATTAAAAGACGCCTGCTTCTTGGGAGGAAAGCAATGACAAACCTAGACAGCATCTTAAAAAGCAGATACATCACCCTGCCAACAAAGGTCCACATAGTCAAAGCTATGGTTTTTCCAGTGGCGATGTATGGAAGTGAGAGCTGGAACCATAAAGAAGGCTGACCACCGAAGAGTTGGTGCTTTTGAATTGTGGTGCTGGAGGAGACTCTTGAGAGTCCCCTGGACTGCAAGGAGAACAAACCTATCCATTCTGAAGGAAATCAACCCCGAGTGCTCACTGGAAGGACAGATCCTGAAGCTGAGGCTCCAATACTTTGGCCATCTCATGAGAAGAGAAGACTCCCTGGAAAAGACCCTGATGTTGGGAAAGTGTGAAGGCAAAGGAGAAGGGGAAGACAGAGGATGAGATGTTTGGATAGTCATTGAAGCTACCAACATGAATTTGACCAAACTCCGGGATGCAGAGGAAAACAGGAGGGCCTGGTGTGCTCTGGTCCATGGGGTCATGAAGAGTTGGATACGACGTAATGACTAAATAACAACAACGACTTTTAAATAGAAAAAAGAAAAACATCCTTGGTTAAGTCATAAAAAACATGATATATTCTCCATAGGAATGCCTTTTTATTGACATTGTTTTGTAATCTGCCCTCTTTTAAAATGTCTACCCTACATTATTTGACTGAGACACATGTGTTTCTCCACTGGTTTTTCAACACTGATTTTTGAAATACCAGACATGTTTGAATATCTGAGTTTATGAAAAGTAGAAAGTACAGAAGCATGGAGGCTGATTTATCCAGATTCACAGGTTTTACCAAGGAGTATGGAACTGCCTGAGGAGCTGTCCAGCATACATTGGGAACTGTGAATAAGTTCTGGCTGCAGAGGTCTGAATCAGGTAGGGAGCGGGGTTCTTTGAATAGCTAGTGGTCCCCAACCTTGGGCCTCCAGATGTTCTTGGACTAACACTCCCAGAAGCCTTCACCACCACCTTGGCTGGCCAGAATTTCTGGGAGTTGAAGTCCAAGAACATCTGGAGGCCCAAGGTTGGAGACCATTGAGATAGATGAAGGCAGCATCTTCATGGAATTGTTCCACCAGTGGCTACCAGGGAGATACTATTGTGGTTTCTCTTTGTGGAACTTGATTAGGACCTAATCTGGAGCATGAGATTAAACTTTCCTCCACCTCCTACCAAAATAAGAGAACACAAACTTCAAGTTGCCAAACAAACCTTCTGTTTCTGGTTCTGATAAATATTTAGAAGAGCCCGCTAGCCCTCCACACCTACAGTCTTGTGACAAATGGTTGGCAGTCTGCAGATGGAGAGGTGATTCCATATTAGTGACTGCTGTGTACTTAATTTCAAAGCATCCTTTAATAGATATTCATCTTGAAAGGAAATCTTAAGGCTGTTTCTCAGGGGCTCCTCATAATACCAATCCTTTCTGGAAATAAATAAACATCCCATACTTTTCCTTATCCATTGTGGCCACTGCTGCCAACTCCTTCTTCCTTCCTCCTTTCCGTTTCTGAAAGATATCCCAGCTGGTCTAAGATCTGGATAAAGGTGGATCCCTCGAAGTATTTTCTGGCAAACAGGATGTGGGAAGAATATGAAAAATTGTGCACGGACACCAAGCTTTTACTATCTCAGATGTCAACAACTTCATATTTTGCTGCTTATGTAGATCAAACTACAGAGAAACATAAGTGTGCCCACTTGAAATCATTTGATCCATGTACATTTAGTTCAGTGTTGAATTAAGACCAATTATACTGGCAGAGCATCCTACAGATCCAAGTTCTCCATAAACAACAAATCATACAGTTGCAAATATAATTTCCTTGTACGTTAGGAACAAATAGGCATATGTTCCAAATGAAAGCCTGAGCTGGCCATTAGTGGAATACTTCTTTCTTTCTCTTTTAACCACCTTAAATAATTGGACCAGAATAAATGGCTTTAAATTTAAACACGACTAACAACAGTTCGGGAAAAAACAAACAAAGAAAAACTGTCCATACAATTACAAGGCTTCATTAACTCTTAATCTTTATATTTACTAGCTAACTGTGTTAAATAAACCATTTCATTTTATTAGTAAAGCATGGTGTAGAAATTACTTACCTATTAGAAGCATCCCCCTCTCTAAACACAGAAACTAATGCAATATCCTTATTGATACATCTCAAACAGGTTTTCTCTCAAATAAATGTATTGATAAACATTTGTATTGTTCTGTACAATCTGCGGACGAGTTTACCTTCATCAGCAGAGGTCACCATTGCCTTCCTCCCCGGATGGATCGAGACATTTGGAGTCTCGTGCAAGTGTTCCTGAAGGGGAGTGGGGAATGAGTGAGCTGTTAAAAGGGAATTCCCCCCTCTCTCCATCTTCTTCCTTTCTGGCAGGGATTGAAGAGAGAGCTCCACAGTTGCACCCATTTTGAACTGCGTCACTCAACTTGCTTGCTGTTTTCTCAGAAAGCGGGGTTGCATTGGTGCCTCCCCCTATGGTTTGATAGTACCAAAACTGTCCTGGATCGGTGACAGCTTGCACAGTTATAACCTAAGAAAAAGGGGGATCAGAAGAGCGAAGGGGCGCGCAGGCCAAGCTGGCAAGGCCTGGTCGCTGACAAGCAGCGATTAATTGGGGAGATCCCACAATATTAATGATAATAAATAAATAAATAAATAAATAATGAATAATATAAAATGAAATGAATAATATAATAAATAAGAAACATATTTAATTGATTTTATTACAACAATATAAATAAATTGTAATTTAAAAATAAATAAGTAAATTATAATAATATAAGAAGGCCAAAATATTTGAGCCAGGGTGTGGCTTCTAGGAAGGGTCTAGGTAGCAAGAACCGTGAAGCTCTCCAGGTTTCGCTTCCTCCGTTGTCTTCGGATGTGGAGGTATAACTTACCTGGCAACAACTACAGGACAAGATTTCGGCCTTAAAGGCCAAAAGAGCAGCACAGTTGGCCAGGCTGAGCATAGTTCAGCAACAATCTGTCTGCAGGTGAGCTAGCAGTTGCCCCGGACACCCTCCCAACATTGGCCACCGGGCTCTGGCCGGGCAGTGGTCAGAGTAGTACACCATTCATTACACAGCACATGTTTTGCAAGAGTTTAGAGCCCATCCAATCCCTGCCTACTTTGAGCATGCCAGTAGAAAGCCAGATGGCTCCTTATCCATAAATTAATTTTCTAGCACCACGGCGTTTGGCATACAGTGCGGGGGGTTGGCCTTACCCTCTGGTGCCCAACACTGGGTGTGACTTTGTCCCTCTAAAGGGTCTGCCTTTTGGAGATCACAACATGCTGTCAATGATCATGAAAATATGGATATGGGTCACATAGCCTTGTTCAGCTTTTTAAGTTGGACACAGACCATAAGAGGAGGACCAGAACTTACTCTGGGATGAGTCTTCGCCAGGCCTCAGGTTGCTGTTTTTATTATTATTATTATTATTATTATTATTATTATTATTATTATTATTATTATTATTATTATTATTATTATTATTATTATTATTATTATTATTATTATTATTCGCCCACACTACCCAAAGGTCTCTGGGCGGCTTACAACAATTTAAATACAGTAAAAAGATAAAACAATTAAACACAATTAAAATATATACTCTAAAAATTGCCATCAGGACCCACAGTTGATATTATTTGAATTAAAAACCTTACAGAACATGAAGGTTTTGACCTGGTGCCAAAATGCCATCAACGCCAGCCCCAGATGAATCTCAATTGGGATGGTGTTCCATAGTCTGGGGGCACCAGACACCAGCCAGCCCAAAATTTAGGTTGCAGTTGCGGCACTGGGCATCTTAGGCACAGAGCCGGTCAGACTAAAGTCCCTGGCGGGTACAAGGCAAGTGATTGACCCACACCCACTTAGTAGGGACTATAATGTGAGGGGCAACTGGTCATGTAAGTATGATGGTTAAGTTATGAGGATCGATATTCAGTGGTCAGCACCCTAGCTCATCGCGTCTACAGCAGGACCTCCCCCCCTTTCACATTGAGGGCAAGATTGATTATTCAATAAAGTGTGGCACATGTTTATCCCATAATACTTGTCTTGCATCATTATTCCAGGGGAGAGGGGCAATATGAATTGGGCATCAAGAATTAAGCATTGAGTTCACTCTGTGCTGTCCTCTGAAGATGCCGGCCACAGAGACTGGCGAAATGTTAGGAAGAACAACCTTCAGAACACGGCCAAAGAGCCTGAAAAACCCACAACAACCATTAGATCCCGGCCGTGAAAGCCTTCGCGAATACATTGAATTCATACTTGGATCATCTGTATTGTAGTCTTTCTTTAACCACTGAAGACATTACAATTTGTCTACAATTTGTAAATATTGTAAATGTCATGCAAATTACTTGAATGATAACTAATTGAAAGAAGTCTGACTATAGTAAAATAGCTGAACTCTTCCAGAATGAATCTTCAAGGACTGATCTTTATGAAGGGGGGTGAGTGTTTTAGTAGTGGGAGGTCAAAGGTACTTAAATCTTTGATGCTTGTTGGCACCTCTATTTCTATCTGGATTTATGTTTTCCATTAGTCTTAATTCTTGCATGTTGGTGGCAACATGCCCAAGACCCAGTATAATGGGTTTTTTTAATTTTTAATTTTTAAACTACTAGGGATAGGGTAGGGAATACAAAAGGTAAAAGTAAGTGGAGGGGATGGGAAAAGGGTTTTAAGGATAGGAGAGCACAAAATATATAATCATCCAATCTATTCATATTAAGTATACAAGCATCCAATCAATTCATTTTTCAATTAAAAAGCAACTTTCTACTTTTTTTTACTGTTTGATTACCCTCTAACTATCAGCTTACATTTATGTTTTAGTTTAAATCTAAGTTATTTCAACACTATCAGGAATCTGAGACCAATTGTAAAATACATCCCCTCTTTCAATTTCCTTCTGTCTTGGACATACGTTCAGCATGCCTGAAAAAGTATCCATTTCTATCACTTCCCATATTTTCTCAGTACACTTCTCTTGTTTCCGTGACTCTGTTTTCTTCAAGTTTTGGGGAGATAGCGTCGATTCCAGGACAGTAATCTGATTTTTAACATCACATTTTTTTACTGTTGTAGCTAAATAGCTCACAGGGTAACTCTTAATCCCATCTATGTTACCTGGCATCACACTCAATAAAAACAGTTCTGGAATTAGTACAGTTTTGTTTAACTGTTGTTTAACATCTGATGGTTTCTCTTTCATCAGATCTTCCACCTGGTTGAGACGCTCATTTACCTGTTGAAATCCTGTTATTATTGTCATTTGCATGGTAACCTGCCATTCTTTATCTGGCAAAATTCCCAACAGTTGATATTTAAAATTTTTGGAGGCCATTTCCATCTTTCCAATACAGATGGTTTGTATAAATAATATTTTTAGTTTCCACTATTTTATCAACAAACCCTGAATACCTCCCCTGAATACGTTCTCCCCTCTTTGCCCAGATATTAAAATACATAGCTCAACTTTTAGCCCAACAATTTGAATTACAACCATGGCAGTATTTTCAGAATCCACACAGTCCAACCAAGAAAAGTCCAGACTAAATAACAAACACAGGGAGCCAGTCTCTCCAATAGATATTGTTGTAATCCGTCAAAACTCCAGTCCTGATTTTCCTAGCTCCTCAGTCTATTTGGTTACGTTCGTCTTGCTGATAATTCACTGTATGTTTTCTTACTCCCGAAGATTTATTCCTCCTTTTAAAAATGAGCAAGCTTCTGTTATCAAAGCCCCATTCGTCAGCCTGCAGTCCTGGTTTCCCCAGCTCTTCCATCTAGCCGATTGTGTCGTCACACTGATGATTCACAGTCTGTTTTTTTATTTCCAAAAGATTATTCCTCTTTCCCCAAAAGCAAGATTTTATTTTCAGAGTCCCACACAATCTAGGGAGAAAGATCCAGACTAAACAGCATTCACAAGATTTCAGTCCCTTAAAGCCTGTTCAGTAGTATTTTCTCTGGGATTTTTTTTCCAGAAAAACAAAATTTTTCCATCTCACTGCCTCTGTGTGACCTTGAGCCAGTCTGCTGTTTAAGAGCTTACTGTTTAAGAGTCAGTTTCGCTTTGAAGAAGCAGGCAAACAAGCACGACTCGCTGCTCCTTTCTCTTCTTTTGGTCAAATATTTTCACTCTAGTTTCTTTTGAATCTTAATGAGGTTATTTATACAGTGGGGTCTTGACTTAAGAACGGCTCAAGTTAAGAACATTTTGACTTAAGAACCACTCTCATAGGAAAATATTGACTTGACTTAAGTACTTAGATTTGAGTTAAGAACCACGTGGGAGGCAGGGAAAGTGCAAAATGTGAACTTTCAGTTAACTGTTGGCCAGTGAAAAGGGTGCCTGTCTGCTTCCTCACTCCTCCCAGCGTTTAGAGAGTGGATTGGGAGACAGTCTTCAGACTGCCTGGTACTGTCCTGCCTGGACTGTATTTTCCCTGCCTTCCCTGAACCTTTCTTGACCTAATAAAAAAAGAAACAAAATATCCCCCTGTAGTGGTCGAAGGCGGAATAGCAGCTTCCCATTAGTTTCTATGGATGGAAAAGAGCAGATACAGATCAAATGGTTCTCAATGCATTCATATGGGAAATGCAGATTTGACCTGAGAACTTTTTGACTTGAGAACCGCCTTCCAATACGGATTAAGTTCTCAAGTCAAGACCCCACTGTAAATCAAAGGCTTACTTTGTTATTGTATATTTTCAGCCATATTTTTGTTCTCCTCTCCTCGGCGAATGGGGGGGTGGAGTTACTCACAGCTATTCTGCCAGAAAATGGCTTCCCATCTCCGATTTGTGCTCGGGTGAATTTTCGGAGGGAAGAAAAATCAGTTGCTGCCCAATCTTCTACCTTTTGGAGACCACCAACTGCTTCAGAGAGACCTCTCCTGGTCTCCCTTTCGGTCCCCCCATTTCTAGAGGGACCCCAGACCAGGTGGTTCCAGCTTTTCTTGGGAGCTGTTCCCGGCAGCTGCTGGCTTCACTGCGACCAAGCTCCGCCTCCAGACCCAGTATAATGTAATGGATAAATTGTTGTAGGAGACCTGGGTTCAATCCCCATTTAGGTTGGGAAATGCACTAGGGAGTTGCAGTGGTAAACCACTTGTTAAATTTCATTCATTCATTCCGCACCTTTGACCCATGATGACTTACAGAGTTAAAAAAAATAAACAGCATTAATATTGGCAAGTCTTTTCATGTAGCCATATGTTGGAATTAACTTGGCACTGGTGCATAAGACACACTGACTGGTAGCAAAGTTGCCATCCTGACTGCTTTAATCCCAAACAGAAATATCAGGACATTATCACTGCCTGTTCAAATATTTTCCTTCTAACACTGATTCAATTTGGTTGTTGTGGGTTTTTCGGGCTCTTTGGCCATGTTCTGAAGGTTGTTCTTCCTAATGTTTTGCCAATCTCTGTGGCTGGCATCTTCAGAGGACAGCATACTGATTCAATTCGTGTACACTTCTCTAAAATGTGCATACTTAAAACTAATAATCACCAACAAATGCACATTTGAGATCCTTGATGTACCTTAGCAAATCATTACTTGCAACAGCTTCCTGTGCATGTACTGAGATGATAATATACCCATGCTCAAATTATAGACACTTGTCATGTTTGTCATTAATATCATCAACATCTTAGAACTGCAGAGCTGGATGGGAACCTATGTCAAGGCATGTTAAATTCCTTATATATTGCCCCAAATCCTATTTCCTTGTGAAGGCACATAAATGAGAGAATTTAAGCATCCCTCTCTTGCATGTTCGACTTTGTGTGCACTATCTAGCACTGGCCACAAAACTGGGGACTTAGCAGGAGAGGGAAAATGGGTGCACAAAGGGCCTTCTGTGTGCAGTTTTTCCCGAATTGAATCTTGGCCATTAAAAGTTACGTATAAGTCGCACCTCTTTTTTGCTTTCTTAGGATTTGGCTTTCAAAAGTCAGTTGGAAGCATTATTATTCCCCAACTTCCATACTGAGTCCTTGATCAGTGCAGTAAGACAACTTTTGCCCATGGATCTCCTATTTTGGCAGCAGTGGCACCAATGCATCACGCAGCTGGCAGAAACAATTATGAGGGTGTCATATGGCAGGACCGTATTTCCATACTTCTGACATTTCCCACACAAAGAAATCAAACTGATTTGCAATCCATTCCTACTGTCACTCTCTTTCACTGTGCTAAATTTATCAGTGTCTTATATTTATCTCTTTTGGTAGGAGGCACGAGGTGGGGGGAAAGAAGGCAAAAAACTTTGGAGAAAGTTTCATTATAAACCAGCTGTTCTACTGGTTGTGATAAATTTGTAATGTTATTCTAAAAGCACTGTTCTGGGAATCATAAACAATCCATGGCACAGGTGGTGCTTGCAGTTAAGAACAGCTATTTCATATGGATACATATTTCCCACCCACATTAGCAGCCCTGTGAAAATTCAACATCCCTCAAGATACCTGAAAAGACCATTGAGAGCTTATAATTTAAGTTGATGTTTAAGCTGCTCAGCCCGCTCTACTGGAGTAGTTTTGCATCAATTTCACATGTGTCTTTCACAAATCATTTTCTTTATGAAAACTGCAGTACGGAAAGGGATTTCTACCATGTTTACTTGCAACGGATGATATACCTAGTAATACATATGCCAACATCTGACAATGCTTCTTGGTGTAGACTTTCAGTCAAAGCACAAATGACATCCAGATGTATTTATCCTTATATCCTTTGTTTAGAAAGACCAGTTGAAAGCTATCTTGGAGGAAGGAAGTCACAAAAAGAAGTATTAGAAATATTGGCCCTTCTTGAAGCAGCTTTTCTTTGAAATGAAATGATCAGGCACACATTACACATAATTTGTATGTAGCATATAGTTTAATCCCATGCCTGATCTTTGTTTTGTATTAGAACCATGGAGTCTAAAGGCTAGACTAGGTGAAATGAATTTGTGTGCTCCCTGCAAAATGAAACATATGAGCAATTGTGATAGAAGACAATACTTTTTTCTATAACTCTAGCAAGTCTCTCAGAGAGTTTTCCTTTTTTTCATGTTCATTATGCCCCCCCCCCAATAAAGGAAATCCTGTTCTTGTATTTTTAACAATCAGAAGGAATACCTGAACATCACTCCTTTGGGAGCAGATTCATCTCCTCATAGGTAAGGTATGCTCTCATTGTTTTCAACTTTAAATACTCTCTTTCAATGTTGTAAGCTGCCTTGAGCGCTTTTCAAAGAGAAAGGCAGGGTCAAAATATTTTAAATCAATCTTGGCTATGGACAACGTGTAAGCACCAAAGTACAGTTCCTCCTCCTCCACATACATTTTATTCACACTTGTAGTCATCCATGTTTTGACTTGAGTTCCCTGTGCAAACTAGACTATCATAGAAATTTCTTGTAGCTGCCTCATCAACTTGGACACAATTTTTCCCTTTATGACCCAAGGCAGTCCCACATGACTAGTAAAGTCTATAAAGGCTCTGGCCACATTATGAGCTGTTATTGAGAACAATAGAATACCCTCTGCATACCCTGTGGCATAAATCAGAATAAATAGGCTTCCCAGTTTTGTTGGAAGCTAAATAGGTCCCAAAACACCCAAAGCCAAAGGTTAGAAGGGTTTAGACACAGTGAGTACAGGTTGTAAAAGGCCTTAGAGTAGTACCGTGGTTTATGAAATTAATCCGTCATCCGGGACGTTACATAATGTGGAAATTATGTAAACCAGAACATGGGTTGCCATAGCAACAGGGGTGGCACTATAAACCTCCAGGCATGATGTGTCCTTTTCGTACAGCAAAACACCCCCCCCCCCATAAAAAACGTAAACCAAGGCATTATTTCTTACAGATTTTGGTACGTAAACAGAAAATTATGTAAACCCAGGCATACATAAATTGAAGTATACCTGTAGTTTTATCCTAGGTATAATCCACTTTCTGGCAAATTAGATGCTGTCAATATTATGCCAATAAAAACATCTGGAAATTTTTGGCAGCATTCTCTTAAGCCAAAATGTCTAGCAAATGGACAATTGTGAACCAGTCTCAAGCACCTTCTTATGGTAAACCCATGGCACTACTAACTACTTCTGTGAGCTCTAGGCAGTCTGCTTTTTCTCAGCAAACTCACAATACAACAGACTATCTTCCCAGAAAAATCTCACAGTCATTTTCTTAGACAATCCATATAGTGATTCTGGCATTCAGTCAAAGTTGGAGGTCACCTCTCTGTGCTTCCTTAAATGTACCAGAGACCAGAGACATTTCTTCCGGAACCTGTACATTCTCAGATAGCTGCCTTAGTGGTCTGAGCTTTACTGAGCTTCTGTATTTCCCCTCTCCCTCATCCTCTGATGAATAAGGAAGTGGGAGATTCATCTGCAATGAATGCTACTAGACAGTGAACTAGGGCCCATCTTTTCTCCACAACCTCTCTAAAATTTAAAGTCTAATAATGCCATAGGTGCATAGTGAGTGTTAGACCTCTCACTATCATAAGGCTGTGTGCAGAGCAAATCTTAAATCCCTGGAAATTTGAATGTTTCCTTAAGTACCTGCCATCTTAATGGCCGCTGCTCTTTTCATCAAAACTGGTGTCACAAAAACCCCTTGGGCTTAATTAGTTTCCTTGACTGGTGGCACTGGAAGTGGTTCCGGAGCTTTGCCAGCCATGGCTGGAGCTGCCTTTGAAGATGGATGACCTAAATCGCTGCCACTGGGAAAAGATGGTTTGCTGTAAACCCTTCAACATAGGCTTCCTTGGCTGATGGACCTTGCCTTCCTTGGCTAATGAAGTAAAACTCCACACTTTCAGGACTTATTTCACTGTGTTCTGTCTTCCCATCCTCCACCTGTGGAAACTCCATGGCAGGTTCCTATACATCGAAACCTCAGCTAGGTGGTCTGTTCACCTTGATCACTGGCTGGAAGGAGCTTTCCTGCCCCTTCTTAGCTAACATAGGCCAAGCTTTATGCAGATGGCCAACAGCTTCACACTCAAAGCATTTCCCCAGGGTGCTAAATGCAGCAGGCTTGACTAACTGCTCTGGATGGGAAGGCAAAAAGGAAGAATTTCTTATATTGGCCTTCAGCAGTATAAGCAAGCTGCTTCTCACTATATTTTTTTACAAAACATAGTGCTTCTCTTTGACCACATTGACTTCAAACAATAGTCCAGTGATCTGGGCCTCAAAATCTGCAGCCAATTCCCCCAAATTTCTCAATTTCTGCACAGTGGTTTCTTTCATACAGTGGCACCCCTCTTATCCTTGGGTTCACTGTCCAATGATTCACTTATCCACAGTCTGAAAATATTAAAAATATTTAAAAAAACTCCTAGAAATATATATTTCTAAAGATAAAATTATTAGAACTGGCCACTAGAGAGAGCCATAGATCATGCTATGTTTAGCATTCATGATTAAAATGATGTTTGCTTTAATCTGCATTTTTCAGCATCTGTTGTTGAGGGCTTAGAATCAATCCCTTGTTGATACAGGGGTGCCACTGTATCTTGTCACATGGCAGACGTTCAATACCTGAAGTCTGAAAAGGATATAAAGATATTATGAGATTCTGGTGTTTATTGATTTGCCTTAATATTGACAGAAATGCATTTAGTTATATACCAAACTTTAAAGCATAACTTGCATACATTCTAGCAATAGGTTTGCCTTTCCCAATATTACTTTGGAAAGATTTGTTTCTGTTTACATAGCCATCATAAATGCTTTGAACACAGACTAAAGAAGGAGCTTCACCTTCTTTCCTCAAGAGATCGTCTTTTCATTTTCTAACAGCAAGAGTTTGATGTTTACAACATCATTCATAACATGATTCCCAAGATACCTCACGATGCAAGCTTTTTATTCAGAGAAAATGAAAAATAGCCACAAAATCAACATTGCAGAATACGTATTTTAAAAATCTAAAAGTGCTCCATATAGTAAGAAGCTTATTCTAAACTCATTCAACTACCACACTGCTTGGCAATGTTCCCAAATGTATTTATTTTTAACAGCCAGAATCCTATTGGTTAGTTACACCAGTGTGAGTGCAAGGATGTAAATTTACAGTGACAAAGAGCCACTGCCTTTGCCACTGGGATCTCTTCTTGCATGCCAGTCACATGAAGTAGTGTGCAAAGAGGGATGCAAGTAACAACTCATTAATCAGGGGGTAATTTTTGGCTGTGATATACAGTGGACCCTTGACTTACAGACAGCTTGACTTACAGACTTTTTGAGTTACAGACTTCTCTGGCTGCAAAATTTAGGTTTGACTTGCAGACTGAGATTTGACTTACAGACCAGAAAAAAAATGGAACAAAAATGGCCTGTTACGGGATTAATCGGTTTTCAATGCACTGTAGGTCAATGGAGACTTGACTTACAGACTTTTTGACTTGAGAACTGCCTTCCAATACGGATTAAGTTCTCAAGTCAAGACCCCACTGTATGCTGTTGCACTTAAATTGATCATATTAATCAATAGCATTCTGCCCCCTGATTTATGTCATATCTTTCCCCCAAGGAGCTGATAGTTAGGGTAACAGATAGTAACTGTACTACTTGGAACTCCTTACTGAAGAAGGCTGGGCTCACCTGTTCCTTTCCTTTCACCAGCGGGAAAACCTTCAAAAGCCTTTGGCAGTTGATGGCCTGCAATGCACATGGTTTTAGCTGGGTGTACCACTTTTATCTTCAAAGTAAAATATTATTAAACTGAAGGAAGTAGAAAAAAACACTGGGCTAGTCAGGGATAATCTAAACCAAATCCCTTATGAATACACAGTGGAAGTGAAGAACAGATTTAAGGAACTAGGAACTAGAAGAACAGATTTAAGGAACTAGATTTGGTGGACAGAGTGCCTGAAGAACTATGAATGGAGGCTTGTGACATTGTACAGGAGACAGCAACAAAAACCCATCCCAAAGAAAAGGAAATGCAAGAAAGCAAAGTGTCTGTCCAATGAGGCCTTACAAATAGCAGAAAAGAGAAGAGAAACAAAATACAAGGGCAACGGGGAAAGTTACAGAAAATTGAATGCAGATTTCCAAAAAATAGCAAGGAGAAACAAGAGGGCCTTCTTAAATGAAGAGTGCAAAGAAGTAGAGGAAAAGAATAGAAAGGGAAAAACCAGAGATCTGTTCAAGAAAATTGGAGATATTAAAGGAACATTTTGTGCAAAGATGGACATGATAAAGGAGAAAAATGGTAGGGACCTAACAGAAGCAGAAGACATCAAGAACAGATGTCAAGAATACAGAGAAGAATTATAGCAGAAAGATTTGGAGGCCCCGGACAACGCAGATAGTGTGGTTGTTGACATTGAGCCAGACATCCTGGAGAGTGAAGTCAAGTGGGCCTTAGAAAGCATGGCTAACAACAAGGTCACTGGAGGTGATGGCATTCCAGCTGAACTATCTAAAATCTTAAAAGATGACGCTGTTAAGGTGCTACATTCAATATGCCAGCAAGTTTGGAAAACCCAACAGTGGCCAGAGGATTGGAAAAGATCAGTCTACATCCCAATCCCAAAGAAAGGCAGTGCCAATGAATGCTCCAACTACCGTACAATTGCACTCATTTCACATGCTTAGCAAGGTCATGCTCAAAATCCTCCAAGGCAGGCTTCAACAGTATGTGGACCGAGAACTCCCAGAAGTACAAGCTGCATCTGCCTTTCTGTCTTACCTGTCTAGTTATTTAGATGTAAATTTGACTTGGTTTAGCAAGAGGCACTCCTACAGAATCATACCTACAAGTCGACAATAGCAGAGGAATATCTATAAACTTTTCACTGTATTTTAATAATTACTGGTTTCATGTTACAACCTATATAACCACAGTTTTAATGTGCATAGCCATAATTCAACTAAGATTTATATTGTAACTTGGCAGCAAATCTTTGCAGCACATTTAAAATCCAAGGCAAAACTGAATAAAGATTTTCTTCAGTTTTTTTTTTTAAAAAACATTATGTTAATTGTATTTTCAGGATAACCTGCTTACTAACATTTAATCACAATACCAATTTTTAATAATAATGACCTTAGAACTGCAGAGCTGGAAGGGACCCTATGGATCATCAGGTCCAGCTCTTGTCAAGAAGGCACAGTGGGGAATTGAACGCCCAACCAACAGCTCCACAGCCAGAGGCTTAAACCACTGAGCTATCAAACAGTTCATGCTGAGGTATCTGTCTATTCATTTAAATATTTTAAATAATTGTTTGAACCAGAGTATCAGAAACTCATAAAATCCTCCACCTGGATATATATTTCTAGTTCATTTTACTGTGAGTGTGCCTACTAGTCAGACACACAGCCCCTGAGAGGATATTAATACAGGATTTTAAATAGCCCAGAGTTGTGGGCTCAAGGGGCTGTCGAGAAAGGGATTTTTCAGTCAGGGTTGTATTTTTTTACTCTGTCCTATGTATTTTAAAATTGTTTTAATTCAGAGGTCAGGTTAATATGATAATATATTTAATTGTATGTTTAATTTGTTTCTAATTCCATCTAGCTGGTTCCCTAAAACATTTTGTAAGCCACACTGAAGGCCTATATTAGGCTAAAGGCATGATATTGAATCAGCAAATGGCTGGCTAAATAGATGGATTAAAGAAGAATTAGTCTCCCCCTCTTTCTGCAGCTCCATTCTCATGTCTTGACAATTTGTGGAACTCACTTGAGCTCCTGCAGCTCCATTGGGGTTGAAGGCATCCATTTGATTTTTCACAAATGCATCCGTCCTTGCCTCACTTTTTAAAAACAAAAGGGAGGGAAGATGTTTCACCTCCTATTCTCCTTCTGCTTAGTGCAAAAGTTGTATTTTTAAAACTTTCAATTCAGCTCTAAAGGATGTACTGATAGGGTATAGCTGGTGCTTGTTGTTCTGGAGACAGTGACTACACTCTCGTTCATTGCCGTTAAACCCCATTGAAAGCTATGGCGAGGATCCAAAATTGCTGTGAGCAGCTCTCTGTTCCTGGTATTCTCCTCCTGGAAAAATGAGGATGAGAGTACTTTGTAGATTCCCACATTTCTACTGCAGTACGCTATACGTTTCTTCTTACCCCATATAGGGGTTGAGATGGCTTATGGCTTGCAGCAAAAAGCATCGATGGAAATCAGTCCTCCCACCTTTTGAAAGCAGGATCCATTCCATATATGAAATGAGTCTTTCTGCTCATGGACAGTCAGCTGAGGACCAAAGCCACTTATTTCAATGACCATCTATCTAGAATCATTTACGTGTACATTTGACTTGGTTCAGCAGGTGGCACTCCTATGGAATCCTGCCTAGTCATAGTGTTTGTTTAGTCCTTTTTTTCACAACAGTTTACCCTCAAAGTGGCTCACCATCAACAAATAACACGGTAAGGGTGAATATGATTATAATACAGTATAGCATTTACTCAATTACAGTTCACTTAACATTTCAACATTTTAAACAAGAACATAGCATACCTATTCACAACATCAGATATTCATATGATTTATTTCATAATTCAGAGTTCACATTAAGGCACCTAACAAAAAGATACCACTCTCATGGCAAACTCATAGAGAGAGGAGAAGATAAGTAAAGAGCGATAAGGTTCTTCTGATCAAGGTGGGGGTGGAGGTGGAAGTTGTCTGACATACTCTGTACCTGAAAAAGGACTGACCTAAACTATAACCTTTAGGGGACATTCTGATGTGCTCCATCCCTGGGTCTGTGACATTATATGTGCACTCCCAGATCTTTGCTTTAAACAACAACAACATACGTATCAATAGTGGAGGAACCACAAAAGTCTATGATCTTAGGGGTTTATATAGTATCCTAATGGTGTGACGAACTCACTGAAAGCCCAGGCCGTAAGTATCCTTCCAAAATCTCTCACAAACTCATCCCTAATGGTATGATAATATTTCAGTAAAGTTTCTAAAACTGAGTGAGGGGATAAAAAGAAGAGGAGGAGGTCTTTCTCTTCACCACACAGTTCTGTGAAATGGCTGGCAGAGCAGCTACAAAGGCATATATTTACTCAATTGTGATTCGAATATAGACGTTCCCTAGAGCTGCAGTGGTTGGACCGTCCAGATGAGATCCTCGGCTTGACTGGGAGAGTTCGGCTGTCACTTGCCCTCTCCCTTGTGTGAGCAATTCAGGCTATTCAAACACTGACTATCTTTTTTAACCCAACAAATGTCAAATGCATGCAAATCTAAACCCTAGAATGACAGAGCCAGAAGAGATCCTATGGATCATCAGGTCTAGCCCTTGTCAAGGAGGCACAGTGGGGAATCAGACTCCCAATCTCTGGCTCCTCAGCCAGAGACCTACACTACTGAGCTATGAAGACTCCTCAAGGTGTCTATTTTTTAGGATGGCCTTTCTGTTCAGTTGCACCTGGGGAAATAAAATGAAAGAGCTGTAAAGGCACAGAGAAGTATTTTCTCCAACCACTCTACTAACTCTGCTGTATATCTGCAGTTCTTCAGCCAGTCTCCTCCTATGGAGGGAAAGTGTGAGAATAGGCAATTAAGCCAGCCATCTTCAAACCACTTATCTTTGAATAGTTTCGTTAACTTCAGTGGCACTGTTCCAGAATAACTGGTCTGACAATTGCAGCTTCCCTTCTGGTACTCTACAGCTACGTTCCATGAATGTCCGTTTATTACTGTAATTTGATGTGGATATTCAGAAGCACTATATTGTATCAAGATTCTATCCCTTTATCATTTGGGAACTCTCCCATATAAGGTGGAGACAGGTAAAGGAGATCTTTAAACTGCTTTTTTCAAGTACTGCCAAGAAATTTGTCAACAGAAATTTGGAAATGTATGAATATTAAAACTCACCCCCTCCCGTTATATTCCTTTATCATCCAGCTTTCACACCCATACATATTAATTGGGAATGCCATATCTTAAGGACCTTGAGCTTGGTTTCCAATGATACACATTTAGTCTTAAGAATCTTTACCACTTCCCTCACAGCTTCCCTTCTGAGCTGCAATCTTTCTTTGACGCAATCTCCGTTTTGATCAGTGAGAGAATGAAGGCATAGAAAATCCTTAACAATTCTAATTTCTTTATTGTCTACATTAAAGTTATTTCATTTTTCTGAAGTTCAGGTGTAATCTACCTTCTGCATTTCCTGCCCCAATCCTCTTCAGTAGTTGTTTCAAGTCATTGCAAATTTTCTGGCAGTGATATAGTATCACCTGCGTATTTTAAATTGCTGATATTTCTTCCACCAGTTTTCACTCCTTCTTCATCTGCATCTTATCCAGGTTCCTGTATGCTGTATCCTGCATATAAACTGAACAGTTGAGCTGAGCAGACTGAATAGACACTTATCTGACCCCTTTGCCAATTGGAAGTCATCCTGTTTCTCCATATTCTTTCTTAACTGTAGCCTTTCTCCAGAGTATAGTTTGCACACCAGTACAAACAAATATTGTGGTACACTCAGTTCTTCTAGAACAATCCACAATTTTTCATGGCCCACAGTCAAAGTCTTTACTGTGATTTTCCTCTCAAATACTTCAGTATGTTCCAGCAGTCAATGTACATTTGCAATATGACATGTAGTGCCTCTGCCTTTTTTTAAGCCCAGCTTGAACAGCTGGCATTTCTCATTCCATATATGGTACAAATCAAGTATAACTTTGAACATTGCTTTTCACTTCTTGAATTTTATGTAGACATGGGCTTTGAGAGTATCAAAGTGGATAGGAATAGGTCGACAACAAGGCAACGCCAAGGTGCTTTGCTGTTGAAATGACAATCTCAGAAGAAATGACTGCAATCGTGAGCAAAATGTGGCACAAGTAATTAGGGGCTATAATGTAAAGTCTTCATTGAAATCTATCGAGATAAAAATAATTCAGATATGTGAGCCAACTACAAATACTAAAGAGGAGATCAAAAGACTTTCAAAATGAAACTGATCACATACCAAAACAGGATGTGCTGATAAGTGCTTAGAATGCAAAAACAGGAAATAAAGCAAAGCCAAACATTGTTGGTCTATTTGGTGTAAGTATTAGAAACAGAAACAGGAGAACAACTCCTTAAATTGTATGAAACCCACCATCTACACTAGTAGAACTATTTCAAGCTATAAAAACTGAATCTACCAAAATCTTAACAAGAATACACCAACAAATATGGAGAAGGGCCCACAGACTGGAAACATTCGACATATATTCCTATCCCCCCCAAAAAAAGAGATGTCAAAGAGTACAGCAGCCCAAGAGTACAATAGTTTTTAGGGCTGTTACATTACTTTCTCCAGTGCAGTATTTAAAAGGGGGAGATAATGTTTACATGCTACCAGTTAGCTATATCTCCACTATTGTATGATCACACTCTTATGTTCTATTTGGAGTTGTTGTTCTTTTATGGATTCTTAATGTAAACATGAACTTTGTCCATGTGTGCAGCCTATTCATAAAATATTTCTTTTTAGCAGGGATGTTGATAAATCTTCGGGATCAAGTCCCAAGTCAGAGTCTTCAGGACCAAGTCCCAAGTCTGTGTCTGAGTCTTGGGGCTGAAGCTTGAGTCCCAAGCTCCAACTCAGAGTCTTGAGCCACTGGGCCTCCTGAGGGGGCACATGAGTAGAGCCAGTAGGCCTGGAAGGGAAGCCGGGCCAGAGCATGTGCATGTGCAGAGACAGCAGACTGACTTCCTTTCCCTGAGCTGGTTCCTGCCTCTGCACATGTGTTGGCCTATCAGCTGGGCAGAAAGTGCATGGATGGAGACAGCAGCTGGCTCCTGGAAGGAAAGCTGGGCTTGCTGCCTCTGAAAACAGACAGACATTCTCTGCAAATCCATACATGGACATAACCCCTGTTTGACTAAAATGTCTCTGTCCCACTGTTTGGATATTTTATGTGTCTTCCTTCAGCCTCTTGTATCACAGTTGACCTCTTTCAGGAAGGCACTCTGACTGTCTTCTGTGACACTTTCAAAAGGATTGGGACAGGGGCTGCCTGGAGAAAAAAAATGAAGAGAAAGGAGCTTCATAGAAGTTCTTTTGGCCAGTGTGATATTGGATATTGTCCAAAGATGTGAGTAAAAGTCCCTCTACCATTGGGCAGACATGGCATTCTGGATCCGTCTGAGTTCACTAATCATCATCATCATCATCATCATCATCATCATCATCATCATCATCATCATCATCATCATCATCATCATCACATGCTGTTAAGTCAATTCTGACTTATGGTGACCCTTTTTGGGGGTTTTCAGGTAGAGAGCAGTAAGAAGTGGTTTTTCTATTCCCTTTTTCCTGGGCACTGTGCATTTTGCCCAAGGCCACATAGGCTGGCTGTACTTCCAGGGGGCACAGTGGGGAATCAATGCGGAATCTGCAACCAGATACCTAAACCATGGAGCTCTCCAGCCAACTCTAGTAGATTACTTGTCCACAAATGATTACACAGATGTCTTCAAACCTATAGAATTAGTCTTCAAGATCAGCAATGCAACAGTAACAGCTAAATAGATTAAAGAGTCATTATTTGTTGTTGTCCACCTCCCCACACACCCAAAGATCAAATTCAATAGAGCTATAAAATGGAACTGCTTTTGCCAAAAACAATTAGTTTTTGCTATATATACATAGCAATGCCAGTCTAGTTATATGAAACTGTTGCATTTATGTATGATCAGTTGACTCAACTCAGGGATGGGGATAAATATCTAATGCTTTCTCCATCAATATAAACATACTACAAGTCCATTGATATGAGGGCTTTTTTTTTTCGGATCACGGCTCCCAGAATTCCTGGAACAGTAGCCACACTGGATGGTGTAGATCATGGGAGTTGTAATTCCAAATAAATAAATAAATAAATAAATAAATAAATAAATAAATAAATAAATAATTTCACACTGCAATGAGCATCTGGTTTATGACTGTGCTTTCTCAGTACAAGTGATCCTACTTCTGCACGTGCATTCCCTTATCTACATCAAAACAATCATATCTTGCTTTTATAATGTTCCCAAAATGTGTGCAAGAACAAACCCTACACTCTATTGGGTGGTGTGGCTTAAACTGTATGTTTCATTTTTCTTAACTTCATTGTGCTATTAAAGGTGTATGTTATCCTAAAAACATACTTTTTAACTAAAAATCTGGGTTCAGTTCGCTGCTAGCAGGAGATGAGCAATCTCTATTTTTTTGTTTTCCCCCCTTTAGAAACATTTCAATCATATAAGGAGGTGCTTTGACATTAGCAAATTCTTTTCCTTGGGCATTTTTATTATTTTTTCTTCTCTTTTTAATTAAACTTCCTCAAATCCCATCTCATTTATTTATCAAGGATCAGTGATGAGCGTCTAATTTCTTTTAATGCCTCAGATGAGAAAGGCAAAGATATTACTGAAACATTTTTCAATACATTAAAAAAATAAAAATAAAAGAGAATCATTAATTTTAAAGATCAAAAATGTTTTCAGGCTGATGCAAAGCGTGACACCCTTCACCTACCCATAATTCATAGGGGAAAGTAAATTTTCCTCTTGGAACCTGAATACAGTTATTAGAAGCAGCAGCAGGTATTTTATCATTGTCATCAGCGGACGAAGGATTAATTGCTGTCACTGTTCAGACTGTGGCACCTTGTGGGGTACAAATTACATTTTTGTAACCTCAGGACCTTAATCAAAAACAACATGATCAGAGCCCCTATTAATCTGTGGCAGCCAGCAGCCGCCATTCCATTGCAAATGATTGTGCGGTCAGCAGTGTAAACTTCTTTTAAAAAAAAGAGGGAAAGGGCTTATCTGGAATGTACACATGGCGTGGTGGAGAAGCAACAGCACTGCGAAAATCAAGTGAACACCAAATTAAAAGGCACATTCAATTGAATAACCTTTCAGCCAATCTGACATAAGTTGAACCTGCCAGGTTGTGTATGATCCTTGCCCGTATTACCTTTATATTACTTTTATGCTCCTCAACCATACGCATCTGCCCAGCATGGAAATGTTAATCAGAAACAGGAGCGGGTGGATCACTGAACTGGCATATAATGGACAATGTCAAAATGCCATAGAATCATAGAATAATTGAGTTGGAAGAGGCCTGTAAAGCCATTGAATCCCACCCCTTGCTCAGTGCAGGAATCCAAGTCAAAGCAGATCTGATAAGATGGTTGTCCGATTATCTCTTGAATGCCTGCAGAGCTGAAGCAGTCACCATTTTCTGAGGTAATTGGCTCTATTGTTGTACTGCTCTAACAGTTAAGAAAATTTTCCTGATATTCAGCCTGAATCTGGCTTCCTATAGCTTCAGCTCACTATTAGTTGCCTTGCATTCTGGGATGATTAAGAACAGGTCCTGCCCCTCCTTTGTATGACTACTTTTGTCTTTTCATTCTAGGTGCAGTTTTTAGGAGGGGATGAGGAATCCTTGTTTTGTTTTTTTCCTCCTATTTCCCCTCATTTCAATCATATACTGTTCATTTCACAAATAAGAGTCACTGAGACATCTTTGAAGGTATATGGCTTTTTTGTGATGTGATGAAAGATGTCAAAGGGAGTCAAGGCTATGGTTGTTGACAGCTGGCACACACATTTGTATTGAACAATACCAATGCCATTGTGCAAGACAGACATCACCCCCTGAGGGTTTTGTGTGTGTCTGTGTGTGTGTGGAGCTTACACCTTTCGAAGGAGGTATAGAATATCTCCTTGTACAACTTCCAGAAAAGCACCACAATATATACAAAGGAGCTAAACATACATTGTTGTTGTTTAGTCATTAAGTCATGTGTGACTCTTCGTGGCCCCATGAGCACGCCAGGCCCTCCTGTCTTCCACCGCCTTCCAGAGTTTGGACAAATTCATCTTGGTAGCTTCAGTACTGTCCATCCATCTCATCCTCTGTCGTCCCCTTCTCCCTTTGCCTTCACTTTTTCCCAACATCAGGGTCTTTTCCAGGGAGTGTTCTCTTCTCATGAGATGGCCAAAGTATTGGAGCCTCAGCTTCAGGATCTGTCCATCCAGTGAGCATTCAGTGTTGATTTCCTTCAAAATGGATAGATTTGTTCTCCTTGCAGTCCAGGGGACTCTCAAGAGTCTCCTCCAGCACCCCAATTCAAAACATACATACATACATACATACATACATACATACATACATACATACATACATACATACATACATACATACATACATACATACATACATACATACATACATACATACATGTGATACCAGCAAATAAGATACTGTCTCTCATATTGGACCGCCAACTAGTTACAAATACAACTTCTTAACACATGTGGTAAATCATTCCTTTTAGGAATGCCCGCTGTGTCAAAAATGTCTATAAGTTACATGTTCATGTACAGGGTATTTTAAAAATGTTTATAATCTGAAGGATGGCTTGTACTGATAGGAACCTCTCTGAGCTTTAGATCAGCATCAAAGGCCCTCCTCTCTGGTTAATCCTCTGAAGATGCCGGCCACAGAGTCTGGAGAAACATTAGGAAGAACAGCCTTCAGAACACGGCCAAAGAGCCCGAAAAACCCACAGCAACCATAAGAGTTACAAGGTTTGTGAGTAAGACTTTAAAGAACTTCCTACTAGGACTGTGCCCGAGGTCTACTGATTCCATTTGGAAGCTAATTCAGGCTTTCAGAAAGCATCTCAAGTTGGCCTGGGGCAATTTGTGTCTCTTCAGGTTTGATTTCTGCTCCACATCCAAATCAGTTTATATATTTTTGAAGTTAATGCACCAGTAAAACAAAATGACTATGTATCTTTTATTTTGTTTTAAAACTGATGTGCATGAAAAATACAGATCCTGAGGAGGAGAGAAAAAACAACCCAAATTTCAAATATGGATTGTGTACTTCTAACCCTTTTTTTAAAAAGTAGGCTGAGCAATTCGTGCCCCATCCAATATGATTTGTGGTCCAGATCTAAGGTGATCTATACATTCAGTTTTTACTCTGTATCAGAACCAAATCTATTGTGCAACTTGGCACAAATTGGGCTGATTTGTATTCCGTCATTTGTCCAAATCTAGAGCACAGCCCTACTTCATACGTTCTTTGCTCTCATTGATTCAGGCTGTCAGATCTCCACAAGATTCTTCACTGGGGGAACTCCGAACCCCAGGAGATTCTTTGCCTCCAACGGACAGTGAAATACAGAGCCTGTCCTCACGGGCACATAGTTCTCATATGTGGTTCCCTGATAGCATTGTTTGGCATGGGGTGGGGGAGAGATCCCATCCACTTATGTTTCTACTTAGAATGATCCACCTTGCCCCACATCTTTCTGGCCCAGAGCTAGGGCATATACTCTTTCACCAAAATGATACTGGGAGCAGTGTTAACTAAGGAGACAACCCTGTGATATGTTAGCTGGGTTGTGGCATTAAAAGGGTGGAGAAACTCCCTTCTTTATCTTCAATTTCTTTTATTTTTAATATATCCCTCATTGACAGAGTGAAACTACAAAACCATGGCAAGGTGATATATTACCGTTTCAATATGCCACTTACTAAGAAAGAAAGAAAGAAAGAAAGAAAGAAAGAAAGAAAGAAAGAAAGAAAGAAAGAAAGAAAGAAAGAAAGAAAGAAAGAAAGAAAGAAAGAAAATCATCTTGACCCCTTAATCAGGTCTGAGAGAAAAGGCAGGGAAGGGGGCTAAGGGGTCTAACTCTGAGGAGTCTCCAGGAGTGGTAGTTTTTCATTAAACAAGCAGCAGGACTCCAATCCCTACCCCTCCCCTAAATTCCAACCCAACCCAACCTTGTCCTATCCATAATAAGCAGATCTCAAACACTGTTCATGATGTTTTGCTTAGTTTCGAGGCTGGTCTAGTCCCCTTCTGGCCCATGGAAATAGAAAGCTTGCCCCTGGACCCATAGAAAAGCTGTTGAATAGTAATCCTCACCAAGACTTGGCCAGGTTGCCTGTAGGTTGTGTCACTGTCCTTAAAGGCATCTGTCAGTGTCAACTCTTGTATATGTCTCAACAAATATCTAGAAGCTGGTCCACATAGCAGTCATGCCTTCCTGTTTTGTTTTGTTTTTCCTATTGCTCTTTTAAGATACAGCTTCTTCATTTGTGCCGTAGGATTGCATATGAGGTTGTCTGAACAGTTGGCTGAGCAGTCTTGGAGTTAAGGCCAGCATCCCCGCCCCCGCCCAACAGCATGCAATTGCATTCAACTTAGTTTTTATTCACAGTTATTGCCTTTCACTGCTGTTCTGTTCAATCACCTTGAGCACTTTTGGAGTGGAGTGGAGATTCAAAATGACATAAAATGAAATAAAATAAAATAACAAAGGAAACTTACCGGTCCTGGACTATTCAGCATGATTGAGAGGTATCCATGAAATTGTTCAGCACAAAGTAGCTGGAGATAGAATGCCCTCCCACAAGACATGGTGTCTGAAGCATGCTGGGAGCTGAGGTCCATAAAAGCAGCTTCTCTCAACTTTAGAAGTGAAAGTAAGAGACTTTTTTTCAAGTATAATTGTTGAAGATGGAAGTGTAAGTTCCTTTTCCCCTCCCTTTCTCCCTTCAAGCTGTAATGCACTGCTGCAACTTTTTGGGATGTCCCAGATTCTGCTCAAGCTGTGCTTCAGCAGTTAGATTTACTACAAGTTTATGAAAAACATTTAAGCATACTGTTCTTGTAAAGCTCCATTTGAGGGTGAAAGCTATTCATCAGTGTCTCTCGTGTGGCCTGTGAAATTGAGGTGAGAGGAAGTCACCATGAGCTAGAAATTGAGTGTTAGTTTCTCCTCTGTCACCCATTTAACACTATGAATTTCCTTCTCTTTTCAGATAGATCAGGAAGCACTATCAATTCCTTGAGGAACATTGCAAATTTACCAAAATGCTCCTGGGGCAGCAAGATAACCACTTCAGAGTACTGAACTATTAAACTTCTTGTTGATTCATTATTTTGCTTTAATCTAATTGAGCCTTGTGGCACATCATACCTGCATTGAGTTAACAAGCTTTAAGGAAGGCCGCTTATTCAACGAATGCTGACTGTGCAAGTCTTATGCCAAATTTCAGATTGAACACAGACACAAGTCCCCAAAATGCTCTTCTCCCCTAGTAGTCAACAGAATCTTGAGAGAGAGAGAGAGAGAGAGAGAGAGAGAGAGAGAGAGAGTGTGTGTGTGTGTGTGTGTGTGTGTGTGTGTGTGTGTGTGTGTGTGTGTGTGTGTGTGTGTGTGTGTGTGTGTGTGTGTGTGTGTGTGTGTGTGTGTGTGTGTGTGTGTGTGTGTGTGTGTGTGATGGTTTGTAGAAGCTACAGAAAAGCCTGCAACTGCTGACTTTGCAGGTATTGGCTCCACAAACCTTCCAGTGTGCATTTTTGAAACAAGTGGATGTTGGGACATGAATCTGAAGCAATACATGCCACCATTTCCATGGCTTCCATCTTTAAAAATTAACAGTTGCTCATAAATTAGTAATTTTTTAAAGAGGCAAGCTGTCTCCAGAATGTAATCAAAGTTTTAAATTGGAAATGAAAAACTTCCATCATATTGTCATCAAAGACAAATGTATTCAAAGGAGAAAACAGTAATTTCCAATATAGGATTTTTGCACTGAGGGTGATGTTGAACATGTGGAGTAATATAAGTCCTTTAGTTCCACATCATTTAGACTGCAGTCTTATACAGCAGGCGATGGGAACCTGTTTCAGCCAAATTTCATCTGAATTCGGTCTCTGAGGAGGATTGTGGGGGAGTGATCATTTATGGCAAAGTGGTGGGATGAAAAATATCAGCATATTCTTAGCTCAAAGCTCCTTCTGCAAGTAACAAAGCTTCAGAGAAAGCATTTCAATATTTCAGAACTAGAAAACAATTTTCTGTAGTTCAGAGGGCTGGGAATTTAAATCTCCACACAGCCACCTAGGCAAAGCTCTGGCCAAGATCTCCCCAAAATATATTTGGTTAATAGAGTGATGCACTCTGCCTCTTGTGCAAATCTGCACAAGCAACATCGTTGCATAACATCACTAGAAAAAGGAACTGGTAAACCATTTCAAAGGACTTGTTTACATTTACATTTGCCTCACAATAAGCTCAGTTCTAAATGGATTGAATGTAGAAATCACATAGTAATCACATGGTATTTGGGTTGGCACGTGTGTCCTCTTCCAAAAAATTTGCTCTGTTTCTAAGCTGTAGTGTATCTCAGTTGAAGGGGCTACACTGAAAGTTTCTCTCTTGCCCCTCATCTTTGCTTAGGTATGGTGTCTGTTTCCTGTTTCCTGTAGGAATGTTTACAACAGTATCCTAAAACAACATAGGGCATAAATCGTTGCATGTAGATGTATCATACACCTAAGAGCCAATGAATATTTAGAATGTCCTATTTGTAAAACTGATATTTCATTCAGCATTTCATTCTGTTTCCATATGCATGATATTCTATCCAACTGAGCTCTCAACAAAAGCCAGAACACTGGAAAATTAGGCTTCTGAATCCTATGAAAAACCTCCACACATATAGGAGGTTCTCCAATTCAGATTGACACTTTTCACGTGAGCCAAACAATGATAGAGAAGATCAGGGCAGTACTAGCTCTTTTCATTCCTCCTGCAGTACATTTATCTGATTCCAAGGAGGATGCTCAAGCCGCTACTGAGCTAAAGCTTTGGCAGCATGGCTCACCTTTGCCTCCCTCCCTGGATAACTCAAGACCCTAGGCCTCACAAGAACAGTTGGATGAGAGGGGGGAACGTTAGGTTATTTAAGGGATGTTCCCCCCCTCTTTCCACCCTCTTCCTTTTCTGGCACTCACCCACCTGCCCTATATTCTAGTGTGAGTCTATCTGGTCACCTCTGGGGCTGGATAGGAATTTTTTGACCCGTATCCTGATTGGCTCTTGAATGCCGGGATTTTTCACCTATCCCACACTGGAACGGGGCACTGGCATGTTAAGAGGTGGAAATTTTGTCACAGTGGCGGGGGAGTGCAGATATAACAGGTTTTTCTGGTGAGTCTCATTGCAAACTCAGGTAAGCTAAAGCCCATCTGACCTCCCAGTGCTGCAGAGTGTGTGATTACAGTGCTTGGGGGAAAAGATGCACCGGGGCCACAACCGGACCAACAGTCAACAAGTAAAAGCTGGCTTGAGATCCGCGGGTGGTCAAATTGCGGCCAGCCGGGTTCTCGCTGTCTTTAAGACTGCAAAAACATGGGGTCGGGGACTTGCCCATTTGTTGCTTAGGGGGTACTTTGAGATCTCTGTTTAACCTGATTCTGCACTATGGCTAGCCCCCCTTTGCCAAAGGATGGCAACACTGATTATGATTAATAAAGTGTGGTCTGTGATTTAACCCATAATTCTTCTCTCACATCTTTATTCTGGGGCTGGGAGGGCAAAGAACACTTGTGACCACTTTAAATCAGATTCAGTGAAGCATCATCCAGTTGTGTATGTAAGATCTTTGATCACAGAAGACATTTCCTGCTGATTTCAGGGCCGTCCCCCTCATTTTCACACTTCTGCTCAACTTGTTCAGTAAACTCCCTGCACCTTTCTGTCTGTCATTTTCAAGGGCTACAAGGAAGATCTCCAAGTCTACTTGTCTAAATCTGGATCCAACCCACTGACCAATTCATGCAAATTCAGTGTCCAAATTTGAACAGTGGCATGTGGAAGTGACAATTCTAGATTCATTCTGTGAATTAAAAAAATGCATTTTTGCATATTTGCTGTGCATAAACTGTTACTAACCTAAATATGATGTAGTAGAGGTTCTGTGTTGTAAGCCGCCTAGAGTGGTCAATATGACCAGATAGGCGGGGTATAAATAAATAAATAAATAAATAAATAAATAAATAAATAAATAAATAAATAAATAAATAAATAAATAAATAAATAAATAACATGTGTAACTGCTTAGTATACGTTCAGAAGCCATCAAGACTTTGCTTCCCAAAATCATACAGATCTATTTTTTGTCACTTAAGAAGGTACAATAGGACCCCAATATATTGTTTGCTATTATCTGCAGTTTTACATATCTGCAGGGGCTTGGAACCAATCTCCAGTGGATATTGGTGTCCTATTGTACCTTCTTAAGTGAGATATATAGCATGTAAAATGGGAAAAAATACAGAAAAAATATTTTCACATGCATTACCACAGCTGGCCACATACTATCTGTTTTTAATTAACAAGTATTCATAGAATGGTCTCTAGTTCCCTCTAATGGTCGGTTCTGATAATAAATGTAAAAATAATTTTTTCTGGATTTTTTCTTTTTTTAATATTTTGAGACCGTGGAAAAGTGAAACTGTGGACACTGATCCCACAGATACAGGGGTCCTACTGTATATGCTAATACACTGTCATGGATTAAACAAAGTGAAAAATTTTGCCCAGAATGTGGGCATATTGTCATACTGATAACCAGTCACTTCCCGTTTAATTAAAATAGATATATCACCAAGATTAAACAGTGTGCTGGTTCTAGGGGGTGAGATACTTCTAACATCTTCCCACATCATGCTTGACTATGATTGTAACCTCCCATTGTGTTTATAAGGAACACTTAAAATTGAATATTCATGGCAGCCTTTAAAAAACAGACTAATTAAAAACTGTCAGGTTGTCTCCTGTTAATGTATTCACAGGCACAGCTTGAGATTGCAGACGTTAATAGCCCTAAAAACTGCACACGCTGCTTTTGCAAAGCGTAACTGCAACATTGCATATATTTGTGGAATGCATTTTAGTTCACAATTATTTTTGTTTATAAATGTAATGGTTGGTCATAAATTGACACCAACTTGGTTTGAGAGGGGATTTGCATTCCCTCTCTCTTACATTAGTTGGGCACTGGCAAACCAGTTCAGAGAAATGAAAATCAGCAAATGTACTCATTGAAATGAAATCAACAACTACGGTCTTTACAGAAATGGACTGACTTTTGTGTTTGCACTTCAGGAAATTTCTGCTCTGCCCTCTGACATTTGATCTGTGGGGTTTCTCAAGATCTTGTGCCTTTCGGTTTTCATGAAGCTGCTGGTGTTCGTCTATGTCCTGTACTCAGGTAAAATAGGAGAAGTTCTGGCCTTGATTTTAAAAATCAATAACAAATAACCTGACAATGAATTTCAGCATGATTCCAATTCCAATTCCTTTATTACGATCAATGGGTGAGCCAAAATTTCAACATGATAACGGCATTGTACATTAGTATGTCAGATTAGTGCACATTTTCCTTGATGGGTTTTCATAGGAAAAAATATTCAAATACCTCACCAATTTGTGCAACAGCTGGTATTCTTACACTGAGTTTCCTTGTGGATGAATAACCGTTTATAGATTACAAATACACATTTTAGACAAAGCAATTAATTTAAGTTGTCTGAGACCAACACGCCTACATATCTTGTTCCATACAATCTTCCCAGTATTTGATAATTCCTTATCTAATTCACACTTCACAAGCTACCAGAAGGAGAGCCATTTCAGAAATAAAGAACTCGTTTCTAGGAGAGAATCATCAGATAGAATTGTGAGGTGCCTAAATACCTTCCAAAGGTGGTGGTGGTTGTTTTTGTTACATTCTGTCAAGTGATTTCTGACTTACGGTGATTCTGTGAATGAGTGATCTCCAAAAGTCCCTGTACACAACAGCCCTGCTCAGCTCTTGTAAATTTAAGGCTATGCCTTCCTTTATGAAGTCAATCCATTTCTTATGTGGTGTCCCTCTTTTCCTACTGCATTCAACCTTTCCCAGCATTATTCTCTTTTCCAGAGAATCTTGCCTTCTCATGATGTGCCCAAAGTAGGACAGCATCATTTTGTGGGTTTTCCTTCTAGAGGTAGTTCAGACTTGATTTGATTTACGACCCACTTCTTTGTCTTCTGGCACTTTAAAGTACCCACAAAGCTCTCCTGCAGCACCATATTTCAAACAAATCATTTTTTCTGTCAGCTTTCTTTACTGTTGAGCTTCCACACCTGTGCATGATGATCAAGATTAGAGGAATGTGGATGATCTTGGTCTCCAGAGACACATCCTTATATCATGTAGATAGATTAATGATGTTTATTCCAACAATTTCCACTCCTTCATGTGATTCTGATTTTCTGTATGATATGTTATTTATACATATACATATTGAATAAAATAAGGGGATAAAATGCACCCATATCTGGCACTATTGCCTATAGAAAACCATTCTGTATCTCCATGTTCAATGGCAGTTTCTAGTTCACAAAACAAGTTACACATTAGGACAATCAAGTGCTAAGGCACACCCATTTCTTCCAGAATATTCCATAGTATCTCATGATCTACATAGTCAAAGCTTTTGCTGTAGTCTACAAATCATAGACTGACCTTCTGAAATTCTTTGGTGCACTTTAGTATCCAGTAGATATTTGTAATATGATCTCAGGTACCTCTTACTTTCCACAACCTAGCTCAACATAATGCATTTTTGACTCCATATAAGATAAAGGTAGAGGTGTCTTCCACATTTTTGCTCAATTTATGTTTTGAATTATAACTAGCTGACTCCACAGATTACTATTAGAGTTCAGACATTGAAAGAATGTGCAGATTGGAGACTAGGGCTATGAATGCAGGTTTTAACACTTCCACTCAAAGGCTGCTGTAAACTGAGTAGAAGTTCTGATGCACTATTCACTGGGTTCCTGGCCATTTTATAGATCAAAAATTCTTGCCACCCACTCCTTGAATTGTAATTGGCTAATGACAGCTGCCTTTGTAATGTTATTGGATAAAAAATTTCCCAGGTGGTTTGGAAGACAAAGAGTGAAAGGGTATTGAGAGTTTACACCAAAGAGGGAACAACAAAAAATAAAAATTTTAATGAACCCCTCTTCATAAACACAAATTATTCATGCTGAAAGGCTCTCTTTGAACAATTGCTGAAATAATATAAATTACATGAAATATAGTGCTTCTCACGTTTTGGCCTTTCATTTATACACAAAAGGCCCACGCCTAATGCAGATGAGATGGATAATAGAAATGCTTGAGCCTATTTAAAGCACAGTAATTGAGGCTAAATAAAATGAAAATTTGAGATAAGTGAATATTTCTACTTAATATCATTTTATCCTTGTTTTGTCTATTACTTCATTTGGCTCCTACATTAATCTGTAGCTTCTTGCTCCTAAATCCTCTTAAAACAGTGTTTAAATATGCATTTTTATTACAGATGTAAATATGTATTCACTCAAAATGCCTATTTACACATTCATTTTGATATACCTAAACTGCTGAGTTTAGGTATATCTATTTACCTAAACTCTACTATTTTACTATTCAGGGTGAATAGTGAGCATAGCTGACTGGATAGCTCAATGGTTTAAATAGCTGGCTGTGGAACCATTGGTTGGGAGTTCGATTTCCCTCTGTGTAGTGTTGGGCAAGCTGCACAGTTCCGGGGCACCCCCAGAAGCAGGAATAATAAACCACCTCTGTGCATTTTCTACCTCAAAAACCTTGGACAGGATCACCAAAAATCAGAATTCGAGATGGCCCCCTGGCATAGGTGGCTGTCCTGATTATCTCCCACCCTCAGGCCTCACCAGGCCACTTGCTGTGCAGCATGTGTCACGCGTCGCTGGCATCAACGTCGCTACGCCAACTGCGGCAGTAGCCCAGCTCTTGCAAGAAGGACGACTTGCCAGAACGGTAAGTCATCCCCATCTCTATTCCTGACTGCTGGTAATGGTGATCAGCAGTGATGGAAGATGTGGTCCAAAACATGACAAAATTTAATATGGGCTATATTGCTGGTTTCTAATCTGAATTTCCACTGGGATATGGGACCAGATGATTGCAATTTGGTTTATCTCTCTATGACTTCATTGAGTCTCTTTTGAACTACATGATGTCTGAGAGCCATTTAGCTAAAGGACAACTAAAGGTGGATTGTTAGATTGAAGGATGAAAGGTCAGAGAAATGGAGGGGGAGAGAAGACACATAGCATCTAGTATTGCTACCAATAGTTATAACAAAAGACTGCTTGTATATTCAACATCCTTCTCTCCCTTCGTCCCTCCTGCCCTTTAATTTTTGTTTTTGTTGGTGCTACAATTTTTTATCTTTCATTTTCATAAAATGTTCTTCATTCAGGAAGTCTTTCTGTGCATGCCATTTATTTCCATAAATATAATTTCTTTAAAAATAAGCATTTAAGAGTCCATGAACATTCTAAAGATAAGGGTATTTAATCTTGATGAATCCACAGCAGGGTTACATTGTTTATTATAGCAAAAATAATAAAATGTCAGCATGGATTGAAATTAGGATTCTTTCATATCCGTAGTCAACTCTGTTATTTCCCTCCCCTCATAAATACTTGCGAAGTGAAAATACTTATTATTCCTGTCAATCTCGCCAGGAAATAACTTGCTGTTGCTGGTTTACACAATCTGTGTTGGTTGCTGTGAGGCAGAGACAGATGTAAAAGCAGCAACAGCAGGCATTCATTTAAGAAGCATCTGTATTAGAACTGCATGATATAAAGAAATTAAAGGCAACAAGCTTCCTTTGGTGTGTTTTCATGTGTTGTCAAAGAGGAAAGAGTATGAAGGCAGTAAGATATTTGAATATGTGCCACTATACACAAGCAGTAGATATGTGAGTCATAAGGAAATGTGGAATTGGCATAAAACTGTAGGTTTTAGTAATAAATAAATACTCATCAACTCATTAGATTTGGAGATGACACAAAAGTGGTCTGTGTGTGTGTGTGTGTGTGTGTGTGTGTGTGTGTGTGTGTGTGTAACTGTAAGTCAGAATGAAAATTTAAGATTATTAACAGATGAGTGAAGTTGGCCAGGAAAAAAAAACATTTTCAAAGGAATAAATATAAAACTGCATTTAGGCAGGGGAAACAAAAATCAGATGCTTAAAGATTCAATAGACAACTGGCTAGGATGTCAAGTGTGTGAAAGGAATTGAGAGATATAAGCAAACCACAAGTTAAATGTTAGTCGGTACTGTGATGAGGTGGCTAAAAAATTAATAAAAGATAAAAATTTTTTTAAAAAAACACCACCTAAAAAGAAGCTTCCAGTCCAAAGTCAAGGTGTTAATGAGGCCTGTTGCTTTATGTTCTGTCACTGAGAACCATAAATTGTGTGGGGACACATAAGATAAAAGGCTTTCTTGGCTATACAACCTCAGGTGTGGGATTCTTTTCTCCTAGAAACTTGATAGGTCCTAATGTTGATTTTACTTTTGCATCCGGTTGTTCACCCAAGCCTTTGGTAAAGAAGGATTGTGACTCAAACAGCGTTGTGGAATACTTTGTAATATGTATGGGATTGATGATTTGATGGTTTAAAATAGTTTAACCTCTCTGATATGTTTTAAATTGTTACATTTTAAGTAATTGTTTAGGTATAAAATTATATCCAAACATTATATTTATATATTTAGAGTTTTAAGCTGTTTTTGTTCTACCCCACCCTGAAATCATCATCAACATTATCATAGAACAGTAGAGCTAGAAGGGCCCCTATGGATCAGTGGGGAATTGAACTTCCAACCTCTGGCTCCATAGCCAGATGCCTAAATCACAGAGCTATCCAGGAGTCCTGTGATATAGGGCAGGATATTAATTTGTTAAATAAATAAATAGGTATTCTGCTACTGGACTCTATCAGTGGAATTATAGACTAGATCAAAGGAAATATCTATCACTTTCTTTTCCTTTGCCTGAAGTTCATTTGGAGCCTTGTATATTGTAGTTATCAGTAGCCTGTGTGCTTAAAACATACAAACCATAACAACATAGATTGTTGTAGGTTTTTCAGGCTGTCTGGCCGTGTTCTTGAGGTTTTTCTTCCTAACATTTTGCCAGTCTCTGTGGCCAGCATCTTTGGAGGACAGGAGTTGGAACTCTGTGCTCTGGTGCAGTTTGTGGGATAGTTGAGTATTTATAGCTGTGGGATCAGCTTTTTGTCCTTTTCAGTAGATTGGGTGATTGTGGTGATTGTTTACGTGTATTGTTCTGATAAGGGGGAGAGATGATCTGTCACTGTGATTGATGGGTGTTGTTAGCTGGTCTTTTGTGTGCAGTGATCACTGCTCCTTATGGCTGGGTAGAGTTTGTTGACCTTCTGCAGGCTGTGTTTTTCAATGTTGGGAGAAAAGCTTTGTTGAGTTGTAGACTTCCTTCTTTTTTGTTGAAGCTCTGCTGGTGTTTCTGGATTTCAATGGCTTCCCTGTGCAGTCTAACATAATGATTGCTGATGTTGTCCAGTACTTCTGTGTTTTGAAATAGAATTTTAAGTCCAGCTTGTTTCAGGTTATGTTCAGCTACTGTCAATTTTTCTGGTTGTTTTAGTCTGCAGTGTCTCTCATGTTTTTTGATTCTGGTGTGGATGCTAAGTTTTGTGGTTCCAATATGTACCTGGCCACAGCTGCAAGGTATCTAGTATACTCCTGCAGTGGTGACAGGGTCTCTTTTGTCCTTTGCTGACCATAACATTTATTGTATTTTTGTTGTGGGCCTGAATACTGTTTGTAGGTTGTGTTTTTTCAAAAGTTTCCCTATGCATTCCGTGACCCCTTTGATGTATGTCAGAAATACTTTATTTGTGGGTGGCTGTTTTTCCTCTTCAGTTTGGTGTTGTTTTCTTGATTTGATAGCTCTTGTGATTTCATTCTTGGAATAGCCATTTGCCTGTACGGCCCAATTCAGATGGCTGAGTTTGGTGCTGAGAAATTGAGCTTCACAATTCCGATGTGCATGGTTTACCAGTGTTTTGATTATGCCTCTATTTTGTCATGGGTGGTGGTTGGAGTTTTTTTTTTTTAAGGTAACAGTCTGTGTGGGTGGGTTTTCTGTAGACCTTGTGTCCCAATAGGAGGTCAGTTTTGTGTGTGGCCATGACATCTAAGAAAGGGAGTTGGCCCTTTATTTCTTTTTCCGTGATGAACTGTATATTTGGGTGGATGCTATTGAGATGGTTTAGAAATTCTTCCAGTTTTTCTTCACTATGTTTACAAATTGTGAAGGTGTCATCTACATATCCAAACCAGACTGTGGGTGTGAAGGGTGCCGAAGCCAGGGACTGTTTTTTAATGTTCCATGTAGAAATTTGCTGTAACTGGCCTGAGGGGGCTCCCCATGGCCACTCCATCTGTCTGTTCATAGAACTCATTATCCCGCTGAAAGTAGCTGGTCATTAGGCAGTGTTGGAAAAGTGTCTTGATGTCTTCTGGAAAGATCTGCTGGATGAGTTTCAGAGTGTCCTTTATCGGTACCTTGGTGAATAGGATACTACATCAAAGCTGATCAGTCTGTCCCTGGGGTTGAGTTTTAGGGTGCTGATGTTGTTTATGAAATATCTTGAGTCTTTTATGTTGGATAAGGTTTGTCCAATGTGGGTCTGTAGAAGGGTGGCTAGGTACAGTATTTTGCTAATTCATATGTCAGGGAGCTGATGGCACTTACAATGGGCCTGAGTAGGATTGAGTCTTTGTGGATTTTGAGGAGTCCGTATAATCTTGGTGGGAGAGCTTCTGTCTTGCTGATTCATTGAAGGATGTTGGAGTGCAGGTAGGAACTCCTGATCAGCGTGTTTGTTTGTTTTGTGATTTTGTTGGTTGGGTCCCATTTCAGTTTTCTGTAGGTGGTGGAGTCTGGAGGTTCCTTGATTTTGTCCTTGTATTCTTCTGTTTGCATGATAATTATGGCATTGCCTTTGTCTGCTGGCAGAATGATGATGCCAGTGTCTAAGTTTAGGGACTTGATATTTATCTCCTTTCTTGTTATGTTGCTGTTTGGGGTTTTTGCTTTTCGTAGGATCCTTGTCACTTCACCTCTTATTTCTTCTGCTTTTTCTTCTGGAAGATGATATAATGCTGATTCCATGTTAGCAATAATGTCTTCCAATGGAATTTTACTGGGTGTGACTGCAAAGTTTCCTCCTTTGGCTAAAACTGAAGTTTCCTCCAGGGAGAGTTGGCATTCAGATAGATTGATGACAATGTATGAGGTATCTAGTGTAGTGTATCCAGTTGACTTGTTTGGCATTTGTTGAATTTGTTTTTGTCTGGCTGTGTGGGTCACCATTTCTTTTTCCATCTTTTTGTAGGAGAGATTTTGTCCCAATCATGACTTTTCATTTTTGGCTGATATTGATATGTAGGAATAGTAATTCTTTTTCTGTGGAGTCCAGTTTTTTGCGGGTTGTGTGGATTCTTTCCTGTAGGAGGGCATGTTCCAGGCGGTCATAGATGCAGCTAGCCTGAGGGGAAATCAAGGTCTTTTTTGCCCTGAGGAAGGCCAGTATGGTTTTTGTATTTCTGCAGCATAATAGAAAAGTTAAAGAACATAGTAGGTGTGCTCTTTTGCTTTGGAGTCTTTCCAGTCTCCGGGTCTGTCTGACCGTTTCCTCCCCGTAGAGGCATTCAATGTATTCTTGAAGGCTTTCATGGCCTGGATCCATTGGTTGTTGTAGGTTGTTGTAAGCTGATCTCAGAGCTATAAATACTATCCCACAAACTGCACTAGAGGACAAATAGAGTTCTGACTTCTGTCCTCTGAAGATGCCGGCCACAGAGACTGGTGAAACATTAGGAAGAAAAAGCCCAAGAACACAGCCAGACAGCCCGAAAAACCTACAACAACCAATGGATCCACTCTGTGAAAGCCTTTGTGAATACATAACAACATAGTTTGTCAACAGTGATATTTTTGTAGAAACTGCTAGGCACACATCACACAACAGATTTATGAATCTTATCTGAACCAAAGTTACCATAGAGTTAAGATGAATTTTATTTATCCTCTAGCCAATGTACCCACCAAACTGGCTTCTTATAAAATTCCTTTTTAAAATATAGGACATCACTTGGAATAATAGTTATGTCACTGGCTGGGGAGCTATAGGCTACAAACAATGATCACTCGTTACTATGTATGTAACAAATATTCTCTCTCCCCCCCCCCCATTCTTAATGAAAAAAGCAGTGTTTCAGCACATCAAGATACACTGTCCAAAAACTGGTAAGATTTTTCCTTCCTGAACAAGAGCAAAAAGACCGATACTTTTTAAAAGTACCAGAACTAGGAAAAATAAGGGTGTGTGTGTGTGTGTGTGTGTGTGTGTGTGTGTGTGTGTGTGTGTGTGTGTGTGTGTGTGAGTGAGTGTCTGTCTGTCTCTCTCTCCCTCTCTCTGTGTATGCGAGAACCACACTGTATTTTGCACAAAATGTGAGTTTTCTGCAAAAAAAATATTTTATACAAAATACACAAGACAGTTTTGTACAAAACTCAGTACATAAGTGTAAAAAAACAATACTGTGAATCTCTCTCCAAAAATGTTCTAGAATGTGAAAAATGTACCAAAGCTCTCATAATCTCATTCACCAAGAAGAATGGTTTTGGAAATTCTTTGTTCTTATTTCTAAGAACAAAGATCTGCACTCCTGCTTTCTGTCATCAGACATCTGCAGCTGGCAAGGCACTTACTACTCCTTGGTGGTTGGTCTGGAGTTTGTTCCTACTCCTTCCATTCCATCATTTATATCATAATCCAGTATGAAACAGATCCTACTTATGTCCACTCAGAAGAAAGATTATTCTATGCAAAGAGCCGTGGCCCCTACAAAATGTGTTTTGCAGCAGACCCTCTGAGAACTCAGATTTACACATTGTGAAGCCAGCTCATTGTTTGAGAAGAGGGTTAAAAATATTTTAATATAAAGAAGGGTGTGCAAAGAAGGGTTTTTTTTAATGCATGATAGTCATACCCTATTAGCTGAAATGAGCACCCCCTTAATGTGTGGTCTGGGCCAGAGTACCCTGCTGCCCCCTCACCTTGTGAAAGTTTGTTCAGCAGTGCATACTTAGAAAGGATACAGTGGACCCTCGACTTACAGACTTTTCAAGTTACAGACTTCTCTGGTTGCAAAATTTAGATTCGACTTGCAGCCAGAGAATTGACCTACAGACCAGAAAAAACCCAAAATGGAACAAAAATAGAATAAAAACCACTGGTTATGGGATTAATCGGTTTTCAGTGCATTGTAGGTCAATGGAGATTCGACTTACAGACTTTTCGACTTGCAGCCACCATTCCAATACGGATTAATTCCTTAAGTAGAGGGTCCACTGTATTTAGGATTCTAGCTTTAGATTCCTATAAAAGCTATAATGCTCTCCACTTTTTAGGAAGGAGAATTGGAAGAGGAAGATTATAATGATGCAGCAAACATATAGTGGGTTTGCAGCATTTGATTTTGTATTTCCAGAATTGAAGCTTGTTAGGTGCTAAACAGAGGGACATGGTGGTGCTGCGGGCTAAACCGCAGAAGCCTGTGCTGCAGGGTCAGAAGACCAGCAGTCGTAAGATTGAATCCATGTGACCGAGTGAGCACCCGTCGCTTGTCCCAGCTCCTGCCAACCTAGCGGTTCGAAAGCATGCAAATGTGAGTAGATTAATAGGGACCACCTCGGTGGGAAGGTAACAGCATTCCGTGTCTAAGTCGCACTGGCCATGTGACCACAGAAGATTGTCTTCGGACAAACGCTGGCTCTATGGCTTGGAAACGGGGATGAGCACCGCCCCCTAGAGTCGAACACAACTGGACAAAAATTGTCAAGGGGAACCTTTACCTTTACCTTAGGTGCTAAACATCCTTCGTTAGTGATCTTTGGCTTCACTCCCTCATGTTTTCTAGGATGTTGTGGGTAGAGAGAATGACTAATGTTATAGCTGCTGGCTGTCCATCCTTTGTCAAGTGGACTGTTTGCTAAAATAGAGATAATTAGTAAATGTTCCATTAATTTTACAAGGCACAACTAAGTCTGACTGAATGAAAGTGCTTCATTAGGGAGACAGAACGGGGAGGAATGAAAGGCAAATGAATGACTTTTATTCATTCTGTGAGGACTGAATGAAAAAAGTATGGCTTCTCTTGACTCTTGATGGTGCGGAAACAATCCTGCTAATGCAGTTTAGCTGGCCTGAAGCAGCCAACAGGAAGGATAATAGTTGGTAGAAATGGATCAGGGAAAGCTAATGCAGCAGAAAAAGCAAGACAAGAATCAAGAATGGATTTCACAAATGAAGGAGGCTCCAAAATCAGCATAATCTCTGATTACAGAGAAATTCCTTTCAGTTTGCTTAAAAAAACGATTATTATTCTTGTCCAATCTGTACCTTCCCCTCAACCATGGAATGTGGATTTGAATGGAACTTGTGTCCATAAAAACTTACATTCCACAGGTTGCAGTCGCATGCACATGCCAAAAATATGCATTTGATAACTGCATTTTTCTACTCTTTCAGAGGCTGGACATCATCATGTTGTTTTGATGTCTGATGAACTGGCTTAAACAATAATGAAATGCTGCATTTAAATCTTTGAGTTCTTCAACCAGTAAGTTTGTTTCATTCCTGGACTTCTTTTCCTCTTCATTTTACTTTGAATTATCAGGTATAAAATTCTGGACCTTTCATTTTTCATTAAGTGACCAGAATATTCTGGCTTTCTGCATTTTATATTTTATGATTTGTGTATTTACTTTTGTACTTCTTCATTGGTCACCCTCTGAATATTAAAACAAATCTTATTAGCCTGCATTTAATTCACATTTCAAATGCTTCTATGTTTTGTTTTGTTTTATAGTAAGCTGTGGTATAGTCCATGAATCCATGCTGTACAGTAGAACTAAGAATGCATAGCACCATGTAATTCATAGTGTCAAAGCCAATTTTAAGGTGTATGTGTGTGTGTTTTTTAATTCTCCAGCTTAAGAAAGCTGCTTTTGGATCTTCAGTGTTCTCTGGGTTGCTTGATTGATTATCAAAGATTTCATTTTTAGACCATTATCACTACTTAACTTGATTGACTTTACTGAGTAACCTTTTCACACTATATAATCATCAACTCATAATGCCGTGTTATCTGCAAACCAGATGGCATTGTTGAGCTTTCCACTGACAATCATTTAAATCAGGAAGTGCTTTGATAAAGGTGTTTTTGAAGTACATATTGAAAAGGGTGATTAGTGTGCACATTTTGTAAGTCAATGTGAAAAAAAATTATTTCAAAATGCACATAAAATGCTTAGATTTTGAAAAAAGCACATAGAATTACATTCATCATTCCAGAAAAGAACCCCAGTGGATCTGAGCTGAAACAAGTTTCAAAACAAAAATCAAAGAAGCAAAACTCACTTGAATTTTGCTAATTCACACATTCTTATTCTATTCATAGTTAATCAGTTTTGAGATTATCCAGTATAAGGGGAAACACAAAATAAGTACCTTGACCTGAGATGAAAGAAGCATTGCCCTCCCACTCCGGAATAATGAGGTAAGACACAGGTGATGGGTAGAAATAGGGCCACACTTTATTAAATCAACATGCCATAACTTATGGCTTAGAAACCAGAGGCCTCTGGTAGTGTGGTATCAGGCTTGGTGCCAAAGGTCTCACAGGACCCCCTCACCAACCTATATGGGTGAGTACCACCCCCCCCCATTGTTGGCATGACCCTAGGCAGCAAAATATCAAGCCCCCCCCCGGCATGCAGGCCCCCAGCCTTTGGCAGGACTCAGCCTGGGGAGGGCCCCAGCAGGTCTCTTTCCTCCCAGACTGTAACTGCACAATCTGCAACATTGAAAGTTCAGACCAACTATGTACTGCTTGAACTACATGGGCACTCACTGATTCAGTTTCCTTCCACAATACCCACCATGGCTCATTCCCCCCATTCTGCCAAAAGTGTTGGCATGCAGGCCCCTACAAAGATCCCTCAAGAAAATCTCTAAACTAGCCTCAGATAAATGAACCCCATCACCTCTATAAAGCTCTGGTTGGTCCAATTGGATCTCCGGGTGTCCTATTGCTGATCCTAAGCTATTAACCATTGCTCTGCAAACTTCCTTATTAACTTTCCTACGTGCTCTATTTATGCAACTAGCATTGCAGTCAGCCATCTAACCATGCCGAAGAATAATCGTGGACCAAACTATTCTTGAAAAATCGGAACTTTGCCTTCCACCTCCTCAGATCAGCCAGAATGTCCAGCACAAGGGACCTGGAACTTCTCCTGGCCAAGTCATTACCCCCACCCCCAGATGAACCAACAACACATCTTGGGCCCGGCTGCGACTGTGTCTGCCATGCCAGAAAAATTGGCCCAAAACAGGCCCCTCCAGACAAGCCATTTCAAGCTCGCTGCAGGTTGCATTCCCAAATCTCGGCCCAGTGGGGTGCTGTCACTATGACAAAATAAGTAGCCCTGATTTCCCCCCCCCTTTTCTTAAGATAATCCTCCAGGGCCCTAACTGGGCATATTTCTAAATTGGAGTAAGTCCCTAGTGAGATAAATGCTCCTTTCCCTAATTGATCTGTTTTAGATCTCCAGATATGCAATTGTAACCTGTCTTTGCCCATTGTGACATCTGTAAGTTATAACACCATTCGTGATGTGTCACGCTTGCCGGCTGCCACAACCTCACTAATATGAAATGCTCCAAAAATGTCAAAAGTGTTGTTGCCTGAAAGAGGAAGCCTCATACCTATCACTACAAATGTTGCCCCATGATTCACCAAGCCTCATCAGTATGGCTGGAGAAAAAGAGGACCTATCATTGGGTGTTCTAATTCTTTCCTTACTCCATCCTTCAACCATCTTACAAAATCTAAAGTCCCCAGTGGAATCAGTTTATCCAAGAGCCTTAGCCTGGAATGCCAGTGCTGACATCTTGCCCTGAATACAGCTAGTGCCCCATGCCCTTTTGAAAAAGAAAAACACCAAATTATTTTAGGTGATCAACAGGTATGGGCCACATCTGTTCCAACTGCTTGTGAACTCTAAATGGTCTCAATTCTTCACAAACTGCAAAGTAACCCCACTGAGTACTCGGGGCAAGAGCCATCCCTATTACTCATTGTGCCTCTTGCCTCTATTCTACCATACCTCTTGTGGGAGGACTTCTGTCCACCTGCAAGCTCCTGGAGCCAATGCCCTGAACTGCTCCATCTGTTGACAGGACAGGGCGTCAGCTATATTGTTGTCTATGCTGGGGATGTGCCTTGCATGAAATACTATATTAAATTGTAATGTGTGTAATACTAGCACCCTCACAAGCTTCATGACCTGTTCAGATCTAGAAGACATGTTATTAATGACAAGCACCACTGCCATATTATCGCACCAGAATCTGACTACTGAATTGGCCCATTCCTCAGCCCATAAACAAGGGCGCTGAGAATGGGAAAAAACTCCAGGAGTGTCAAATCCCTGGTCAGTCCTGACCTTTGCCACTCCTCAGGTCAAGTCCCTGCACACCAGCGACCCCGGAAATAAATGCCAAATCCTAATGACTCTTCAACCCTCTTTGTATTTGGAATTCATTCTGGAGGTGTAATTCTGCTCTCCAGAATGAAACTCCGTTAAAATTGTCCAAAAATTGTTGCCACATTTTCAGAACTTGTCTCATGCCTGCTGTAATCCTAAGTCTATGGAAAGATCCTCCATGGCTGCACAAAAAGGCCCTACCTGGGGCAAGTACCCTACAAGCAATACTCAAATGGCCCACTGTCTCCTGTAACTCTCTTAGGGTGGTCTTCTTCTGCCTCAATAGATGTCTCAGTATTGGTGACAGATATCCAACTCTATACCCAAGAATGTGATGTTAGGTGTTGGCCCTTCTCTTTTCTCCTCAGCCAAAGGAAGCCCAATCTCCGAGACAATTTCTCAAAATTCTCCACAAAGTGCCTTTAATTTCCAGAATCCTTGCAACACAAAAAAGAAAATCATCTAGATATTGGGCCATGTTATGGAGGTCCCCCCCCATCTCGGTTCCCATTCCAAAAAGGAGCTAAAGCGCTCAAACACTGCACAGGATACTGAGCAGCCCACAGGTAATGCTCTATGGATGTAAAAGACACCCTCAAAGGAAAAACCTAACAACTCAAAATCCTCTGGGTGAACTGGCAGTAGACGAAAAGCCTATTTTACGTCAGTCTTGGCCATCTCTGCCCCTATGCCACGTACCCTAATCGTGCATACTGCCTCGTCAAACGACATATACTGTGTAATGCAAAGCTCCTGTGGCATGCCGTCATTGACAGAGTCACCTTCTGGGTAAGAGTAGTGATTCATGAGCCTGAATTCACCTGGGACCTGGGACCCCAAAGGAGAAACCCAGATATGCGGGACTGGTGGCTGAACAAACGGAACTAACACTCTGCCTTCTCAGACCTCCTTCTCAATTTTTTGTTTAATTATTTCCTCCTTACCTTGAACAGACTTCAGTTTTTTGGCAAACGTTGCCTTGCGTCTCCCCAAAACTGGAATACGAAAACCTAACTGAAACCTATCAAGTAAATATGCTGCCACTTTCTTTAAAAAGTAGTTAGCCAACAAAACTGTAAGCGCCTCCAATTGAATAGGGCCGGGCCTTTTTTGTTGCATGAGTTGCTGCATCAGGCTTTCCTGTTACTGGGAACTGAAATTATACCCAGTGTCAGGTACAGAAGGATACAGCCAAATCCCAACTCTCTCCTATGCCCCAGTAGGGGTGGAGAAAGGTGTTGGGGGATAAGGGGCTCACCAGGCACCAGTGGATGAACCCAAAGGCACCTGACTTGCCGGCCAGCCCTGTACGCCCATGGTCAACTGCTTCTGCACTTATGTTCCCAACCCCCACGGCTACATTGGCAGGACTCCACTAATGTCTGGTGCAGCAGTGAGCTCACCTGACATTTGAGTAGTGGCTGCATCCCAGCTGGTTGAAGGCCTTTCACCATCCAACCTGCTGTCCTTGACCACTTTCTGCCTCTGGACTTCTTTACTGCCTGGTCATGCATGCACGCATTCAGCTCTGCTCTTGACCTGGCCAATCAATTCTGCTGGCTGGCATTCCCTTGATGAATCTGCAACTCCCAATGCTCCTTGCACATTACCCTTTAAAGCAGCAAAGCGAGACATGAGATTATCAGCAAGGGCTTTCAGTTTAGCACGCTTGTGTGCCTTGAACTCCCTTGCTGAGTGCCTAGGCTAATTGTCCTTAGCCCCCTTATGTGCTTGGCTAGCCTTCCGCTGCTCCAATGCTGCTATTCTAGCCTATATTTCTTCCCTCACAGGCCACTCCTCCTCATCTGATTATGATGATACAACTGGAGGGGGAGCCCTGGTAGACCTGTGCTTTGCAGGCTGTTTGCCTTTGCTATTGCCCTGACCCTTTTTTGGTGCCATGCCTGCTAACCAAAGCTCTTACTACATAATCTACCTGCTAGCCAGGCACAGAACTCTTACTAATGTGCTCCAATTGTAAAGAACAGCCTATGTTGTACCCTTATTTTTTGCCTATTTATTTAGCTATTAATTTATTATATATATATAAGGGTACAACATAAGGTGTTTAGTACAAGCCCTCAGGAGTAGCTAACCAACAACTGGTAGTTGCTGTAAAGCAACTATTCCTGTTATTATAATCTTATTTAATTTTAATTTGAACATATTTATTTATTTATTTATTTATTTATTTATTATTTTATATTATTTTATTTTTAAAAATGTGCATGTGCAGATGTCTGTAAGCATGCCACTTTCAATTAAGTTTAAAGAAACCTCAACAAACACACAATGATGTAATTAACCACGTGTATTGAGGTTATAACTCTGTCCCCCAACTAACTGCCTTTAGTGTGTGTTTATTGGGGGGGGTTGCCCTGTCCCCAACTGTCTCAATCCAAGAGCTGAGCCCAATGGAGGTGGTTACCATCCACTTAGTCCTGAAGCTTATGGAACCCTTGGAACCCTTATATATAAAAAAGCAAAAGAAATTCTGTTTTTCTCCAATTCCTTCTGCCTTTTTCTTTTTAAAAAACAAAATGGCTATAAGCAGGCTCTGCCAGGTATCAAGGCTGAGCCCTGACACTACACTCCAACCTTGGGGAGTGCCAATGCACCCCCCCACAGCTTCCTCCACACTGTTTAAAAAATCCCTGCAGCACTGAACACAGCCGCTGCCAGGGAACACAGGCCTCAAAAGAGGCCCCTCCCACCAGGTAACTACAAGAATAGCACATCTCATACTATCCTGAGGGGAGGGCAAAGGACCTGCACTCAGCGACAAGCGCTGGTGGAGCTGACAAAAGAAAATAACTAGAAAGACTGGAGTGGGTCATATTTCCTGTACCTAGAAATAAAGAATACAAGTGTAATTACTACTGTTTGTGTGTGGTAATTTCTTGAGGAGATAAGAGGTTTTGTACATTTTTAATCTCCATCCCTGTAATCTGTGTCATGGCAATCTGTATGAACATGATATAAATTAAATCTGACAGGCCCTACCATAGAATGTTCATATGCATGATCTATACTTTTGTGAAAACAAATAGGCACTCAGTCATCAGCAGTGGGACTTGTATGGCACTAAGATCCCTAGATGTTCTGATGTTTGCTTTGTTTAACATACACAGTGACTCTATATGCAAACTATGTTATATTAATGACTATATGTGCATAAATAACTGCTAGTAGCAATTCTGTCTGTTCACTCTCATAAAACTTCCCCAATGCTGTATACTGAATGAACAGTGATTACTAATTCATCTAATATTCATTAAAACTTGTGTGAATTCGTTTCATATTCATGAAGTTGCTCACGATTATGTACACCAAACAAAATCTAATTGTAAAAGGAATGATATATGGTGTGTAAATGTGTTAAAGTTAGGGTGTGTTAATATATCGTTGTCGTTGTCATCATCATCATTGTCATCATCACAACTACAGCAGCAGCATGGTTCAATTATTAGTAAAGAGTAATGGCAACTCAAAAGCCATTCTGTATAATAGATAAGAAATTTATAGGATTCGAGATTCAGAAGTACACTCTATTGTAGCAGATGGTTTGGATAAGGGGAAACAAGCTGAAATTAATCTTAACAGGATAGATATGTAGCTGGTCAGGATGAACTCGGGGTTGGAGATTGAGATTCAACATGTTGTAGAAGGGGTTACACTTTCCAGGCATGTCAAGTCTGTAAACTAGAACATTGTGGTATTTCCACGAGGCAGTGTTCCAGCTGTGACTTTTCCTTATCTGACTTGGCAACAGCCATTTATACCTTTAGGTAAAGGTAAAGGTTTCCCTTGACATTTAGTCCAGTTGTGTCTGACTCTAGGGCACGATGCTCATCCCTGTTTCCAAGCCATAGAGCCAGCGTTTGTCCGTAGACAGTTTCCGTGGTCATGTGGCTGGTGCGAATAGACACGGAATGCTGTTACCTTCCCACCATGGTGGTACCTATTTATCTACTCGCATTACATGCTTTCGAACTGCTGGGTTGGCAGGAGCTGGGACAAGTGACGGGAGCTCATTCCGTTGCGTGGATTTGATCTTACGACTGCTTGGTCTTCTGACCGTGCAATACAGAGGCTTCTGCAGTTTAACCCGCAGCACCACCACACCATTTTTACCTTATTGACATTGTTTCTTGTGTGGCTATCTTTGGAGAGGGTCCATTATTTTCACTTGATGCACTATAGAAAACCTGGTTTGAGGTAGCAATAGTACACGCACCCCACACTGACAGACTGGCACTGCTTGATTGCTTCCCAGGCCCAATTCATGGTATTACTTTTAAATTTTGAGGCTGTAACTGGCTTGTGGCATGGCTACCTTTTAATGAACCTATCCAGTTGTTAAATTCTTCAGGAGAGGCCCCCTGGAGAATAACAACACTTATGAATACCTGCTTGATATGGATATGCGAGATGGTTTCTTCATGTGTTTTTCCCAGATGGTGGAATGCATTCGCTCATTGTTGTAATCATTTCCATTCTGTTACAACTTTCAGGAAGTGTGTGAAGGCAGATCTTTTTAAACTGGCTTATTAAACTGTTTTATATTTATTATGATTATTTTTAGTCTGTTTATAGACTAATCTAATTTTAGTGCATTTATGGTTCAATTTGTTTTCTATTTGCTATTCTTTATATATATATATATATATAAATAGCAGCAGTAGCAACAAGTACAATGAAGTTTACTGCTGCTTCATACCTGTATACGATTTCTAAGGATGTTTTTTTAAAAAAATTCCTTGGACAACAGATCCATCCATCCATCCATCCATCCATCCATCCATCCATCCATCCATCCATCCATCCATCCATCCATCCATCCATCCATCCATCCATCCATCCATCCATCCATTTAGTTATTTAGTTATTTGTCTTTCTGCCAATTTTTACCCTGCCTTTCTCCTTAAAAGGAGAGTTCTACCTGGCAGACACTCACCTTACAGACACCTAAATGTGGGTCATCTGAAAGAAAGGCCTTAATGGGAAAAATCTGAGGCTGAGCTAGGCCTGGCTTCACATAGTTTCCCATTCAGAAAGAAAGCTAGCTCTATGGCAGGAACAGAAAGCTTAGATGGCCATAGGTGTAACTCAGATTCAGAGCATTCCATTGCTCCCCCCAGCCTGGAAATAAAGAAGCGAGACACAGGTTGTTGAGTTAAAACTTGGGCCACAACTTTATTAACTGTTTAAACTAATCCCCAACTACAAGGGGGCCTGACCGTAGTGCAATCTCCTTCTCAGACCAGAGTAACCTAGACCTCCAGATGATTCAAACAGAGCAGGGTGAGCTCCGATTTCTGAATTGTGCTTTTCGTTGAACAGCATACCTTCAGGTGCTCTATGCTAAGGGTAACCCGCCTTCTTAGCCCACTGAGTCTCTTGACCCTATGTGGGCTGTTGTCCGGGAGGATCCCCTATGTAGAAACACCTCTCCTCAGATGCCCAATTGGCTCCACCTGACAGAGAAATGGCATAAATCTAGCATAACATGCTGACTGTGAACTCACCCCAGCTCCTGTCTTCGCACTACCCAAAGTTGTGACCAAATGACTTTAACTAAAACAATAAGGTTTAACCTTAACCTCACCCAACAGTTAAGAATGGGATGGGTGAAAACACACCTGCACCCTACGGCCAATCAAGGATACAAGCCAAAAATTCCCATCCAGCTCCAATAGTCAACCAGCTAATCTTATTCTTAAATTAGAGTGGTTGGGTAGGTTCGCAAGAAAAACAGCAAAGAGGCTGAGCCAGAGGGTTTGAGCCTTATTAAAGGCTCTGTCCCTCCCGCCCTTGGAAGCAGCATCATTCAACCATTATGCCACTTTCCAGGTGGGAGAGCAAAGCCTCCCTGCCATGATGACTCGCCATCATGGCGGAGAGGTCAGTTTCATATCACGATGACTGTAAAACTGGAGTAGAGGAGAGAACAAGATACATGTTTTGGGCTCCATTTGAATAGAAAACTACAGGATGATACCTCATAGCAGCTTCTTAAAAGTTAACAAGTTTACTTTGAGATAAGCTTCTCTGGACTGTACCTCACTTCTCCAAATACATATGCTGTAAACTCAGTAGACAAGCATTTCTATAGTACGGGAAGGATGGGAATAAGACAGAAGAGGTCCAGTAAAGTGATGACAAATCAATTGTCATTTAAAGGTCAAAGATAGTCCATTAAGATGTGTGAAAATCAGATCTTAATGGAGGCCAATGACAGTCAGTGAATAGGCATTTGTGGATAACAAGTCTATTCAAGCATGGACAAGCAAAATAACATATGTATGGTGGAGAAAGTCTTGTTTGAGTCCAGTATAATGGAAGGGTATGGTCTATAGTTCTGATTGGTTTAGTAGGAGTATTCAAAATGAGCAGAGAGAAAACTGTATTTACAAGTAACAAAAACTGTCTAGACAGTTGTCAAGAAATATTCAACAATTGAATAATCAGACAAACTTGTGAGCTGATTAGTATATATAATGAGAGTATATATAATTAAGTAGGAATTTGAACCAGGCATTCCCACATCAAATCTAATATTCTGGCTATTGCTATTATACTCATGACACATGACAAACTAGGAAGAGGAAAAATACTTGCTAAATTCCTTGTTCTTCTCAGGGTTCATTCTCAACGTGACCAGAAATCTTGATGAGGAATTTTAAAGTTCCATGAGACTCCATGCACCAAGCTGAGAGTGACAGAAAGAGCTTTTCCCCCCCTCAGGGTTTCATTAATTTGAGCAAGATGCCTCTAGCGTCCTTTTTTCTCTGAGAAATAAAGCACACACACCAACAGACAAGAAGCATGGAATGGCTGCTTGTTAAGAAAGATGAAAACATTCTGTGAGCCAAATTCTTGATGTAAACACTAGTTCTCCTTGTTTGGGGGCAATGAGCACAGTTTACACAATTTGTGAATTATGTGAATTGTAAATGTTGGTGCAAAAATGAAGAATTCCATAAATGACATTGTTTTCGCAATGCGAGAATTCTATCAAGAACATCAGGAATTGCCATCTTCACTGCTGAGAGGAAGAATGTTGAAGTTCATCATCCTTGGGTTGGGAAGGATTTACATTCCCAAGTACATGCACACTCACACCTCTCTATACATACAATAGCCAAAAGGCAAAATTAACTCTAGAAGAGAAATAATGTGGACTGATACCAGGATTGAGCCATGACTGCATACACAGAAGACTCCTGTATGCTACTTTGAATTCTAGGACAGATGATTGACAAATATGGTCATATTTAAATAGCACTTCCACATAGCCAAAATGCTTCATATTCATTATAAATATGCCATAAGATGGACTAGAGTTATTACTATCACTTTTAAAATGGTGGGGGAGGTGTTTAAACTTTCAGAGAAAGAGTCTTGCCTAAGGCCACTGATGGATTCTTCTTCACTGTAGATTAACGGGCAGAGCAAAATTTGCAGTTCTGCCTTTACAACACTATCGATAGCAGTGGTCCAAGCCTATGTAACCTTTTTCTTCCACTTATCTCAAAGCACCACAGGTAAATTTTTAATGCTTAAAAATGCTAGCAGGAAGCAGTGGACAAATAACCCTGAGTTAAGCATCTAAGGGGTGATACAGTTCCAAGCAAATGACTACAGATTGCCAGCCCTGTGGAAGATTAGTGCAGAGAATATTGTCTGAGTATATATCTCTGTGTGTAAAGCCATGTAAAACATCTTGGGAAGAAAAGTCCATTGTTAATTGCAATAACCTGCCCTTGTCTTTATCCACATTGAGCAGCATAGTTTTGGAGCACAACATGCACAAAGAGAATGGAGGACAGCCCACGCAAGGCAGCACAACATACAAATAGCTTCAAGGATGCTGATTTTTTAAATCAGACATAGAAGGGAGAATCTAGCCCAGTGGTTCCCAACCTCCGGTAACCCAGGTATTCTTGGACTACAATTCCCAGAAACCCCTGCCAGCACAACTGGTGAAGAAGTCTGGGAATTGCAGTTTAAGAGCACCTGGGTTACCCAAGGTTGGGAACCAATGATCACGTCCCACCCGCCTCTGTTGTGTTTTATCAGATTTGTGAGATGTATGAGGTGATTCAAACCCCATTCTCTCCAGAGGCTGCCATTTTCTGACTCTGTATTTTCCCTCTTCATCCACAGCCAGGTGAGTATAAAATCCTGCACTTGTTCAACTGATATAGTGGGAGGACATTTTTCACCTCCTCTGACATTATTGGAATACAGAATTTCCTATCTCATTTATTTGTTTGTCTGTGGGATGAAACAACAATATAGCAATGCAGCGCAACAATATATTTATAACAGAATGACAGGATGTTAGAATTCTAATGAAGATCACACACAGTTTTCTCTTTACATCTGATTCAGTCTCATTTACAAAGGTACATTTAGCACATCACTTATGAATTAATTTATCCAGATGGTAATTAATCATAAGTATCAAAATACATTTGACAGTGCCTTGCAATTGCCAAAGCAAATGTAACTGCTTGTTGTATTATCTTCTTATTATCATTAGCATACAGGAATTCATTTTGTTTGCAAATTAGATCAATATACGTGTCCTCTGAGTAGATGAGGTATACATTTTTCATTAGTAATTAATTTAAAAAGTTATTTTCCTTTCATTTGACTGCTGTGCAACATACAAATATAGCTGGCACCCAGAATGGGGTTGGGGGCAACTGAGAAACTGTCCTATAGAGGCAGTTTCTCCTCCTTACCGTCTGCTGCTTACTTACCTCGCCTCTCCTGAGTGCCATATGCTACTGCTCTGTTCCTCGCTGCCATCTCCAGTCACTCTCCTTTGTGAACGGACAAGAAAGCAATAAATGCCTCAAGTGACAATGCTGGGAAAAAGTGGGGATAGTCTTGAAAATTTCCTCCTAAGCTTTCTGGCCATTCCTCTTCCATGGGGGCAAATCTCTCTATCACACAGTTGCAACTTCACTTCCAGAACTGAATTGCTAGGTACAGGTATATTGAAGAAAGCTTTTTTATTGTCACTCTTAAAGTAATATTCAGCTGTCAAAACAATTGCATTTTGTGTGTTGAATCATAGACATGTAGAACTAGAAAGAACCCCTATGGCCATTGAATCCACCAAAGCACGGCATTCTCAGGTAAAGCAGTGGTCCCCAGCCTTGGGCCTCCAGATGTTCTTGGACTTCAACTCCCAGAAATCCTGGCAAGCAGGGGTGGTGGTGAAGGCTCTTGGGATTTGTAGTCCAAGAACATCTGGAGGCCCAAGCTAAAGCATTTCTGAAAGATAGCTACACAAACTTTGTTTAAAAAATCTACAATGAAGAAGAGTCCATCACTTTCTGACATAGTCCAATCCACTGTTGAACAGTTCTTACTCTCAGGAAGCTTTCTCTAATGTTGATCAAAATCTCCTTTCCTATCATTTGAATCCATAGCTTCAAAGTTCTACCTTCTGGAGCTGCAGAAAATAAGCTTTCCCCTATCTTCCATGTAACAGCTGTTCAAAAATTTGAAGGTGACTTTCATATCAATTCTCCATTTTTTCTTCTGCAAGCTAAATATATCCATCTTCCTCAACATCCTCATAGGGCTTCATTTTCAGACTACTTACTTTCCTTTCAACATGTTCCTGCTTGTGAATATTCTTTAAAAATGGTGGTGCCCATAACAGTCCACAATACTCCAGGTGAGATTTGATGAAAGCTGAATAAAATGGCACTGTTATTTCATTTCATGAAATGAAGAGGAATCCCTTAGGCAATGAAACACAAAAAAGAAGAAATCAGTGTCTCAGACCAAGTAGCCATGACTGCTTCTGATCATCAATATTTGTGGTATGTCAAGAGTCAGTGGTAGGTCCTCTCAAGGCTGAATAGTTGTCCAAGAATAATGACCCCTGATGCACCCTGTCTCTTAGCATCATAGAAAAAAGATTTACAGGCAAAATTGTCCATCTGCCATGCAGTCAAGTAAAAAAGAAATCAATATGACAAAAAAAAAAATAACAGGGACTCAAGTTATTCAAAGGCAGTGTAAAAAGGATTCAATTCTAGATTTTGTTCAGTTCAGTCATATACCTTGAGTTTGCTGAAAATATTTGATTCTGTTCCACAAATTAGTTTTCATCAGCATTAGTAGAGAAATATGTATTGACTCATTGATGTAAAGAAAAGAAAGACTAGATTTGCAGAAGGTCTACAGAAGTTTGTTACTATCCAAGTTTCAGTGAAGCGTCACCTCAGTGATGTACGACATGATCCTTGGCCATATTTTACCATGTGAGTTTAGATATATTTTAGGCCAGTCAGTCTACAAATAGATTTGACTACAAATGGGCACAAAAAAAAAAAAGGAACTTTGTGGAAAATCTCTGGTTTTGTTGGTTTGGGATGGTTCATGTTGGTTCAAACTGGATAACTCAAACTGGGCAAAACCACGAACTTTTTTAAGCATGTTCCTGAACTTCCTGGTTTGTTCCCCCTGCTCCCACAGACTGACCCTGTCCCCTTCTCACTGCCCCCTTCCCACTGCCCCTGTTGCCTTGCTGTCTTTTGCTGCTGCCTCCTCCTCCACCACAGTTTGTTTGTTTGTTTGTTTGTTTTTAGGAGAGGCAGACTGGCATATTAAGAGGGGATTACACCTGAAAAGTGCATATGAGATACCTTCAAGCTTGCTTTTTTTGAGGAAAAAAATGGTAGGCTGAAGTAACTGGTGCCCTATCTAATTAGTGCCCTCAGTACAAATCCACTTGTAAATTTTCATAGAATCACAGAAAAATGGAGTTAGAAAGGGCCAATAAGACCATCAAGTCCAACTCCCTGCTCAATACAGGAATCGAAATCAAAGTATGTCAGACATATGGTTGTCAATATTTCTCTTGAATGCCTCTAGCGTTGGAGTGCTGGAAGCATTCAAGAGAATTTTGCTTCTCCTTACCTCATAACTGATCATGGCTTTTCTGATTTAATTTGGACTTCATGAAATTCAGTCCAAATCAGGCCAATTCACTTCAGAGCTTTTTTATCCAAATCAACTGAGCACCCTGCCTACTAGTGGGTCACTCTTAGATTATTTATCCCCTGTACTTACAGTGTTTTATTTTAGCGCTTTTGGTTCATCTATCAGCAACTTCTAACTCTCTCATTATTACCTGTATTTCATCTTCTCGCCACAACATCCACCCTTGCACATTCACTGTGTTTTGCTAACTGCTGCAGAATGGAAATTGGATATATTAAACCCAGTTTTGTTAGCTGTTCAAGATGACCTACAGTCAATTCAAATGATATACAGTTCATGAAAAGTAGGGATCAGCTGAAATTGTTATCCAGGGACCAGAGGCATAAACGAGATTGCTTGTTCCATGGTTCTTTCCTTCTGAGGAATGTGACAAATTAATGTGTCAGTTTACCTGACAATAACTCAAGAGAACAAACCACAGAATTACATCTATTACACTTTTAACAAGTAAGAGTCCCCAAAGAACCAAAACAGATTTCAGAACATGAAGTTTATAATTTTGTACTAATGAATACCTAAGCTTTAGTGTTTTAATCAAATGAAGTTATTTTCACAGGCACTGCAGTGATAATTTTTCCTAGATATAATCCATAGGACTGCTACTTCTACATGTTGGAAGTGTATGGGGGCTGGCTCTTTTCTGACATGGTGCATGCTGCCATTTTAACTCCTAATTGTTTATGCTGCTTGAGGAAAACAATTTCACAGTACATTAACAGTGTTTATATTTAGATTCATAGTACTATATCTCCTCACAAGACACAGGAAAATTAACATGTACATACTTTAAGATGTAATTAGTTCAGTGAGCCAAAATTCATAACTGAACTAACAAAAACATGAAATGTCATCCCTGAAGTATTCACATAATTTTTACTTTTATTGGCCTTATTTCCTGAATTTTGTTTTCAAAAGTTAACTTTCTTGCAAGATTGAACTTTGCTATCAATGCTGCTTCTGCCTAGGTTAGATCCAATTTATTTAAATCTTATTGACTTATTGAAGTCAATAAGATTTAAATAAATTGGGTCTCTCAACACTTGAGTGGTTTTCTACTGAATGAGGTGAATATTGCCTACAGGTAGTGCATCATTTTCAAGATCATTTAAATAGGCAAGAATCCAAATCAGAAGCCTCATGGCACAATGGTTAAACTGCAGTGCTGCAATGAAGATTCTGCTCATGACCTGATTTTGGACTCTGATAGCTAGCTCAAGGTTGACTCAACCTTCCATCCTTCCAAGGTCATCAAACTAACTACCAAGCATATAGGAGTGGGGGGCAATGTATACTGCATAATTAAATTGTAAACCACACAGAGAGTGCTTTAAGAGCTATGGGGAGGTCTATAAGCAGCACGCTTTGTAAAACGAAAATTTCCCTGCCCCCTTGCAGATATGGGTGCAATGAAACAAAAGTCTTTATGTACCAACAGTTCTCCTGCCTACAGCTCTCTGCTTGTTGGAAATCCATTACAGAAAATTTATCATGAGTTTCTGGCAAGACATTCAAATAACAGGACAGTAATATTGTTGTCAGATTTTTCTGGCAGTAAACTATAGGTGACTATAAGGAGATTTTATCGCTGATGGTGTGATTGGAAATAACCCAACCTGGAAGGACATGAAAGGACTCAGTATAGCTAGCTTATATGAGGAAGTCAAAAATTGTTTTATCAGGGAAATTAATGTAAGAGATAAAAAGGGCTAAGGACGAAACTAAGAAGGATTCATTTATGTACACCCGGTTTCCACTCATTTTATTTGTGAATCAAGAACCTTTGCCCCATAGTCCACCGAGATGATATCTGAAGTTTTAAAGAAGTAACTTTTGAGCATTGTCCAATTTTCTCCTTCTGAAAAATAATTTAAGAAGTAATTATGCCACTGCAACTAGCTCTTCATGCATACTGCAGCATCTGCCTGTTCATCTTTTCCTTGTGACAACTTTTCCAGAGACAAGAGAGTACTCTCTTCATGTTTCCCTGTACCCACAGTTCTGTTTTCCTAATATAATATTGCCACCATTTGGGGACACACACTCCAGTTGACTTTTATATTATGGATCAACAAACTGGTCCAAAGCCATTTGGACTGATTCAGACACAGCACATTCAGTTTGATTGATCCAATTTGGAATTCATCCAGACCAGGCTGAATTGGCCAGAATTTCTTCAGGAAGTTGCCAGATCAGTCACATACTGAGGTGATTTCAGTTCCCACCTGTTTACTGTTAGTTTTGGATGATGTATATATAGGTAAATTGGTTATTTCCATTATAACTAGGCTGAGTGACAAGAGTGTGATGGATGTGTACCAGGTAGGACTATTATGGCAGGAATGAAATGCCTACATAGAACTTTATTTTCATTGGCTGTTTTCCCAACCCCAGGAGAGATCATAAAGTGTTTATAAGATTTTAGGAAGTATTTAGGAAGTTTGTTTGTTCAGTCGTTTTGTCGTGTCCGACTCTTCGTGACCCCATGGACCAGAGCACGCCAGGCCCTCCTATCTTCCACCGCCTCCCGGAGTTGTGTCAAATTCATGTTGGTTGCTTCGATGACACTGTCCAACAATCTCATCCTCGGTCGTCCCCTTCTCCTCTTGCCTTCACACTTTCTCAACATCAAAGTCTTTTCCAAGGAGTCTGGAAGACTGTAGACAAAAACAGATAAAGTTAGATAGGCAGGGAGTGGGAGAGAGTGTATGAGTAGTGAGATACAAATGAAGATGATGAGATGGGTAGAGATACAGATAGAACTGGGTAGGTTTGTAGGTTGAGAAGTTAGGATTTGTCTTGGGTTAGATAAAAAGCTGTATAAAAGTTTCATTGTTTGTCATTCCAACACTTTGCATTTTATTATTTTATTAAAATTAAAAACCTATGTCATCACATGAGATAGTGGTGTATGGATCTTGGATGTGCTGCAAATGCTACTTAATAGGTGGTTCAGAAATGTACAGAAATATACCATTCTATCCGCGAATCACAATAATTCTGTGCAGCTGAGCATTTCTGCTAGAAAAAGGACCACAGAACCTCCAAGACATCTCTCACAAACAAAAATATTGGAAATCATGTGCAGAAAAATCCCACTGTGGGGAAAAAAGAGTGACTCCCCCTCTCACACAATGTGTTGCTGAGATCAAGAAGTTAGAAAATTCACATTCTTGCTGTGAACTGTGCGCACACATGTGTGGGAAGCCTTTTTCTTTGTGAGGTGAATGTGAGAACATGAGTGAAAGATATATACAAAGCAGAAACAGAAATTAAATATTTGGAAAGCCCTGTATTAACTGGTAATAAATAGAAATGTTTCCTGCCACTGCACTTCTCTCTCCCTCACCAACCCAGAGGAACTGCCAAGAACATGCATTGATTGTCTGGTGCAATAAATAAAAATCTAATTATTTGGATTTGTTGATGGCAATGGGTAAAAAAAAAGGAGAATAAAAACCAAGGAGAAGAAAGCAGATGTTATAAACTCAGAGACAAATGTTCAATTGCAGTTAAATTGTACAGTGCATCAAAGCCCATTGATTTCTCAAATGACAGGCCTGTCTGGTAGCCAGATGATAGTAAATTGCAAAACTCACAGCACTCCGTTCCATCTTCTTCTTGCCCTTCCCATTGGTTTTTACCCTCCATCTTTTGTAGCAATTTACCTTCAACAGCTCCGAATATTTAGATTTTTTTAAAATTTATGCCACCAGACAATCAGTGCGATTCCTTGAGTTTTCCTCCAGGGTAACTAATGGTTGTTGTGGGTTTTTTCGGGCTCCTTGGCCAAAGATCCATTTATTATTGATTATTCCTTGCCACAAATTAGGACTTTCATTTATGATAGCATAAATATTAAATTTTAGATGTTTATAAAATGGGCAAAAAATAATAACAACCCTTAACTATTTACTTACTTACTTACTTACTTACTTATTATATTGCCCATCTGGCTTCCAAGGCCACTCTGGGCAGTTTACAACAAAAGAAAACACAAAAACAGCATCAAATAAAAAAGCACATAAGCATCACAATAGTATAAAAATGAAAACAGACATATATTAACCAATTAAACATATAAGAAAAAAATGCAAAATAGCTAGGTAATTAAACAACAAAGTAAAGTTAACTCTGTATCCGTGAAGGCTTTCATGGCTGGGATCTAATGGTTGTTGTGGGTTTTTCGGGCTCCTTGGCCATGTTCTGAAGGTTGTTCACCAGTCTCTGTGGCCGGCATCTTCAGAGGACAGCACTGTGTGCTCTGGTCAGTAAACGAATCAGCTGCTCTCACAGTCTAAATTAAATTAATATTTATCACTTATCCTTATACATATGTAAATAAAAACCCCAACCAATGCCCAAAAAATTATTAATTATTAAAAATAGTAAGGTTCAACACACAAATCAGTTTCCTAGAGTAGCATATATACTATATACATGCTACTCTAGGATACTGTTGTATCACAATGTTGTAGTATGTCTTTCTTCTTCAATGGAGCTCCAGCATGCACAGTACAAATGGCTCCTGGGCCTTCTATCCCCTCAGGGATGAAATACCTCAGGTTTGTTATTTCCTTGGCCACTAAAGCTGAAGGCAGGATGGATTACCTCCTGCCACCATCTGGAATCTGCAGCCAGGACATACAACTAGCTATCATGTTGAGGGCACAGTCAAGGGACTGTATGTCACATCTCTTTCCTTCAATCAGCTTTAACTATGCGCAGTCATGGCCCAGCTAGGAATCCTCTCCATGTGTTTAAATTCAGTGTTTCTTATTCTCAAATAATTGTCCATAGGACTGAATGCATGAAGCTTTTGGAACTGGACTTGTGTGTCACCTTTTTATTCCCTCCTCTGGGACCAGTGTTTCAAAATCAATGATATTACTTTAATCAATTTCTATTTTCTTTGTTTGCTGAAGCCCTGCATCCTTTGCCAGCTCCTTTGCCAGGCTTCTGAAGAGCCTCAGTACTTCAGCAGTGTTTGCTTTCAAAATCTCTGATATAACCTCAACAGAAAAAAGTTTCCAAGATTATATGCGTAACACTTCAGAGTGTCAGGATGGTCCTCCATTTGAAGACTACAGCTTTGTCCACAAGTAATGGCGAAATACAGAGAGAGCAAGAGGGAAGGAGAGAGGGATTGTTGGCAAGAAAGAATTCTTCCTATCGAGGAAAGCCTTGAAACTGTTCAGCTCCTTTGACTCTTTTTTAAAAAAATCTAAATATTCGGAGCTGTTGAAGATAAATTGCTACAAAACCTGTGAAACTGAAGTTACCTTGAAGAGAATGTGCTACAGTCAACCATGTACCACCGGAAATCAGAAAGGAAGCAGAGGACGGAATGTAGTGAACTTAAGGCAAGACAGTGAGAGGGGGAGAGAGAATGAAATGTACAATTGTTAACCTGAAACTCATTTTGGAAGAGAAGGATCAAAGGTACAAGGGAAGTTGTGAATGAAAACTGTACGTTCATTTTTGCAGTTAATGACAAACAGAAAGCAATTTGTAGACTATTACCGCTAGATTCTTTATGAGAAGGTGGGGAGAGACAACCGGATACACACACTGTTCTGCATTTGCAGTATGCAACAATGATTGGTATGTTTCTGGAGGTGGAACGGGAGGCACAATTAAACCACTCCTGGGTTGATAAAATCCATGTACGATGCAACAATTAGGAGTCTGATTTGTTATTTTGTTACTCTTGCATGCAGTACTCATAGACATTTCTCATAAGTTTGGAAATGAAATCTGGCCCTTGATAGGAAATTATGTTTCTCTTCACCTATCTCCCAATTAAGTTTTATCATTAATGTCAGAATTGGTAATCACAAAATTTGTTATTATAGGCAGCAAGTTTCTATTTCCCCTCCAGTTAATCTCTGGATATGAGGAATGGCAGGTAATGTTAGCAAGGTGAATATTGCGGGTGTGCGGATGCCATCTGCTTTGATTTAGTCTGAAAAATTTTTTTTTACAAATAGTAACTAGTTTGCTTCAGTCTGATTTGTTACTGATTTGACCACAAGCAAAACACTGGGGGATAACTATGTGGCTGAAAGAGTATGAGGTCTTCTTTTCTTTTCTTTTTAATGAAATACTGACTCTCTAATCTTACCCTCAGTTACAGACAATATGTTCTAAGAAGGAAGGAAGGAAGGAAGGAAGGAAGGAAGGAAGGAAGGAAGGAAGGAAGGAAGGAAGGGAGGGAGGGAGGAAGGAAGGAAGGAAGGAAGGAAGACAGGCAGGCAGGCAGGCAGGCAGGCAAAGAAAAAGATCTTGTACATTCTGTTTTTGGCATACAGTTGAGATTTCTCCTTCAGTTCTTTATTTACATCTTTTCTCCTCCTCCCACTACCAGACAAGGTTTACTAGCATATTTAGCGGGGGGGGGGCATCCTATCAAAACACCTTGTCCACATCCGCAGTAGCAGCTGACATGGTGAGGGGAAAATTCCAGACGAGATGGCAATGCAAAACAATAGATGGCTATATCTTTTGCTGGGTTATTCAATGTGTTGGACTGAAAGCTACATTTTTCAGGAGAAGGCCTTTTTATGAGTAAGAGGACGGATAAATGGCATAGACATATTGTAGAGATAACTTACAATATCTAGCCTTCTATTAATCTTTATCCTTTAATATCACTGCATTAGGAAGTATTGCAGAGAGATTCTGTCAGAGGTTTATGATAATATATGGTGCATTTGTGATTAAATGCATAGCATGTGAGGTAGACATTAAAAGTTAAATTTGAGTTAAATTGCATTTCTGTCTACTGGGAAATATTACTGAGCAAAACAGGAGGCACACAACTATATACATTGATTTTATGTCATACCTTTCCCAGACAGTTTCCTTCTTTTCTGCAACCCAAGTACGGGCTGCCCTCTAAGATGATTCATTTAAAAAATCCTTTCAGATCTGTTAATGAAAAACGGTTTCATGATTATCGACATTTCTAATTTCTTAAAAGGGCTTCCCTGTGTAACAGTAGGACAGTTCAACAAAAAATCTTCCTAGGAAGAGAAGCCTTTTAAAATATACAGTATTTTTTCTGAGAGGGTTTCATAAAACAAAAACTCTGACTATACAGATCCGTATGGATATAATGGCTTGTCATTTGAGGCAAGGAGGAATTGAGGTTTCTGGCCTCCTGCGATTTCACCTGCCCTGTACCCCTACAAAGCCCTCCTGCCATGCTGAGGACCTCTCCTAATCGTTGATGACAGAGGGGGGCAAAAGGCTCAGAAACGTGTCACGTGCTCAAGCTAATTTTTACTTTTTCAATTTTTATTTATTTTTATTTTACTTTGGTTTGTTTAAATGTAAGGTGGTGAGCACAAAAAATCTTTGACTTATCTTTCTGAAATTGCAATGTCTCTGAGTTATGTGGGGAACCCCCCCCCCCGAAAAAAAGCTTATGACCATTTTTTTCCCTGCTGAGTAAGATGAAGATTTCTCATTGTGGTTTGGATACAAATGGGGTCAGATCCTATCTGAGTAGGTCCAAATGGAATCAGGGTCAAATCTGAATCATGGTGTCAGGCTCAGAAAGTAGCCAGTAGGCATTGGGCATTTATTTGGAAGCCATCAAAGATGATAACAAGGCCAGGCATCCATTTTCCTTGCATTTAGACCACTTTAGTCCTGCAAGTTCCATATTGCATCACAGCACTTCAAGGGTCCAGTTCAACTAAATTTGACTACTCTTAATAAAATTCAACATGACAAGTCAGTTACGATTTCAGTAAGATTTGAATAATGATCTTCAGTTGTGCTGGCTCCATTTATGCAAAATCTCAAAAGCAGTAGGGATTATTATCTTCCCTGCTTCTCCTTCTCTACAGCATTTCCTCTAGCCTCTTATAATTGATATTAGGAACCTGATGAATTGGATAAGCTGTCAATGAGGGGAGAAGTTTCATTCTTCAAAATGCACCTTAAAATTGACTGATGTCGTGCCTTCTAAGTGGTTCACCAGATCAGCCTCGACCAAGCAAATCTTCTCCCAGCATTTATAAGAAAATCTTCATCACATTCTTGGTTTCAAGGTGGCCTTAACAAAACAAAACAAAACAACCTTTGGCACATAGAACCATAGAAATGTAGGACTGGAAAGGAGTAGACATGGTCCAGAGGGGTGGGGTATAAATTTAATAAATAAATAAATAAAAATAAATCCTGTAGGTTACAGAGTCCAGCCCTCTGTCAAAGCAGGAAATCCACATGTAAAGCATCTTTGATAGGCAGCCATGTAACCACTGTTTAAAAATGTCCAAAGAAGGAGAGCTCTCTGCCCTCTGAGGCAGCCAATTCTGCTGCTGAGCATCTCTTATTATCTGGACATACGAATTACTTTGAGTCCTACCCTTTGAAATACAAAAAACAAATTTGCTCATCTTCTGAATGACAGGTCTTGAAATACTTGAAGGTGAGGCAGGGATTCCTGCAGTGCTGCCTTTGTGTGGGCGGCTGCTGGTGGAGGCGGAGGAGGGGAAAGCAAACTCTTGCTGCGACTGGACAGTTATGTGAAGAGCAGGAAAAGGACAGTGTGAACCACCTGGTGACTGGGGTGGGGTTGGGGAAAGGGAACACATGGCACTTGTGGTATCATGCTGATGAACCATCATAAACCTCTGAACCGAGGTTTGTGCCCATTTGTATAGATAATCATTTTAAACCTTAGCTTATCTGCAAAATCCTAGTGCAGCTCTTCTTTAGATGTATCCCACTTTTCTTTTTCGTACCATCTTCATACCAAATTCTACCATCAGTGCCTTGCCCTTAAGAACCTCTTAGTCTTCATGGACTTCCCTTTGAGTGTTTCTGACCACCAGATATGACCCAGTATTTCCCTAAGCTTACTGAAAGCAGCTCTCCTAAAATTCAAAGTGTAACAAATCCCAAAATGGTGTGCTCCCTTTCACCCACAGTTCCCACTATCTGTACCTTATTGGCCAGTTCCTCCCTATTAGTAAATTCTCCAGGACAGTTTATCTTCTTGTAGGTTCCTCTACTTTCTAAAATATGAAGTTGTCAGCAAGGCAGGTAAGGAATTTGTCCAAATCTTACAGTCCTAGCAGAGTTGGACTTTCAACAAATATCAGGGCAGCTGAAGTTTTCCATTATTACTGTGGCTTTCATTATTACTAAGATCAGCTAACAACACCCATCAATCACAGTGACAGATATTCTCTCCCCCTTATCACAATACATTCACAACAAAAAACACGTTGATCACCATAATCACCCAATCTCCTGAACAGGACAAAAGCTGAACCCACAGCTATAAATACTCAAATATCCAAGCAAACTGCACCAGAGTACAGACAGTTCTGACTCCTGTCCTCTGAAGATGCCAGCCACAGAGGCTGGCAAAATGTTTGGAAGAACAACCTTCAGAACATGGCCAAAGAGCCCAAACCACCCACAAAAACCATCAGATCCCGGCCGTGAAAGCCTTCAAGAATACAATGTCTGGATCATTTACATTGTAATTCCAGGAGATGCCAGAGTTGAAAATAAAGAATTGGAAAAACTAACAAAATACAATGGTGCCTCAACTTACGAACATCCCGACATATGACCATATGTTCCGGTGGCAAAATTTTGCTTTGACTTGTGACTGGAGCTTTGAGTTGCGACCAGAAAAAGGCAGGGGGAAAGGGCAGGGAATTCAAATTTACTAACCGTTGTTAGGTGAAGAGCTGCTTCTTTATAGCTCTTTTGCCCCAAATGTTAGAGTGAGTGTGATCAGAGGAGGCTTGGGACTGCTTTCTGATTTTTAAAAACTGTTCTGGGTGGGATTTGCAGGGTGGGTTTGGGCTGGTTTGTTATGTTTCTGTGCTTTGTTGTTCTGTTTTTGATAATTTTTTTCTTGCAGCCCCAGCACCTTCCGATGGGGCTCGCTCCTTTGTTTATTTTTTGTTTGTTTGTTTTTTTAAAGCACCGGGGCCTTCAGGGCTTGCTCTATTATTTATTTTTGTCTTTTTTTTTTGCAGCCCCAGGGCCTTCCAATGGGGCTTGCTCCTTTGTTTATTTTTGGTATTTTTTTAAAGCCCCAGCACCTTCATGGCTTGCTCCATTGTTTATTTTTGGTTTTGGTGTTTTTGCAGCCCCAGCACCTTCCAATGGGGCTTACTCTGTTGTTTGTTTGTTTGTTTGTTTGTTTGTTAGTATTGTTATTGTTATTGTTGTTATTGTTATCATCATCATCATCATCATCATCAACCCCACCATGTTTCTATGTGGCTTGCAGTGTTTTATTTTTATTTTTTTGGGGGGTGTATTTTTTCTGCTGGAACGGATTAATCACGTTCCAATGCATTTCAATGGGAAATGGTGCTTTGATTTACGACCATTTCGAGTTGTGTCCATCTTCTGGAACAGATTATGGTCATAAGTCGAGGTACCACTGTACAGAGATTTGGCAATTGAAACATCTTGTTTGGGGATGAAACAGTGGTTTTCCCATAGTCATTGAGGCATTGGGAACAATATCAAGAAACTTCACACAGTACTATAAGCAGTGGCAGATTTCAGAAATGACACAATCAGTGCTACAAAACCCGGCAATGTTAGGAACAGCATACTGTGCCAATATTTAGCCAATACTTAGGTTTTTTGTTAAAATTGGTTGTATAATACCTCTCAATGTTTTTATAATTTTGATTGCCTGTGCCTGGTATTTTTTTAGTCATCATTATCTTAAAACTGCAGAGCTGGAAGTGACACTATGGAAACATAAAATTGTTTTAATTAATGTCATTTATTAATTAAATAATATGTAATATGGAATGAAAATGTTGCTACTTTACATTTCGGAGACCTCTATTATCATTGTTGTTTTTGTTCTTGCTCTGGTTTGCACCACTTGGTTGTGCTAAGTAATAAAGTTTTTCTTCCACAGAGCAGACAGCTGGCAGGTGCTCAGCAACTAACTGAAAAGGTCATATTCCCTAGAACAGCAATACATTTCCAGAACAGTCATCAAAATTATTCAACTAGCATTTTTATTGCATACTGTTACACAAAGAGCTTCTATTCAGAAAACAATTATCCACTTTAATCTTTTATTAAAAACTAAGCCCCGTTGGCAATTATATGAAAAAAGATAAATAAAGGCAGAATGAAGAAGAGACCAAACAAGCCAAAATATGTCTCTCCACTCTCAAAGGGAACATTTACAAATATTTTCATTTGCTTTCCAACTGTGTATTTAATGTTCTTGCTTTGGCAGCTCCAGCACAGTTCTCTTTACTGCTTTAAAGCTCAAACATTCCTTCATCTCCACTGGTCATAGGTTCTTCTTTACAGACAATAGTCCTCTGCTTAAAGGGATGATAGATGGCAGTCCTTTTTTTGAGATCATCCTCTCTCCAAGACTTTCTGGTTCAAGACCAGTTCAAAGCAAAAGAGTAACACCTCTGCTTTTCTGGTCAAAGCAAATAAAAGATGCTCTAGTTATTATAGTTTAATATTTACAGAGTACACAGATGAGGAGGAATTAAAGAACCTCGTAATGAGGGTGAAAGAGGAGAGTGCAAAAAATGGTGTGAAATTCAACATAAAAAAACACTAAGATCATGGCCATTGGTCCCATCACCTCCTGGCAAATAGAAGGGGAAGATATGGAGGCAGTGACAGATTTTACTTTCTTAGGCTCCATGATCACTGCAGATGGAGACAGCAGCCACAAAATTAAAAGACACCTGCTTCTTGGGAGGAAAGGGATGACAAACCTTGACAGCAGAGACATCGTGACGCAGTGGTTAAAACACTGTATTGCAGCTAAAACTGTGCTCACGACCTGGGGTTCAAATCCCAGATAGCTGGCTCAAGGCTGACTCAGCCTTCCATCCTTCCGAGGTCGGTAAAATGAGTACCCAGCTTGCTGGGGGGGCAATGTGTAGCCTGTATAATTAAAAAAAAATTGTAAACCGCCCGGAGAGTGCTTGTAGCACTATGGGGCGGTATATAAGTAAAAAAAAAATCACCTTGCTGACAAAGGTCCACATAGTCAAAGCTATGGTTTTTCCAGTAGCGATGTATGGAAGTGAGAGCTGGACCATAAAGAAGGCTGACCACCAAAGAATTGATGCCTTTGAATTGTGGTGCTGGAGGAGGCTCTTGAGAGTCCCCTGGACTGCAAGGAGAACAAACCTATCAATTCTAAAGGAAATCAAACCTGAGTGCTCACTGGAAGGACAGATCCTGAAGCTGAGGATCCAATACTTTGGCCATCACATGAGAAGAGAAGACTCCCTGGAAAAGACCTTGATGTTGGGAAAGTGTGAAGGCAAGAGGAGAAGGGGACGACAAAGGATGAGATGGTTGGACAGTGTCATCGAAGGAACCAACATGAATTTCACCTAACTCCGGGAGGCAGTGGAAGACAGGAGGGCCTGGCGTGCTCTGGTCCATGGGGTCACGAAGAGTCAGACACGACTAAACGACAACGACACAGATGAAAAAAATCAGTTCTGCAAATGCACAAATTCATCTGATGAACAAAAAAATTGCCCTCTCATCACGGGGGGGAATTGTATACCATATTTTTCCTTGTATAAGATGCCCCCATGTATAAGATGTCCCCCCACTTTTCTAACCCAAAATTAAGAAATCTAAGTGGGGCTTAGCAAATGTAGAGTAAAAAGGATCAAAGTGCTGTAGGATGGCTTTGATCCCTGCTTTCTCCCTTTGTGCTAAGCCCCGCATGGCTTAGCAAAAGGAGGGAGAAAGGGATCAAAGCAATTCCATGACTGTGCAATCATTTTGATTCCTTTCCCCCTTATACAGCTACGGGATTGCATTGATCCTTCTCCCCTCCTTTTGCTAAGCCCCATGGGACTTAGCAAGCAGAGGGGAAACCAGGGATCAAAGCGATCCTGCAGCACTTTGATCCCTGCTTTCCTTTTGCTAAGGCTTAGCAAGTGGAGGGGAAAGCAGGGATCAAAGCCCTGCAGGGTCACTTTGATCCCTGCTTTCCCCTCCACTTGTTTTTTTCTCCTCAGCTTACTTCAGTGTACAAGACGACCCTCAATTTTTAGTCTAAAGATTTTAGACGAAAATATAATCTTATATGTTAATTTACTATTTAGCACACAAAAATGCATGAACGTGTAAATTATATTAGAAATTTCTAAATTTGGAGCTATGCATATAAATTAGCATATGTACATTTTTATGCAAATTTGTGTTTTCCCCCTTTTCTGGGTGCTGCATTTCATCACTTTGTTGATGTTTAAGAGGCTACCTTCAGTTCTTTTTTTAAAAAACATGAAATGCCCTGCCTTAGGTCCAAGTCTGAAACTTATCTTAAATCTGATTAGGGTATGGATGAGGAATGCACCTAGAAGGTGTTGCATTGCAGCTTCCACTATCCCTTACCATTGGCTGTTCTGACTATGGCTGATGTGAGTTGCATTTCCCTACCTGGGGGTCATTCCCCTGCCTGGAACTACAGCTTTATGATGTCACTTTTTCATGTGAACCTGTTTTTTTTTATAAAATAGCTAAAAAAATATGGGGGAAAGGAACATATAAAATGCCATTTGGTGTACAAAGTCCTATGTGAGCATTCTATTTGTGCAACAGGTCATTGTGTGTGCAGAATGATAGAGCTTTTGCAAGAAGGTCTCCAGTATCTTCCTGAGTGAACAGAAGGTCATGAACAGAAATGTACCACAACCTCCACCTGTGCAATAACATTGCTTGTAGACTGGACAGACGTATTGCTGGTGCAGCATTATATTTCACTGGCTGTCAACAGGATATTGTTCAGAGTGTTTACAAGGGAAAACTAATTGCCAAATCTTGCTTGTGAGTTTCCCAAGGGCATAAAGTTGGGAAATACAAGAACAGGATGCTGACCAGGTAGGTCTTCAGTCTGATCCACCTTAGGTATTCATATCTTCTCACATTCTTGTGTGAACAGTAATCCAATCAATCTTCTTCAGGAACATAAAATCTTGCAAAAAACGGATTACAAAACAATTGAAGCTTGCGTAAATTAAGACTTGTCTTCATGTATTTGTTCAGATAAACTTGCTAGACTCTCAACATTTGGACGAAAGTGATTCTCACTGCAACTATAAATGAAAGTGCCCATCTGAAAGTGCCCATCAAATTGTAGATAAAATCAAGTTTCTGTTCTTGTGTCTTTCAAAATTGCAGCTACCTGGTTTTCTTTCATGAATGAATAGTGGTTTCTTGACCATAACCTGAGTCTAGGAGCTGAGTGAAGTGTGAAGAATATTGTTTGTAGGGAGCTAAGCTTATAAGCTCAGTGGGGTACAGCATCAATAGCACTAAATCACACAAAGGGGAAAGTCATTTTTGGAGATCCTTGAGAGACATATTGAAATGTCAAACCCATTTTCTGTGCCGTTAATTCCTGGCAGCCTTTTTTTCAAGCAGGTTTACAACAGGTTCTGTGAGTTCCCATGAAGAACTAACTAAAAGGCAATGGAAGATTTTTGAACAGTAAAATATTATTCCTTTGAGATTTGTGACTTCGGTCTTTGAAGCATTTTAATATTGCTCAAAACTTCAGAAAGTTTTGCTGTTGCATGAAGAGAATACTAAGTAACCCAGTGATCATAACTATGGTATGAAAACTGGTGGCACAAAAAAAAACTGTGGTAACTTGAGAGGAACTCTTCTAACAGACTAAGGGGCAACCATATTAATAAAAATCCAGGGGAATGCTATGGATTTGAGCTGAGCTGACTCAGATTTTTTTTTCAGTTCAGTACAGGACACAATGGGAAATGTAGATCAGCCCAGAGTGCCCTCATATCTGTAGTTTTTCCCATCCACTAGGGAGGCTTCTGCTTTTAAAAATACAGATTAGACATGAGGACAAATATAAAAACAAATCAGGATATTTGTTAAATATCCCTGATTCATCAGATGTTCATTGTTTCATATTCTTGGAGTCCAGAGACCCCAAAGAATACAAAACAATGGATATAAACCTTTTATATTCATCCCTTCGTTCCATATCTGCTTATGCCCCCGCAGATCAGCTGCTCTTCAGGGGACATAAGCAGAGAGGGTTTTTTTCCTTCAGGCCGCTTGCTAAAGCCTGACTGAAGGGAATTCCATTGCCGGGGCTGGGGGGTGGTTTGATTCCCTTTTCCTCTTCCTATGCCCATGCAGCATAAGTAGAAGAGATCAAAGGGATCCCATAGCCCACAGCATAGCAAAAGTAGGTAAAGCAAAAACAAAAAACAAAAAAAAAAACCTGACAAATGACAAATTGATTCGTTGTTCATCAGGTCACTGGGGAGCAACTTATGGTTCGTGGTTCTTCAAGTTTGAGGACCCACGAACCAAGATGAAGTGCCATTTTGGTGCTTTGTCCCCATCTCTAATACAGATCCTATTGCCCTGGATCAGGCATGAATTCACTTGAACTGACGCAGAAAGAAAGGAAGAGCTTCATCCATGCTCACACATAAAGCACTTTCTCCTTTGCCTCTTAGCTCATGAGAGAGGATGAACACACACGCACGCGCGCGCGCACACACACACACACACACAGAATGTCAGCTGTCACATTCCCGGGGGTTACAACAGCAGAGTCTGATAAGCCAGTCCTATGTCAGGAATTCAGGGAATGCAGAGCCAATACCCAAATACCAAAGCCAATTCACACAATGTAGTCCAGGGTCAGAGTCCAAAGCCAAAATGCACAACATAATCCAGGGTCAGAGTCCAAAGCCAAGAGTCAAGGGAACAAGGTTCAAGGTTGTCAGGAGCTTGGATGCAAGCCAGAGGTTTAACTTGTTGCTTCCACAGATTTTCAGCCACCTGAGAGCTGTTTATATAGTAAAAACAGCCCTTGAACTGCTGGAAGCCATTTCATCCTGTCAGAACTCAGGGCTAGTTGATCGGATGTTTCTGTGGGCAGCCTTCAAGCGATCCTCTGACCTTTTTGTCATAAGTCTTCCCCGAAGCCTGGCCCTCAGCCAGGGGGAGGAGGAGAATCTGGAGTAGAATCTGGAGAATCTGGGGAGGAGAATCTGGAGGTGATTCAGGTGTCTGTATTTCTGATTGCTCAGCATTCTCCTCAGCTACACTTAACCCTTCAGGTTCCAGATCTTCGGCTGCACTCATGACATCAGCACACATTCTCCCTGGCAAACTGCCTCTCCCAAAACTATTCATCTTTTTCTCCTTCTTTTTTAAACTGCTCTTCCATGGGCAACACTCCTGATTCAGAATAAGTCTAAGGTACTTTCAGAAACTGAAACAGAATTTTCCACACATCTGGAAATCATGATCAACTCTTAACTCCAACTCCTAGCACACATACCAAAAGTAAAATTAAAGTCAAATTGAGTCTAAACTAAAAGAACTAAGAGTCAAAATGAGGGGAGGAGGGGATAAAGGGAAAACAGAAAGATGTTTCCCATATTATGTCTCTTTTGTTGACAATGCCAAATCAGTAATAACAAAGACATTTTAAAATTTCCTTGAGACTGCAATCCTTTGATTGCCAAAACAGCTGAAAAATGTTCCTCAGCCCCACTCAGATGGCCCACACCGCCACAGAGTTTAATATGGGTAGGAGCGCAGCAATTTAAAATATTTTTCTATCATCTTGTGGTATTTGCCACAGTATCTCCTAGCCTGATGTGTTGATTTCTGGCTTCCACCATCTGTAGCCAACACAGCTTGGGATCATGGAACTTGGAAAGACTGTTTTAGGCATCTACATTGGTAAACTCTGAAGCTTCCATCAGTTCTGGCATAGATGAAATTGAGTTAAAACAAAGCTCAATACAGGGAAGCCTGATGGGCAATTGTCTTTTTTTAAGCCATGAATCATCTTTTTCGTTCTTTTTTCTTTTTTAGTTCAGCTGGTAAGGGTGGTTAAATTTTGCTCCATCCTTGCATTGCTTTTTCTCTGTTTGCTGCCCTGTGTAATTGCCTGATCCAGTTACAAACAGCAAGCATCTGCTGTCTCCAAATAGTTATTTTTTAAGGCTTTAAAAGTCAGCACTGACAGGAATCAACGCTAAGCCACTTCATCAAAATAAGTTTTAAAAAGAGGTAGGCATGGCCAATTAGCACATTCTCACATCAAAAGTGCTGGTGGTTAGAGTGAAAAATGCTAAACTTGTAGTTCTCTGGGTGACTACAGCAATTTCACTCACAGAAGTCATGCAACTAATTTGAATATTTAAAATATAGTTTTTAAAATGCATTGTTCTGAAAAGCTGTGAATCACAGTGGCTAGGTGATATCTGAAAAGCTGGCTGGGTATTTCTAGTCCAAAGAAGTTACATTTCTATCCTGTATTAAGATTTAAGGAGAAAATGGGAGTGACCAGGATAGGGAAATAATGGTTAGGGTGTGGGAAGGGATTTGACTAATGGGTGTCTAATCCTGGTGAGATCAGGTATCTTTACTATTACTTTTGTACAGGCAGATAAGATAAGTTGAAAGTTTATGCAAGTATTCACCTGGACTAAAAATGTCAAGGGGAACCTTTACCTTTATTCACCTAACTAGGGACATGGTGGCGCTGTGGGCTAAATCGCAGAAGCCTTTGTGTGCTGCAGGGTCAAGAAGACCAGCAGTCGTAAGATTGAATCCACGCAACAGAGTGAGCTCACCTCGGTGGGAAGGTAAACAGTGTCCCGTGTATAGCTGCGCTGGACATGTGACAACGAAAACTGTCTTCAGACAAACGCTGGCTCTAGGGCTTGGAAACGGGGATGAGCACCGCCCCCTAGAGTCGGACACGACTGACTAAATGTTAAGGGGAACCTTTACCTTTACAATAGTTTTATCTCATACTTCAGTGCTTTTGTACTTCACATAATTTATTTGTGAGCTGATTCAGGAAAGTTTTCTGTGCTTGACAGATCAAGGATTTATGATATAGCCCTAAGCAGTGTTGAGGCAAGCAACCAAAAAAATAATAATAACAGTTATACTAGTTATAATAGTAGTAGTAATACAGTATAATGAAAACTATTATTCCTACTACCATCTTGTAAAGCCATCTTTCAGAATGTGCACCAGGTTTAAAATGCTTGGAAATCAAATAAAAGTTTTTCCACTGCTCCAAAGAAGATCTGCCCCATTACTAAAATTAAAATACATCTAATACTATCTACAGATAGGGGGTCAATTTAGCTAGCTCACAATATAATGGAACGGAATTTTCACTTTGCCAACTAGTTTATGAACTTACAGATATAGTTTGAAATTAATTATTTTTAAAGTCTCTACTAAAACACTGTATAAAAATTGTAAATTACAGAAAATAATACACAGACATTTGATATTACTAAACATTGCTTGTAGAAACATGCAGATTAGGAGCATGAGTGCATAAAATGTTTATATCAGAAGAAACAGACAAGAAAACAAGTCTAAGCATTTTTGTCCACTGAAATAATTGTAGGATGATGCAGAAATGGGATGCGATGAAAATTAAAAACAAAACAAAACAAAGTGTAATGAATGCAAACACAGACACTGGAAATGAAACTCATAGATGTCTCCATTCTTGAGCTGGATCCACATCCACAAGGCAAAAGAAAGACAGTATTAAATAGATAAATAAAACCTCTGTTGCTGGCCTAAAGGAAACATTGCATTATCATAGGTTGAAGCCATCCATCTGTATATATGTATATATAACATATTAAGGGGAAACCCCCCAGGATAGTTTATACAATTCAAAATATATTCAGCTACAAGATAAGAAATATAATCGGCGCGGAGAATAAAACTGTGACATCTGGCATTTTTCAACTACAGGGCAACCTAAATGAGTCAATTCAAAGCTGATTCAAATGAGGTTCCTTTTTAAAAGTAGTCAGTGAAGGAGCCAGGTATCCTTGAGAAAGAGTCCCATGATTGAGGAGTCACTACTAAAAAAGAAATACATCTATAGTTGGGTCAAGGATGCTGAGAAGCAAGGACAGTCATTCTTTCTTATCCTTGTTAAGTGAGGGTTGTTGTTGTTTTTTAAAATCCACTGCAGATAGAAGTTATGACTTTATGCCTGTAAGGTATCTGCGCTAGCGCTGAACTACAGCCTCAATGGTCTTTCGCAAAGCAATTCATCAGCCAAATGAGGACCACAAAATGATTAATAGTCCATAGTAACTTTACATGGATGCAATCCGTATCCAGGGAGGGGCTACCCACACTGGTGAAATCACTGCTCTCCAGAATATTCAGAGTACTATCCATATCTGTAGATGTATAGTGAGTTATTTTTAATAGGGAAACAGAAAACTCAGAGGAACTCAGGCACCATAAATAAATAAAAGGGTGTTAAAAGCTCATATAGAGCATTGCTTATGTTGCTTTGTTGTTTATGAATCTATGCACATCTGAAAATGCAGAATTAATTATATTACTATAATACTGAAATTAGGGATACCCAGTGTGGCACAGAGATGGATAGAGTGATGTTCTAGGATTCGGGGATTGGATTCAAATTACAGCTCAGCCATGGAAACTCGTTGGGGGAGTGTAACTGGTATAACTATTCCTTAAATATTTACTTACCCTGAAAGCCCTAATAGGGTCACTGTAAGTCAGTTCCAACTTGGCAGCACAGAACAACAACAACAATTAAATTAATTGCTTTACTTTTAAACTACATTATGAAAAAACTTCCATGTTGGAAAAAATGTCAGTAAAGGTGTGTGTGTGTGTGTGGGGGGGGGGAAATCTGTGGATTTTGCAGTGAAAGCAGGAGGTGGCTTTTCTCACACCCATCAGTCCTAAGATTTGATGGCTGAAATATCTTACTCACATTGTGTGCCCTGGCATGCAGCAAGAAGTGCCTACAATAACTGTTTAACTTGCAGCAATTCAGCAATGAGACTTTTGCCAACTGCATTATATTAATGTTAAAAAAAATTTAGTGGGTGGGGAGTGTTTAAGGATTTTTTATGTGTGTGCATGTGGGTCTGGTCTCTGGGTGTCAGTGTGAATTTTGTTGTATGGGTATACTATGTATATACTTACAATGATAATAAATTTATTTGAATTAAAAAATTGAGCATTTTGATGATTAATCTCATGTGTACGTCAAAAGAGTTCTTCTAACCTGGTGGCTAATGATTCTTAGATTATGAGGGTGCCCTTAAGCAAAATGAAAGAAGAACATGAGCTGAAGAAACTTGGCCCTCAATAAACACAAGGTTAAATAATTCCAAGCTGGAATTAAGATTGCTGGAAGAAATATCAACAACCTCCGAAATGTAGATGATACCACTCTGATGGCAGAAAGTGAGGAGGAATTAAAGATCCTCTTAATGAGGGTTAAAGAGGAGAGCACAAAAAATGGTCTGAAGCTCAACATAAAGAAAAAACTAAGATCATGGCCACTGATCCCATCACCTCCTGGAAAAAAGAAGGGGAAGAGATAGAGGCAGTGACAGATTTTACTTTCTTGAGCTCCATGATCACTGCAGATGGTGACAGCAGCCACAAAATTAAAAGATGCCTGCTTCTTGGGAGGAAAGCGATGACAAACCTAGACAGCATCGTAAAAAACAGAGACATCACCTTGCTGACAAAGGTCCGCATAGTCAAAGCTATGGTTTTTCCAGTAACGATGTATGGAAGTGAGAGCTGGACCATAAAGAAGGCTGACCGCCAAAGAATTGATGCTTTTGAATTGTGGTGCTGGAGGAGGCTCTTCAGAGTCCCCTGGACTGCAGGGAGAACAAACCTATCTATTCTGAAGGAAATCAATGCTGAGTGCTCACTGGAAGGACAGATCCTGAAGCTGAGGCGCCAATACTTTGCCCATGTCATGTGAAGAGAAATCTCCCTGATGTTGGGAAAGAGTGAAGGCGAGAGGAAAAGGGGACAACAGAGGACGAGATGGTTGGACAGTGTCATTGAAGCTACCAGCATGAATTTAACCAAACTCCAGGAGGTGGTGGAAGACAGGAGGACCTGGTGTGCTCTGGTCCATGAGGTCACGAAGAGTTGGACATGACTTAATGACTAAACAACAACAAAACACAAGGTTATTCTATCAAATTCATGGAAACTTCAAGATACAGTGGGCCCTCGACTTACAGAATTAATCTGTATTGAAACGGTGGCCGCAGGTTGAAAATTCTGTAGGTCGAGGGTCCATTTCCCATAGGAATGCATTGAAAACCATTTAATGTGTTCCAGCCAAAGGAAAAAAAAATCCTGGGCTTCCAAAGCTGCACCCAGTGTCTTCTGTTCCCCCTGCCCTCTGCCTCCCATCCCTGCAGGGACGGGAGGCAGAGGGCAGTGGGGACAGGAGACAGAGGGCACCAGGTGCAGTTTTGGAAGCCCCGGAAGCCAAAAGCCACTCTGCACCCGCTGCCAGCTTTCAGCTTTCGGGGCTTAGAAAGCTGCACCCACTGCCTTCTTGCCTCATGTCCTCAGTGCCTGAGGCAGATGGCACTGGGAACAGGAGACAAGAGGGCAGTGGGCGCTGCTTTGAATTTCCCACCCTTTCCCCCTGCATTTCGTAGATCGAAGCTCCGGCCACAAGTCGAACTAAGCTTTTCATACCTCGAAATTGAAACTGTAGTTGTAATTTTTATGATTTTATATATTTTTATACTGTTTTGTTTTATTTTGTAAGCCGCCCCGAGTAGACATGGTCTAGAGGGGCGGGGTAAAAATCAAATAAATAAATAAATAAATAAATAAATGAAATTTCCGTAAGTAGGGACCTTCGTAAGTCCACTGTATATATCTCTCAAATATATATATTCAGAGAGTTTTCTCTCTTTTCTTACAGAGAGAGCATATGTATGAATCCTGCTGAGGTATCACAGTATAGCCCATTTGGAGGCAACAATGGGCTATTTGTTCACAAAGAACTGAATGGTGTTTGTGTTCCTCCCACCTGCTTTCCCCCTGCAAGGTAATAGAGGGAGAAAAAAAGAAGTTGCACTTGTTATTCAACAGCCTTGCAGACAGCCCTCAGGCAGCGCTTTAAAAAGGAAAGATGAATCCAAAAGTAGAAAGTGGGTGGAATGGATTGAGAACAAGAAGCAAGAGAGAAGGGAGGCAAGCAGGCACTGCTGGAGGAACCTGAACAACCATGAAGCTGACAATGCTTTTAAGTTCAAGTTGACATTAAAAGCTAGGGAGGTGGAGATGGGATGGTTTAATGTTACACTGAGAGACAGTGTGATTCAGTGGGTAGAAGAACATCAGACCAAGACTCAGGGGATCTGTGTTCCAATCACCCCAACCAGGAGGTGTTAATTGTACGCCACTCCTTCAACGTATCACATAGTTTGAAAACTCCATTAGAGTTGCCACGAGTAGAAAGAGACTTGGCAGCAAGTAATAACAACAACAAAAATTATATTAAGCAGAGGAAAGGAGGAAGAAATATCACCTACTCGGTGAAAACTGGAAGGGGGATTACTCATCCATAAATCACTTGTCTGAGGCAATAAGATGAGGGGAAAGGGAAAGAGCAATATTTGAGGCATTTATTTCAAACACCCTTCACCACATTCCTTTTTCCATGGGTTTTTAAATTTCCTTTTGTGTTGATAAAACAGAGAAGAACAGAAAGGAGAGGAAACGTGAGGAGGCCATCTTCCCCTTCTCACATCCTAATGGTGGTTTCCTTAGTACGATCAAAGAAAACTACAGGATCCAGGCAGTTCTGCTCAGTAGAGGAGTGGACAGGCATGGAGAGGAGAGGAGAACCAGTAGGATAGCTGTGGAGACCTGCCACCTCTTTGGTGTAAACCTTCTGTCTAATTCTAGCCTGATTGCCAGCCCAGGGTCCAGTCTGCAGCTTCTGCAGTCACATGTTAGAAAGACAGATTATACATGTGTGGAGAGAAAGGAGCTAGCCAGGAGACAATGTAAGGGCTTTTAAAAAACAGGATCCCTGCCCAAACATATCTATGTTGAAGAGTGAGATTGGAGAATCAAAACATACCGTATGAAATAGATTTATTTCAGAAGAGCCCTTTTTAATCCATTCATAGGGTCATTAAAACTATTGTCGTAAGAACAAGTTGGGAAGCCCTGCTGCTTTCTTAGATACAAAAGCCTCTGGCTTTGGGGGGTACCAACATCTCACAGCTGCAACAAACACAGAAACAACCTCATGCTAAAACAGTGCTCCCTAGTGCTACCTGAGGATGAGTAGAAATCTGTACGTGGGCTTTAAAGCTACCTTATATGTGTCCCGGATTATATGCGAAAGCCTAATTTCATCCTTTCCCAGAACTGCTTGCTCTAAAATTTCAGTCCTACTTGGAGATCCAGAAATACATAGCAAAAACCTGAGATTCTATCCAGCATCCTAAAACCTGGTACTACTGCTAATCTACAAGGGAACAGGGAAGGCTGAGGGTGGTGGCAGATGATGTCATCATCCCAACAGTCTTGATCCTGTATCATGGAGGAGCTCAAAGCTTCTCAAGAATCTCAAAGAGAGCATAGAAGATGGACTTTCCTAACCACTTTGCTCCTGTGCTTGTAGCTAAATTAGATGAATCACTCCAGAGAATGCAGACTGAGGAGGCTGTTTCATCCCCATGAGATCTCAGTTGTGGGGTCCCACAAGGTCTGTCATCTATCCAGTGGTGTTTGACATCTATACAGTATAAGGCTGCTGGAAGAGGTCATCAGGGGATTTGGAGCTTCATGGCACCAATAGCTACCTTGGGTCCTTTTGAGGAGAAGGGCGAGATAAATATTTTAAAGAAAGAAAGAAAGAAACAGGCAACTCTATCTCTCCTTTGGGGAGGACACTGTCTCGTGCCTAGAAAACCACCTGGCTTCAGTTCTGGCCTGATGATGAAGAAGAAGAGGCTGAATCTGAATCCAGACAAGATGGAGATCATTTTGTCGGGTGTCCACCAACCTGTCTGAAGGACATCTCCCTGAAACCTGGGGGATTTACCCTCACTGTCAAGGATCAGGTGACCAGTCTGGGCGTGATTCTAGACCGTGTTGACCATAGAAACACAGGTCTCCACTGTGGTGCGCTGTTTTTTCCCCATGTTCAACAAATTGCTCAGCTCCATCCCTTTCTAAATGATAGGTTCCTAGCAATATTAGTCTATGCATTGATAGTCTCAAAAATTTTACTACTGTAATGAACTCTATGGGGGGCTTCCCTTGAAGCTAGTATGGAAGCTTCAGGAGATCCATAACATGGTGGCCAGACTGATTTTTGGGGTGAGGAAGTTCAACCATATCACCCCAACTCTGGTTTGCCTGCACTGGTTAAAATTCCACTTCCATTCCAGGTTCAAGGTTCTGGTCCTAACATAAGAAATCCTAAAATGACTTGAGACCTTGTTACTTGTCTGAACATCTTGTACCTGGTTTATCTGACTTAGTGCTTAGAAGCCCAGTAAACACCAACCAGAAATTGGGCTTTCTCAGTAGGGGTTCCCACTTGTGGAATTCTCTCCTGCATGAGTTATGGCAGGTGCCTTCTCTTTGCACCTTTAAAATGCTCCTAAAAACAGAGTTGTTTAGGTAAGCTGTTGGAGAGGTTTTCCCCCAATTAATTGGGACAGTGGAGGAAGAAGAAGAGGAATACTGCACTGAGTGTTCTGATTTTTTTTATTTGCCAATATCTTGGTTTGTGAGTTTCTTTTTGCCATAGAGTAGAGTTTTAGAGGAATTTCACATTTTATGTTTCTTCATTTTGTTGTAGAATAGTGATTTGTTAGATGGGCAGTAAGTAAGTAAGTAAGTAAACAAACAAATTGTGGTCACACTGATGCCTCTCTTCAATCTCATATTGTGCGAACCCTCTTCAGGTATACATTTCAGAAGATGTCCCCAAATCTTCTCCAATAAACTAAAATTACTGTGGTAATCCATGGAAAACATTTATTTTTTTGTTTCACAACACTGCTGTTCTGATTCTGAACCTAATCCCATCTTTGTAACAAGAATCCAGTTCAAGATTGGTGCAGTGGTTTGGAATGTTGTTTATTTCACTGACTGCCTCAATTACTTTCTACCACTCCAGTTTTTCTTTGTTCAAAGGTTGACTGTTTTATCAATAAATGTGCTTTCCTTGACAGCTGTTGTCCATCCTTTTAATCAACTCTTTTTTATTGTTTTTCTCTCCCTTCTAGTTCACTCCCTGTCACACCAGGCCTGCTTTGAGTAAAGTTGCCATCCTGGAAACAAAAGCCATGATTTTCAGGACTAAATTTGTGATGAGGAGCTGGGGTATAAAGATATAATGAAATTTATACATTTGGGTCTTCTTTCACAAACTGGTACCTTCAGATTTTATCTCAGCAAGTAGCCCAGAATTGCTGTGGCTTTTAGGGACAGCAAGTCCCTCACATTATTAGTGAAAGCTAGGATAGGCCCAAAATGTGCTATGAATTTTTTCACATGGAGCTTTGAGGCATCTTGGCAGCAGGAAATGTGGTAAGAAGAAAAACTAATATATAGCCAGAGGTGGAAGAGACAGTGTGATAATTTAAGATACATTGAGAGCTCTACCTCAAATTGGCAGTATAACTCTTCCTGCTTGAAAAACACAAACTTTTTGTATCCGCTGAGTTTCCAAAACAGTCCAGTCACCAATACTTCATCATAATTCTTCCTATGGTTATTGCTACTTCAAGGCAAAGAGTCAATGTGACCTTTTCTAACCTGGTGACCCTCCAGCTGTTTAGGCTACAACTCTTATTAGCTTCAGGTAAAATGGCCATGGGTTGATGGGTATTTGATTTGGGGGGGGATATGGAGGACAGAGTACTTCTTTATTATTGTGTGCTGGGGTGGGTAGAGGACAACCGCCCCATGATGCATATCATCTGCTACTCTGGAACTGAAAGAAATGCTTTCTGGTGCCTGCAACATCGATTTGAATCCTGTGGCCATCCTCCCTCTTCTCCCATATATGCATATTATTACAGACAAAGCAAAATGAGTGTGAGGCATGTTCCTCCTGTCCCATGGATGGAGTTGGGCTCAAACTCATAAATCAGCCCTTGCAGTGAAATGGTATTATGAGTACAGTGTCTGAAAGTTTTTTAACTACTTTCTGAGATCACTGGTGAGCCAGTGGTGATTTTTGACCATTAAAGGCTTTTCCCTCCATGCCAAAGCTCCAAAAAAAAAATCTTTCCCATCAGAGTTCTTAATCCTGTGAATGTACTCCATGTTCACAGGCTATTCTCCTCAGATTCAGCTCTCTGCCCACAGGAGATGAATGGAAGGAGTGGAGCAAGCATAGTTCTTCTGCGCAGGCATTAAGATTTTAAAAAGAGGCAAAACAAAGTGTGCTGCTTATATACCACCCCATAACATTAAGCAGGGTACATATTCCCACCTCTCCATGAGCCGGGTACTCAATATATCGACCTCAGAAAGATAAAAGGTTAATGTATTCGCGAAGGCTTTCACGGCCAGGATCTAATGGTTGTTGTCGGTTTTTCGGGCTCTTTGGCCATGTTCTGAAGGTTGTTCTTCCTAACGTTTCGCCAGTCTCTGTGGCCGGCATCTTCAGAGGACAGCACTCCCGAGCCAACTACACCAGAGCATAGCCAAAGAGCCCGAAAAACCCACAACAACCATAAAAGGTTAAGTCAACCTCAAGTTCTTGAGCACAGTCTTGATTAGAGATGGGAATATTTGTATTCCTATATGAATATAAATATCCCCGCTCAGCTGGACTTAATGAGGGGTCAGCCCCTGAGGCTGGCCCATCCACTCACGTGTCCGGCAGTGGCAGTGGCCTCACTCATCCTTCCAATCGCTCCCAGAGCTCTGCTCTCTTCTTGCTCAGATAGCGACTCAGCAGCCATGCAGGGAGACTTGTCCTCTGTCCCACTGCCTAGAATGGCTAGGCAAGCATGAAGAGAGTGGAGCTCCAGGAGTGATTGGAAGGATGAGCAAGGCTGCTACCCCTGCCGGTGGCCATGTGAGTGGATAGGCCAACCGCAGGGACCAGCCCCTCATTAAGTCGAGCTGAGCGGGGATATTTGTATTCGTATGTGGACACAAATACCCCCAATCTCTAGTCTTGATTGCAGTACTGCAGTTTAACTACTGTGCCACAGGGCTCCTCTACTGGGTGCCAGAACAGTTCTTAGGTATCATATATTTTGTAAGTTACAACTAGAACCGCAGACTCACATTAAGGAAATGTCAACCCTTTTTATTTTTCATACAGGTAACATCAAAACTGCCTGTTAGTAATATCAGTTTTCAACCATCCTGTATTTAAGAGAATCATTTTCTGCAGAGACCACATTGGGAAAGACATCATCCCACTTGAATCTATACCCTGCTGTGTAACAGTGATTTCAAATAACAAAGTAGTGCAGTGAAAATCAACATAGATCTCAGCTTGCAAGACTATTTGAGAATTGTTGCTAATGTTTCTAAATGGCAGGATCATACCTCTAACTCCTTAAATACAACACAGCTATGTATCTCTGCTGCAAAATCGATCCATTCCTGATTTTGGGGCAGCCAGATTCTCAAGATAAGCTTAAAAAAGCCTACAACTGAACTCCACATATATTTTTCCTTCTATTGCTGTTTTCTGAAACTTGGCTGTTCGAACATTGTGAACCTAGAGGTAGAATCACACTCTCAAGTAATTATTATCGAACTCCTGAGTCTACTTCTATTTTCACTGGTAAGCTACATATTGTATTAAACATATATTGTGAAGTGTTTAATCCTTTTGTTTTACAATCTACAGGTACAGCCCATGGAGGAGATCATGCGCCACTCCAAATTTTTCTTTAAAACCCTGAGCTAAAAAACGGGGGGGGGAGGGGGAAGTAAACAGGAGAAGAATTTTGTTAGAATTATTTCAGTCTCCTATGCTGTCTTCAGTAGGTTTGCATTGAGGGGCCTTTCTGGGTTGGGGTAACTGTCAGTCAATCCAGCAATAACAAATTCCTTCCCTGCCTCTGATTCTGAAGAGAGACACACCTCTTTCCTCCTCATTTTTAGTCTTCTAGCAGTTAGTAGTTAATGATGCTGTTATGCCATTAGAGCTGTTACTGTGCTGTTATGAGAATGTAGTTTGTGAATCTGTTGTGAGCAGACTGGGTAGTCTGTTGAGGCCTGTTGCTGTAAGCAATCATAAGCAGTCATTTTTGTACAGTATGCTGTTTTTGCTCTATTCAGAACTGTGTGTAAAACTAACCCTTTTTATTCTTTCTCTTATCAGTCTGTCAGAGTAAGTTATTGAGACTGTAAGTGCCAGTTAATGAGACAATAAGGGGTGTTCTACTCTGGGGAGACTTGAAGCTAATTCAGCTCTGTAAGTCCCTGCACTTCTGTTGCACAGCTATAAGTTTTTAACCCAAACTCAAAACGCTGCAACAGTTTTAAGCCTCCTTTACTCGGACATGCAGGTATAGTTTAACTATGGGAAATTAAAATATGAACATATCTTAAACTTCATGAAACAATATTTCACGTATTAGGTGGTATAACACCCAGAGGAGTGGTCTCTTATATCTCCTTTCTTTTCAGTTTATTTGCCTGGGGATGAATTTTGAAAGAGTAATTGCAGCAGGTTGTAATATCAGGAAAAGACCAAAACCTGATTTCTTTCTCATAGGTTTCCACAAGTGAAAGCTGCCCTTACTGCTAAGTAGAGGGATTGGATGCCTGAGATGGCAATTCTCCTGTTGGAGATGCTGTAAATCCAGCCCTGCACCTCCAAGCTACCCTGCTGTCTTTGGGAGTAGTGACAGATATTGTATGCTCATCACTGTGGAAGTAAAATTCAGCCATCAATGGGATAACTTGGGGGGGGGGGTGATGTATTTAATACCTTACTAATATGCCATAACTTACTTTCCTATCGGTTTTGTGGACATTTGTACAGATTACAAATCTGAAACACTCACCTGATCTTTGGATGAGGATTATATTCATCCTCCCATTCAAGGATGAAGAATGAAATCATTCTCATCTGCAAGGATTGTAAAAAAAAAAAAAATTCTGACTTCTTTGAGAGGGCTCTCAGATTTTAAAAAAATGTTTTGCACAAAACCACTTTTCTTGTGCGCAAAATTGCCCTGTTTGCACAAACTATGTTCGTGTGCATTGCAAAAATTGTTCCAAATTAGGCTAGCTTCTTGTTTGTTTAAAAACTTGAAGTAGTATATTGGTTATTTGCATATTTCATGACATCTCTCCATTCTTGTTGAGTGTATGTGTTTGTTTTGCTGCCAAAGGGAAAGGGTACTGGAGTCTCTACATTGCAGAGACTCTAGGATGGAGAAGGTCTTTGCCTCAGTCTCAGACTTTAAAATTTCTAAGCAAGTGTTTTTGTTGTATTGAGGCAGCCTAATGTATCGAGAATGAGGAATTAAGCAAATATTCTTTCTATTTATTCATAAAGGCTTTCACGGCCGGGATCTAATGGTTGTTGTGGGTTTTTCGGGCTCTTTGGCCGTGTTCTGAAGGTTGTTCTTCCTGACGTTTCGCCAGCCTCTGTGGCCGGCATCTTCAGAGGACAGCACAGAAAAAAACCCCACAACAACCATTCTTTCTATTGTTACTTCAAAGCAAAAAAGGGTGACTTCTAAGGATTAGGAGGCCATTTTGCCATCTGCCAGATCTTGAGGGCCACAATTCCCCATGCTAAAATAAACTGGCTAAAAAAAGCAAGTACTGTGCCAAAAGTAGCAGGTACAGGTTTGCCATTTACAGGATAGGTCGTTAAGAGATTAGCATGAACCTAGATTCAGAGGTTCATGCCAGTTCACACACATGGCACCACAGGTGCCACACGTTCCTTTCCCCACCTTTCTGGCCAATGACCCACTCACCAGTCGGAGTGCATGCCTCTTCTCCTCCTCTTTGGCTGTTTGACCAGTCTTCAGCAGGAGCACAGGTTTGGCTGCTCTGCCTCCTTGTCTAAGTTGGGTGACCAGCCAAGGAGGCAAGGCAGGGAATCTTGTGCTCCTGCCAGAGACTGGTCAAACAGCTGAAGAGAAGGAGAAGGAGAGGAGTGTGTGCTAACTAGTGAGTGGGAGATCCAGCTGGGAAGGCAGGAAAGGGAACATGTGGCACCTCTGGTGTTGCACATACAAACTGGCATCAACCTCCGAAGCAAGGCTCATGCCCATCTCTATATGTTCTCATGGCAGGCAGAGGCATGCACGTGCACGCACACACACAAAGCTTAGTCAAGAGAATCCAGTATTGGGATAACAGTAATGCAGCAATCTAGCCAAGTCTAGAATCTTATTGGAAGGTAAATGGCCAAGTTCAAAACAATCCAGAGTCATGTCAGTCCAGTTATAGCAGGAGGGAGGAAGAATACGAGAAGTTTGGTCTACCAGTCATACATAGCAAGGAATCAGCAGCAGGCAGTGCCTGAAACAAGAAGGTACTTGGTTTTCAGCAAAACTCTTGAATCCTAGACCAACGTTTACATAGCTAGGATGCTGAAGCCCTATCCAGAATTTATACGTGGCTATTAGGATATCTGGAAAAGGAACTCAGCCACATGGGTTGGTCTATAGGTCTCCAGAGGAGAAAGAACTTTCTTTTAAGGAGATATTTCACACAAAGAGGTGTCTTCTTCTGAGGAGACTTTATTTGCAGGTTTCTAGCTGAGTCTGCAAATTTATCTTGTAGGATTGTCATAAACTGGGCCCACCCTTCTCCTACTGCTCAGGTGCTGAGGGGTGTTCTTCTGTGATGCTAGCCTTCTGGACCTCCATTGGCTTATGGTCTGGAGAATCCAGCAGTTCCTTCACTTTGTCAGGTTTGGGAAGTTCTGGCTCAACCATACTGAGGGATTCATCAATCCAGACTCTGCCATTACTCCATTCCTCAGGACCCCTTCTGACAGACTCCAAGGGCTTGATTGGCCAGATGGTGAGATGACCGTTGTTCTCGCACAGACCTGGGAACTTCTGGCACACTTCCCCTAGGACCAAGACAGAAGGACCAAGACAGATGGGCCCAACACAGCCCGTTTTAGAAGGAAGAAGTGACAAGAACAAGTCTGCTGCTTTTTTTAAAAAAAACTGTTTCTGTCCTGATACAGGTTGGTTGGGTGAAAAACCCTTCAAATAGCAATTAATGCCTCCCAGGACTTTTGGGAGTTCTATCTGGAATTCGGGAAGCATTTTTTCATAAACTTGTCAGTTTGGAATGAGAGTAGCAGTGGGAACCTGCTGGTGTTTCAACTTCCTACAGACTCCACTTTGTCCACCCCTATTTCAGACTTTTGCCGTTTAGGCTGAGTGAGTGTTTTGTTTCCATTCCTTTTCAACAAGAATGTACCTTTTCTTTTTCTATATTTTGGAAGAGGGAAAAAAGATTTTTAAAAAACTGAATATTGGAGGAACCAGAACTGACAGATTCATCCATCCAAGCTCAGGGCCTTGAATTCTTAACTGCTAAAAGTTATGAGTTTGAGTCTCAGATTATTCAGCCATGTTATTGCGAATTAGAATCACTACTTCTTTTTCCTCAGTGATTCCTCATATTTAATACTGATATGGCAGACTGGCAGAACATGGTCTCCCATGCTGTGAGGAATTATATCTATTAAATTTGGTTGGTCCAAGTGCACAATATTTTTCCCCATTTATTTTTTGAAGAATTTAGCAACATGTATTCTTTCTTTTTTCCTTTCCTTCCCCCCCCCTTTTTTTTGCACATTTGGGCTAGAAGGAATTTGAGTTTTTTAAAAAAATCAAATGAAACTGAGTGCTCTTCTCCAACTGCAATCAAGATTAACTTAAATCCAGGTGATTTCAATGTGAACAAAGCTGTCAAAATTGTCGTCTAGTGAAAATCGGTTTGCGAAGCAGGGACCAAACATTGTCCAGCAAAATTCTCCCATAGGAATCAGTGTTTTGCGAATCGCTATAGTGATTGCAAAAGTCAATGTCTAGCGAAAAAACTGTCATGCGGGGTAACTGTCTAGTGAGGCACCACTGTATTTAGAAAACAGAACTACATATCTAGAAAATAACTGAAATTGTTTTTTATCTGCTGGGCAGCTTCTTTTTATCTTGGGCAAATCACATATAAAAGACCATTTTCCTAGACAAACCTAAAGTTCTGATATTTGAGTCCATATTTTTCCCTTTTAAGAAATTATAGAGGATAGCAGTATTTTTAAAAATGAAAGAAATATAAATAAATCATGTTGATAGGCTATGTCCTTCCATACTCATCGTGTTTTCCTATAGTCAAGGAAAATTATCTGTCTCTTCCAATTACTGATTTTTTTTAATATCTGTAATCAATAGTTTGTAATTTTAATGGCATGTTTTGATATGAATTAGTAGCTACCCTAAGCTTTTAGGAGGGAGGAGGGAGCATAAATGGAATGTATTGCCAATCTCTCTATAAACTCTTAGGAACAAACTGGGATCTTACCTAACTTAGCCCAAACATCATCACCAATGTTTCCTTCCTTAGCAAAGTGGTAGAGAGGGTGGTGGCTGACCAGCTCCAGGTTATTTTGGATGAAACCAATGCCCTGGATCCATTCCAGTTGGGCTTCAGGCCACGCCACAGCATGGAAACGGTATAGGTCACCCTGTTTGACGACCTGTTGATTGAGGCCGACAGGGGCAAAACATCTCTGTTGGTCCTCCTTGATATCTCAGCTGCCTTTGATACCCTTGAACATGGTATCCTCTTGGGGAGGTTCTCCAAGTTGGGAATAGGTGGTCCAGTGCTTGCTTGGCTCTGATCCTTCTTGGAGGACCATCATGAGAAAGTACAGCTTGAGGAGAGTGTATTGACCCTGTGAAGTCTAAATTGTGGGGTTCCACAGGGCTCGATTATCTCCCCAATGTTGTTTAATATCTATATGAGGCTGCTGGGTGGCGTCATAAGGGAGCATGGGGCTTCGTGTCATCAGTACACTGATGACACCCAGATCTACATCTCCTTTTTTTTCCAACAACAGTGGATGCCGTTCTGTCCCATCAGCACTGCCTGGAGGCTGTACTGCTGTGGATGCAGGAGAATGGACTGAGGCTGACCCCGGACAAGATGGAGGTCCTGAGGGTGGGTGGCCCCACCATTGGTGGTTTGAGAAACTCCCTCTCTTTTGGGGGAGAGACTCACACTGTGAAGAGTGAGGTTTGCAGCTTGGGAGTCCATCTGGATCCAGTGCCCACCATAGAAACCCAGGTAGCGTCAGTGGTCCACTCCGCCTATTTCCATCTCTGGCGGATTGCCCAGCTGCATCCATATCTTGATGTTGGGTGCTCACCACTCTGGTCATATGCCTTTAGTCTCAAGATTAGACTACTGTAATGCGCTCTAAGTGGGGCTACCTTTGAGACTGATGCGGAAGCTTCAAATGGTGCAGAATGCGGTGGCCAGACTTCTCACTGGGGTGAGACAATATCAGCATATTTCCCCCACTCTGGCTGCCCTGCGTTGGCTGCCCATTCATTTCCGCATTGATTTCAAAGTGTTAATGATGACATATAAATCCCTAAATGGTTTAGGACCTAAATATCTATTGGAAGCCTCCTCCCACCTAGGTCTACCCCAATCACTTGTTCTAAGCAAGACGGGCGGCTGAGGGGCCTAATGCCGAGGGAGGCCCAGAGAGAAAGAACAAGAAACCAGGCCTTCTTGGCAGTGGTGCCTCACCTCTGGAACTGCAGAGATCTATCTGGCTTCCTCGCTGGGTGTATTTAAGTGCAAACTTAAGACCTGGCTCTTTAGGCAGGCTTTCCATCCTGTCATCACCCAATTACTTTTGCATCTTGAATTATATTATTACTGTTGTCTTTATTTTATTATATTGTTTTTACATTGATATATTATTGTGGACAAGAATCCCATAGAAGAAATGGAGTAGCCCTCATAGTCAACAAAAGAGTGGGAAAAGCTGTACTGGGAAATAATCTCAAAAATGATAGAATGATTTCAATATGAATCCAAGGCAGACCTTTCAACATCACAGTAATCCAAGTTCATGCACCAACCACCAATGCTGAAGAGGCTGAAATTGACAAATTCTATGAAGACTTACACCACCTTCTAGAACTGACACCAAAAAAATCTCAATTTCCAGCACATTATGTGGACTAGAGTACTAAAGTAGGGTATCAAGAGATAAAAGGAACAACAGGGAAGTTTGGCCTTGGAGTTCAGAATGAAGCAGGGCAAAAGCTAATAGAGTTTTGTCAAGAGAACAAGCTGGTCATCACAAACACTCTTTTCCAACAACATAAGAGGCGACTCTACACAGAAATCAGATTGATTATATTCCCTGCAGCCAAAGATGGAGAAGCTCTATACAGTCAGTAAAAACAAGACCTGGAGCTGATTGTCGCTCTGATCATCAGCTTCTTATAGCAAAACTCAAGCTTACACTGAAATAAGTAGGAAAAACCACTGGGCAAGTCAGGTATAATCTAAACCAAATCCCTTATGAATACACAGTGGAAGTGAAGAACAGATTCAAGGAACTAGATTTGGTGGACAGAGTGCCTGAAGAACTATGGATGGAGGCTCGTAACATTGTACAGGAGACAGCAACAAAAACCATCCCAAAGAAAAGGAAATGCAAGAAAGCAAAGTGGCTGTCCAACGAGGCCTTACAAATAGCAGAGAAGGGAAACAAAATGCAAGGGAGATAGGGAAGGTTATAGAAAATGGAATGCAGACTTCCAAAGAATAGCAAGGAGAGACAAGAAGGCCTTCTTAAATGAACAGTTCAGATATAGAGGAAAATAATGGAAAGGGAAAAATTAGAGATCTGTTCAAGAAAATTGGAGACATTAAAGGAACATTTTGTGCAAAGATGGACATGATAAAGGACAAAATGGGAGGGACATAACAGAAGCAGAAGACATCAAGAAGAGGTGGCAATAATACACAGAAGAATTATACCAGAAAGATCTGGATGTCCTGGACAACCCAGATAGTGTGATTGTTGACCTTGAGCCAGACATCCTGGAGAGCGAAGTCAAGGGGCCCTTAGAAAGCCTGGCTAACAACAAGGCCAGTGGAGGTGATGGTATTCCAGTTGTACTATTTAAAATCTTAAAAGATGGCGCTGTCAAGGTGCTACACTCAATATGCCAGCAAGTTTAGAAAACTCAGCAGTGGCCAAAGGTTTGGAAAAGATCAGTCTACATCCAAATCTCAAAGAAGGGCAATGCCAAAGAATGCTCCAACTCCATACAATTGCACTCATTTCACACACTAGCAAGTTTATGCTCAAAATCCCACAAGGTAGGCTTCAGCAGTATGTAGACCGAGAACTCCCAGAAGTACAAGCTGGATTTCGAAGGGGCAGAGGAACTTGAGACCAAATTGCTAACATGCACTGGATTATGGAGAAAGCCAGAGAGTTCCAGAAAAATATCTACTTCTGCTTCATTGACTACACAAAAGCCTTTGACTGTGTGGACCACAGCAAACTATGGCAAGTTCTTAGAGAAATGGGAGTGCCTGACCCCTTATCTGTCTCCTGAGTAATCTATATGTGGGACAGGAAGCAACAGTTGGAACTGGATATGGAACAACTGATTGGTTCAAAATTGGGAAAGGAGTACGACAAAGCTGTATCTTGTCTCCCTGCTTATTTAACTTATATGCAGAATTCATCATGCAAAAGTCAGGACTAGATGAATCCCAAACTGGAATTAAGATTGCCAGAACAACTATCAACAACCTCAGATATGTAGATGATACCACTCTGATGGCAGAAAATGAGGAGGAATTAAGGAACCTCTTAATGAGGGTGAAAGAGGAGAGTGCTAAAAATGGTCTGAAGCTCAACATAAAGAAAAAACTAAGATCATGGCCACTGATCCCATCACCTCCTGGAAAAAAGAAGGGGAAGAGATAGAGGCAGTGACCGATTTTACTTTCTTGGGCTCCATGATCACTGCAGAAGGTGACAGCAGCCACAAAATTAAAAGACAGCCAGAAAAAAAAGAGGATGATTAGTGAGGAGAACGCCCCTTGTATAGCCAGGGGCATTCTCCCGCTCTCTGAACAAGTCATGAGACCCTGAAGGTCTCGCGCCTTCCGTGGAGGTGCGGCAAAGCTTAGTCACTCTGTCAAAGCCTTGCCGGCTTGTCAGCAACTTTGTCATTCTGAATAAATCAACCCTGACTGCTCACTGGAAGAACAGATCCTAAAGCTGAGGCTCCAATACTTTTGCTATCTCATGAGAAGAGAAGACTCCCTGGAAAAGACCCTGACATTGGGAAAGTGTGAAGGCAAGAGGAAAAGGGGACGACAGATGACGAGATCATTGGACAGTGTCATCGAAGCTACCAACAAGATTTTGACCCAACTCTGAGAGGCAGTGGAAGACAGGAGGGTCTGGTGTGCTCTGGTCTATGGGGTCATGAAGAGTTAGACAGGACTTAACAACTAAACAACAACATTACTCTTAGCCGTGTAGAGCAGACTTCGGTCCAGATGGATGGGGTAGAAATTGAATAAACAAACAAACAAACACTGTGGTGGGGAAGACAGTATACATTATACAAGTAAGCATTTTCTCTCAGTGGGCTTTTTGTTTACCTCCTGCCACCCCCTATACCTACTAAAAATGCTCTGGCTGTGATGTAAGCTGCTCCCCATGCACCCTAAAACCTGTCCTGAACATTTATAAGCAACACCTAGAATGCCATGGTTAGCTCTAAGGTATTAAAATGGAAATAGGGCTAAAACCAGTTATTATGAAGATGTTTCATGATAGTCAGGTCACTCTGACAGATGGAAGAACTTAGGGAAGGTGTGTACTTTCAATATCAGACCCAGTGTGTGTATATTTTAGATCAGATTTTTAATAATTTCATCTCTTTTCATCTTCTATCGGAAGGGTCCTTGACATCATTATTTTATTTGTTCTGCCTAGATAATGAAACTAAAATTGCTGTCTTGCTCAAAATGGAAGACAGCAATGATGGCTCATTCCAAATAGACCTCTGCTCTTTATGATTACGTTAATGCCAGAATCCTTTCATTCCTTAGTTCTTTAGAAAGCAAGAGGTCAATGAATTAAATAGTGCAAAGCATTATTTGTAGATGGAACATCATATTTTTTTCTCTACCATAAAAACCAGTTTAACGAGATAATTATCATTGACATTCATGTTTCATTTCCATAATTATTACAAAATGTGCCTAACCATGTAAAGGAATTAACCTTGAGGAAATAATTATTTGCTGAAGATATCAGGGAGACTTTCTAACACATGTAAAAAGAACTCATCAAACCAGTTTCAAGTCTGCACTTGTTTAATTAAGGGATCTTAGAAGCATCTCTCGATTACTGCCCACAGGTCTCTTTTATACTGGGTGATGAAAAAACTATATCAGCCAGTGAATAGTGCAAGATTATTTTCTTGCAAGTTGGTCTTAAAATTAACATAAAAACCCATGAATATATAATCAGAGGGAAGGATAAAGCTTCAGCAGACTTAGCTGTCTCCTCATCTTAGAACTGCCAAGCTGGAAGGGACCCTATGGATCAAGGAGCCCAGCCTCTGTCAAGGAGACACATTGGGGAATTGAACTCCCAACCTCTGGCTCCCCAAGCCAGAGACCAAAACCACTGAGCTATCTAGTAGTCTCCCTGCTGATATGTGGCACCTCATTTTTTAAGCTATAATGGACTGCAGATCTGATGGTGGGCTTATGTCTGTGGAAACTTATGGCAATTAAAACTTAGTCTTCAAGGGATAAAGATCTATATTGTTCAAACCCACTTTGATTTGTGATGTATGTTATGATCATATCATTGTTTGATATTGTTATCACCTTGGGTTTCTAAGTTAATACTAGTCTGCTGGAAACATGGTTGTTCAGGGGCATATCATACCACAGATCGGGAACATTTGGGTTTTGGGGCTGTAACTCCCAAATTCCACCTCCCTCCTTAAAAACAGCAACAACCCAAACCAACAAACTTTCCCCATCTTTGCACTACATCTCAACCAAACTAATGTGGCCAGACACAGGCCATAAACAGGATCAACAAAAATGTTAACTGGTTATTACAAACAGGTTTGTCAAAATTTGAAATGTTGAATATGTTCAGGACTAAAATTATTAAAGAGGGTGTAGAAAAAGCAGCCCTGAAAATATCCAGTACATTGCATTTTTCAAATGAGGTTTATTTATTAAATTTCTACCTTACCCATCTAGTGGCAACCCCTAGGTGGCTTTCAACAAATTTCATGCTTAAAATAGAGAAAGGAAAGGAAAGGAAAAGGAAAAACCCCTCCCCTATAACCCACCAACATCACAAACACAGAGACACAAATCTGATGTTCGAGCTTTATTTCCTGAATAAAGCTTGAACATCAGGCATTCCTCACTCTTTGCTGCAGATAATTAATCTTATTTATATTAATGTTCTGACACAAAAATACAGGAATTACCTTATACTGTGTTAGAGTACAAGTCCATCCATTTCAGTATTGTCAACTATGTCTGGCAATAGCTCAGAAGAAGTGCAGGAAATATTGCTTCCTATTCTTACCTGAATGTCTTTCATGGTGGGCTTCCATCCTAGCAATAATTAGGCCTAGCCCTGCTTAGCTTCAACAACCAAATAAAGTCAGCATGTTTGAGGTGGTATGGCAGTTAATATTTTAAGTCAGGAATGGTAAATGCTGTGAGGAGCTATTGAAAAAAATATAGAAGTTCTTTAAATTCTCCGTGGTGAACCCTAAAAAGATGAGGTTCTTCCTTGTGCCACAGGGCTGGAACAACTGAGGGATTAGAGAGACTTTCATGGATTCGTCTTTGAACTGCCTAATTGAGGGTTAATGAGCTTTGTAGGCTGCATTTGCCTACATCATTCTTTTTTTGCAGTTGTGGTGATGAAGGAAGAAATTACATGTGGTGATTTATATTTAGACTAACATTAGTGAAATGTTAACAAATATTCTTCCTCAGGCAAACGAGCTCTAAGCCTGAAGAAGTATTGCTCTGGCAGCAAACTTAGAAGCTACATATTTTTATGGATCCTGAACAACCTGGATAACAGGTTTTATAAACTGGAGAGTATACATTTACATTCAGTTATACAAGAGACAATATGTAAACAAAAGGTCAGCATGTGTATGCCCTTTTTAAGCTCTACTATGCAAACAACTTCAGGTGGGGGCTAAAATCTGGCATTTGATTATGCACATTTTAAGATTCCTGGCTGCAGGGCTGTAAGGATTTACTTTCCTGACAGCTCAGATTTGGAGGGGAAAAAATTAATTGTTACTACTGAGCTGGAAAAAGTTGTTGCCAGTTATTTTTAGTGCAAATATATTCTGACATCTCTGAGGATGCATGCTGCAGTTTTCTTAACAAGAAGAGAATAATGTTAGCAACACCAAAATAATGTAAAATGATATACTAGGGGGGAAAATATACATGAGAAGTGTCACATAAGATTTTTTTTCTGGCCTCTTCATTCTTGGAAAAGCCATATGACAGAAACCTAGGTGTCAAAGGTCAAATCCTACCTGTCTACATGCCTATCATGATATCACTTACCTGATGTACTTATTACTGATACAGGAGCTATGGGGGGCTTACAACTGAAAATATAAGAATAGTGCCCAGAACTATGTGAAAATTATATCTTGCATCTCAATTTCCAGCACAGTCCTCCTCTTAAAATATTGTAGACAACATAGTATGTTTTACTAGGCCCATTGAATCGCTGGGGATTTGATGAGTCAACTCTTCCATTGTTCCTTGACTCAAAAAGGCCTACTCTATTGTCACCAGCTGAATCATTAAATCTTGAAAGATACAAAAGAACCTCCCCCTGCTGCTTGGATCAATAGGTCCCTTACCTCCGCCAAAAGTGTTCTTCCCTCAGTAGAAAGAATTCTTTTGTCAGAAAAAGCTTCTTCGTTTCATAAAATGGAGCCTTTGGATATTACTCCATGTGAACTGATGTCGGCCTTGAAATTAAACCTACAGATACATTATTCCAGTATCTGAAGACTGTGGACAATGATTCTGCCAAAAGCTTGTAAAAATAACATGATAGGGCTTTAATAAACCAAAACTTTGGAGAGTTTTGACCTATAAGGGAATAATATTTTATTTTTTTCTCATTTTTTAAACCTTGAAGTCTATCCTTAAATATAATAAGGTGTACTATTACACGAGAACAGTGGAACAGATGAGGTCACATCATGGCCATGGCAGACCTCTTAAAATATGTTATGTAAAAGTGTTTTCCATACAATTCTGGATTCCTCTTCTGAAATTTTAAGTTTGGCTTATTAGTTATTAGCTTTCAACGCGAAAGGTAGGCTTTTTGTGGAGAAGTCTGTTTTTTCCTGTCTCTTTGTTCTGGCTCATCACATGGTCTAGTGGGAGGGCCTAGTAGTTTGAATCCTGATTTTACTGGAGCCTGTGTCCATTTTCCTTAAGGGTTTTGGCTGGGAAGGACGCGAAAGGTAGGCTTTTTGTGGAGAAGTCTGTTTTTTCCTGTCTCTTTGTTCTGGCTCATCACATGGTCTAGTGGGAGGGCCTAGTAGTTTGAATCCTGATTTTACTGGAGCCTGTGTCCATTTTCCTTAAGGGTTTTGGCTGGGAAGGACGCGAAAGGTAGGCTTTTTGTGGAGAAGTCTGTTTTTTCCTGTCTCTTTGTTCTGGCTCATCACATGGTCTAGTGGGAGGGCCTAGTAGTTTGAATCCTGATTTTACTGGAGCCTGTGTCCATTTTCCTTAAGGGTTTTGGCTGGGAAGGACGCGAAAGGTAGGCTTTTTGTGGAGAAGTCTGTTTTTTCCTGTCTCTTTGTTCTGGCTCATCACATGGTCTAGTGGGAGGGCCTAGTAGTTTGAATCCTGATTTTACTGGAGCCTGTGTCCATTTTCCTTAAGGGTTTTGGCTGGGAAGGACGCGAAAGGTAGGCTTTTTGTGGAGAAGTCTGTTTTTTCCTGTCTCTTTGTTCTGGCTCATCACATGGTCTAGTGGGAGGGCCTAGTAGTTTGAATCCTGATTTTACTGGAGCCTGTGTCCATTTTCCTTAAGGGTTTTGGCTGGGAAGGACGCGAAAGGTAGGCTTTTTGTGGAGAAGTCTGTTTTTTCCTGTCTCTTTGTTCTGGCTCATCACATGGTCTAGTGGGAGGGCCTAGTAGTTTGAATCCTGATTTTACTGGAGCCTGTGTCCATTTTCCTTAAGGGTTTTGGCTGGGAAGGACGCGAAAGGTAGGCTTTTTGTGGAGAAGTCTGTTTTTTCCTGTCTCTTTGTTCTGGCTCATCACATGGTCTAGTGGGAGGGCCTAGTAGTTTGAATCCTGATTTTACTGGAGCCTGTGTCCATTTTCCTTAAGGGTTTTGGCTGGGAAGGACGCGAAAGGTAGGCTTTTTGTGGAGAAGTCTGTTTTTTCCTGTCTCTTTGTTCTGGCTCATCACATGGTCTAGTGGGAGGGCCTAGTAGTTTGAATCCTGATTTTACTGGAGCCTGTGTCCATTTTCCTTAAGGGTTTTGGCTGGGAAGGACGCGAAAGGTAGGCTTTTTGTGGAGAAGTCTGTTTTTTCCTGTCTCTTTGTTCTGGCTCATCACATGGTCTAGTGGGAGGGCCTAGTAGTTTGAATCCTGATTTTACTGGAGCCTGTGTCCATTTTCCTTAAGGGTTTTGGCTGGGAAGGACGCGAAAGGTAGGCTTTTTGTGGAGAAGTCTGTTTTTTCCTGTCTCTTTGTTCTGGCTCATCACATGGTCTAGTGGGAGGGCCTAGTAGTTTGAATCCTGATTTTACTGGAGCCTGTGTCCATTTTCCTTAAGGGTTTTGGCTGGGAAGGACGCGAAAGGTAGGCTTTTTGTGGAGAAGTCTGTTTTTTCCTGTCTCTTTGTTCTGGCTCATCACATGGTCTAGTGGGAGGGCCTAGTAGTTTGAATCCTGATTTTACTGGAGCCTGTGTCCATTTTCCTTAAGGGTTTTGGCTGGGAAGGACGCGAAAGGTAGGCTTTTTGTGGAGAAGTCTGTTTTTTCCTGTCTCTTTGTTCTGGCTCATCACATGGTCTAGTGGGAGGGCCTAGTAGTTTGAATCCTGATTTTACTGGAGCCTGTGTCCATTTTCCTTAAGGGTTTTGGCTGGGAAGGACGCGAAAGGTAGGCTTTTTGTGGAGAAGTCTGTTTTTTCCTGTCTCTTTGTTCTGGCTCATCACATGGTCTAGTGGGAGGGCCTAGTAGTTTGAATCCTGATTTTACTGGAGCCTGTGTCCATTTTCCTTAAGGGTTTTGGCTGGGAAGGACGCGAAAGGTAGGCTTTTTGTGGAGAAGTCTGTTTTTTCCTGTCTCTTTGTTCTGGCTCATCACATGGTCTAGTGGGAGGGCCTAGTAGTTTGAATCCTGATTTTACTGGAGCCTGTGTCCATTTTCCTTAAGGGTTTTGGCTGGGAAGGACGCGAAAGGTAGGCTTTTTGTGGAGAAGTCTGTTTTTTCCTGTCTCTTTGTTCTGGCTCATCACATGGTCTAGTGGGAGGGCCTAGTAGTTTGAATCCTGATTTTACTGGAGCCTGTGTCCATTTTCCTTAAGGGTTTTGGCTGGGAAGGACGCGAAAGGTAGGCTTTTTGTGGAGAAGTCTGTTTTTTCCTGTCTCTTTGTTCTGGCTCATCACATGGTCTAGTGGGAGGGCCTAGTAGTTTGAATCCTGATTTTACTGGAGCCTGTGTCCATTTTCCTTAAGGGTTTTGGCTGGGAAGGACGCGAAAGGTAGGCTTTTTGTGGAGAAGTCTGTTTTTTCCTGTCTCTTTGTTCTGGCTCATCACATGGTCTAGTGGGAGGGCCTAGTAGTTTGAATCCTGATTTTACTGGAGCCTGTGTCCATTTTCCTTAAGGGTTTTGGCTGGGAAGGACGCGAAAGGTAGGCTTTTTGTGGAGAAGTCTGTTTTTTCCTGTCTCTTTGTTCTGGCTCATCACATGGTCTAGTGGGAGGGCCTAGTAGTTTGAATCCTGATTTTACTGGAGCCTGTGTCCATTTTCCTTAAGGGTTTTGGCTGGGAAGGACGCGAAAGGTAGGCTTTTTGTGGAGAAGTCTGTTTTTTCCTGTCTCTTTGTTCTGGCTCATCACATGGTCTAGTGGGAGGGCCTAGTAGTTTGAATCCTGATTTTACTGGAGCCTGTGTCCATTTTCCTTAAGGGTTTTGGCTGGGAAGGACGCGAAAGGTAGGCTTTTTGTGGAGAAGTCTGTTTTTTCCTGTCTCTTTGTTCTGGCTCATCACATGGTCTAGTGGGAGGGCCTAGTAGTTTGAATCCTGATTTTACTGGAGCCTGTGTCCATTTTCCTTAAGGGTTTTGGCTGGGAAGGACGCGAAAGGTAGGCTTTTTGTGGAGAAGTCTGTTTTTTCCTGTCTCTTTGTTCTGGCTCATCACATGGTCTAGTGGGAGGGCCTAGTAGTTTGAATCCTGATTTTACTGGAGCCTGTGTCCATTTTCCTTAAGGGTTTTGGCTGGGAAGGACGCGAAAGGTAGGCTTTTTGTGGAGAAGTCTGTTTTTTCCTGTCTCTTTGTTCTGGCTCATCACATGGTCTAGTGGGAGGGCCTAGTAGTTTGAATCCTGATTTTACTGGAGCCTGTGTCCATTTTCCTTAAGGGTTTTGGCTGGGAAGGACGCGAAAGGTAGGCTTTTTGTGGAGAAGTCTGTTTTTTCCTGTCTCTTTGTTCTGGCTCATCACATGGTCTAGTGGGAGGGCCTAGTAGTTTGAATCCTGATTTTACTGGAGCCTGTGTCCATTTTCCTTAAGGGTTTTGGCTGGGAAGGACGCGAAAGGTAGGCTTTTTGTGGAGAAGTCTGTTTTTTCCTGTCTCTTTGTTCTGGCTCATCACATGGTCTAGTGGGAGGGCCTAGTAGTTTGAATCCTGATTTTACTGGAGCCTGTGTCCATTTTCCTTAAGGGTTTTGGCTGGGAAGGACGCGAAAGGTAGGCTTTTTGTGGAGAAGTCTGTTTTTTCCTGTCTCTTTGTTCTGGCTCATCACATGGTCTAGTGGGAGGGCCTAGTAGTTTGAATCCTGATTTTACTGGAGCCTGTGTCCATTTTCCTTAAGGGTTTTGGCTGGGAAGGACGCGAAAGGTAGGCTTTTTGTGGAGAAGTCTGTTTTTTCCTGTCTCTTTGTTCTGGCTCATCACATGGTCTAGTGGGAGGGCCTAGTAGTTTGAATCCTGATTTTACTGGAGCCTGTGTCCATTTTCCTTAAGGGTTTTGGCTGGGAAGGACGCGAAAGGTAGGCTTTTTGTGGAGAAGTCTGTTTTTTCCTGTCTCTTTGTTCTGGCTCATCACATGGTCTAGTGGGAGGGCCTAGTAGTTTGAATCCTGATTTTACTGGAGCCTGTGTCCATTTTCCTTAAGGGTTTTGGCTGGGAAGGACGCGAAAGGTAGGCTTTTTGTGGAGAAGTCTGTTTTTTCCTGTCTCTTTGTTCTGGCTCATCACATGGTCTAGTGGGAGGGCCTAGTAGTTTGAATCCTGATTTTACTGGAGCCTGTGTCCATTTTCCTTAAGGGTTTTGGCTGGGAAGGACGCGAAAGGTAGGCTTTTTGTGGAGAAGTCTGTTTTTTCCTGTCTCTTTGTTCTGGCTCATCACATGGTCTAGTGGGAGGGCCTAGTAGTTTGAATCCTGATTTTACTGGAGCCTGTGTCCATTTTCCTTAAGGGTTTTGGCTGGGAAGGACGCGAAAGGTAGGCTTTTTGTGGAGAAGTCTGTTTTTTCCTGTCTCTTTGTTCTGGCTCATCACATGGTCTAGTGGGAGGGCCTAGTAGTTTGAATCCTGATTTTACTGGAGCCTGTGTCCATTTTCCTTAAGGGTTTTGGCTGGGAAGGACGCGAAAGGTAGGCTTTTTGTGGAGAAGTCTGTTTTTTCCTGTCTCTTTGTTCTGGCTCATCACATGGTCTAGTGGGAGGGCCTAGTAGTTTGAATCCTGATTTTACTGGAGCCTGTGTCCATTTTCCTTAAGGGTTTTGGCTGGGAAGGACGCGAAAGGTAGGCTTTTTGTGGAGAAGTCTGTTTTTTCCTGTCTCTTTGTTCTGGCTCATCACATGGTCTAGTGGGAGGGCCTAGTAGTTTGAATCCTGATTTTACTGGAGCCTGTGTCCATTTTCCTTAAGGGTTTTGGCTGGGAAGGACGCGAAAGGTAGGCTTTTTGTGGAGAAGTCTGTTTTTTCCTGTCTCTTTGTTCTGGCTCATCACATGGTCTAGTGGGAGGGCCTAGTAGTTTGAATCCTGATTTTACTGGAGCCTGTGTCCATTTTCCTTAAGGGTTTTGGCTGGGAAGGACGCGAAAGGTAGGCTTTTTGTGGAGAAGTCTGTTTTTTCCTGTCTCTTTGTTCTGGCTCATCACATGGTCTAGTGGGAGGGCCTAGTAGTTTGAATCCTGATTTTACTGGAGCCTGTGTCCATTTTCCTTAAGGGTTTTGGCTGGGAAGGACGCGAAAGGTAGGCTTTTTGTGGAGAAGTCTGTTTTTTCCTGTCTCTTTGTTCTGGCTCATCACATGGTCTAGTGGGAGGGCCTAGTAGTTTGAATCCTGATTTTACTGGAGCCTGTGTCCATTTTCCTTAAGGGTTTTGGCTGGGAAGGACGCGAAAGGTAGGCTTTTTGTGGAGAAGTCTGTTTTTTCCTGTCTCTTTGTTCTGGCTCATCACATGGTCTAGTGGGAGGGCCTAGTAGTTTGAATCCTGATTTTACTGGAGCCTGTGTCCATTTTCCTTAAGGGTTTTGGCTGGGAAGGACGCGAAAGGTAGGCTTTTTGTGGAGAAGTCTGTTTTTTCCTGTCTCTTTGTTCTGGCTCATCACATGGTCTAGTGGGAGGGCCTAGTAGTTTGAATCCTGATTTTACTGGACCGCGCGCCTAACGGCGCGCGAAATACTCTAACTCTATCTCCAACCCCAATATGCTGAATATGGATGTCCTGAAGGAGGGCAGAATTTCAGCTTTAAAAAGAGAATGAGGAGGAGAGTGTGTCACATGAAATTCCCTAATCCTATCTCTTACTTAATTTGGTAAAAGAGAGCAGGCCGGGTAGGTGGGACTCGTCAGCCCTGGAAGGCAGCCCATCTAGGAGAAGGAAAACTCCAAATTTTAACCTCCACTGCCTTGTGGCTATATCCACTTATGGAAAGGGCTTCAGGAGATAACCTCGAGGCAAAATCCGGAGCCGGAGTCCCGGAGGCATTTTCTTTCACTCTGCCAACTCCTGCGACGTTGCTGGAACCAGTTGTATTGGCTCTTGCCTTTCCACTGGACCATTTCAGCGATGTGGAGAGGGGGGATTTGCTGCTTGGGTAACAGCCTATCCTCCATACTATTTTACCCAGGCTTCGTGCTCTGGAGAGGACACTCCAGCTTCGCATACAGCGTCGAAACAACACGGGAAGTAGCAGTTACCGGTTATAAGTCTCTGCTGAATTGGCGTAGAGCAGGACGCCAGGGGCTACTTCTGACGGTGGGAGAGGTCATTGCACCTCACTAGGTAGATACCGCCCGCCTTAAGCTGGGCAGCCCCCAGCCAGTAAGGTGCTACCTCGCCACGGTCTGTTAACCTCACGGGGTGCGTGGGGTTTAGGGTGAAACCCGACAAGCAGATCGACAACCGTGCACCATGCAACAATCATAAGAAAACTTCTGCCCTAAAGCTGGGCACCTGGAATGTACGGACAATGACCCCTGGCTTTCCTGACTACGGCTTTCCTAACGACCTGCAAGAAATAGACGATGTGCGCAAGACAGCTGTCATTGACATGGAACTGAGTAGACTGCAGATGGACATTGTTGCCCTGCAAGAGACAAGACTGCCAGACTCGGGATCTGTCAAAGAAAAAAACTTCTCATTCTTCTGGCAGGGAAAACCATCGAATGAGACCAGGGAATATGGTGTTGGCTTTGCAGTCAGAAACACTCTCCTGAGATGCATTGTTCCACCCACTGTGGGGAGTGAAAGAATCCTGTCTCTGCAGCTCCACTCATCAGCAGGACCAGTAACCCTCATTAGTGCATATGCACCAACACTGTCATCCACTCCAGAAGTGAAAGACAAATTCTACGACGATCTGGCAGCTACTATCAAAAAAGTCCCTGAAAGAGAGTCACTGTTCATTCTTGGAGACTTTAATGCTAGAGTTGGTGCTGATCACAATTCCTGGCCCACTTGTCTAGGCCGTTTTGGCATTGGAAAGATGAACGAAAATGGCCAACGCTTACTGGAGTTTTGCTGTTACTATGGTCTCTGTGTCAGCAACACATTCTTTAATACGAAGCTGCAACACAGAGTTTCCTGGAGACATCCAAGATCCAAGCATTGGCATCAGCTCGATTTGATCCTCACTAGACGTTCTAGCCTTCCTAGTGTTACGATCACACGCAGCTACCAGAGTGCTGATTGCGATACTGATCACTCCCTGGTGTGTAGTAGAGTAAAACTGCGAACAAAGAAATTGTATCACATGAAAAAGGAAGGAAGACCACGTATTGACATCAACAAGACTCGCGATCAAAGAAAAGTGAAGGAATTTGCCCAAGCACTCGAGGAAACCCTTCCAGGTCCAGCTAATGTAAATGCACCTGAACGATGGGAACACTTCAAGAACACTGTCTACAACACCGCCTTGTCCACCTTCGGCAAGAAGACCAGAAAGATGGCTGACTGGTTCGAAGCCCATTCGGAGGAGTTAATGCCAGCCATTGAGGATAAGAGAAGAGCTCTAGCAGCATACAAAGCCTGTCCTAGCGAGTACAACCTGCAAGCTCTTCGAGCCGCTCGTAGCCAAGTCCAACAGGCTGCCAGGAGATGCTCCAATGACTATTGGCTTCAGCTTTGCTCTCAGATACAGATAGCAGCGGACACAGGTAACATCAAAGGAATGTATGATGGTATCAAGCAGGCCTTAGGTCCATTACAGAAGAAATCTGCTCCCTTAAAGTCTACTACAGGTGTGATCATCCAGGACCGAGCACAGCAGATGGAACGCTGGGTGCAGCACTACTCCGAGCTATATTCCAGAAAGAATGTAGTAACCGAAGAAGCATTAAATAACATTGAGTGCCTGCCTGTCTTGGAAGAGCTGGACAGCGAACCAACCCTAGCAGAAATAAATGCGGCCTTGGATTCCCTCACCTCTGGCAAGGCACCTGGAAGGGACAACATCCCTGTTGAAGTGCTGAAATGCGGTAAGGAGATCATCATCACCGAACTGTATGAAATCTTTTGTCTCTGCTGGAGGGAAGGTGGAGTACCACAGGACATGAAGGACGCAAACATTGTCACGTTGTACAAGAACAAAGGTGACAGGGGTGACTGCAATAACTACCGTGGTATCTCTCTTCTTAGCGTTGTAGGGAAGCTGCTTGCCCGTGTTGTGCTGAAGAGGCTCCAGGTGCTTGCAGACAGAGTCTATCCGGAATCACAGTGTGGATTTCGAGCAAATAGATCCACCACTGACATGGTATTCTCCCTCCGACAGTTGCAGGAGAAATGCAGGGAACAACAACAGCCACTCTTAGTGGCCTTCATAGACCTTACAAAAGCATTTGACTTGGTTAGCAGGGATGGCCTTTTCAAAATACTTCCCAAGATTGGATGTCCACCTCGTCTCCTTAACATCATCAGGTCCTTCCACGATGGAATGAAAGGCACTGTAGTTTTTGACGGCTCAACATCAGATCCCTTTGACATCCGAAGCGGAGTGAAACAGGGCTGTGTCCTCGCACCAACACTTTTTGGGATCTTTTTTGCTGTCATGCTGAAGCATGCCTTTGGAACTGCAACAGAAGGTGTCTATCTCCGGACTAGATCAGATGGAAAGCTCTTTAATCTCTCTAGATTGAGAGCGAAGACCAAAGTCCAACTGAAATGCATGAGGGACTTCCTCTTTGCAGACGATGCAGCCATTGTTGCCCACTCTGCTGAAGACCTCCAACAACTCATGAACCGTTTCAGCAAGGCCTGCCAAGACTTTGGACTAACAATCAGCCTGAAGAAAACACAAGTCATGGGCCAGGGTGTGGACTCGCCTCCCTCTATTACCATCTCCACACAAGAATTGGAGGTTGTTCATGACTTTGTGTACCTTGGCTCAACCATCTCTGACACCCTCTCTCTAGATGTCGAGCTGGATAAACGCATTGGGAAAGCAGCCACCATGTTCTCTAGACTCACAAAGAGAGTATGGCTCAATAAGAAACTGACAACACATACCAAGATCCAGGTCTATAGAGCCTGTGTCCTGAGCACACTCCTGTACTGCAGCGAGTCCTGGACACTTTGTGCCCGGCAGGAGAGGAAGCTGAACACCTTCCATATGCGTTGCCTACGACGGATTTTTGGTATCACCTGGCAGGACAGAGTTCCAAATAGAGTAGTCCTAGAACGAGCTGGAATTTTCAGCATGCATACATTACTGAAACAGCGACGTCTACGCTGGCTTGGGCACGTTGTGAGAATGGCTGATGGTCGGATTCCAAAGGATCTCCTATATGGAGAATTAGTGCAGGGAAATCGCCCCAGAGGGAGACCACAGCTGCGATACAAGGACATCTGCAAGCGGGATCTGAAGGCCTTAGGAATAGACCTCAACAGATGGGAAACTCTGACATCTGATCGTTCAGCCTGGAGGCAGGCGGTACATCACGGCCTCTCCCAATTTGAAGAGACCCTTGTCCAGCAGGCTGAGGCAAAGAGGAAGTCACAAAGGAAGCAAAACCAGGGAGCTGGACAGGGGACAGATTGGATTTGTCTCCAGTGTGAAAGGGATTGTCACTCTCGAATTGGCCTCCTCAGCCACACTAGACGCTGTTCCAAGTCCTCCATACAGAGCACGATACCATAGTCTTTCGAGACTGAAGGATGCCTACTACCTTCAATCAGAAGTTTAACTCACACATTTGCCTACAACGACTATTTAGTCAAAACTATGAATATTTTCTGTATAATTTCTAGAAATCCAGAAAATAGTCAGCATCACACTAATTTTTTATGCTGCTGGAGGCAGTACATGTACTGTAATTGTACCTGTGTACCTATCCATCCCTGGATGGGAAACCAGTGTGAAACTGTCATTGCACAATTCACCAGACAAGTTTACTTATATGAAGCAGACAAAGCAAGGGGAGCACAAGTCAACCTCTGATGGCTAAGACGACTGTAGTCCCTTCCTTAACTATTTTTTGTCCAACCAAATAGCCTATAGGTCTGATGAATGTGCTAACACATTCACTGATTTCATGTGCCTAAATTTTATTGAGATATTTTTTCTTTCTTTCATTTTTTCCTAATTGTCTGCCATACTTTTCTTTAACAACTTGCAAAATTGTTGGTATTATTAGCAGTTGAAAGAATATTTTTCCTCTAGAGCTTGAGGCTCCAATCCAGGAAACAATTTTAAAAATAAAAGAAGTAAACTCCCTTTGAAGTTTTCTCATTCTTGACTGGTTAGTTTCACCATGACCTTGAGCAGCAAATACTACAAAAATATGAATGTAACGGATACAGTGTTTGGCGTGACTATATACAGGGAGACATTGATGCATGTGTTGCTTGTCACAAGAATAATAAGGTGCTGATTTTTTCTTTGTAAGGAGTGTTACATAAACAAAAGTGATTGATCACATAAAATAAAATGTTTGATCACAATGGAGAGAGATGTGTAATCCAATGGCATGCAGATTAGTTAAAGGTATTTAAATATCTGAAAACACATAAACTCATAGCATGGAAACTTGAGGAAAAACAAGATGTCTTGGCTGTTGAGTGGTTCCAAATGCAATGAAGTGACAATGTTGTTAGATATAGACACTGCACAGTTACACTAGGATTCTTTGCTTCAGTTCTGGAAACATCTTGTGTATGGAAAGAGATTATTCATACTACATCAATTGTTGCAAAGCCTTTGCTCTACATAGTCTCAGCAAATGGATCAACACATGTAGAACAGGAAAAAAAACCAATGTGGTAGCTGTCTTTCAGAGTTTAAATATAACTGTTTTATGGAAGAGGTATAGAACAGTAAAAAGAATTAAGATTGTTAACTAGGATTATGTGCTGTCTTCAGACAAATGTTTGAAAACAGAGAGAATCAAAGGGTATGTGTGCATTTCTAGGAGGACTATGGGGTGGAGCAAAGAGCTGGTGACCAACAGACATTTGTGGGGTTAAATTTTAACCAAGATACCAAGTGATTCCAAAAGAGGAAATACAAATCAAAAGAACTAACCTGCTGGCATTAAAAGAAAAATAATAATGGAGCCTGCAATGCAGTCCAAGATCTCCTTTGGATACTCCAATCACTGAGGAACTAGGCAGGGCTCAGACTGAGTTCACCACAAACCATTTATCCTCTTGCAGCCACTTTGACAGATGTAGGATAGAGCAAAGGATTAATGAGATTATTGCTAGCTGAGATTTACATACAATTTCCTTTTTTTTTTTACCCAACCCTTTTGATTTTTTAAACAGTTTACTACTGGAACTGAGTGTGTGTGAGTGTGGATTAATGTCTGTGCTCATCTTGATTGGGCTTTGATTGCTTGGGTTACAATTAGTGTACTAGGTCTGTCTTTTCTCTCTTCCTTTTTCCCTTCTATCTGATGGTGTAACTTGCACTACCTGATGGCCTTCTTTTAATTTCTAAAATGATGTGATGTATATGGACAAAAGTAAAATCCTTCTGTCTACCATATCCCTGAAACTGATGGTGCTATGTATTGTCACCTCCACCCCAGGTATAGCTATTCACAATTCCTCCACTTCTGGGATTGTGTGTATGTTTTATGGAGATCCAGAAATGAACAAACTCAATCAGTGATCACGTGAAATACCACAGGATGGGAAAGGGTCAGATCAAAGTAGAAGCCTGCTGCATGTGTCTAGTTCTAACTAGGGAATATAAGAGCCTGTCATACATGGAGTTTAGAGTATTGGTCCACCTAGCTCAGTATTGTCAAATCTGACTGCCATTTCATCACCCAGGAATCAAAACACCCATTCCTACCCCGCCCCCAAGCACCCACACATACACCAACAATTGTATTTGGTTTGAAAATTCTCCTGGTCCCTCCTGCACCATTCTCATTTTGCCCAAGTCCAAGAAAAATAGTATGCATGTTTAATATTGGGAAAAAATCTTTACAATTATCTATATAAAACTGACACAAGAATGGTCTTCCTATGAGAAAACCACCTTTGCCTATTTTTTTTTAATTGTTTCTCATGGCTGTCACAAACACAAAATCTTAAAGGAATGAAAGGTTGCAAAATGAAATATGGCACTCAGCTTGTGATAATATTTTGGTTTGCCTATCACAGACTTATAGTATGTTATGATACTTTATTATGTTTCTTTATTACAACAGTATATTTCGTGGTCAAAATAATCTGAAGCTAGAAATAGATTTCCTCTTCTGGATATTGTTGATACTGTATAGGATCATGATTGCTTTCAGAGCTTTCCTTTGTGATCGTGACATAAGCAAATCCGAACAGCAAAATTTCATGTGCTAGAAAGAGAACTCATAGTACTTACACAACCATCACAACATGTGTGTGGATTTTATTTATTTATTTTGTAAATTTATATGCTGCTTACTTAGTACACTATTTTAAGCATTTCACACTTAGAACCCTACTTTAAGCAGTTTACAAAGATAAAATGAACACCCAACAAATCAAATAAGATAAATAGCTACGTCAAGTAAATCCCCAAATGATGGTGGGCTCCAGGAAGCACATATGGAGGGAGACTTAAGGGAGGATGCTCTTAAATGCTCCCTGAAACAGTCATGTCTTTAGCATCTTCTTAAAAGATGAGAGGGGCCAGACAGACTTCCACAAGGAGTCCATTTCATAAAGTACAGGCACAATTTCTGGTGACTGTTTTCTTTGCCTTCCTTGGTGTAGCAACTTGGAGAAGTAAAGCCTGTGATGAATAGGTGAGATGAGATAGTGTTCTGAGGGAAAGACACTCTGACAAATAACAGGGCCCCAACCATCAAGGGCTTTATAAACTAGCATTCAAGCCTTGACTTTAGTACAGAAAACAACTGGGAGCCAGTGGGGAACCAGGACTGGCAAGATGTGATCAAACATATTTATGCCATATAGCACCGGTGTAACCAAGTCAGCAACATCTAGTTCCATTAAGAAATTGGGGCCAAACTCTGAGAGCCAGTTGCGGATCCTTGTGATGTTACCAGGATGGAGCCCTGGGACAAGCAAATATTGGGAAGGGGTTTGTAACTGCTTCTGGGACAGCTAAGTGTAGTCATTGGTAAGGGATAATCTAGATAAATGGGCTCAGATCACCTAATTTGGCAGCCCAACCCCAGGGAAAAGCAGAAAAAGCTTTTCTTTTCTTTTTTTAAAAAAGGTCAGCCCAAGACTTATCTGAGGGGAGCATTGTGGAGGAGGTGATGGCCCAGCTTCCCTGCTCCCCAGCTGATCTCAGAATGGCAACTGACAATGTGATGCTGCTGCACAGACTTCTGGGAGCTGCCCAGCCGACGGGGATCACACAAAAGCTCCCTGATTGGACAGCATGGGCAGCAGGCCGGGCCAACAACTGGAGGCAGACTTATAGGGAGGAGTTTTCGATCTGGTCCACCAGCCCAGCATTTAACAGGAGTTGGATAGCCAGTAGCCTATGTCACTTCTGGTCAGCATTCTTTCAGTCCTCCCATCCAAATAATATGAGGACGTGTGTTTTTTTTTTTTTAAATGACATATTGTTATTAACTGTTTCCTCTGCATTCTTGTCACAGCTTATTGGTGTTTCGGGAGCATTGGGATGGATCCAGGAGAGCAATGGACAGCAGGCGGGGATGCCAGGGTATGGCTTCAGGAGTACACCCAGCTTGGAGAGGGGAATGAGAACATAGCCTTGCCCTGGGTGGCAGGGAGATACAGAGTGGTCTATGCCATGGGTCTCCACTTGATGTCATTCCTGTTTTATTGCCCAGTGGGTACTGGGAAGATATGGGATACATCAGGGGGCATCTGGGTCTGGATCCAACAACAATGCTGAAGCCAGGGAAACTGCATGCTGCTATCAATAAAGCTGTGGCCTTTTTTAAACTTCAGTTGTGTGTCAATGTGTCTTATTTGGTGGGGGGAGAGCGGGCCTAACAGTGATAGGCCCACAATACACCAGACCAGCACTTTCTCTTCAAGATGAGGAAAACCCTCAAAAAGTGACCTGGACATTGAACGTAAACCCACTGAGGCTTCAGAGACGTGGTTACCATTTTTGGTAGAGATGCTGCCACCATCCTCCAGGAATCAGAATATAAAAAGTGAACTCTTAAAATGCTCCAAAAGCATACTAGGTAGTCATAGTCAATCCTTGGTTAGGCACAGGATTTAGTTGGCCTGCGTTTCTCTCGAAAGCATTCTTCAGAGCAGAGGCCTTTAAAAAAATTTAATGGTAAAGAAATAATGAAAAGTAAGAACAAAACAAAATGGAATTCATATCTGGCAATAAGCCAGAGGTAGAATGGTTACAAGATTATGAAAAACAGCTACAAAAATCAAAGAGCAAGCTTCTGGAAATAATGATCAAGGTTATGCAAAACAGAGAAAACAAGCCTCGATCAATGACAAAAAGATAACAGGCAAAGAACTGAGGCACACAAGAAAACAAGAAAACACTATCCTGTTTTGGAGATAGCCCTGTCTCTGTTTCCTCAGCCTCAAGACAGCTAGGCTAGTTCCAACTTCCATCTCCTAAATCCTTTCTAACTGCAGGCACAGTTAGCTGCCCTTCTTCCGCTACTTTCTAACTCATGTTCTTCCCTATCAGGATCAGCTCCTGTCCACTGTCTCCTTCCCTCTGTCTCCTAAGAGGGATCTTAAAGTTTCCCTAAAGCCTTTCACTTCATACTTCAAAGCCTTCAGGATATGAATTCTAGAGACAAGGGTCTGAGGTGACTTCCTTGAACCATTCAAGTGTCAATGTTTTTCGTAGGCCATTTTGGCTTGCTCAATATCCTCCTTGGCCATTTCGCCTGGCCCAGTTAACATATCACAGGGAACTTATTTCCCAGGCAGCCTTTACGGAGTCCCTGTGACACAGGTGTTTCGTCTGATCTCCATTCTCACAGGGACTAAGCTAACTCAGACACATCAATTATATAAGGAATCAAATTTATATCAAGGTATCATTTAGGCATCTCGTCCATTTCTCTACAGTAAAAAAATGTTTGTTACAGTGTCCTGAAGCAAGGTTGTTAAAAACAGCCCTGTTGCTAGTTTGTTGTTGATTTATTCACATTTGTAAGTATATGGAACATGTTTTAGCCTTTATGTTAATGTCTCATTGTGAGTCATTGAGACTATAATTGGCCATTAATGAGCGAGGGATGGATTACTGAGAACTAGTAGGAAGTAGTAACTATTATGCTCTGCGAGTCCTTGTATGGCTGCTGCCCAGCTGGTGAAAGTTAACCACAGAATTTCTAAATTCTGTCACAAATAAATGGCAACAAGATTATCATCCCCAGGAAGCACTGGAAACACAGGAAACATTGCAGCAGGAAACAAAGGCCTCAACCTTGCTCATATGAGCGACATGAAGGTGTCTGCAGGCATCTGTTTGTGGGTTGAAATTCCCAGAATTCTGGGAGGAGTTAAAACCAAAACCCAAAACCAAATGGTACATCTTTAACAAATAGTCTTGCATTTGCCATGAAATGCTATGATTCCTAATGGATCTTGCATCATGTACAATATACAGGACACATGGGAAGTGTTTATACAGCTGGATGGAGCTTGTGGAAGGCTCACCATCAGTTCAAAGAGATTTCTTTCCCACGCCCTATACTACTGTTGTCAAGCCATGTGCCAAAGAAAGCCCAAGAAGATCAGCAGTGTTTGCTCCTGCTTTTAAATATGCCACAGCACTTCGTGGTTTATGAACTCAGGGAATTATGATAGGTGAAAATGATACATGAGAACAAGCCAGGATCAAACCATGGTTTCAGACCGTATTTTCTTCCAAAACTAGAGTGTAAGCAAACCACAGTTCTCTGAGTCATGAGGAACTTTGGTTATAAGGTTTTTTAAACTCACCCACATTTTGACATGCAAAATAAAAGGGGAAAAAGGAAGAAGGGAACACACTAGCCTGAGACTGCTTATATCACACAGCAGTAAGCCATGTTATCTTATTATAACTGAACTTGACCCTTGGATAGGAAATATATTCCAGGCAGCATTAGCAGAAATCTCTGTGTTTAAGATATGGAGACATAGGTCAGACAGTAACAAACATAATACTTGCTTAACGAAATATTTTGCTTTCACATGTGCATAGATCAGCCAGTAGCAGTTATATGCATTAAAATTCACTGAAAATAATTCGAAGCTGGTTGCTTGCTTGTGTGCTATTGAAAGTCATATAGGGAAAAATCCATTTACATTAATTAGAAAATAATCTGTTCCACAGACACCAAGATGTTATGCATAGTTCCATTAGCAAGAAGATATTTATTTTGACAGTTTGCTAAAATATTTGAATCTTGCTTTTCAGTAGAAATGGAGAGAAGCAGCTTTATATGTCAGATAATTCATTAGTCAAAAGGCATGTAACAAACACTATTTATCAAAGCCGTATTGGGTAGAAAATAAACCCATGCTGTGTACCGAGATAACAGCCATAAAATGTTGTTCTTTTCTGATATTGTTAAAACTGTGGTCTGTGTTCCACAACACTTTTTAAATTATGGGTACTTCCATATCTATAATAGTACCTCAGTTCTCTATTATTTGATGAAAGACATACTTCATGTTATTCATTAAGTCGTTTCAAGGGGAAGAGAGTAACAGATCCTAGGCAGGTCCTACTGAGTTTGAGAAAAGTGATTAAAATAGTTAAAGAGCATGTTCCATTCCTGAGCAGGGTATATGCTTTGTCCGGAGTGAAGTGTAATCACTACAAGTGTTAAAACAACTGTTATGGGAACCGGTGGATCCTTCCATTAGTGGAAACAGTTTCTGCTGGTTAAAGCAGGAATTGAGTAACTCTCTCCTTCCTGCAGTTCTTCATTTACTGAGCAAATACTCTGGAGCATGTTTTTGTGCTGCAGAGAGAAAAATGGGAAGAAAGAATATCCTAATGCTAGTGCAACACTGGATTTAACGGCTATTGTGTGTGCCAAAAAGTAACATCTGACTACTAATCAGTGATCTCCAAAACATTTTATCATTAACATCTCTGCTCAGTCCTGCACACTCAACATGATGTCTGCCACCTGAATGATTTTATTGTTGACAGTGATTTCGAGATATTAAAAACTTCCCACCCATCCTGTGGCCCCCAACAATTTTCCCAAAGTGAAAGTGATCTCAGGAGAGCCTCAGGTCTTTTTGGCGAGATGAGGAATTGGGAAATTTTGATTTTAAAAAATGGTGCTGTGCTGCAGAATTTCAGGCAATTCACACTGTATTTACATTACAGAACTCACAAATGTGGGGGGGGGACACTTGGCATCTGGATCTCACACTGAAGATGAGATATCTTGAAAGGACTGAAGAAACTTCAGGATAGTTTCTTGCTGTACTGAAAAGGTCAATCTTTACTAAAATATCATCTATATACAATATTTTGTATTCAAATAATTATCTTAATCCCTTTACTTTCCTTCTAACCGTACCTCCCTTCTAGAAGAGATATTACTGAAAGGGATAATTGCATTTAGATAAAAGAGAGAGGATTCAATACTTAAAAGTCTATATAAATTCAAATATTTATTTATTTATTTATTTATTTATTTATTTATGTATTTATTTATTTATGCATACATACATGCATACATGCATACATACATAAAGTCCCAAACAGAGTAGTCCTAGAACGAGCTGGAATTTTCAGCATGAATACATTACTGAAACAGCCACGTCTACATTGGCTTGGGCACGTCGTGAGAATGGCTGATGGTCGGATTCCAAAGGATCTCCTGTATGGAGAATTAGTGCAGGGAAATCACCCCAGAGGGAAACCACAATTGCAATACAAGGACATCTGCAAGAGAGATCTGAAGGCCTTAGGAATAGACCTCAACAGATGGGAAACCTTGACATCTGAGCATTCAGCCTGGAGGCAGGCACTGCATCACGGCCTCTCCCAATTTGAAGAGACCCTTGCCCAGCAGGCTGAGGCAAAGAGGAAGTCACAAAAGCAACAAAACCAGGGAGCTGGACAGGGGACAGATTGGATCTGTCTTCAGTGTGGAAGGGATTGTCACTCTCGAATTGGCCTCCTCAGCCACACTAGATGCTGTTCCAAGTCCTCCACACAGAGCACATTACCATAGTCTTTCGAGACTGAAGGATGCCTGACATACATGCATACATGCATGCCTGCATGCATGCCTGACATGCCTGCCTGCCTGCCTGCCTGCCTGCCTGCCTGCCTGCCTGCCTGCCTGCCTGCCTGCCTGCCTGCCTGCATGCATGCATGCATGCATGCATGCATACATACATAGCCAACTTTTCTCCTTGAAATTGACCTAAGGAGGCTTACAACGATGAAAGGCAATATTTAAAACTACAAAAAAATAAATAAGGAGGCATCTTACATCATTAACAGGCAATATTAAGTCAAAAATCAATAAGTATACATTTTTTTAAAAAAAAGTCACTCTGATAAATGAAAAACAAAAATGGAAGACACAAGTAGTACTAAAAATCTAGTTAAAGCAATAATGCATAACCGTCTAAAAATCACACACAAATAGATGGTTACTGAGGGAAGGCTTGCCTGAAGAGAAAGGTTTTTGCCTGCTTGCGGAAGGATAGCAAAGGTTTTTGCCTGCTTGCTGAGGAGTCGGGTCTATCGACCGCTGGAGAACTGCGCTGCCAGGGAACAGGCTTGCCGGCCAGGCTGACGCTGAGCCCTCCGGAGGAGAAAGATCGGCGTCTGGTGACTCGGCGCCTCCCCCCCCTTGACGATCTTTGCAGGGCTGAGATCGGAGCTCAGTGCTTGGAACCTGGTGTGCTGTGTTCCCTATGGCCAACAGCGAGGTCCACGCTGCCTAGGAGCGTTGTGGGACCCGGGCTGCTGAGACAGAGAGGCGGATTGCCAGCGGTGACCTGGTGGGACGAAGACCTCATCGTCCTAGGAGAGTCCTGGACGGTCGCCATGTTGGGTTCCCGGCCAGCAGCTTCTTCTCCAGACTCGGTCTGTTCATCCAGCCCGTCCAGGACCAGCTATAAAAATCTATTGACTCCTTTACAAGGAAGGGAAAGAGGGAAGCCTGGGACTATCTATCTTTTTGCCTGGACTTCGCTGCTCTCGACGCTGCCTGTTCTTTTTATTTTGATGCAACCTGTGAGTAACATCCTCAATCCGGCAATTTCCCTGACTTTAACATCAACTCTAACAACCCCTGGAAATATATTAACAACATCAAGAATAGCAAGTCCAGCAAAACTAAAAAAGACAGGGTTCCGAGGCAGTGGAGGATGGACGTAGTTAGATGGGGGGGGGGGAATGTTTTTTGTTACTTTTTGTTAAATTAAAATTCATTATGTTTGTATTGGGTTTATAATTTTGTATTGCTATGTATTTTTTGTATTTGTTAAGTGGTGATATTATTTAGTGTTTGCTTTCTCATTATTATTATTATTATTTTATTTCTTCTCTCTTTTCTTTTCGTCTGGCATGGAGTGGGAGGCCTGCTTGCCCAGCGAGGGGCCTTTTAACATCCCGGTGGTTATGGGTAGAGGGCGATATGGCGTTGACGCAGTCCCTGCTCGTGTTAGTAGAACAGTGAACAGATGTCTGAAGGCTGTTCACTGTTCTGAGGCTGCAGCCAACCCCCAGTATCGAGGCAGCCAGTTCAGCCAGCCTTCCACTCTAACCCTGGTGCTGTTGAATGCCAGGTCTGTATCGAATAAGCCCCAGGTGATTCAAGACCTTATCCTGGAGGAGGATGCAGACCTGGCATGCATAACCGAGACGTGGCTCAATGGGGAGGGTGGTCCCCCCCGGCTCTCATCTGCCCGCCCGGTTATGATGTCCAGCACCAGGGTAGACTGGAAGGACGGGGAGGGGGAGTAGCCATTGTCTATAAATCCAACTTGGAGGTTACCAGGCGCTCCTCGGTGGTAAGGCCGGGTCTAGAGGCACTCCACGTGTCGATAGGGGCCAGGGATGGAATTGGGATTTTGCTGGGCTACCATGCTCCCTGCAGCCCAGCCACTTCCCTTCCGGAGCTGGCTGACTTTGTCTCCGCGGCATTGTTGGGATCCCCGAGGCTTCTGGTCTTGGGTGATTTCAACGTGCATGCGGAGGCAGAGGTTACTGGGCCAGCTCTTGAGTTCTTGGAAACCATGGCTTCCTTGAACATGTCCCAACATGTCAACGGCCCCACCCACGTGGGTGGCCACACGCTAGACCTGGTTTTTTCCTCCAATTGGGGCGAGAGTGGTCTGATGGTGACGGACCTTGTGTCTATCCCCTTGTCATGGTCAGATCACCACCTGATAAAATCTAACCTCACAGTGGCTCTCTCCCCCTGCAGGGAGCAGGGGCCTATTTCCATGGTCCGCCCTCGAAGACTACTGGATCCGATCGGTTTCCAGGAGGCCATGAGAGGGATTACGGCTGACATGGCTAGCGCTCCTGTTGACGTCCTGGTGGACAGCTGGTCCACCGCTGCCACCTGGGCAGTCGACACGATCGCGCCCAAACGCCCTCTCCGGCGCAGAACTCGTCCAGCGCCCTGGTTCAACCTGGAGCTCCGGGCGATGAAGCAAATTAGGAGAAGGCTAGAGTGTAGATGGAGGAAGAACCTGACGGACAACAACTGGATAGCTGTCAAGGTCGCAACTAACCTTTACCTGAATAAGGTGAAGGCTGCATGTAGACCATTCTTCGCTAACCGGATAAGCGAAGCATCCAACCAGCAGGCGGAGCTTTTCCGTATAGTGCGCGACCTATCCAGAGTTGGTCCGGGTGATGGGCCTCCCCCTAGTTTTTCACCTGACCAATTTGTGGCATTTTTTAAATCTAAAGTGGAGGCCATCCGCCGGGAGCTCTCTCCTTTTTTAAATGCAGTGAATCGAGCTGAGATGTCCAGCGCTCCATCTTGCCCGGTTATTCTCGACTCTTTCCAGCCAGTAACGCCTGATTCTGTGGCCAGGGTGCTTGATCGCTGTCGGGCCACCACCTCCTCCTTGGACCCTTGCCCGGCCTGGCTAATCAAAGCAGCCAGGCCGAAAACAACTGAATGGGCCACAGCAATAATAAATGGGTCTTTCCTGGAGGGCAGGTTCCCGCCTGCCCTCAAGGAGACACTCATCAGGCCCATACGAAAGAAACCTAGTTTGGCGGCGGACGAAATTGGCAACTATAGGCCCGTCGCCAATATTTCTTTCATGAGCAAAGTGGTGGAGAGGGTGGTGGCAGACCAGCTTCAGGCACTCCTGGATGAAACAGATGGCCTGGATCCATTCCAGTCGGGCTTCAGGCCGCGTCACGGTACAGAGACGGCATTGGTCGCCCTGTATGATGACCTGCTGAGGGAGGCCGACAGGGGCAAAACGTCTCTGCTGGTCCTCCTCGATATTTCGGCGGCCTTTGATACCGTCGACCACGGTATCCTCCTGGGGAGGCTCTCCGAGTTGGGAATCGGTGGCCTGGCGTTAGCCTGGCTCCGTTCCTTCTTGGAGGACCGCCCCCAGAGAGTTCAGCTTGGGGAGAGTGTCTCGGCCCCGTGGAACTCCAACTGTGGGGTTCCACAGGGGTCGATTATCTCCCCAATGCTATTTAACATCTATATGAGGCCGCTAGCGGGGGTCATCAGGGGGTGTGGAGCACTGTGTCATCAGTATGCTGATGACACCCAGCTCTACATCTCCTTTTTACCAACTGCAGGTGATGCCGTCCTGTCCCTTCAGCGCTGCCTGGGGACTATACTGGAATGGATGCAGGAAAATGGCCTGCAGCTGAACCCGGAGAAGACGGAAGTCCTGAGGGTGGCCCCCCCCGTGGTTGGTGGCTTGGTTGGCTCTCTCTCGTTTGGGGGGGCCACCCTGGCTCCAGTGAGTGGGGTCCGCAGCTTGGGCATACATTTGGACCCGACGCTCACCATGGAAACACAGGTGGCGTCGGTTGTCCGCTCCACCTTTTTCCACCTTTGGCGGATTGCCCGGCTGCGGCCCTATCTCGACTCGGGGGCGCTCACCACCTTAGTACACGTGCTCGTAATCTCAAGATTAGATCACTGCAACGCGCTCTACGTGGGGCTACCTTTGAGGCTGATACGGAAACTCCAGATGGTGCAGAATGCAGCAGCCAGACTCCTTACCGGAGGGAGAAAATTCCATCACATTTCTCCTATCCTGGCTAGACTGCATTGGCTGCCCATTCGTTTCCGTATTGACTTCAAAGTTTTAATGCTCACTTATAAGGCCCTAAACGGTTTGGGACCTCGATACTTGGCGGAACGCCTTCACCCACCAAGTTCTACCCGGACCACCCGCGCGACCCAGGAGGTGAGGCTGAGGAGCCTGATGCCGAGGGAGGCCCGGAGGGAGAAGACACGAAACCGGGCCTTCTCGGCGGTGGCTCCTCGCCTTTGGAACAATCTCCCTCCTGAGATTCGCGCGGCCCCTACGCTGGGTACATTCAAAACTCAACTAAAAACATGGCTCTATGTCAAGGCCTTCCCTCCTGCCAGCACCTAATCTAACTTAATTTATTTTTCTCTTCTTTATCTATTTATTATTTGCGATTATTTATGATTTTTGTCATTTTCTGTTAATTGATTTTTAATTTATTTTATTATAATTGTATATATGTTCCTGTTAGCCACTCAGAGTGGTATAGATTTACCAGATGGGCGGGATACAAATCAAATAAATAAATAAATAAATAAAATAAATAGCAAAGATGGGACTAGTCTGGCTTCCTGTGATAGACAGGGAGTTCCAAAGTCTGGGAGCAGCAACAGAGAAGGTTCTCTCCTGGGTCTACATCAGATACACCTGTGAAGGTGGAGGGGGCTGAGAGCAAGGCCTCTCTTGATGAAATTAACATCTGAGCTGGTTCATAATGGGAAAAACAGTCTTTGATATAGCTTGGACCCAAGCCATTTAGAGCTTTATAGGTTAACAGCAATCCAGTCAGGAAGTAACTAGGGTGTGTATGACAGTGACCAGATCAGATTTATTAAGACATGGATGTAACTGGCACATTAGTTTTAATTATGCAAATGTACTCCTGGCCACCATCAAAACCTGGGCATCCATGAATCTCGGAACATCCCCAACCTGTGCACCTGTTTTTTTCAATGGGACTGTAAGCCCATCCAGTATAGGCTGTGTCCCTATTTCTTGATCGGCCTTTTGACTGACCAGGAACACCTCTGTCTTGTCTGGATTAAGTTTCAGCTTATTCACCCTCATCCAGTTCATTACTGATACCAAATGCTGATCTAGAGCCAAAGCAGCTTCCTCAGATTTAGGTGGTAAGGAGAGGCAGAGTTGGTGTCATCTGCATACTGGTGACACTGAACCCCAGATCTCTGAATAATCTCTCCCAGTGGTTTCAGGTAGATGTTAAATAACACAGTAGGGAAAAAAAACAGAACCCTGAGGGAGACCACAGGTCAGCGGCCTGTTCAGTTAGTTATCTCAGGACCACATCAGTAAGCACCTCCAAAGCATGCATGTGGAGATGCTTACAGAATGAATACTTCCACATGCATACTTTCTTTTGTTTTTATATGAGGAAGACTTTTTGTTCAAATGCAAGCCTTACTGTGCAATCTGAAGAAACTAGTGCCAGCAAGGCTTCCTACAGGAAACATTCTCTATATGGGATATTTTTGTTGAAGGAGGCAGTTTTCTAAAATACTCAGAACCCACCCTGTATCAGATTTTAAAGCAGGGGTGGGCAGGGTACACTCTGTGGATTGGCTGTATACCATAAAGCCAGATTTTAGTTCCAGGCTCCATGTTCCTAGATGTTCCTTGGGAGAGGGGGGGAAAGTTTAAAAAAAAGCTGTTGTATTGATCCCAGAAACCTACAAAGATTGGGTTATTGCATTGGGGGATGATAGAATTCCCCAAGCCCATCCACTAATCAAATTCAGAAGTGTGTGTTCCAATGTTTACTATTTCTTGGCCTGTTGTAATCCTCCAAAAGAGTTGACATCTACATTTGGCTTCCAACACTATCAGATCTACCCATTCCTGCTTTGAAAGTATGAACAAGTGCTATTATTTGTCCCTAGAAGTGGTTCCAGGAGTAACAGCACTTGTTTTTGTACTGGAAAGAAAAGTTCTCCTGATCCAGTCGCACATGTCATCAAAATTGGTGCAATTTTAATTAACTGCAGTATCTAAGTAACAAATGTGAAGGATTTTTTTAAATCATGCTTTTGACTACTTTCTGAGACTTACTGTGCCAGTATTTCTTGCTGAGACTTCCATTTGCACCAGCAAGATTTCTTGGCTTCCCACAAAAACTAGACATTGGTCTTCTTCCCTTCCTCTCCACTTTCAGCTGTACAGTACTTTTACATAACGAATTGCTAAATTCTGCATAGCTCAATGCTTTTTTCCAGGGAACCTTCTTCAGGAAAGAAGTCAGTTTGCCCAGGAATTTTTCCAACTATGCAGGGATCAATGATTCTCTCAGGAAAAAAAAGACAACAAAAGATTCAATAGATCCTGCAAGGTTTCTTAGGGGGAAAAATTCATACAGAGAAATCCTGCTGCAAGGAGGGGGAAAAAGTTTTTTTTTTAAAAGTGTCTTACCAAGAGCAGAAGACTGAGATTCACATACCTTCTCTAAATAGCCTTCAAAGTGAGCTCCAACTATAATGCATTCAAGTGGTCTAAGCTAGAATGATCTGCAGTGTAATAAAATAGGAAGCAAGAAAATAACATTTTGGAAAATAATTTCTGCTCTACCAGCAAATGAGCAGCATAATTCTTAGTAATGTTCTATGGAGAACCTTCTCCCTCTAAAACCCCAAACCAAAAGCAATTAGATTGCAACTTATCTTTGTCTGGTTGAAAAGCTGAATATGTATCTGATATTAGAGGCAGGAAAATAGTCTTCCTACTGGGACTGAATAAATAATAAACCCATGGGACTTGCAAGTATATATGCATAATCTAACAAAGCATTGTGGTTGACTATCATTCATTGCACTCATTCACAAGATGGATTGACAAATTAAAATTCTATTAAGCATGTTACATTATGCAGCCTTGTTATCTGCAATTATCAAAATCAATTTGCTGCTTGAGTTTGATGATCAAGTCTTCATAGCATTTCTTCAAAATATGCGTGAACTCACTACTTTCTATTATGTTTTCATATATTTTTTCAGAAGTTTTTCATATTTGTATTTTCAGCTATTTTTAATGTAGTTGAAAGTAGTGTCCATGAGTTTATTACTTTTGTCATCCAACCAATCTCTAGACCAGTGATGTCGAACTGTGGCCCTCCAGATGTTCTTGGCCTTCAACTCCCAGAAATCCTGGCCAGCAGAGGTGGTGGTGAAGGCTTCTGGGAGTTGAAGTCCAAGAACATCTGGAGGGCCACAGTTCAACACCGCTGCTCTAGACCAATGGTTTATCACCTTGGGTAAATCAGGTATTCTTGGGCTGCAACTTCCAGGAACTCTGAACAGCACAGCTAGTGGTGAAGGCAGGCAAAAGCAAAAGCAACATGTGCTGCTTATATATCGCCCCATAGCGCTTCAAGCACTCTCTGGGCAGTTTACAAGTTAAATATGCAGGCTACACATTGCCCCCGCTCAGCAAGCTGGGTACTCATTTTACCAACCTCAGAAGGATAGAGTCAACCTTGAGCCCGCTACCTGGGATTGAACCCCAAGTCGTGAGCACAGTTTTGGCTGCAGTACAGTGGTTTAACCACTGCACCACGAGGGTCCAAGAACACCTGGGTTACCCAACATTAGGAACCACTGCTCTTGGCTACTAGTACCTTAGAGTTTATGACACAGAGTAATTCTACATGAAGGCCCAGTGTCACGTTCCTAGAGGTTACAACAGCAGAGTCCAATAAGCCAGTCCTATGTCAGGAATTCAGGGAATGCAGAGCCGATATCCAAATACCAAAACCAACTCGCACAACGTAGTCCAGGGTCAGAGTCCAAAGCCAAGGGTCCAGGGAACAAGGTTGTCAGGAGCATGGATACAAGCCAGAGGTTTGACTTGTTGCTTCCATGGATTTTCAGCTGTCTGAGAGCTGTTTATATAGTAAAAACAGCCCTCGAACTGCTGGAAGCCTTTTCATCCTGCCAGAACTTAGGGCTAGTTGATCAGATTTCTGCAGGCAGCCTTCAAGCGATCCTCTAACCTTTTTGTCATAAGTCTTCCCCAAAGCCTGGGGGAGGAGATTCTGGAGGCGATTCAGGTGTTTGTATTTCTGATTGTGCTAGATCATGTGCAGTGGATAGCCTTTTAGCCTCTGGTTCTAGAGTTCTGACATATTATGTTTAACACTCCTTGCCACTTCCAGCTACAGCACAGTAAGTGGTTACTTTTTTGAACTACTCCGGTCATAGTGTGTCTCTTCAAATTCAACGAAAAATGGACACCCACCAGATCTAAGCTTTTCCTCTGGGACAGATTAGAACAAAAATTTTATGCATTCCAGACAGCCATTCCAGAGTGATGCCAGGCACCTTCATGGTCTTTTCTTCTTCACTTCTAACATTCTTCTTCTGTCTTCTCCTCCCCTAAAACCATTCTCAAGTCAGTATCAAGAACCTATCTGAAATGCACAGAGATCTCTGCCTCAGCAGCAATAGTGAGATTCCATGAACTGAATGTTGCTGTCATCATAATGTCTTAATTTATCATTAAATATGTTCCTCTCAGTATGGAAGTTTCAGATTTCAAGATCACAAATACAACATTTTATCAAAAATATTCTTTGTTTATGGATAACAGCACAATCCTTATGAACTAGGAAATTTGTAAAAAAATCTCTGGTTCACTGCTTCAGGTCAGTTCAGGTTTGTCAAAAGTGACAAATAAAAATGAACTGAATCAATGAACGTCTATAGCAATTTTTGGTTTGTTTTGGTTCATTTGCCAGTTTTCTCTCCACTTTGCCCCTGTCAGCCTGCTCCTGTCAATCAGAAGCACCAGGCAACCCTGGGAGGGACCCAGAGATTACTGGATTGGCAGGTCAGGTAGTCAAACATATAGCTCAAAGGTCTCTGGGGGAGTTGCTTGTTCTTATTTATAAGACCAATTCACAGGTGCCATTTTCATCATGTTTTTCGGTTTAGGATAGACTTAAATGATGTTAATGCTTAACCTTTTAAGGTCAGTCCAGGACTCATCAGGTTCTCCCATACAGTGGTGCCTCGCAAGACGATGTTAATTCATTCCACGAAAATTGCTGCCTTACGAAAACATTGTCTTGCAGAATGAAAAAGCCCATTGAAATGCATTGAAACCGGTTCAATGCATTCCAATGGGCTGAAAACTCACCATCCAGCGAAGATCCTCCATAGGGGCAGCCATTTTAGCTGCCTGTAAAGCGGGGAATCCGTCCTGAAAACACAGCGGGGAGGCATTTTGCACAGCGGGTGGCCATTTTAGAACCGCTGATCAGCTGTTTCTAAATTGTCGTTTAGCGAAAAATTGGTTCCCGAAGCATCATTAAGCAAATTTTTCCCATAGGAACATTGTTTTGCGATCGCAAAAGCGATTGCCAAAACTTCATCATCAAGAGGTTTCGTTGTTTAATGAGGCAATCGTTAAGCGAGGCACCACTGTATTTACATAAAGCTCCAGACAGTGTAGGTGCTTTCCTACTCATTTCAGTTTCAAGAGAAACTCTTTAGGAGCCTACTATGACATTGGCTAGAGGAGAATGTATGTATCAGGCTGCTGAATTGAATGATTTGTGTGTATGTGTCTTCAGTTGGAAACACACACATACCACCACCATTACTGCCTGCTCTCTCTCGGTGTGGGCTCTCTATTTTCAAGGCATGACATCTGTTTTCCTGAATATAAAGATTTTATTTTGTAAATTTATAAGCCACTCTTCAGCACAAGGCTCCCAAATATTTCACCTCCTTCAAATCAGATTGCATTTTGGGTTTCTTTATACTGAAGTCCAGACATGATAAGAGTGGTGAAATATAGCAGGCAGGAGATAAAAACACCTAGTAGATATTACTTTGCTCTTGAAAGATGTCTACTGCTCACAGTGAGTGAACTTGATGGAATTTTAGATTGCTTTGCGATAAATTGGGTGTGATTCATGAACTGTCATTACCTTTCCTCAAAGAAGTTTGGTCCAAGTAATTTCTCCTTGCACTTCCAAAACAAATGCTAAAACACTAATTTGATTATATAGTAAACAATAAAGGTAAGGTGCCAGGTCCACAACTGCTTACATCTTTACCTGGAACCATTATCTGTTCAGAACTCAAACTGAATGTCTGATATTAATCTATCAACTCTGAGTACAGGCTTAAGTAGTGACATTCAATTTGTGAAGCCAGTAAGCTCTCCAGTTGATTTATCACTTAATGCTGTATTTTTTGTTGTTGTTCATTTATTTAATTCACTGCCCTAGCTGAGCTCGTGTGTCCTCAACACATTACTTAAACTCTCATTATTTGGCTCCATGCAATATGGATTAATTTTTTTTCTTCCACCTGTAGATAAAAGAAATATACTTCAAGGAAGTGGCTCTGTACAAATAATTTCAAAACAAAATCTGATGCCTGCAATTACATAGCATTCTTGACTATGAGTAACAAATATGTTATGAAGGGAAGAGATTTGGCTGACTGAATGCTGAACTGAAATTCCCCATAATTAAGATTTGACTTCATGCTTTATTGATTCATATCTCATCCTCTCCTCGGCTCATCTAGAAGACAATATTGTTCAGGATGACATTGATATCATTCCACGCTTACATGCACAGTGTAATGGCTCAGCTGCCTGTGAACAGAGAAAGCTATGATCTGATTTACACTCCCATTAGTTAAACTTCATTCGTTGGACTTGTTCCTACATAAAAGTTTTAAGCAATCTAGGTTTGAAGTCATTTTGCCACACAGAAAAATGAAGGATCAGCTTTAACTTTCTCTGCTGACGGTACAATACATGGCCAGTAGACAAAAGGTGAAGGACCATACATTCCTTGGGGGAAACTCTTTCTGCTCCCAGGCTTACCTTGCACTCAACTTTCATTGTCAGTCTCAGTAATGCTCTGGATGAAGACCTGCTTGTTGCTCCACCTTTTTATTCTAAACTAAAAGTGCCATTTTCAAGCAATATCCCCAAATATGTGAATTGTCTGTTTGCTAAGAAGTAGATCTTGGGAATAATATCTTAGCATGTAACAAATCAGCATCAACATTTCAAAACCGGAGAATTGGCCAACTAGCAATCTAACCTTTGAAAGACAATATTTTGAAAGAACATTTTGACATTATTTATTTATTTATTTGATTTATACACCCCCCCCCCAAGACAGCATCTACTCAGGCCGGCTTACAAAATCATCAAATATCATTAAATGACAATTAAACATCACAATTGAGATAAACATTATTCATAATCATAAAAACATTTAAACAATAATATAGTATGATCAAGATGGGGAATGAAAAAACAGAAAGATAGAATTCAAGAATTGGCAGGAGGGAAAGCATGCCTTAAGAGCCAAGTTTTTAAATGGCTCTTAAAAACACCCAGCGAGGGAGCCAGGCGGATCTCTGATGGAAGGCTATTCCATAGTCGACGGGCCACTGCTGAGAAGGCCCGGTTTCTTGTTCTTTCTTTCCGGGCCTCTCTCGGCGTTAGGCTCCTCAACTGACCCTCCTGGCTATGCCAAGTAATTCAGGTAGATCTGGGTGGGAGAAGGCTATCTGCCAAATACCGAGGTCCCAAACCATTTACGGCTTTATATGTCATCATTAACACTTTGAAGTCGATGCGGAAGTGAATGGGCAGCCAGTGTAAGGCAGCCAGAGTGGGAGAGATATGCTGGTGTTTTCTCACCCCACTAAGAAGTCTGGCTGCCACGTTCTGCACCATTTGAAGCTTCTGCATCAATCTCAAAGGTAGCCCCATTAGTTTATGACATTATTTTTAAAGCATTAGAGGGATGCAAATCAGAGTATATATTATGTTTTATGTAGCTTGAAGGGTTACAAGTTGGATAAAGCTGAGGCTTGAATTCTCTGGTGTTTAAGCATTAGGCTGGATTGGCCCTTGCATAACAAACTGATTTAAGGCAAAAGTAACAAGTTTGACATTAATCTGTCAACCAAGTTTGACATTAATCGTCAACCAAAAGTCTATTGGTATTTGCATCTTTCTTTAGGCATCCTTCAGTCTCGAGAGACTATGGTAACATGCTCTGAATGGAGGACTTGGAACAGCGTCTAGTGTGGCTGAGAAGGCCAATTTGAGAGTGACAATCCCTTCCAAACTGAAGACAAATACAATACAATCTGTCCCCTGTCCAGCTCCCTAATTTTGCTGCTTTTGGGACTGCCTCTTTGCCTTGGCCTGCTGGATAAGGATCTCTTCAAATTGGGAGAGGCCGTGATGCACCGCCTGCCTCCAGGCTGAACAGTCAGATGTCAGGGTTTCCCATCTGTTGAGGTCTATTCCTAAGGCCTTCAGATCCCACTTGCAGATGTCCTTGTATCGCAGCTGTGGTCTCCCTCTGGGGCGATTTCCCTGCACTAATTCTCCATACAAGAGATCTTTTGGAATCCGACCATCAGCCATTCTCACAACATGCCCAAGCCAACGCAGACATTGCTGTTTCAGTAACGTATACATGCTGAAAATTCCAGCTCGATCTAGGACTACTCTATTTGTAACTTTGTCCTGCCAGGTGATACCAAAAATGTATCAGAGACAACGCATATGGAACATGTTCAGCTTCCTCTCCTGCCGTGCACAAGGGTCCAGGACTCACCGCAGTACAGTAGTGTGCTCAGGACACAGGCTCTATAGACCTGGATCTTGGTATATGCCATCAACGTCTTATTCAGACATACTCCCTTTGTGAGTCTTGAGAACATGGTAGCTGCTTTCCCAATGCATTTATCCAGCTCGACATCTAGGGAGAGAGTGTCAGAGATTGTTGGGCCAAGGTACACAAAGTCATGAATAACCTCTAATTCTTGTGTGGAGATGGTAATAGAGGGAGGTGAGTCCTGGCCCAATCTATTGAAGCAAACTGTAGCTAAGAAAGAAAGAAAGAAAGAAAGAAAGAAAGAAAGAAAGAAAGAAAGAAAGAAAGAAAGAAAGAAAGAAAGAAAGAAAGAAAGAAAGAAAGAAAGAAAGAAAGAAAGAAAGAAAGATAATGAGAGAAAGAACTAAGAGGAGGAAATCACATGACCTGTGTTTAAAGTTTATTAAGTAATTCTTCTGTTGCTATACTTCCTGCAGGCTACATAAGAGCTATGCTAACAAACTGCAAACAAGGCTATTTAGCCAATTTCCTCTTCTCCATGTGTGGCCAGTTAATTCAAACAGACCTGGTAAAACCCAAACTCTCCAGGTTTTAAGAGCCACCACATTTCTCCTGCTATATAATTGCACTATTTGTCCCATCATTGTCAACCTAGTAACAGTTTGCTTTATCTTGTTCTTTTAGGCTGAAAACCTGAGATTCTCCCATTGGCAAGGGATGACAAAGACAATTTGCCGGTTTGTTTACGCAGAATTAACTCCTGCAGACTCAGTGGGGCTTTTCACTCATTGAAAGTGCAGAGACTCGGAACCTAACTGTCATTTTCTATAGCAGACAGGATTTTAAAAATCACCAATGGGCAGAGCAATTCTAAGAAGATCTAAGAAGTGCTGAGCTGGACTGATCACCTTATTCCCTTCTATGCCACCTCATGTGGACCAGGACAGAAGATGGGTTAGCAATGTTTATTTAGTTGATCGAGATTTTGTTTTCTTTATCACATTGTGAAGGAATCTTCCTATGCCACCTTGTTACAGACGAGGGACTGAAAATAGGTCATTCAACCCTCATTTGAAATAGCTCATTTTAAACTTGCAAGCATGTTGGTGGCTTTCCAACCAACCAGGCAAAGTGGGATCTTCACCATGATGGAACCACCCTCCATCAGCAGAACTCTCTCTTCAAATGAATGTTGGGAAACAGATCCTAGTCCTATCCAGATCTCGATGTGTGTTTGTGTGTGTGTTTTAAAATTATACTGTGAAACAGAAATAGATTTGCACTAGCTGAAGTCTCAAGGAATTGCTATGCTTCCCCATGTCTCAAAGCAGGGAGATAAACAATAGAATAAGTGGCGCTGGAGGTGGAGGAAGGATGATTTTGTGTGCATGTGGTAGTTTTAAAGCCTAAGCATTCATCTCTAACCATTCCCACCTAGGATTATGGTTCACTGATTCACCACTGAGCTATTTATATGCATGCTGTCCTTACTACCTCCCCTACCTCTGTTAGACCACATGGCTATCATGTGACCTTACAATGATCCACTCTTGTGACATCAGAAGGGCCCACCCCATGATCAGGTTTTGAGTTATCCAAAGGTCTGCTACTGGTCTAGCTATCCCAAAAAGGAAAGGGGAGGGATTCAAGGAACCATCAGGGCCTTCCCCTGCTCCCTTTCTTTTTCCTAGATATTGTTTCACTTCTCACTGTGTGTCATCATGCACATTTATGCTCCATTCATACAAACTAAAAAGAAAACTGCTTGGGGCAAAAAGAAACTCTTAGGCACAAGAGGCGAATTCAAAAACCCTTAAGTGTTATTCTTCCACTGCTGTGTTGGGACTCGCTACTGAACTGCTCTCTCCTCTAAGGTAACGATGTAAAGTTAAGGTACTTAAAAATGAGAAACTGTTTCCCAAATGCATTTTGGACTATAGATAGATGCAAATTGAGTTTAAAACAACCATGTATTGTTGGAAAATTAAGTCACACCAACTTAAGGGGTACCCTTAAGTTTGTATTATACTGTATAAAATTGTATTATAACTTAATATGAATTGGGAAACAGAAATATAGACATTAGATTAGCAATATGTTTGTTGGGGGGAAAAACCTATGTGTGTTGATAACATTTCTATTAATCTTTGTATATGTGAAGTACAGATAAATTTGACCAATCTAGTCAATTTTAGATAATTGTACTAAGTAAATATATTGTACTAAATAATAGTCTGGCATAGTGTGGCACAAAACAGAGGTATAAACGAAAATGACTCATACCTAACACTACAAACCCAAGAGCATCAATCTTCAAAGTAATAAAAACTTAAGCATTTTAATTACAAACGAATGCGTTGTTGCCATTCCTTCCCTGCATTTGTACAATTCCATCATCTTAATTAAACAGACATTGCTATTACTTTCTCTCAGGTAATCTGTCTCTCTTCTGAATGACTACTTTAATTCTTCATTTATTTCTTAATTTTAAGAAAAGAGAAGGACTGTCTCCCAACATTGCTTCATCTGTGCTATTGCCCTGACAACAATATGAATTGAAACTATAGTGGTTGTGTGCTATGTTGTACAGATAACAGATATTGACTTGAAGAGCTGTCATAGGACAAGCCGCTGCTTTAGGATTCCAGTGGTTTCAAGACAGAGAATCATAAGAAGGAAAACAGAGGCCTTGAAGTTGTGCTTTACATTGCATGTTGTTATTTGCTTTAGGGCCCAAAACCCAACAATTCCCATGTGTCAAAAGTGATAACCGTAGCATCAGAAAAAGGAGAAAGAATGGTGTCACAGAAGCCAGAGGAACAGAGAACATCTGGACTCCTGCCAATTACATTATCAACTTTTAAGAGTTTGTACAGACCACAAAGTCTCTGTAGGGAGACTGATGACATATTATGGATAATGTTATTGTACAAGCTGGAGCTACTGAGGTGTGCGTGTGTCTGTGTCTATTAGGTTTGAGCACCATGCCTAATTTTGGCTAATTGGCGAGGTACTGGATCATATCTTGGTTGTGTGCCTTTTCATATGCTGAGGAGTGGTTTACCATTCCCTTCTTAAGGGGACAATCTGGGTGCTCAAAGCTACACAGGTAAGCTCTTCTTCAGGAAGACGGAAGGTGGAAATGAACTCTTGACCTTGGGCTCTACAACCAGGTATGCCAACTCGCTGCACTATCCAGTCAGCATATCAGGGTTCAAAATTAATTTGAAAATCATCTACATTTTGCTTCAGTATCCTAGCTAGACATGGGGGTGAATATAAAAATGAATTATAATATTCAATGAATATTCCTGATTTATCAGATATTGGTTGCTTTGTATTCTTGAGGTCCAAAGAATCGATATTCCGAAACAATGAATATAAGCCTTTTATATTTGTCCCTTTGTCTATCCTTGTCTGCTTATGCCCCCGCAGATCAGCTGTTCCTTGGGGACATAGGCAGACAGTGTTTTTTTCCCCTTAGGGTGGCTTGCTAAAGCCTGCTCGAAGGGAATTCTACCCCCCTTCTTTACAAAGATCACTTTGCTCAGGCTTCTCCTGTCTTTCTGTGCCCCTGTAGCATAGGCAGGAGAAGCCTAACCAAAGCAAACAGTGGGGGCAGGATCACTTCAGTAAGGCTTCCCTAGTCTATGCCCCAGGGGCATAGAAAGAGGAACCTTGAACCAAGCGATTTCTCCCTGCTGTCTTTGCAAAGACAGCTGGATGGGGGATTGTTTGGGTCCCACTTCCCTTGTCTTTCTATGCCCTCCCGGGCACAGAAAAACTGGGGAACCCTGACTGAAGTATTCCCCCACCCTGTTGGCTTTCCAAAGACAGGGGGGTGTCACCTCTGTCAGGCTTGCCCAAAGGGAAGCCCCCCATATTGCTCCTAGCAAAGCTGGGCTGGTGGAACTGAAACCGCGGCATTTCATCCCTATCTCTAATCTTACCAATCATAAAATAATTCAGAGTAGAGTATGCATTTATCAATATTCACTAGATATCTCAGGTTTAACATTCCAAGTAGCATTGAAAAATTTGTGAATGTTTTCTATAAGAATGCATCTCCATGATAAAGAAGAAATCAAAGGAATTGAGGGAAAAGCCCTTCAACCTTTCTGGTTAACGAAAATAACAGTCATAAAACTGGCTGCCTTTTGAGTAAAATTGTATGCCTATTTCAGACAAACCCTACGTTTGCCAACAGAATGCTGGATTTAAAAATAGCCCAAACCATAAATGAACCAGTTACTTTACTGTGGTTAGTTAACAATATTCAGATGATAAATATAACATAAAAAAACTGAAATTCCATTTGTGTAAATTACGCCACATAAGGATAGTGACATCATGAACCAGGATGATTTTGGGCTGGTTAAACATTTCCTACTTCTTTCCCAAGGTACCCAGGATTCCCACATACAGTGGGGTCTTGACTTAAGAACGACTTGAGTTAAGAACATTTTGACTTAAGAACCGCTCTCATAGGAAAATATTGACTTGACTTACATACTTAGATTTGAGTTAAGAACTGAAAAAAACCACGTGGGAGGCAGGGAAAGTGCAAATCTTTCTTTCTTTCTTTCTTTCTTTCTTTCTTTCTTTCTTTCTTTCTTTCTTTCTTTCTTTCTTTCTTTCTTTCTTTCTTTCTTTCTTTCTTTCTTTCTTTCTTTCTCTCCTGACCCTTCTGATTGGGAAAGAGTGGTACAAAAAGCTTGTACCAAGAACTTCTTCCTGTTGTGCATAAAATCATCCCCTGTTTTGGGGACAGAGGTAAACTAAACCTGAGAACAGACAGAGTTCTGTATAATTAAGAATACAGTGTACAGACAGAAACCAGTATCAAGTCTGTTGACAACAGGACCATTTCAAAGAGTCATCATAAGTAGAATGTGACTTAGCAGCACATAACAGCCATCACTACCTCTTCAACAGATTAGGGATTATATTATTATTCCATTCAGAAAAAGCTATCCCACGTATGGCTAAGACCATGTTAGAAACCTTTTAATAACAAAATACTTGCTCTGTTAGAATTATGTTTAGTGCAGAGTTTGCCATTTTTATAATTGTACTATATACAGAGAGGAGCCTCACAATTACTTCTTTTTAAAGGAGCATGTTGGAGGCAAATGAAACTGGGATTCAGTTTAGCTCCCTTCCCTTGAAAACTTATGTCTTCTTAAATCCTCTTTAATTAACTAAAGGTATCATGCAAATGTAAATCCAACACAGCCAGTTCCTACTCTACCTTCTTTGAAGCTCTGGCACATGATCTGTAATGAACAGTGCAGAAGAAGAAGTGAAACAGTCTCCACAGAGATGGTTGTGAGGAGGCTACAATCAGCTGCACTAGAAGTCCTTGGGCAGAAACAAGAGGAAAGGAAGGTTATCTGTTTAATTTTCCTTTTGATAAACTGCGAAAACTGGTATAAATCCTATAATTGTTTCAGTTACCAGTTTATATCATAGAAAAGATGAATAAAATAAGCAGAGTAATTACTCCGTCCCTCATTCAGTTTGCATCACAATGGTACAATTCTCTGCTTGTCTACTCAGAAGAAAGCTGATGAACTGATTGGGTCTTGCTTCCAAATAACTGTGTAATGGATAAAGGCTTGTCAGTGCAATACTATACATATCTGTTTGGATGTGGGTTGCAGCCTGAAGCACATTGATTTCAGAGTTTATCAGGGTGATAGCCATTTTATTTGTTGTTGCCCCAACAACAACAAATAAATTTGTAGAAAAATTATGGAAAGTAATGGCAGCAGAACATTTGCTACCCTGAAGGGAACAAACATCCTTGTCCACCACCAAACCTCTTTCCTTCCCTATAGGAAGTGCAGTCTGTAACATCCTACCTCCAGATGCATGGGATTGCTTCCTTAAATGTGGATATTTATTCAGATCTATTCCTGAAGAAGTGAGATGAATTCAACGAAGGCTAATGCCAAATAAGACTTGTTAGTAAAGTGGCAGGTTAACAGCACCTCATGCCTTGAGATGTTATGATCAAAACATGACACCTATGTATATATCCTTGTGATGTTATGGGGGTGTATTCTTCAGCAAATTGCAAAAACAGTGATAAAGATGTGGAAACACAATGATTAGTGCATCAGAACTGTTACAAGTCAAGCTCCCAGAATCCATTGGAATGTGGGTGAAATTGGAAGACCAAAGGTGCACAGTAGGAAACACTGCATAACTATGTATAGGGATACTGTTTTCTAAACTAAAAGTGGAATAAAACCAAATTTAAATCTATTGGTAGATCACCACATAATCAGTAATAGGTCTGGAGGAATCCTCTAACCAGGTGTTACCAGATCAGCAGAATCCCATTGCTTGATCTCAAGAATGAGAAATGACCCTGTTCTCTCTTTGCTGCTAAGACAGTGAACTATTTTGTGCTCACATCAACAAGAAGTTTCACATTTTCAAGAATGATATGTGCACAAATTGTGTAACTTTTGTGAACTGTGTAAATTGCACATTTTTTGAAAAAGTGAGTTTAGTGCTGCCTTGTGGCATGGGTTCATAGAAATGGGTGGATTGTTTGCATCAGTCTGATCAATCACCCAGATTATGTTTGCTTTTCTCAAAAAGAGAGGGAGAGAAGGAGGGAGGGAGGGAAGGAGAGGAGTTGAGCAAGGAGCCGCTTTGTGCAAATAGTGGGAACCTCAAAAATAAATACAGGAGATATTTTCAGTTTATTCCCTCTTGCTGGATGTGAGAGATTTTTCTGGAATAACACATTTCTATATAGGCTGTCCCAATGTATCCAAGCAACCAGGTACAGTATTGCCAAGAATTAATAATTTTGTCCAGCTTGCTGAAGACTCCTGAAAGATTTGAAAGCTCAACTGCTTATGATATTTTCATGGTCCATTAAAGCCACCAACCCTGTTTTCGGATTTTGCATACAGGCCTCTCAACTTGGTTTGAGTTTTGTCTTGCTATTAAAATACCAGAACAACCTCCTGGGGTAGGCTCTACAAGCAGAGAAGGAAATTAAACATCCCCCAAGAAGTACTACATTACACAGAGCAATTTGTCTTCCTCTGCTCTCTAGATAATGCTCTGAATTTCTCTTCAGTTGACATTTTTCCCCCAGCATGCCACTACATTTAATCTCAAGGTCCTCTAAAATGGGGATTGCCATGTTCTTTTTCCACACCAGTAAATACAAGAGCTTTGTGGTCTGATATAGGGCAATGCAGCATTCACTGCGTGACTGGCTTCCTTTTGTCTCTAGCGATGAAGAAAAACAATTGACTCTGTATCTGCTGAGGTAAAATTTATACTGTCAGTACACTTGAAACTGATTCTTCAATTCTGCAGTTCCTCTACTTTGGCACCTGTTTAACAACAGATCCTGAGTTTTTAACATCGGAGCCCTGTTCAGACAGCCTGAAAGGATCAAAGGATGGTGGAGAATGAGGTGTGTCCATCAGACACTCCCCATGTCCCTGTTCCACTCAGACATCATGCAGACCTTCAAGTGTTCAGCATGAAGGCTGGTGACTGACTTAATAAAGTGATGATTAGAGATGGGACACTTCATCCAAGTGTCCTGTTCCTGTCCTGATGCTCACTGGGAGGTTTCATTTTGAGCTGGACATTCAGAAGGAATTTGGCCTAGTTCAGCCTCAAAGCCTTCTAATGTAGGCCTTTCACCAAGGTGCGTCACATTCAGGGTTTGCCAAGGTACCCATACGAGAGGTAGATCTCCCAAAAATGGAGAATTATGGTATTTGCAGCTCTGAAAATCAAACAATTTCATCCTTAGCAATTATACTGCTTATGCTTTAGTCCAAATTTTAAACACACTATTTAAAGAGCTAAAACAGGCTTAGCACTCTGGAGAGCTGCCCAGAGCAGCATCACTGCCCCCTGCCTGAAACTGAAGCCATAAGTTTCTGCTGTAAGATTCGCATCATCATTGTAAGAATATTCAACTGAATGCACCTGCAATAATTCCTAGATGTGTGCAAAGCTATGTTTTCCCCAGAATTTGCCTGAGGAATTCTGGGAATTTTAGTCCAAAACCACAAATCTATACACTTCAAGTATTTTGGCAGTCCTTCTTATCAGGATGATTTTAAGACTGGCTTCTCTTCGCTGATCTTGAAGTTCTGTAATACCCAACCTGATGAAGCCTGTCTTTACAGCTTGTCTGTTGTCATATTGGGGTGGTTCAATAAAATTAATATTTAATATGGTTTTAAATGTCATAAAAACTCTTACTCCCATTATGTAAATGCACAGACTTGTTGTTAGTGACAAGTCTTATGGAAAGAGATTCAGTTAAGATGAGCTGCCATTTTTTTTCCATCCGCCATGCAAAATTCTTTTTGCCCTGTCAGGGCAGCTTATATTCAAATATTTTAATGTGTATTAATCTGTAGCAGCGGGAATTTCAACAGTACACTGAACTGCAGCATGGATTAATTGAACTGGCATACAGATGTAAAAATGAGGAGATTAGCCTTTCATTGTATTGATTTAGCTGAGTGTTCAGGATGCCAGCCAGCTGTCACTTGTGGTAACAGCAGGAATCTCAGCAACAGCAATGTGTTGCCTTATACAAAATATTTGTGGGTTTGTTTTTTGTTTGTTTGTTTTTTTGTGTTTTTTTTTTGGTAACATCCTATGATTAAAAGTCTGTATGTGCTGGAACAATGGTTCTCCTTAAAGATTTGCCTCATCACAAAAACTTATTTCCAAAGAAGACACTATGCAGGAAAATCATGAGGCAAACCTTGACCCCTGAGAGCCGGGATATGATTTAAAAGCCTATTATGAAGCAATAGTACAAGGAAAAGAAATAATTGAGCAATGCAATGCCAACATGAGCTGGGGGAGAATATTCCAAATGTACAGTTTCTCTAATGAGATTTCCCTTCACCATTAGTTTTCTATCCATTCAAGAAGCGTTTCCTTATCATGAAGTACAGCAGCTCCTTATGCAGAGGGCTTGAATGAGATTTTAGTAGCATGGAGTAGGAGCAGGAAAAACGTTTGTAGATTAAAAGCAAACAGTCAGTTGATTTGTGCTTCCCTCTTTCCCCAAACAGTAGGAAGTTACAAGGGCAGCCTTTTATACAGGCAGCTCCCTTGTGAAGCAAACCTAAGAAGAACATCAGAAGGATGCTGTGGGAGTGAACCAAGGGTCAGTCAAGTTCAGCATTCAGTTTCCAGCCATTGGAAGACAAGTAAACCCACAAGCAAAACATTAAGGCAATGTTTCATTGCTTGAACCTCAGCAACCTGGTATTCAGTGCTAGATGGCTGTCAGTGGCAAATCCTGTGGCTGAAAATGTTACTTTGGATTACTGTAACCAGAACTCCCCAGCAAACATGGGCATCGGTACATTCCCTTATCTAGGTCAGTCATTTAAGAACAGCGTGTCTTTAACTCGTGTTGAAAGGGACCAAACTATAGCAGAGATTTCCCAGGCATAGACTATAAAACCAACAAAATTATATCTATGATAGACTGTTTTTACTATGTTTTTGAAGAGCAGGGATAGAGGAGGAAAGTGAACATCCAATAAAATCAGAGCCTTAGTTTGTCAAATGTAGGAATTACAGAGAGTTTGGAAATTATACAGAATTTGGGAAAGGCTTTCCCTCCTACACCAGCCATTCTCAACATTTTTTTGCATCATGGCCATAAACACAATATGACAGAAATACAAGCCAAGTCAGGATTGTGTAAGTCACATTACGAACGGCTGTGAAGAACTGTTTCCAATCTGTGGCCCTCTTCAGATATATCAGTGGCTCCTCTTGAGAATGACTGCCTTAGGCTGCAGAAAGTTTGGCTTTTTAAGAGTACAGTTCCAGAGTCTTCCAGCCACCATGGTTTCCAAATTCTGAGCGTGTCTAATCCCATTTTACACCTATCTAAAGCTTAATTTGGATGGTGCTCTGCACACATGTGACCAAGAGCCTAATTTGTGCAAACTGCCTGCAAAAACAGAGTGGTCTCCCAACATCAAGATTTATGTCCAGAATCTGTAACCCCAGCAAAGATCTGGCATATTGACAAAGACGGCTTTGCTGTGAGGAAGGGGACAAAGAGCTGGAGCTAATGAGTACATCTCCACATACTCTCCTTGCAGAATAGTAGACATATGAGAAAAAACATGTAATTAGGGCTCAGTCATTTTGTGTGTTTGTGAAAGCAGACACATCCCCAAGCTTCCCATGTGAGAAAAGTGCCAGGTAAGGCAAGAGATCCCTATATCTGCCAGGCCCCCTAGTTATCATGATGCAAAATACAAATGCAAGAAATCACCTTCTGTGGCTAGCAGTAGAATACAGCACTTCAAAAATCTTTTCAGAAGTAGTACTGAGAAATTTTGGCTACTTTTTGTGTTGCTCATGCCAGCTTCACATGGCAACTACATACCATATGCACTTAAGTCCTCACAGCTTAGATCAGTTTCCCTAGCACTTTCTCCCTAGCTGTTTCATGAAGCCATTTTTTTCAGTTTCCTATGTAAGCCATGGAGATATTGGAAGGATTGTATTTTCTGATGGAGTACGGATTTGAACCTTAGTCAAAGCAGATGTCTTCTGAACTGGTTCAAACTGAAGTTGCACTGACCCAAAGCAGAATTCAAAGTGATTCTTGGCTTCGACAAACAGCACACCAGCTACTATAGGGGTGCAGGCAAGTACTCAGCAATGAGAATTCTAAGATTTCCTGTCAATGTTTCCCTCTGCATCTGTGAGATTTCTCTGCATCCTGTGAGAAATGGGACCTCAATCTCATTTTTCCTCCCCTGCTTCATTTTTTGGTCATTATTCTTCACAGGAAAGTGCCAGACCCTGCCCAATCCAATAGATTTTCTGGTGAATCGTTAGCAAGAGAGATGCCATTCTGCACAGGCATTATAATAACCTTGGGCAGCTTGGCGTTTCTTTGGCTCTGCTCAAGTAAATATTACAGGAAAATGAAGCTATTCTGAATAGGAATTGTAAAAATCTACCAGGTTGGCATTGCTTCTGAGAGAGAGAGAGAGAGAGAGAGAGAGAGACAGACAGACAGACAGACAGACAGACAGACAGACAGACAGACAGACAGAGAGGGCACAAGATTTTCAAAAAACAGCACAATATTTCACACAAGATTTCTTAGAGAGGGGGACTCATCCACAATAATCTTGCTGTAAAGAGAAAACCTTAGCGTTTCTCCCTCAGTTCCACTCTGAGAGTGAGAAACTGAGAAATTCACATCCCTAAACTACAGTGTGTCTTGGGGGCAGGGGTTGCCCAGCAGCTTGATTTGCTTTGGGGCTGTCTAGGTAAAATATCCCCTTCTTTGCCTGGGAGTCTCAGAAACTGAGGACTTACTCCAATTTCCATGCCTTAGCAGGATTCATTACCCAGCCAGATACAGGTAGGATGACAAAATAAAACGGGCAATAATATGTTAACTGCTTAGTATTTTTAACGACATGGTCCTGAGGCATGTTATATAAGTTTCACAATTCATTGCAAGTACTCTGGTTTTGTCAGGATTTATTTCTTTCATTTTTCTGACCTGAGCAATATTTACACTTCTAAAGATACATTGACTCGTGTCCCTTCTGGTTCATAAGGGCAGTCACAGAAGCATTCCTCTACTCTGGCAAGCTTTTAGTTGTGTAACTGATCATGTAGCCAGGGGCATGACCAATCTCGCAGGCAGTGCAAGACTGGAAGTGCAAAGGGGATCCTGTTGGAATAGGAAGTGGGGGAGAGGTTATGTGATCACAACCCTGCAGTCACACTATAGAGCAGTATAGTGGCCCTCAACTTCTAAAGCCATTTCCAACATTCTTCATGATTTACTGGTGTTCTCTCTCTCTGTGTGTGTGTGTGTGTGCATGCATGCGCATGCATGCACGCGTGTGTGCGCGCGTGTGTGTGCATGTGTGTGCACACATGTGTACGAGTAAGTTTCTATTATCATAGTCTTAAGTAACCTCTAGTTCAGAGGTTGACTTTTTTTTACCTTTTTTGGGTATTATATTATTTGTTTATAAAGTGTTAAATCTGAACAGTAAGGAACTGCCAAGCACCAAAATACACTATGCTATGTTTGAAAGAGCATCAAAACAATAGCAGCAAATAAGGCTATATTTTGGCAGCTGGCTGCATAAACTTTCACTTTCACTGAATGAATTTGAAGCTGTGAAACAATACTGTATTCTTTCACATTCACCTAAGCAAGTGAGATTTTCTGCAGTTCGTAGCCATGAAGCCATCCAAAGTCATTAACAAAACATTGTCTGATGTTATACTATACTTGAGTAGAGGTCATTTTCACATCCAAAGTTGTGCTTGAAATGACATTCTCTTTCAGCTTCCTCTTCTGATTTTCATATGAAAATATATTTGTTGGAAGCATGCATACTCTCCCAAAATGCTATTAATTTTTAGGTTTTGTACTATTGTTTCATCAGTATATCACTAAATTGAACCATTAATCTGAAGTCTGAATGAATTTTCCTCTGGGGAAATCAAAATGGCCTATTCTGGTACATATAAGCTTTCACTCTATCCACTACACCACATATAGTAGTAACCCACTCAATGATAGATCAGTCCTTGAATATCTCACATACCTTGAAGACCATATGAAGGTCGCTATAAGGCGGTTCCAACTTGATAGCACAATTTTTAAAAAATGATTTAGAATACAAAAGCTAAATGCATTGCTCTACGACTCAAGTATCATAATGTTGCAAGAATGGCAATAGCTAAACATTGGGAAACTGAGTTGCTGAGATCAACAAAATATGGAATATTGTCTAGTCAAAAAAACTCACACATAAACTTGGACTTGCCAGAGTTATAAGTGATAAAGAGCAGTAAGCAAAAACGTGGTGTCCTATAATTTGCATGAGCAAGACAGGTTACAGGACCTCCCAGCACATCCTGACTGATTCTGAAAAGACATTTGTTAAAAGATTAGGCTGTGGAACTGACTTCAACATCACGGATGTAAGAAGACGACCATGTAGCCTCACTAAACTTTATTCCAAAGGTATTCCTTGATACAATGATAAGTGCTAAGAACCACATTGTAATCAGAGCTGGTGAACATTTATTGTTTATTATGCATGGTTATAATACATGGTTTTATAACTTAATAAAACTCACTTTAAAGAAAAGGTTTACTCTGACCAACCTTAACCTTGATGGCTGTTGATTCTGGAAATGGTAGTTAAAACTATGAAAGGTTTCCAAGTTCTAGTTTTACTTTACATGGCCTCATTTTAACAGTAAGCCTCTACACAGAGAGCGAGAGAGAGATGGAATCATTTGCACTGTCCCCAAAAGATAAGGCAAGGCTTCTTTTTCCCTGCTACACTCCTCTCCCCAAAAGGTCTGAAAAAACATCAGAGTGAATAACTGATCCAGGTCTTTCCAAATTCCTATTTCCATAGTTCACACACACAGAGCATAAACACTTTTGTCCCCCTGGGACTATACCACTTCAGAGAGCGAATGGAGGATTCCACATTTGAATGATCTTCTGCATCAAAACAATTGCTTGTGGATAGCCAGGCAAGACGAGCTTTCCTTATCTGAGCACTCTTCTCTGGGCTGGCAGTTTTGAGATATTTAGTTCAAAACTAAATATCTTCTGCCTTGGATTAATGTTGCATGTAAAGAAGCAGCCAAGGGGCAAGGGAAGTTTATTTTGTTCAAGTTACAGCTTTCAGTCCAAAATTGTGTGTTAATGTATAAAGCTGGACAATTGTTGTAGAAACATACCATGTTTTCCCCCAAATAAGACAGGGTCTTATATTAATTTTTGCTCCAAAAAAAAAAAAAAATTAGGGCTTATTGTCAGGGGATGTTTTATTTTACAGTCATGTCATCTTCAGGTTGCTGCACAATGCTGCACAATGGTGGAGGGTGGGGTTTCATTTAACTGGGGCTTATTTTGGGGCTTATTTTAGGATGCTTTAAGAGCATCCTAAAAAATCATACTAGGGCTTATTTTCAGGTTAGATCTTATTTTCGGGGAAACAGGGTATGCATTATTTATATTCTTATCAAAGCAAAACCTTTTTTTGTCTCATTTAACACCACAGAATGCTTCATTTACCGTGTTTCTCCGATAATAAGACCTATCCCGAAAGTAAGCCCTCCCCTTAATTTGTAGGATTCCTCTAAAGTAAGCCCTCCCCCGAAAATAAGCCCTGTTGCCCTACTCGCGCCCTGGGTAAGCTTACCGAGGGCGCGAAAAAACATCCCTTCAGCAGAACAGAATGCAATAGGGAGAAAGCAGAGCTTCGCCCTTCATGGCAGTGCTTTCGTCTCAGGGCGCGCCGAACGGGATCCTGGGAGCCAACAGCCGCGCAAGCTCCTCCTCCGCCTGGAACTCCCCTGCCCGGCGCGCGAGGGAGAGAGAGGCACGAGCCCCGCGGGCGCCGCGCGGGCGCTCCTGCCCCCGGACCAGAGAGGAGGAGAACAAAAGCTTCAAGGCGGAGGGGAGGAGGCGACCAAGGCAGCATAGCGAGGAGCATCGCCTGCAAGCCGAGCAGGCACGCTCGCTCGCTGTGTTTTCCCCCTTCCCAGCAAAGCCCGCCTTTTTGGCTCCCCTTCCTCCTCGTTTCGCTTCCACAGTGGTGAGGGCTTCGCAGAGAGCCAGAAAGTGAGAGGAGCCAAGCAGGAAAGCAGGAAGGAGAAGCCCAGTTCTTCTCAGCCGCTGCCTTTCCCCAGCCTCCGTCTCCTCCCTGGCCGAGCCCAAGTAGCCGCCGCCGCCGCCGCCGCCGCTGCTGCTGGTGCGGCTGTCGCCAGCTTTCGGGGGAAAATGCTCTAGTTTCTCTTCAGATCGCATTTTTGGGGGAGGGCTTATTTTAATGACGGGTCATTAAAATAAGCCCTCCCCCGAAAATAAGCCCTCTGCCCTTTTCTTTCCCCCAAAAGATAATAAGACAGTGTCTTATTATCGGAGAAACACGGTATATTAAGACAATTAGCATAATGCACAGATATAACGTGGTGTGTAAAATACTACTCTTTGGCATACATCTGAGTTTTAGAGAGCAATTTTATTCATTTAAATATCTTTTAGCAAAGTTCAGAAACTTTGCCAATTTGGACTACAACTATTAGAATTGTTCAGGCTGTATACAAAAACCACAAAATCCCAAGTGTGCTTCCTCCAGAGACAAAAACAAACAAATAACAACCGTTAGCTGCATGTTATGTATTTAATGGCATATTTGTTTAAAACATTTCTATTCCACCTTTCTCCCGAAAAGGACCCAAGATGGCTGATATTGATAGTTATGATAGGAATCTCAACAGTAACAACATACTTGGTGCATCAGAGACAGGGCTTCCTTTGCAAAGAGGAGTTCCAAAAATTAGCTAAATTTTGTATTATGAGTTACCTAATTACGTGTTCTGAATGCAGCATTTTCCTTTACTAATGACTTGCTGAACATCCAACCTGCAATCAGCACATCACACCATGCAAAAACTTTCCAAATACTTATCCAGTAGGGTTCAACATGTGAAGAGAAGAGCAACTAGCTCCTCCACTGTTTGTTTCTTATGCAGAAAAGGATGGTTTTGAAGAGGAGACATAGATGTGTATCCCAAGGTTCTTCACAGGAGCAAACCCTTGCTTATCTTCCTGCAGGAGAACTTCACTACAGACAGGGATCTCTCCCTTTTCATGTTTCCTATCAGGGAAATTGGACTGGAACTGGAAAGATATGTGCTCCCCTCTTTGTGTGTTGATTCCAGCTGGATAAGAAACACCTGAACTGGGCTTTAATCTTGGAATAAAGCTCAAGCAGGATCTGTTAAGAAACTTCTCAGGCTACAGACAGGATTGGGACAAGTTCTCTTACAGCCTGAGGTGGGAACAGAAGCAACATCCTTTACTGCTTGGAAGCTCCTGCAACCACAGTCATGGAGAGGTAGAGGGCAGAAGATGAAAAGGTAAAGGTGGGGCCCAGCAGTGTGGTCAAAGAGAACAACCACAAAGACTGGGACCTTTCTGAACACTGCTGAAGATGACGTGCAAAAGGTGGAGTAGCCATCACCTGGGAAGGGATCTTGCTGCTCCATGCCACCTCCATAGGGCAACTGCTTTTCTGTATAAACAATGCTTGGCTCCAAAGGGCCGAGAGTCTGAGACTTTGTGAGAAGGGTGGCATAGACAAGGGTGGGGAGTGGGGCACTGTGCTTTGACCCCGAATGCCTCAGAATTTGGCATTATTCAAATAACAGGCCAAGAAACAATCATGCTCTGGAGATGCAACACACTAGAAAAAGCTCCTCACTTCAGGCAGCAGCTGTATCAGGCAATGGTAAATTGTTAGTGGAGGTGGGCTGTAGCCTCAGCACTCTGTTATTTGAGGCAACTGCCTGACTGGGACTAATGAAAGGGCCCATCCTGTGGTGAGTTTGGTGTACTTGACAGCCCCATGGCACATTTTCAAGATGTTCCGCAAAAAGATACGACTGTCTAACCTTCTCATCCTACACAGTGTGTAAATTTAGCTTGAGAACTAAAGTAATTATGAAGATAAATAGGAAGAGCAAAATACTATACTTTACAAATAATTAAGCAACTTAATTATGTTTTGAACAATTATGATAAATGGGCTGATTACTTTTACAGATTTCTTACCCTTTAATTATGTTCCAATGTTATTTTGAGTAGTGCATAATTTGGGTAAGATATTTTGCAAAAGGTCTTAATTAATGATTGATGTGAAAACATCGAAAATAAACCAGCATTTTCAATAGTCTTCACAAAAAGACATGATGAACTAATTAGTATTATTTTTATTGTGGTATAAAGTGAAATGTGTCTAACTTGCTTGCTATTTGGAAACTTCTAAAGAACATTTGGTCCAATGATATAATCCACTAAGGCTTGCTCTGAGCAGAGTTTAGAAAAGTTACTTTTTTGGACTACAACTCATCAAATCCCTCAGCCGGTATGGTCCTTAGGCTTTCTGACTGGGCCTTGGCGGGAACTGCAGTTAAAAACAAAAGAAAATTTTCCATCCTGTGACTTTGAGTGATAGCAGTTCTCTAGGAACTACAATGAAATCATAATGCCAGGGATTGAAGCTGCAACTTTCTGCATGGTTGTATTACTAAGGCAGAAGCCATATTTCATGTAAGAAAATAAGAAAAATGCTCACAGTAGAGAAGGATTGTTCACATGTAGATAGAATTGTTGTAACTTTGTTCCCTACATCCTTGTTTTATTTTCCTTACTGCAGAGTGTGATGAATGTGAAGAGGGAGAGCTCCATTACCCACATGGACTCACTTCATCGGGACCTTGATTTTGCAATAGTCTCAGGAATATTCTGCATAGAAAGGATATACCTCTTCAGACTGGTCACCCTGCACATGTAGGAGGGCCACAGAAGTGATGACAATAGTGGAGATTAAATGCTCCTCTCTACACATGAATACGCTGAATGTTTTTTCAATGTCTGAACACAGCTATAGTCTTTTTAATATATTTTTCGGACAAACAAGGACCATCCGATTCTTACAAGCTCCAGCCTCTTGCTCTATGCTCAGATCTGTCTACTAACAATTCCTGTTCTCCGTCTCTTGCTCTAAAGTTTTCTTTTCAAGCTTTCAAAAAAAAAAAAAAAAAAAAAAAGGTGTCTCCTCTTCTGTGATGTAGAAGCTTAACTAAAAAGCCAACAGTGACATTCTGATGTTTGAAGACTGGTATTCAAGTAGAACTGCTTAGAATTATAGAAAGTGCTGGAACAGATGGAAATGAAGGAGTTTAAACAAAGGCTTTTCAAAGAGAAAGAAGAGAATGGAAGAAGGCAGAAGGGTAATCTGAGAAAGAGCAAGGCAGAGAGGACATAGTAGTAGTGACAGTCATTGCAAAAGAAATGGTCAAGCGTTGGATTTAGAGAATTGCTTGCATGTATGCAAGAGCGTTTTCCTTTTTTTTCTCTATATAATCAGGGGACTCTTTGGACCTGGTATGGGTCAGATTGGTGCAAAAAGAGTGCATCTCAGGAATATAATTTATGAAATTTGAAGCTTCTGCATACAGATTGTGTTAGGAGAAATTCTTTTTTGTATATGCAAGAACTTTGGTACATCCATCCTGCTGGCTATCATGAAAGAAAAAAATGACCCTAGGTATTAGGATAGTGTATGATCTGTTGCTAAATGTTATGGACTCTCCACCTTCATCCACTTTTTCTTAAACCCATGATAGCATTAATCTCTCAAAGGCGTTGTTTGAGCCTGTTTAGCTGTTTACATAGTTTATTTTGCTCTTTGTCAGTAGGGGTCCTTGAAAAGCTTCCTTGATAGAGGGAAATTTGTCTCATCTTCCCCAGTTCTTTGTAACATATTAGCATGGAGGAAACTAGGAAAAGAGAAAACAGGGATCAAATGCTTCTTTCCTCTTCTCTTACAGAGTTCCTACTTCAAACAAGAGTTTTAAATGGCAAATTTTCTCAACAACATTGTTTGCTTTTATAACTGAATAATAAATATTGTATTTTAGCTGGAAATGGTTGTTTGTTGTTCTTGCACAAGCTCAGTGAGCTAGATCTGGCTATTATCCCAGCTAGAGTAGATCCATAAAATAAATGTAACTTCTTATTGGGTCCACTTTTATGTATTTCTTTGAACTAAAAGATACTTTGTAACTGGATTTACAAATTGGATTGAGCCCAGTTTGATTCACCAGTTAAATGTATTCAGTCATTAAACACTACAGATTTCAGTGGAACTTGGTCCCGGATAAACATGCATAGAATTGTAGTCATGACCTATTAATAGAAGTCCATCTGAGCATTACTCAACAAGCTTTCTTCAACATATTTACAGGAGAGCATTTAGCTCTGATCCCTCTGTTGCCTCTATCTTCACGAGTAGATGCTGTCTAGGGGGGTGGGGTATAAATCTAATGAATAAATAAATAAATATTCACATGGGCAGTGACAAGTATGCAGAGGAGAGGATTCTGTTCATACATAAGCACTCTACGTGAGTCAAAAATGCATATTCTTCAGGATTATTGCTAACATGAACCTCTACACTTCTCCTTTTAAGCATCTACTTTCCATATGTAGAAGATGGTGATGGTTGTGGCAACTATGTGTTCCCTGTGTGTGTTGAATAAAACAGGTAAGTAACCACTAAATAGGACTATAATTGTGAACAACTGTGAGAGCAGCTCATGCAAATCAAAATTTGCCACTTCACTATTGTAATAGTAAAGTCAAGATTTTATTATTTGTGGAGGATATAGAAAGGGGCTGGAATTTTTTTTGTCTGCTCCATGAAACTGCATACAAATTCAAGTGGTTCCTTCCAGATAGCTAAATGGCTGTAAGTTAACAGATGGAATGATTCTTTCCTGAAATCAGTTTCTGTGTTGCTATATATAGAGTAGAAAAGGGAGACACATTTCCTTTCCTGCTCATGTAGGAAAAGCAATAATCCTGACACAATCATATTCTACTGATTTTTGAGGTGTAGGAGTTCAGACGAATTTGATGATCTACTTAGGAGAACACTGCATGTAAACTATTATTGACAACCATATTTTTTTTTTCAGGGAATATTTTCATGGGGAAAGGAATAGTAAGATGTCCTGGTATTCATTCTTTCTGACTATCCATGAGTTTGGCAAGAGGAATTTTTGGACTTTCTTCAGCACGGTAATTTTGACATTTGTTTTGACATATGCTAATCCCATCTAGTTTGGGTCTTCGTGGATTCATGAAAGAATTAGTGGCCTGTTCAAGATTTCCTGAAACATGCTATGATTTGAAGATTAGTTGACATATTTTGTGCATCAGTTTGAAGATTTCCACTGAAGTGAAACTTCTATAGGAATTTCTGAAAGGGTATTAACATATTTCTGATAATACATGCTGGGTTTCATTTTGCATGTTATGTTTAGTGCTTCCAAGTCACATCTGGCTTATAAGAAACCTAAAAGGGTTTTCAAGGTATGTGAGATATTTAAGGAACAGTTTTATCCATTCCACTCTTCAGTGAGTTTCCACTGGGTTTCATTTGCCAAATTTAAGACAAGTAATATTATTTTGTTTCCCCAAATCTGCAATGGAGACATAAGGTAATATTATGAATGTAGTTATGTCAAAATATTTATTTATTAATTTTAGTGGGATATAATTAGGTTGTTGCCAGTCCCCAGTATGGGGATCCCATTCTAAGAAAGGAGCAATGAATACTATTTCCTTCTGCCATCCTTGCTGAGATGATCCCAAATATAGTTTTGAAGCCAAAGGGGGGAAATCAACATTTCTGATGAGTTGTCATATATCCTTCTCTGTTCTTGTTTATTGGCAGGATTATTTCAGTGGGCTTGGTTATGTCATGCAAAATGATGTTACCCAGTTGTTCACCAAGGCACAGGAATGTTTGAGGTGTTTCAGTAGAGTCTGTGGAACCTCGAAGGCCATACCATTAGATACTTGTTTTCACAATCCTGGGTGCTCAAGTATTTCTGCCTCTGTCACTGCCTCTTCCACATTAGGAATATAACAAATGCCCTCATTTTTTAAAATTCTTGATTTAAAAAAAAGAGAGTGCCTCGACATACTGAGACATGAAGAAAATACTCCACTGCTCTAAAATATTTTGGTCCTGTGTGAGAATGAAAATACCAGCATTTGGGGGAGGGCAGTAGAAGCATTGGAAAGAAAAACCTCTTTTTTTTGTACAAAAGGCCTCACATTGTTCTTAAAAAACTGTTATTTCGAATGAAGTAAATACTGTTTTGTGCAAAATGTGAAACGACCTTGTGCATTTTCCACAAAAGTATCACAATGTGAAAATATGCAAATATGCAAAAATCTTGCTGAACAGAGAGAACATATTTGACTTTTTTTTGTTCTGAGCTAAAAGAATGAAATCTGCAAGTATCTGTACATCTACTATAGATCCATCATCAATTCCCCTTCTTATTGCAATTAATGTGGATGCTTGTAGCTCCCAATGGTTTCCTGATAGTTCTTGGGAAATTTTCTGTCTCCTTGACTGGTTATCCTGTTGAAGTCCTGGCTGACCTCTAGGACAGTGGTTCTTAACCTTTGTTACTCAGATGCTTTTGAACTGCAACTCCCAGAAACCCCAGTCAGAACAGCTGGTGGTGAAGGCTTCTGGGAGTTGCAGTCCAAAACTCCTGAGTAACCCAAGGTTAAGAACCAGTGCTCTAGGATAGGAAAATGGCCAGGGCTGTGGACACAATTGTCCCTTGTTTACCAGGGAACTGGTGGTGATGAAATGAGTAGGATGGCCACTAGAGCAATGATGGTGAAATCTCAGAGTTGCTCCAACTGAACATAGGATATAGATCATTGGAAGGACTATTGTGTGGCAGTTGTAGCAATGAAGCTGGTTCTTCTTTGCTTCAATTGTGTCTGCTTAAAGCCATCCAGTGGAGCTGTTTATAATGGTCAATGGTGCATTTCTAATCTGAATACTCCTTTTCTAGGCAAACCTGCACTAATGCTTCTGAAATTCTGCATGTTTCCTAGCTGTAATCGCCTCCTTATTGTATATAACACTGATGACAATTGTCCATAAAAAGACCTAGGGGAATAAACACAGCTTTTTTTAAAAAAATGAAATGATATATTTTTTTTTTTTAAGAAAATGTGCTACATCTATTCTTCTAAAAATTGTCAGGTTTGGTCCCCGCAGAATGGATTAGTATATCCACACATTTCATGCAGTTCTACCAAGACATAAAAAAGGCATTAGCAGATCCCTGTTTTAAAAACACGGAATGTAAATGCTCATAGGACATAACCACCTGTACTTGTTTTTTGTCTGAAACTTGGCTGGTAGTCTTTGTTGTAGACAACCATCTGTCAGATATACTTTAATTCGGTTTCCTGCATTGAGCAGGGAGTTAGCTTCAATAGCCTCAATAGTTGATCCTTTCCAAATCCATTAATCTATTATTCTCTAAGGATTACCACAACTGCACATTTCATTCAGTTCTGACAGATAAGAAACAGACATTTGTTGACTTCCAGTGATAATAGATGGTGGCACCAAGCTTTAGATTTCTGAACTGAGATTTCCATCCAGGCACAAATCACATTCAGCCTCTGAATTAAAATGACCACAAACTCTTGAAGGAAGAAGCCCAGTGAGCTGCCAACAGTTCATCACATGAACGGACCTAGCCGCTGTATCCATGATGAGGCAGCAAGTTCTGGTGATCATTTAAGCTTTATTGGGCTCAGCATACAAAGGAAAGGAAAGGAAACAGTGTCTCTGTAGTTCTTTGCAGTATGGGGCCTCTAGCCTCCAGTTCCAAGGGAGTTACTCCACTCCCCTGGCGGAAAAGTCCAGGCTGTTAAACAGTCTTTGCCAACCACATCCCCCAGCAAGCAGAGGAGGCTGTGCAGCACCTGTCTCTGGGAGTTTCTTTCAGCTTTCAACCTGCCTTCAGTTGAGCCACCCATCCTCCAGAGATAATGGCCTCTTAGAAGCTCCTTTCGGTGTCTCCCCCGGCAGACTATTTTCTCTCTTCTCCAAAGGTGTCAAAAACTCCCAGGTGTCCTCCCCCTCTCCTTGCTCACTCACCTCTATATCTGCTGTAGCTACAGTTGTTTCTCTGAGGGTGGGTTTAGGGCCTCCACCCCTATCTGCCTCAGGTGTTTCCTTAAAGGCCCACAGCCCTCCTGTCATTGCTGAGGGGGCCTGCCCACACTGGCACTTAACTCCTTCCCCCCAGCCAGCTGTTGCTGGCTCACAATTACCCCATGTAATCTTTACTTACATGGGGTATGCCTTTAATTCAGTATGAATTGTTTGTTTTATAAATCACAATCTATTTTGAACTAGTTTGTAGCCTGCCCACTTTGATCTGTGTCCAAATATTCTAAAGTATTTGTATATATTTGTGTATGACCACATTTTAGGGGGGGGGGAGAGAATGAAAATGAGGAAAACAAAGGGCTCCAACCTGAGAATTGGGGTGGGTGGGTTAAAACTCAGTGCCATTACTGCTTGACCTCTAGAGTGCAAAGTTCCCATCAGTTTCATCCCTTTATGCCCCTCCCTCCTGGCTGGAAGTTGTGCTATTTAGACAGTTGTTAAGACCTGTGCCAAATATTACTTTGATCTAGCCAATTCGGACCCTATGCAATGGCACAAATTTCACAGAGCCATTCAATTGATTGGACTGAGATATGCAGCTGCCTGAAAAGGAAGGAAAGGAAAGGAAAGGAAAATAAAAGATCCTTCAATTCTCCCAACCACCTGAAAAAGAAAGTGATACAAATCTCTTTCTATTCTGAACATGCTATCCTCACAAAATGGCCATGGACAAAGTAATTCCAGGGGCTCTGTGATTGGGGTTTTCCAGACAACTCGGGCTTTTCAGATGCCCTTCCCTTTTGGGCATCTTGGTTTTATTAAAGTATTACTTTCATCTTCCAAGATGAGTAATTTTTTAAACAAACTCTCAGCTTTTATAATACTTGAAATGCCTAAGCAGCATTCAGTGCTTAGAGAGGCCAGCGTCAATTTGAGAACTGCTACAGGCTCCCTAACTTCAGATTCCTTCTGAAATGGACAAACTTTGCACCAGAATCTGAACAAATTCCTAAACTGAAGCACATCCCTGTTACCTGGTGAGGAGACTTAAGTGTATAAGCAAAGTACACTTGACTTCCCAGTATAAGCAAACTCTGACTGATGAGTTATTTTAATTTTTCAGAACATTTGAGCATGGTTCTAACAATTAATGGCTTTGTGGTAATTGTCCAGGATCCAGTGGAGGACTTAAGCTGGCAGTATGGTTGAAGGTTAATCTACTGTTCCCTCAGGCACTTCCAAAACCAGCCATGGAAGGCTATGAAATGTCCTGAAGCCCTGTTTTGAGCAGAAGACAGGACTGCAGAAGGAAGACAAGTCAAGCTGTGGATGTGTTGATAATGGAACATTTATTTTAGCCTAGGAGGTCCCAGTTTCAAACCTGAGCATTTCCAAGTGAGATGTACTCACAGAAATGGCTGGAGAACTGCCAAGTTTTTAAATATTTGCAAATATCTGTTTTGTTTTTTTGCGAGGGCTGATGTGGGACAACTCCGTATTACAAAAATTGAGTGTTCCTTCTGATGAAGAGCATTCACTCCCCAAGCCTCTGTTTGCCTTATTATGGAAAAAAATGTGAGGTATAAATGTTTCCTTATTTTAATACAGGAAACATCAACTCTGCAGAACAGAATCATAACATGGTTGTTGTGGGTTTTTCGGGCTTCTTGGCTGTGTTCTGAAAGTGGTTCTTCAGAGCACAGTTTGCTGTCCTCTGAAGATGCCGGCCACAGAGACTGGCGAAATGTTAGGAAGAACCACTTTCAGAACACGGCCAACAAGCCCGAAAAACCCACAACAACCATTAGATCCCGGCCGTGAAAGCCTTCGCGAATACAGAGTCATAACATCTGGTAATTTTTTTCACAGTTGTGTCAAGAAGCACTTCTACATATAGGATGTCAAAATTTTTACTACAGCCTTATTACCGAATACGACATGTTAGGGTTATTTTAGGGAATTCTAAGTTTCCTTACATTTAATACATTTCACATTGCCTGAAATCCTGTTGCTTAGCATAGTGAGCCATAAGTAGAGATGGGCACAAATTAAAAACTGAATCAACAAAATCATTTAAAAGTGACTAATTTGTCGATTTGTATTTCTGTGTATCAATGTCCCGATGAATACGAATAATGAATTTTTAGTGATGTGTTTGGCTATAAAACAGCCCCCCCCCCTGCAAACACCTAGAGACACCAACACTGCAGGGAAGCTTCTACTGACTGTCTTCTACAGTCCCTCCAAGTTTGGTGAAGATTGGGTTTTCCCAAGCCAGCTGCTAAAGGGCACTTTTCTGGGGGACCCAGTTTATGGGTGTATAACATGGGTGGGTGAAACCCAATCTTCACCAAATGCAGGGTTTATAGTCAGGGGGAGAATATCTGCAATTTTGGTGTTTCTAGGTGCCTGGGGGGGGAACTTTCCGGGTAGGGCACCTTGTGGATGTAAAACTCAGATGCCTAACACCAAAACTTCATGAAACATGCATGGCTTGTAAAGAAGAATGAAGGGGAGCTTCTCTGTTATTTTGGTGTCTCTAGGTGCTTGGTGGCATTTTATAGGTTTATAAAGTAAAAATGAATTGATGAATTGATTCATCAATTAGAAAAAAATCATGAAATTCATAATTCATGATTCGTTGACCTTGATGATTCATGAATCAAAACCAATCTGGATTTTTCTCTAGTCACAAAAGTATAGGCCTATTGAATCAGTAATTTGGTGCGTCAGTGCATACTTTAGCATAGTAAGTTGCAACTAGAGTAAGCCTACTGAATCAATGGAATTGACAGAGGAGGTGACTCACCAAATTCCCACTGATTCAGTGGGTTTATCAAGTATAATTTGCTGCACTGAGTAATAGGATTTGAATCAAAAAAAAACTTTTCATTTTCTTTTTTAGACATCCTCATTCCCCCCGGTAATTTTATTTATTTATTTATTTATTTATTTATTTATTTATTTATTTATTTATTTATTTATTTATTTATTGTATTTATATCCCTCCTATCTAGTCATTTCGACCACTCTAGGTGGCTTTTCTCAGTAACACTGATTTGAACTGCAGCCATTTTTGTTTAACCACATTTATTAGCATTGTTAAACACTTCCTAAACCTTAAATAGTGATTAAGACTATTTCTTCTGATGCCAGTATTGCACTATCTTCCCTCTTTAAAGAAATGTATCCCGTCCTGTCTGATTTATCACACACAGCATTCAGTATCTAGATGGGCTCCCCCTCCCCATTATATCAGGCATGGTCATAACATTCGCTTTCAAGAGATACATATCACTATGAATAGTGGCAATGGGTCAATGCTGTGCCTTTCAGTTTTGTTTCAGCTCTGACCTTCTTCAAGGCTTTTTGGAATTTACAAGGAGTAAAGCTGCTTTGATGACAGCTGGAACACAGCACTTTTCACGCAGAAATACCAGGGGGTAATAAAGTATCATCTATAAGAATGCTGCAAAACTTCTTCAAAGTTCATCTGGCATACTCATGAAGACAGTCTCAAACTCTCTTGTTGTCCATTCAGCAGGACACCAAAAATGAAGACAAGACAGCCTAACTGGATTGAACATTATTGGGCGGGGGAAGCATCTAGTATTCCTCATTGCTCTACTCACCAAATCAGCCATTGCTGTCCTTGTTAGTAGTTGCAATGGGAGTAAAGCATTACAGCATGCATTGTGTACAAGCATCTTGCTCTAAGCCAAACAGTTTTACTTTCTTAAAAACATGCTTCTTTCTCTATATAAAAAGAAAAAACACACCCACATGGGGACACATGAAGCTTATTTGATCAGCCTTTAATTGGGTATGCTAATGAAATAATTTCTCAAGGGCTGTAGCTCCTCTTTCTAAAACATCTTTGTTTTTTTCTTTCTTTCTTTCCCATTTTAAAATGTCTTTTTATTTCATTTCTTTATTAGTTTTCAATAGTACAACAACAAATGAACAAACTATTAACACAACAACTTTAAGAAACACAATTAAAGCACACATTTTCAACTCTGTGCTACTGTGCTTTAAAAACAGAACACAAGTCATACAGGGAAAGGTGCAGCTTATCTGATGTATTCTCAAAGTCTCTTGGAAGTGCTATTATGTCTTTTCCCCCATGGTCCCTTGCAATCTTATAGCGTTGTGGCACTCTTCTGAAAAAGGAACTGGTTCCACAAATGCCTTAGTTGGTAACACATTACCTCTATGTTCTGTGAATAGTGTACTATTTTAAAGTGTGTGTGTGGGGGAGAATCTGATTCAGTCTCCTCCTGGCAAGGGACATGTCAAAAGGAGCCTTTCATTATTGACAGGCAAGGGACATGTCAACAGAAGTCTGTCATCATTTGTTGATGAACGGATGGTAGGATGAGCAAATGCTTCATCCTAGTAAGCCTCCAGGTGCTTACCAAAGAGCCTTCAATGTGTCTCTCTCCACTGCCTACACAGTTTTGTCCATGCTTAATGGTTTAAAGGATCACTCTCACTCTTTTGAAACAGTAAGTCATGGTCATATACCACATCTATTGAATATAGAATTGTAACTTATTCACTAGAATCCTATTGGTGTTCTTGCAAGGTGTATGTAGCTTGCCACGGCTAATAGCAGTTAATTGACAAGACACTGGAATGTCTATTTCACATGCTTGGTCATGCATCGGATGGTGCAACTATTATCTGTTAAGTTACGATAACCTTACATGAACACAAATAGGATTCTAGCCATAGCCCCTCAATGCACTCATGGTTTGTAAAAGCAAGCCATCTCAGTCTCAATGGAAGACTGAGGGATGAAATGATGGTTATATGCCCATGTGTTCCCAAAAGCTTCTAGAATTATTTGAAGGCTAAATTATTTGGGTAGGGAAGGGACGCTATGGGCTGCATTCAGCTGAAGATACATATTTCTTGCCAGTGTCATTGATGTTGAAAACTAATAGCAGATTAAATTATTTTCCCCAGAGATAATAGCAGATTAAATTATTTTCCCATCTTGCATCATCTATCCTGCCTGGCAACAGGTCTTTATGATTAAAGATTCAGGTCTTTTGCAACACCTAATACTTGTTATCTTTTAACTGAAAATTTAATGGAAATGAAACTGATTCTGCATGCAGCACATATGCCCCGTGTGGTGATTCCACCCATCAGGAGACTGTATTTTAAAGTTATGTAGGTTGGTGATATATCAGATTTGCAGATAAACAATTTTGAATGCTTGTGTTATGGATGGATATGGGCAGAGTGCTGTGGTGATTACTGGCTGAGTAGCTGAATGGTAATTGACTGCCAAGATTGAGTATGGGGGAAAGTAGTCTAATGAGAACGTTAGTAGTTGAATTTTGATTGTTTAGGGGAGACAGCAGAAAAGTTAATGGAGTTTGGGCTGTCTAAAGAGAAAAAATAGAGCAGAGATTTGACTAAGGAGAAACAGTAGAAAGAATAGTTGAGATATGACTGTCTAGAGGGAAATGCCATAACATTAGAGCAGGGAGTTGAAGGATCTGTAATCTGTGTTATAGTTTGTGAAGAAACATTTTATTGTTGTTTTAATCCTTATCATTTATATCCAGAATATACCTTCCCCTTTCTACCTATTAGTTCTGGTCCCTAACTAAAAATCCTATTTGATTGTTTAAACCAATTTCTTCTTTTGATTATTGTCTATGAAACTAAGAGCAGGGAGCCGAGTCTCCTAATGAAGAAATATACACCCATGACACATGAAGCTGTGTTTTACCTCTAGAATTTTAGGTCTTGAAAAGGCATGAAAAGGTGCCAAAGTGGTGCCTGCAACATCCTGAGATATATCTGGCCCACTTAGTGTAAAAATGAATAGAAAGGTCAGCACATCCTCAGGTGGGAACATCTCACCCTGTCCCTAAATTATTGTCTTTTCCTATACTGTACATTATTACTTCTATTGTCTCTTCTTGTAGAGTAGCATTCCCTCGTTCATGATTAAATTCTGTTTCTATTCCAGAAATAAAATGCTTCTTTGAATTCTAGGCAAAAATTTTGGAATTTCAAAACATAAATTTGGAAATCTGGCCCGCTATGTTTTCATTAGAAACACCCAATCAGGTGACATGGTTTGAGTGTTGAACTGAAACACAGAACATCCAGGTTCTCCTCTCCAATGACTTATGAATTTCATTGGGTGACCTTGGGCCAGTTTCACACACACTGTCACCTCAACTTATTTCTCAAAACTGTTGAGAAGAGAAAGTGAAGGGAAGATGATGTTTGTATGTTACCATACATTTATTGGAAGAAAAGAGAGATACGTATGTAAATAATGAATAAAATAAATAAATGGTATATAGCTGTGATGGTAAGCAACCAAGAATGCACAGGATAGACAAGTTATTGCATGTATTTTATTTATTTATTTATTTATTAAACTTATGTGCTGCCCATCTAGACAATGTCTACTCTGGGCAGCTCACAGCAATTCAATTGAAAATAATTAAAATAACAACAATATCACAAACAATAGAAGGTCATGCAAGATGGAGAATAAGAGAATAGATTAAGTGGTGCCCGGAATGAAGGCCTGCCTGAACAGCCAGGTCTTAAGTTGGCTTTTGAAGATACCCAGCAAAGGGGCCATACAGATCTTGGAGGGGAGATTGTTCCGAAGACGGGGAGCCACCGCCGAGAAGGCCTGGTTTCTTGTTTTTTCTTTCTGGACCTCCCTTGGCATCAGGCTACTCAGCTGCCCCTCCTGCCTAGAGCGAGTAATACAAGTAGATTTAGGTGGGAGGAGGCGTTCTGCCAGATATCGAGGTCCTAGACTATTTAGGGCTTTATATGTCATCATTAAAACTTTGAAGTCAATGCAGAAGCGAACAGGCAATCAATGCAAGGCAGACAGGGTGGAGGAGATATGCTGATGTTTTCTCACCCCAATGAGAAGTCTGGCCACCGCATTCTGCACTATTTGAAGCTTCCACATCAATCTCAAAGGTAGCCCCACGCAGAGTGCATTACAGTGGTCTAATTTTGAGATTACAAGTGCATGGACCTGAGTGGTCAGCACCCCAACATCAAGATAGGGATGCAGCTGGGCAATCCACCAAAGATGGAAATAGGCAGAGTGGATCACTGATGCCACCTGGGTTTCCATGGCGAGCACCGGGTCCAGATGTATCCCCAAGCTGCAAACCTCACTTTTTGTGGTAAGAGTCACCCCCCACAATGAAATGGATTTTCCCAGACCACCATGATGGGGCTACCCACCCTCAGGACCTTTGTCTTGTCCGGGTTCAGCCTCAGCCCATTTTTCTGCATCCGTTGCAGTACAGTCTCAAAACAGCACTGAAGGGGCAGAACGGCATCCACTGTGGTTGGAGAAAAGGAGATTTAGAGCTGAGTGTCATCAGCATACTGATGGCACAATGCCCCACACTCCCTGATGACCTCACCCATTGGCCTCATATAGATATTAAACAGCACTGGGGAAATAATTGAGCCCTGCGGAACTCCACAGTTGAGGCTCCACGGGGCTGAAACTCTCTCCCCAAGCTGAACTCTCTGAGGACAATCCTCCAAGAAGGATTGGAGCCAGGCTAACACCAGGCCACCGATTCCCAGCTCAGAGAGCCTCCTCAGGAGGATACTGTGGTCGACGGTATCAAAGGCGGCTGAGATATTGAGGAGGACCAACAGAGACATTTTGCCTCTGTCGCCCTCCCTCAATAAGTCATCCAACCAATGCTGTTTCTGTACCGTGGCACAGCCTGAAACCCGACTGGAATGGATCCAGGGCATTTGTTTCATCCAAGTGAACCTGAAGCTGGTTGGCCACCACCCTCTCCACCACTTTGCTAATGAAAGAAACATTGGCGACGGGCCTATAATTGCCAATATTGTCTGCCGCCAAATTTGGTTTCTTCCTTATGGGCCTAATGAGTGTCTCCTTGAGGGCAGGGGGAACCCTGCCTTCCAAGAAATACCCATTAATTATTGCTGTGGCCCATTCCATTGTTATAAGCCTGGCTACTTTGATTAGCCAGGCCAGGCAAGGGTCAAGGAATGAGGTGGTGGACCCACAGCAATCAAGTGCTTTGTCCACAATATCTGGCGTCACAGACTGAAAAAGATCAAGACTCACCGGGCAAGGTGGAGCACTGGACATCTCTGCTCAATCCACTGTATCCAAAAAAGGAGAGAGCTCCCGGTGGATGGCCTCCACTTTAGATTTTTAAAATGCTGCAAATTGTAAGCCTAAGTATCGTTGTCCCAATTTTTGACAGGGGAATAATAGGGTTTTTGCCTTCCTTGCAATGTTCGGATAATTTACTAAATGAGCACATGTGTGCATTTTGAACACAAAACCTTTGTCCCTATTACTGTACATGTTTATTGGTTTCCTTTTCCTCCATGTATGCAATCCCAAAGATGTGGGATACAGAAGCACTCATCTGACTGTCACTTTTAAAGAGATAGCATGTACAAACCTGGATCATAGCCAGTCTTAGAGGTTTATCACTTGTGCTTCTTTTTCAAAGCCACATAGTCCTACTGCAGGCTACCTGCCAGCCAAATTATGCTGTAAAAAAGCTATGTGGGAAATCACTTTGTTTGTTGGTTCTCCAGTGGCCAAATTAAGCTTATGTGAATGCAATTACACAGCAGGAATTTGATCTAACATATTATAGTGGTCTTTAAAGAAATGCACACATGGGGAAGGGTGGAAAAAAAAACTAGACAGGACCAGCCATGGGGAGAGAAGAGGAGGAATCAAGGCAGAAACTTCAAGTTCCATTTGATGTTGCCATGCAATGCATTAATTATTTTGTTTAGGCCTTTTATATAACTTTTAAAAATATACCAAGAAGTAGTGCTTTTCAAAATCAGTGTACATGAAAACAAGGTAAGCAATAAACTTATTATTTTTTTTAAAAAAAATGGATTTTAAAAATTCACTTCACTTTTGTGGGCTTGTCATTCACATACTAACAAATAAATCTGCTCTTTTTTTTGTCTCCAATAAAGACAGACGTGATGTTCATGTTCAGAACTGGGATACACTAACATGCCATGAGAGAACCTTTGATGTGATAAGATGAACAATTGAAGAGTCCTACTGTTTGTCCACTTATCTCTGAGTCAGGATCTGCTGGTAAGGGAGAGTCATTTGGACAAATTGCTATCTTATGCCTAGAACACAAAAATTGCACCATTGTAACAAAGGCTGCCAGAAACCTATATTCTCCCTAAGGATGTTTAAGGAATACAATTTTGAGTCTAAAGTTCATGGTTCTTCTGCCAGGCTTCACTTCCTAGATTGTCCACAAGGTAAATCCATTTGCACTATCAAATCCTCTCATCACCTCTCTCTCTCTCTCTCTCTCTGTCCTTCCAGCTAGTGGGGAAGTTCACACCAATGATCCATGGAGAAGTAATTGAAGGTGGTGGGGAGGTAGGCTGAACCAAGGAATCATGACAACTGAAGCAGAACCTCAATGCCTCTCCACCAGGTCATCAACAATTTTTAAAAAAGCATTACTGTGCCATTCATCTATTCCTCACCCCCCCATATACACTTGTTTCCTTCATATCTCTGAAGTTGCAGTCCCATGCTCAAGAATCCTACGAGCAAATGCCATCGAATGGAGTAGGGTGTACTTCTGATTAAATGGGAGGAAATTGAATGAAGTGGCTTTCCAAAGCAATAGGGATTTTTTAATGGAAAACTATTCATCATTGATACAGGCTGCCTCATGAAAAGGTGAGCTCTCTTTCACTACAGGCATGGAAAGTTAACCGTCAGGAATAGGATTGCTTAAATTATGCATAGAGACTCCAGAATGTTGCCTAAAACTGTATCCAAATGTAAAGCCAAATCCAAGAATGCTCCCCAATACGAGTGTTAAAAATGTAACCATAAAGAACTTTTGTGGGTCCCAAATGGTCTGAGCTTATCCAAGGCTAAGCTCAAGCCCTGTGACACACAGGTTAAACGGCAATATTGCAGCCAAGCCTTTGCTCAAGACCCAAGTTTGATCCCAACAACTTAAGGTCAACTCAGCCTTTCATCTTTCTGAGGTTGGTAAATGAATACCCACTCTATGTTGTAAACAGCTCAGAGAGTGCATTAGCACTGTGGGCCCAAATATGTTGAAACGACAACACAATAATGCAATAGAAGTCCCAAGACATCTGATGATACTCCACAGCCAATTCCAACCCAGTTTTTTTCATAATTTCTAAAGTATGAATAATCTTGCGATCCCCCCCATCCTGTGAAATAAGATAACTAAAAGCAATAATAAATTAACCTTTCTCAGCCATGCTGATCATGCTGACCTTGACTTAGCTGCACTTAAAGATAATGCAGGCACACTTTCCATGAGAAGTGCTGCTTCTCCAGCTGGTACTATTCACATCTCACATCAACTAAGCCTCAACAAAGATAAGCAGAGTTTCATTTTTCAGATTTCTTCACATTAGTTCTATCTGGCACAGTGTGAATCCCTATTTTCTGATCTGCATTTTATCTGACCAGGAACAGTCCTTCTTTATCTGGAAGAAGAGTCATTCATCTGGCCCATTATTGACATCAGACACTGACTGAGAACTAGAAAAGTTTCCTTGGATTTGGATGTAAATGAGAGATTGGTTGTCATCCACAGACTAATGGCACACAATTCCCTATATTCATAAATTGTTTGTCCAAAGGTTTTATATATGTGTTAAAGACCATGGAGTACAATAAAGAACTTGGGCGACTCCAGAAGGCATGCATTTTCCTCAGCTAAGGGAACACCAAGCTCAAATGCGAACTCCTGGAACCCTTTAAAAATCGCTTACAATGCGACGTACACTGTTTCCCACAAAATTAAAAAAAATCATCCAAATAATTAACTACCTGTGTCAACCCCACTCTGCACTTAAATGCCCAATGCCAAAAAGGAACTGAAACACTCAAAAGCCGAACAAGACATCAAACAAGCCTGCCCATGTAATAGCAGCCTTCAAAAGTGAATCCCAAGAGATCAAAATCCTTGGGCTGAATTGGAAGGAGATGGAAGGTGGACTTAATGTTACACTTCGCTAGCTCCACCCCAATTCTACATGCTTGTATCATGTGAACAGCCACATCAAACTACTTGTAGCATATACTACATAGCTCCAGCAGAATCTTATCATTAACTGAATCCCCAGCAGGGAAGAACAAATGGTGAATCAGTCTAAATTCTTCTTTGGCACCACCCCCAGTGGTGATACTCTTAAATGAGGCAAGGGTAGGACTGTGAAAGGACCCAAAACCCATACCTCCTTGACGTCCTTACAAATTTTTGCCTGAACTATGTTTTTCTAACCTCTGTCCAACTTCAGGTTGCCTGTCATGGTGGCCACCCTAATCCCCAAACCGGGAATCCAAAAACCCAACTTACATACCTCATTTAGATACCTGGCAGCTGCCCTGGTGAGATAACTTTGCAGCCAAACTTCCAATATTGGTATCCTAATTGAACTGGGGTCCTTTTGAAGGGTTGAAGGTACCAGGAGGAAAATTATGTCACATGCATACAAAAGCCTTCATTGTAAATCAGCCATGCATGGCCTTGAAAATCCACATAGGCTCTATAAATCAAATTGATGTATTGTATCAGGGAAAACGCCCTCTCTGGCTGCACATGACCTATTGTTCCAGCATAAATAAAGAAGGTACTTTATGTTTCCTGATATGCAGAATTTATGACTCTCAAACAGGTGTATTCAGACCATAGCTGGTTTGTGACTGAGCACAGGGGGCATCCCCCAGTCTAAAAATGGACCTGAGATACCCCACTCCCTCAGTTCACAAGATGCTAGTTTTTCACCTATAATGTTATATTGAATTTTGGAATTATGCAAACAGGTGTCAAGCCACCTCCATCACATCTGATGATAAATTATTTCCAGTTATAGTTTTCAGCAATCTATAGTTTGCCATTTGATCCAGTTTTGCAAACTGTGGTTTGTCCTTGCCTGAAAATCATGATGAAATCTAATTGTGTTATGCTTGTAAAATGAATATTAATGTTTGATGGTGGTTATATCTTCATTGAACAGCTACCTATCATCAAATCATTATGCAGCCAGAAAACAGTTAATAATTAAACTGCATATTTTTAATGCCACAGTCAGAAGGAGAATACAAGGTTTTCCATTAATCTTTCAGTCTGAAGGACAGGTTTTCAAGGCAGTTCCAGATAACTTACCACTACAATGTAAGTTGCTCTTGCAGGTGAAAGCGGGAGATGTTTATCATTGTGCAATTAATTTATTTTGCTATCATTGTAGCTTTGAGAGGAACTATTTCTTTTTATCTCAGTCTATTTCGTTAAGAAAGATGTGCTTCTTTTTTAAAAAGCAAGTATTATATCTGGAAAGTTAAATGGGAACTTTGTGAGAACTGGTATTACAATTCAACATCAATATACTCCAGTAAACTTCTGTTGGAGCAAATAAAATAACCATCCATTTGTTGACCAGAAATCTATTATTGTAGATTTCTGCAATTTGTAATTAGGCTTTGTTTCAGGAGCTGAATTTTTTTTTACATAGTTAAGCCTGCAACTTCTTGCTGAAAATTAACAAATCATTCCTTGAATTTTCGGTTGCATGCCAGTCTGGTGACAGATGCCACCAAAAATTGACCTTGAAGCAAATCTGTATAAGCCTTATTAAAACTGGTCAAAATTCACTTGCATATCTGACTCAAGTCTTTTTTTTTTTTTTTTTTGGACTACAGTTCGCAGAATGCACCAACCAGCATGGGCCAAAAAGTAACTTTTCTCTAAGCTGCGCTCACACAGTGGAGGACTGGGTTTCCTATAAATGCCCTCCACACACACACGTGCGTGCGCGTGCACGTGCGCGCACACACACACACACACACACGTATATACGTGTGTGTGTGTGTGTGTGTGTGTGTATACATGTATATATATATAATGGAAGGGACACTATGAAGGAACTTGAGAAAATTCATAAGGATATGTCATTGGATACCAAAATCATAGTATTTCAATTACTATGTAAAATCTTATGGACATCATGAACTGCCAGAAAGACAAACAAGTGGGTGCGAGAACAAATCACACCCGAACTCTCCAAAAGTTAAAGAAAAGAAAAATGGAGGCTATGGGAATTATGGCTTTGGCCTTAACATGAAAGGGTAAGATACACTGGAAAAGACAACAATGCTGGGAAAACTGAAGGCAGCAGGAAAAGAGGACGATCCTACATGAGATGGATTGACTCAGTAAAAGAAATCACATTCTTGAGTTTGCAAGACCTGAACAGGGCTGTGAATAATAGAGCTTTTTAGTTTGAAGGTTATTAATTCATAAGGTTACCGTAAGTCAGAAGTGACCTGACATAGCACAACTGGTTGCATCTAAAGACTCTGATTTTGGGTGTGTAATAATGAATCTATTTTGGGTTTTAACCCAAATTAGCTATCCAAGGGGCTGAGCCCTATCCTCAAAATAGGTCTAGTCCAGTAACTTGGATAATGCCATGAAGTGCAGAATGAAACTCAGTGGATTCACAAAACCTCAAAACTGAAAACAATAGCCACATAACAGGAAAAACCATTTCATTTTTACCAAAACCATTTCATTTTACTTGAAGGTTTTATGCAGCTTCTTGTAATCCTTCATCCTCCCTCCAGTTTTTTGAGCAGCATACAGCCACCCGATGCAAACTGTATTGGTAGCAATACATTTAGTAGCCTACATCAGAGAATGTAGCAGTTCCATGCGCTTGTAGAGAATGGGCTACAAATTGAAAGAACTATCAGTATATTCCTAGCAGAGCCAGTCTCCATGACTAGTTGCCCAACCCCACTCTGCCGTATCCTGCTACTGATGTCTGGAGCCTCCTGACTCTTCTTCCTCTTCCTCTTGGTTTATTCATGTATCTTCTCCACAATTTATTTCAACTCCCTTTGGACATCTGCATAGTTTGGACTCAGAGGGAGAGTAAATGGGCAACAGCATGAATGGCAAGAAGGTAGGTAGCCCTATGGAGCGATGGAAGCACACAGGCAGCATCTTTCCCAAGGGCTTCCAGAAACTTAGAGACAGCAAAGGTTTTTAATCTGAATGTTGTTTTGAGAGGCAGGTATCTGATCTAGGTAACAGAGCTACTCTTGCTTGCCCTGTGCCCAGATTGTGGTCTTTTCTTTACCTTGGGCCTTGTGGGTGGGTTCTGTGAGGTGGGCTGTGGTGCACTGCCATTATACCTATAGCTGCCCATGATTTGAACTGCCAGGGTACTCATGGCACTTTGGGGAGCCTATACACTGGTCTTTTGGTTTAAATCACCCCACTAGAGCCTCGTGGTGCAGTGGTTAAACTGCTGTACTACAGCTAAAACTATGCTCCCAACCCGGGGTTCAATCCCAGGTAGCCGGCTCAAGGTTGACTCAGCCTTCTATCCTTCCAAGGTTGGTAAAATGAGTACCCAGCTTGCTGGGGGGCAGGGATGTGTAGCCTGCATAATTAAATTGTAAACCACCCAGAGAGTGCTTGAAGTGCTATGGGGCAGTATATAAGCAGCACACTTTGCTTTTTTGCTTTAGAGTCTGTCCTATCATTGAGCATATTGTCTGATAACTGCCTCAAATAGCAGATTGTGGATGTCACGAGGAGCAAATGTTTAACTATTTAATTTGCCCTCTTTTTTTACTTTTATTACATCACAAACAGACATACTAAACAAACAAAAATATATATGTGGGGAGGTGTTTTCCATACAATCATGTCCAATATAAAGTCTGACTACATAAACCATATTGCCCTACTAAGATATTTAAACCACATTATATTCTCCATTTTATATATGTGTGTGTGTATATAGACATATATATTTCATATTAATGCTTCAAATATTAACTTCAGTAAAAACCTTCCTGATTTATAGTGATTAACATACATACATTATCTGAAGTATAATCTTACACCTATATTTATCTTTCACTCAGCATGTTCTATTATTGTATTTGACATGAAACATTTCTAATTTAAGAATTATATATGCTTGCTTATTACCTATATAGATGAAAGTCCAGAGTTACTAACAATACATCTTAATAGCATTTTAATTTGCCCTTAATGTACCTTTACTGCCAGAGATATTTGTAGGTCAGCCTGCTTCATATGGCAAAATACTTGTCTTTTTCTATGGGATGCTCCTCTAGGCAACCAAATTTCTTGGGCAGGCCTGATCATACTGTACCCTGTTTACTTTCATTTACTACATGGATATGACTGAGTGGGTAAGACTGTGTTTTCTTGACTTTCTCTTCCCCATCATCACCTCCTCATAAGAAAATAGAAAGTAATTCTGACTTCACTCTCCGTGATGCAAAGTCATTTTATTCAGAAATGAGAACTGCTTGGATTATGACTTCTTTTGCTTTTAAATCAGGCTCTTCCAGATAATTAAACAACAGTAGACGAAATGTTAATTTGTTTAATCTTCTAATGAAAATTCTAAAAGTCATTTTCATACTATGTGGATATTCTAGTATGTAATTTATAACTCGGAGCTGAATATGCCTTGTTGGTACAAAGGTTTGTTTTCACAAACAAATGTTCATATGTATTTCTCAGACAGATTGAAACAGGGAAAATAAAATGTTCCCTTTACTTAGATGTGTAATTTTTGCATCTGAAATAGGATAGAGGGAGAAAGCCTATGAAGTGAATATTCATAACCAGCATCTGAAGCAATGGGCTACCACCAAAAAAAGCTTTCACCAGATAAAACATATTGGTCTTTCCAGTGCCACAAGACTCTATGTTGTTTTTGCTGCAACACATTAATATGTTTATCTCTAGGGATGTGTGTGTGGGTGGGGGGGCTTTCACTTTCCTTTCAAACTGAAGCCTTCTGAGGGCTCTTACTTCATCCTGGAGGAACTGGACCTTCTAGTAAAGCCAAAAACACCTCAGTCTTTCAGGATGCTTTCATTTTGCAGAGCCAAGACTTGGAAAAATGGCAGTGAGGTGGGGCAACAGGGAGGAATGAGAGGTGGGGAGAATGGAACTTGTGGCAGGGTGATAAGATAAGGACTTGTAGTGATGGGAAGGGAATGATGGGAGGGGGAAAGAAAGGAGTTTGCAGCAGTAGGGAGGGAATAAGGGAGGATGAATGAGATATGTAGTGGTGGGGGAATGAATGAGAGGAAGAAGAGGGTATGAGATGCCATGGAGAAAATCACAGGAGGGACTAGAGAACAGCCCTTGTGGTGGGAAGCCAGTTATAGGAAAGTGGGAGGAAGGCGGCTTGTGGCAAAATGGGGAGTGTATTTGATTTGAAATAGACCCTTTTCCTTCCAACAGCATCTGACATATTTCAGTTATTGAACCAATGGCATCACACCAATTTACAACCCCAGACCTACTGGAGTATACCACCCTTTAGTTAAGCTGCCACCAACCATTCCCTATAAGGAGTCACACAGACCAGGAATGGATTTTACTAAACAAAAGAACAAGGTTTATTGAAATAACAAACAGGGTAAATAAAAAGATCAGGTAAATAGGATAATGTAACGTGGCATAGTCCCAACCATATACATACAACAGATTAGCTCCCACAGAACACTTTAAAGTAAAGCACAGACCCTGAACCTATCAGTTCTGGCTACCTATATAGAAACCTGAACCTATCAGGTATGTACTAACTGACACACAGTTGTACCCAGTCTGACACACAGACTCCCACTCTCAACTCCTCACACAAGCTCCAAATATATATACAGTACAGCTCCTCCCCCCTGATGTCCCGCCTTCCACTCCCCATAGGATGGAACTTTCCCTCCAAACCCATGACAGACAGGTACCATCAGTGCTGTATGTGACAAGCATCTGACATATTTCAGTTATTGAACCAATGGCATCACACCAATTTACAAAAGGAATAAGGCCACAGTCTGCTCAGGTACCCACAGGACTCCCAGCAGGCTGGATTCCACCATATCCACAGGTATCATTCCCGTCTCCACTGGGGGTTACACCTGAGGTGGGTGTATGGCCATATCCTTCAGTACCAAATACGGGTTGCAATTCTGTACCTCTGAAAGCATTACCCTCTGGCAATTATTCCATGTCCTTCGGTGATAATTTAACCCCAGCAACTAAGGAGAAATTTGAAGAGGAGATGACATTGACGTATTTGAGCTTCTAAATGGAAAAGTTGACAGCAAGGATTTGGAAAAGGAGGATGATAAGGAAAAGGAGAGATGCAGAAGGCACAGGCCAGAGTGTTCCTGGGCTTGGTTGCTAGTTTTTTTATTTATGAGTTTTTTTAATTTATGAGTGAAGGCTCAACCCTTCACCTCTGATTCAATACTTGGATCTAATCTATAAGATGCGTGTTGATTACCCGAGTCATGCATGGTTGCTCTATGATGAATCATTTCATATGAGGACGGCTATCACCTGAATTTGAGCTGGGGTTATCCCCACCCTTGTCTCTGGCTCCAGGATATGACCCCAGATCAACCTAGTGAGGACGACAGGTTTGATAGTGGGCATCTCATCTGCAAGGCAAGCCAGAATTTCCCTCCTTGAGGGTCCTCAGTACAGATGGTACAGCCTCACTTGCTTTGCTGGGAATTTAACTCTGGTGAAGCTTGCACCAGGAAGGCCTGCAGGTTCAGGCACGAGTGCTCCTTGTGTGGTGAGCAGCACACCAGTGCCAATTGTTTTTGTGCCCATTCACAAAGAGGAGCAAAGGAAACCCATGGGAATCGAAAGCAGGATGGCACTGCCAGAGCCACTGCCAAAGGGGCCCAGCCCAATTAAATTAGATGTATCAGATAGATGGTTATCGGCATATCCTAAGGTGAATGATGCCGAATACTTGCTGACAGGGTTTAGGTTTGGTTTTAGAATTCCTGTTGTCAGTGAGAGAAAAGGTAGTTTTGCACAAAATTTGAAGTTGGTTAAAGATATGGAGGTTATAGTTAGGGAGAAAATAGGTAAGGAGATCAAAGAAGGCTGAGTTCTTGGCCCCTTTCAGGACCCCCCCATTGCCACACCTTTGAGTCTCCCCACTGGGAGTAGAGCCCAAGAAAGCCAAATGCAAATATAGGTTCACTCACCATCTGCTGTACCCAGAATTGCCCTTGATTTTTCTGTATAGCCAGGACTGTGGTCTTTAAGGCTTTCTTGAATTGATTAGTTTGCTTATCCATTTGAGTCCTTCCCAGTTTTGGAATGGCACCCAGTGTTAATACTGCATTAAATACTTCTTTTATTAGCAGTGCAAAATACAAACTTAAGAGTTATGCAGAACCCTGTTGCAAGATAGAAATAAACAAATGTATGGCAGAGTATGAAAAGTGTAAGTGTTCATCTGACCTAATTATCTAAGTGAATTGAGAGCCCTCCAGATCAATGTGAATTTGCCATTCTTTTCATCAGGAACTCTCTCTATAAATGTGTACTTATAATTTAATAGAGTATGAATATGTGACTACTTAGAGCTATCAGTGAGCTATAAGTTTTTTTATCTACACTATCCCAGGAAATATGCACTTAAAATGAAGGATCAGTGAATTAATGAAAGGGAAAAAACAAGAATACAATGAGATTTAAAGACTGTTTATGGTAACTGAGTGCAAGAAGAACTGTACATTCATTTGTACTTTAAACCTTTTCCAAGAACATTCTTTTAGAAGAGGTTAAAGTTAATTTTAATTTCATATTTATATTTCAAGTGACCGTTAGAACAGAAGTATACATATTGTAGGGGATTGGAATGCTAAAGTAAGGAGCCAAGAGATAAAAGGAACAATAGGGAAGTTTGGCCTTGGAGTTCAAAATGAAGCAGAGCAAAGGCTAATAGAGTTTTGTCAATAGAACAAGCTGGTCATCACAAACACTCTTTTTCAACAACAAAATAGGCGACCCTACACATGGACATCACCAGATGGGCAATACCAAAATCGGATTGATCATATTCTCTGCAGCCAATGATGGAGAAGCTCTATACAATCGGCAAAAACAAGACCTGGAGCTGATTGAGGCTCTGATCATCAGCTTCTCATAGCAAAACTCAAGCTTAATCGGAAGAAAGTAGGAAAAACCACTGGGCTAGTCAGGTATAATCTAAACCAAATCCCTTATGAATACACAGTGGAAGTGAAGAACTGATTTAAGGAACTAGAATTGGTGGACAGAGTATCTGAAGAACTATGAATGGAGGCTTGTAGCATTGTACAGGAGGCAGCAACAAAAACCATCCCAAAGAAAAGGAAATGCAAGAAAGCAAAGTAGCTGTCCAACTAGGACTTACAAATAGCAGAGAAGAGAAGGAAAACAAAATACAAGGGAGATAGGGAAAGTTACAGAAAATTGAATGCAGACTTCCAAACAATAGCAAGGAGAGACAAAAGGGCCTTCTTAAATGAACAGGGAAAGAAATAGAGGAAAATAATAGAAAGGAAAAAACCAGAGATCTGATCAAGAAAATTGGAGATATTAAAGGAACATTTTGTGAAAAGATGGACATGATAAAGGACAAAAATGGTAGGGACCTAACAGAAGCAGAAGATATCAAGAAACAATGGCAAGAATACACAGAGGAATTATACCAGAAAGATCTGGATGTCCCAGAAAACCCAGATAATGTGGTTGCTGACCTAGAGCCAGACATCATGGAGAGTGAAGTCAAGTGGGCCTTAGAAAGCTTGTCTAACAACAAGGCCAGTGGAGGTGATGGCATTCCAGTTGAACTATTTAAAATCTTAAAAGATGACGCTGTTAAGGTGCTACATTCAATATGCCAGTGAGTTTGAAAAACTCAGCAGTGGCCAGAGGATTGGAAAAGATCAGTGTACATCCCAGTCCCAAAGAAGGGCAGTGCCAAAGAATGCTCCCACTACTGTACAATTGCACTCATTTCACGCTACCAAAGTTATGCTCAAAATCTTATGAGGTAGGCTTCAGCAGTATGTGGACCGAGAACTCCCAGAAGTACAAGCTTTAAGAACTATGGCAAGTTCTTAAAGAAATGGGAGTGCCTGTCCACCTTACCTATCTCCAGAGAAATCTATATGTGGGACAGGAAGCAACAGTGAGAACTGGATATGGAACAACGGATTGGTTCAAAATTAAGAAAGGAGTACGACAAGGCTGTATATTGTCCCCCTAATTATTTAACTTATATGCAGAATACATCATGAGAAAGGCTGGACTGGAGGAATCCCAAACCGGAATTAAGATTGCTCAAAGAAATATCAACAACATCGGATATGCAGATGCTACCACTCTGATGGCAGAAAGTGAGGAGGAATTAAAGAACCTCTTAATGAGGGTGAAAGAGGAGAGTGAAAAAAATGGTCTGAAGCTCAAGATCAAAAAAACTAAGATCATGGTCACTGGTCCAATCACCTCCTGGCAAATAGAAGGGGAAGATAAGGAGGCAGTGACAGATTTTACTTTCTTGGGCTCCATGATCACTGCAGAAGGTGACAGCAGCCATGAAATTAAAAGACACCTGCTTCTTGGAAGGAAAGTGATGACAAACCTAGACAGCATCTTAAAAAGCAGGGACATCACCTTGCTGACAAAGGTCCACATAGTCAAAGCTATGGTTTTTCCAGTAGCAATGTATAGAAATGAGAGGTGGACCATAAAGAATGCTGACCGCCAAAGAATTGATGCTTTCGAATTGTGGTGCTGGAGGAGACTCTTGAGAGTCCCTTGGACTGCAAAGAGAACAAACCTATCCATTCTGATGGAAATCAACCCTGAGTGCTCACTGGAAAGACAAATCTTGAAGCTGAGGCCCCAATACTTTGGCCATCTCAGGAGAAGAGAAGAATCCCTGGAAAAGACCCTGATGTTAGGAAAGTGTGAAGGCAAGAGGGGAAGGGGACATCAGAGGATGAGATGGTTGGACAGTGTCATCGAAGCTACCAACATGAATTTGACCGAACTCTGGGAGGCAGTGAAAGACAGGAGGGCCTGGTGTGCTGTAGTCCATGGGGCCACGAAGAGTCAGACATGACTTAACGACTAAACAACTAAATACGTATTGTCAGTTATGCACAAGTTATCTGCACTGCTTTATAACAGATACATGCATTCTTGGGAAGGAGACATGTGAGCAGACATTTTAAAGCAGATTTTCACAGATTGATTTTGAGTGGACAGATGATGGATTTTCTGCTGGGAACACTCTTGAGCTGTCATTTCTTAAACTAAATGGATATAAACCCGACCAATCTCTAGATGGGATTACACATTTGTCAGACACTCTGAGCTCTCCAAGGAAAAATGGAATAGAAAGAATAAAAATAAATACACTAAGAATAAGACTGAGAACATTGCCTTTAAATGTAGAGTATTTGGTTTATTCCTAAACCTTACATAATCTTTAAATATACTAAAATCAGCAGCTATTGATATGTCTGAGGATACCACTCCACTACTCAAGAAATTTGAAGTAACTTAAGGCTTGTTTACAGTGCTCATTTTAGAAATTAAAACAAAGAAATAATTTTCTGTGTCTTAAAGCAGGGGTTCCCAATCCCTGGTCCACAGGCCATGCTGGTCTGTGGGCTTCGCAGGACCGGGCCATAGAGACAGATCTCCTGCCCCTCCCTGTATGCATGCATAGTGGGCGTGGTGGCTTGCGCGCATGTGTGGATCAGCGTGTGCATTCACTGATGGGCATAATGCCCTTGACAGGTGGGTGTGGTGCACTCATGTGCATGCACACATGCCTACCCTGCTCACCCGTTAGTGCACCACACCCATCCTCACATGCGCACGAGTACACCAAACCCATCTCCGAGTGCCCTCTGGTCACCTGCACATGTGCATAAGCATGCCACGCCTCTGCCCTCCAACATGGACCACAACCAGTCCGCAGTTCCAAAAAGGTTGGGGACCACTGTCTTAAAGGACTGGTCTAAGTTGCTTATAGCAAGCAGCTTCTCAACTGGCCCCTCATTCAAGCAAAAAAAAAATATTAAAAAATGTCTTTATAAGTGATGCAGCATATCAGCAATGGTATACCAAGATTCACTTCCCTTGCCCCTCTGCCAAGGAGCAGAGGAAGTGTTCAATTTGCCAATATCCTGAAGTGGCTCATATATTAAGCCACTTCAAGATAATGATAATACAAAATGGAAGAAGTCTTGATAACTGGAAGGTTTGG